>NC_073272.2:74735000-75935000 GCF_029289425.2 Pan paniscus
ACAAAAGGCTATAAAATTTCTAATACCATAAACACCATTTTATTTAAAGGAAATAAAATTGTAATGTTTCATTTGTCATTTTGAAGGGAAGAAAGGGAAGGTTAAAATGTAAAAAGGTGATATTTTCTGTAATCAGCAAATATTCAAATCAAAAGCACTGTTATTTACAGAGACTTAAAAGATTTAAAAATAATATCCTTAAATCCTTATGTGTACTTTGAAATAAAAGAGATTTCATAAAATAAAAAAGATTTAATGAAAATGAAAAGTTTACTTCTTCCAGTGGCTATTTTTGTTAACAATGGTTATTAAACTTAACACTGCAAAGATTTGGTGGTATAGATTCCAAACTCTCATCTACAATTAATTTGTTTCTTGATAGCTACGGTTAACCATGCTGAGAGACAAAAGGACTTCTGTCACTTTTACTGGTATTCCTGGTAACAAGACTTTTACAATAAACCCTTAAGTAAAATAACTGAAATGTCTGTGCCTACATTTAAGTATTTACATGTAAGGTTATACCGCTATTCCTTGATTTATTCATTTCCGGCATTATCTACTAACTTCCTACTATGGAATACGGAGATTCAATACTCATACTATCCCACATTCCCACTACTCCATCATTTACTCTCCTAATAACATCAGTTACATCACAAATTTTGATTCAGTGTTTACCTTATTACGACTTTGTAAGTATTCCCTGCTTAGCTAAGTAGGTACTAGGATTTTATATTTATTTTCTTATATAGTCTTTTAATTCTCCTAGACTTAGTAACTTCCTTGTTTTTTTTTCATTTGCTTAGTTTTCTGTGTCACTATTGGAAATCTCTCCAAAGTTTATTACACAATCACAAAACCCTTCTCAACAGTATTTTTCTCATAATCAACTACATTAGGTAATCTATTAGTTTATTTCACCTCACCACCCAGAGATATTCCCTTCAGAGCTTTTAGGTTGTTTTCTACATCCTCAATTCTGAAATTGTATGATAATGTGCCCTGGTACAGCTTTATTTTTCCTTTCCATTCATTGTGGTGGGTACTCAGGCCCTTTCAATCTAGAAACTCTTGCTCTGAAGTTCTAGACACTTTTTTGGTATTACTTTCTACGGCAAAAACCACAATAACTTTTGTACCAACCTACTATTTGACAATTTCCTCCCCTGTTTCTGGCCTCTCTAGAACTACCACTAGTCAGATGTTGGACTTTTTAGATAAATTCTCTTGTTTTCTGATCTTTTCTCTATATTCTCTCTCTTTTGGAGATTTCCTTGACTTTATTTCAGCAAAGACATTTCTCATTTCAAAAATCTTGTTCTCAGGTCATTCCTTTATTTATTTATTCACCAAATCCATTTTAAAATTTTGAAATATTTCAAGAGTGACACAATGAACAACTTTATATGCTTCTCCTAGTTTGGCAACCATTATTTTTTCCTACATTTGCTTTCTCCACCTCACCTTCTCTCTATATATACATGATTTTTTTGCTACACAATCTGAGAATGAGCTGCAGACATCATTACACTTCACCCCTAAATATTTCATTAGCATGTATCTCCTAAAAACAAAGACATTCTCCTACATGACTGAAATACAACTATACCACACTCAGGAAATTTAACAATGGCCGGCCATGGTGGCTCATGCCTGTAATCCCAGTTCTTTGGGAGGCCGAGATGAGAGGATTGCTTGAGCCCAGGAGTTTGAGACTAGCCTGGGCAACATGATGAGACACACCCCCCGGCCCATCTCTACCAAAAAAAAAAAAAAAAAAAAAAAAACCAAAAAACACACAAAAAAAACTGAACAGTGATATGATATTCTTATTTAACATACAGTCCATATTCAAACTTCATCAATTGTACCAATAATGTCCTTTATACTTTTTTTCCATCTAGGATCCAATCAGGATCAACACATTGAATTTATAACAGCTTCGTTCTAGTCTGTGTGTGTTTGTGACATTGATATTTCTAAAATGTCCAGTCCTGTTTTTAAAAGACTGCCCTTCAATTTGTATTTGTCTAGTTGTTTCTGATTATTAGATTCAGGCTAAATTTTTTTTTTTTTTGAGATAGACTCTTGCTATGTTGCCCAGGCTGGTCTGGAACTTCTGGGCTCAGGTAATCCTCCCACCTCTGCCTCCCAAAGTGCTGTTATTACCAGCATGAGCCACCATGCCCAGCCCAAGTTAAACATTTTGGGTAGAAAGAAAAGATAATACATCTTCAGTGCATTACATCAGGAGGTACATGAGTTCAATTTGCTCCATTACTGATATTAGGTTTGATCAATTGGTTAAGGTGACATCTACCAGTTTCTCTATTTCTCTATTTTCAAGGTATTTTTTCTCTAATTAGTAAGTAACCTATGGTAATTTCAAACCGTGCAAATATTCTAGCCTCAATAGCTTTATACCATATGGTTTCAGCAACCAGTGAGGACCCTTACCTGAATCAATTATTACAATGGTGGCTGTAAAGTGTGATTTTCTAAATTTGTAATTCCTTTTACATTTCATGTGTTAGTTGGCTTTCTTCCTAAAGGGGAATTGTCCCTTTCCCCTTGATAATTTTTGTTTTAGCAGTATCATCATGGATGCTTAGATGTTTTTTATTTAATGTATTATAATTAGTGTCATTATTCTTTTTATGCCCCAATTGGCTAGTGGGAGCTCATTCAAAATGGTTCCTCTGTCCTCATGACTTGTGTTCATTAGTTTCCCTGACCCAGATCGGGAATCAACTACTTCTCCAAAAAGTCTTGGTTCCTTTTAGTGAGGAACAGTATTTAGTGCCCAAGATCTGGGTGCCAAGTATACCCATTACTACTGGGTTTTCACAGCTTCTAGGCCTCTTCAGTGAATAGAGTTGGGACATTTTTTTTAAATCATAAATTCAGACTGATAATACTATTCCAATATATCGCAAGGTTCTCCTCGTCCTTGCGAATTCCATATTTTTATCTTTCTTCTCCAAGAGATCTGTTTCCCAACATCAATGTATTTACTCATAAGCTCAATCTTACACTATACACAAAAATAGTCTCAAAATGGTTACCCCCACACTACTACCAACAATACACTAGGTTCAAATTTCCTTTGGGTTATTTTTGTCTTTATAATATATTCCACTAAGGGTATATAATCAAAGTAATATATTCAAAAGTTACTTGGCTTAATTCTATTTTTCTTCTGTGTGGTTATGTTAGCAATTTTATATGCAATTCGTTTTACTTCTTTCTGTTTGTATTCAATTTTTATTTTTCCCCATCCTTGTTGATTTAATTTTATTTTTGAAGGTATAAAAACACTAAGCATGGTTCAAAAGTAAAAGAAATATTAAAACTTCATTCTCTTTTCCGTATCTCTTCTAACCCTTTGTACCCACATCCCATAGGCAGCCAATTGCTTTAGTTTCTAGTTTATCCTTTGAGTTTCTTTTTGCAAAAATAAGCAGATATACATATATTCCTTTTTCCTTATCTTCTTTGCAAAAGGTAGCATGCTATATTCTCTTTTGTATCTTACTTTTTTTTTCACTTACCAATATATTCTACAGATCATGCCATATAAGTTTCCTTCACTTTTTTTTTTTTAAATTTTTGGAGACAGAGTCTCGCTATGTTGTCCAGGCTGGTCTCCACCTCCTGGGCTCAAGTCATCCTCTTGCCTCAGTCTCCCAAGTGGCTGGGATTACAGGTTACTTTTTTTTTCTTCTGTCCTTATTTTAGAAATACTGTATTTTCCACAATCTCTGAGCATATTAAGAAAGTCTACATTTTCCATTGAGTTCCTTTTTTCTCTGTTTTGGAGGCCTATCCACTGACATTTAAGAATAGAGCATTGAAAGGCTGACCGGAAGCTCTGTGTGCATCAATATGCCTTTCTAAACCACTGGACTTCATGGTAGGATGATTATGTAGATATCTGGACATTTTGTTGGGGTTCTCAAATACAAATATCTTTTTTTTTTTCCCTGGGGCTGCTTTTGTTTCTCCAGAGAAGAATCCTCCTATTATTTGCTGATGAGTTAAGGAGTAGTGATGGTAAAAATAAACAACTGGTTGGCAAAGTTCTTGGAGCCAGTGGCACAAGAGGGTCTGTGGTCCTATCCTTTGGTATGTTTTGATTTTCAGTTAATCTCTCCCTTCATTGTTAATGTGCCTGGTGGTCTGCTTGTGTCCAAAGCCAGTAATTTCCTGATAAGTAAATCTCCAGACTCTTGCTAAGGTTAGGAAGGAGTATAAACACCAGGCTGTGGGGATGAGAAAGGGACCTGGGAACTTTATTTCTTATGTAGTCTTACACTTAATTCTGTTACTTTCAACCTCATGCTTATCGCCACTTTTCATCATATCTGGTGCCTTCAATTCCTGAGCCTTTTCAGGGGTCTACAACATGAATCAACTTGCTTTTTTTTAAATTGATGTCTCTCTCTTTTGACACACAACTTTTTAGCTCTGCTAATCTGTCTACTTACCAGTTTCCCCCAATTTGCTGGTATCTCTTGTCCACTGTTACTCCCTCTCCTATTATCTTTGTCCTTACGGCTGTATACTTATTATACTTATTTTATTTCTTCACTTTCATTTTAGTACGGTTAGGGGAAGAAGAGATAAACAAATGTATCCAACCTTCCATGTTTAACTAGAAGTTCCCTAGATATGCCGTCTTAACATTAACACTACTACAAGAAATTGCTGACAGAACACAGGGGGTGACAGATTATTAGTCAAAGCTAAGGTCATATTAGTTTCACTAGAAAATGAAAATCTGTTATCTTCATAATCAGACAACTATAGAATCATCAAATTATGAATAATAAAGAGATTCTTGTTTAGATACAGTTGCTATGATCATTAATAAATTAGGTCCAATTATAACCCAAAACCCAAGTGGCAATGGTGTAAAATAAGTGTATAGATACTGTGAATTACATGGCATGAGGCAGGTAATCACATGCCTGCTAACGTATTTTAACAACTTCTATTTGTAATAAAAGGCTATTACTACTTGGCTGCATAGAATCAGAAAGCTTATAAAAAAGTAGCAGATTTTATTTAAGATTCTTGAACATCAATGATATAATAAGGTATTGTTTACAAAATTTCCCATTTAAGACATTCTGGTACAACCATACTGGAAAAATCAGTTTGGTAATGAATATAAATATTTAAGAACAAACCAACAGAAAGGCCTAGGGTCACAAGTATGCAAGCAACTTATGAAGGTAATAGTATACAAACCACAACACTGAATACCCTATAAGAAATGTTAGTGGAGTGAAAAAGTCCCTTTAAATAGCTCAATATACAGACAGTACATGAGAATGCTTCTCTCTAAACTCTTAGTATACAGGTTTTCAAAATGTGACCGGGTGTGATGGTTCACGCCTGTAATCCCAGCGCACTTTGGGAGTCTAAGGTGGGCAGATCACCTGAGCTCAGGAGTTTAAGACCAACCTGGGCAACATGGTGAAACCCTATCTCTGCAAAAAATTAGCTAGGTGTGTGGCACATGCCTGTATAGTCCCAGCTACTTGGGGGACTGAGGTGGGAGGATTGCTTGAGCCCAGGAGTTCGAGGCTGCAGTGAGCCGAGATCGCGCCACTGTACTCCTGGGTGACAAAGTAAGACCCTGCCTCAAAAAGGAAAAAAAAAAAACCAAAATGATAAAGAATTGAAGATATATTTATTAGAAGGGAAAAATAATTACAGAAAAGGCTGAATGCAGGGTGGAAAACTGCATAATGTTAGAAATAATCAAGTACTGGGGGGTGTGGGGAGAAGAGGTCCTTACAGAAAGAAGAAAAGAAAAATTATTGCAATTTTCAAATCTACCCATCACAATAGTGGTACTCTGATTTGTATAGACTTTTACAGTATACTCATATAGTAATTCCCTTAGAAGAGATAAAGCAGGCTATCTTTTTTCTTACTTTCCCGAGAAGGAAAAACATAAAATAAAAATGACCATGTTTGAAAATGTCCACTTTATTTTATGGTAATTTTCTTTTAACCATCAAGGGTATGTGCAGGTATTAGAAAAACAAAAACATATAATACAGCAAAGACACCAAGCAAAGAGTCTATTCAGAGCAAAATGAAGGCAGAAAAGTTATTTTATATATGCACCATTGAAAAACCTGCTTCTATCGTGAAGATTTAATGCTTTCCTGATTAAACTTTTGCTTATAATACTTTAATAAAGAGTGAGTTAATATACTTTATTCTTTCTTGGAAGTGACATGCATTATTTCCAACCAAAAGGGGCTAAAAACAGAATCGTAACAGGATTCAGTCTCAACCAAATAATGTAAGAAACAATATTTAAGCTTCTTGTATCTATAACAATTTCCAGTGTTCCTCAAATACTAAACTTTAGTTAAATCTCTTACCTGATCCAAGACAATGATTTCATCTGCATCAACCACTGTTGACAATCTGTGTGCAATGAAAATAGAAGTTCTGTGTTTGACCACATCCTTCATGGCACCAAGAATAGTCTGCAAGTTTGGTAATATGAAGAACAGGAGAAAATAAAAAGAAGTACACATTAGGCAAATGTAAATTAAAATAATCATACATTTCCTAAAGGAACATAAAAAATGCCAGTTTTTTTTTAGTATGTAACTTTATACTGATACCAAATATTAGACCTAATCTAATAACTGCTAAAAGGAAGAGGAGAAAGCAAAAAGAGAAGGCAACTATGATCACATTATCGTGGAAAAAAATTCTTTAAGATAGGCAACATTTCTCCAAGTTACAAAATCTGGGAGAAAGTAGATATTTTCTATACAAGTACAAATAAACAACTCTCGTGATATCAGGAACATAGCCACATATAATGTTTACCAATGAGAACAAAACTAAAATGAGGAGAGACTTAAGTGATAGGACACAGAGAAATTCAAAATAATCCAGAGATAGGGAGATTCAAAGAGTATAGGAACATTTGCTTTTCCTTAGTTCAAACTCAGAGGACAGAAGGGGAAACAATGATAACTGTATATTTTTAACTGCAGAAACCTCTTTTTCAAAAGCATTCTGACTTCCTAACGCATCCTGGAAATACATTTTTGTTTATTCCCTGTAAAGTATAAGAGTTGTATATATATTCAGCTATACTTGGAAACCTGGGTCTAAGTACAGCAAGCTAGATGGAAATAGCAGTGTGGGGGATGGGGATATACCCAAATTTCCTACGGATATTTCTGAACATTTTATTTATTAAAGGAATAAAATTATCAAGAGCAGATGGTTACCCAGGAAAAGATCTTATTTTACTAGGGCAGACTGATAATAAGGTACAAGGCCAATACTAAGAAAGCCTGTTATGTTTGTGAGGACTCCTTTTTTAACCTTTAACAACTTAAACTCTGACATCCTACTGAAGACTCTGGACTTTTTAAAAAGGCCCATTAAAATTTACCACATCTTCTAATAACTCCTCCCCTTGGGGGGTTGTCTATTGGCTCTTAATGGGTTATGCTCTCTGACATAATAAAGCTGTGTGACTCAAATAATGACTGTTGGTAGGTCTTTTAGTTTGTGGTAGTATGACACATTTTTAGGTGAAAAGTTCTTATAAGCATGTTCCTATTTTTCCTATGAATGGGGTCTGGTCCTGCTTATGGGTCACTTTAAATATATGCTAACCAATTCACTTCAAAATTAAATTGCTTTAAATATGCTGCAGATGAAACAATGGGCCCTGAAACTTAACTCCGTATGAAAATATTATGTCACACAGCCTGCAAAGCTGAATTAGGCCTATCCTTCAACACTAGGTTTATACTATGTATTGAATTAAAAGGTAGTTGAATGAAGGCAATTGACAAATGCATCTGCCTATCTTCAGTTCTAGATTAAGGGGATATGATAATGAAATTACCATTGTTGTTGAGACTTTTGTATGTAATGTAAAGATGTTGCTATAAAATCTAATGCAGCTGTGGGGCAATGTCATTGACATCAGTGTCACATCTTGGTGTTTCATAACACTTCCAGTGAAATGAATACAAATTGATACCAGCACTGCAGGTTGTGTGTGCCTGACTTGCATCTCATGAGTCGCTCCATGATAAGTGAAAGGCTTTCTGGTATGTACCATGTCACAGGTTTCACAATCACTTCCATGACTATTTTAATGAGTGTTAAGTGGCAACAGGAGAGAGACTAAAACTTTCTTCCTTTGTCAGCATATCAGGTGATTCCTACAGCTTTGTAAAATGCAAGGGCAATACAACAACAGCATAAGGTATCACATAGTTCCAAAAGGAGACACATTTGCAAATGGACTTAACACTGTGGTATCTCTAGTTCAATACAACCTGGTATTCTTACCATCAACACTTGCCATATGGAAAAAGGGGGATAGGCATTTTGCTCTATAGCACTTACTATTGAAGTTTATTCAAAATACAAAGTAATGCAGCCATTTTACTGAAACTTCCAAGTAGAAAAGTTAAACATTGAAGAGCTTTATATTTTAATCATAACTTACCTCTTCAGTAATCGAATCTAACGATGAAGTAGCTTCATCATAGAGTATGACTGGGGGGTCCTTCAAAATGGCTCTTGCAATTGCTACTCTTTGCTTTTCTCCTCCTGGTAAAGGAAAATTTTACTTTAAGGAAGCATAGTGCATGCATATTTTATGTTTTTAGTGTTTCCATTGATTACAACCACCAAGTAATACACTGAACATTTCCTTATTCTCCTGATCACAGTTCATTTTACTGAGTTGTAGAGTCGAAGTTCATATATAATATCTTTTGACAAATTATATTCCCTGAAACATGAATGCACTACCGAATTCTGACTTCATAGCAGGTGGGAAGAATGAGAATGAGGCAGGAAGGTAACAACTTTGATTCTACTATTATTCTTCTACCAGAAGCATGCTCATTATATGTTACTTTATATTACAGATAATTCTCAATGAACTGCAATCTCAGAAAAATTTCAATGACAGAATTGACAATGCCAACAAAATCAATATCTGAAACCTGAAACTTGAAGACATTAAACTATGAATAACTGAATTCGTCTCTTAAGATAAAAAAGTAGCATTCAGCCAGTATTCTCAAGGATTGTTTTTTGATAGAAAGCCATTATTTTCACAGCATTCTTCAAAGTTAAAGGCATATACTAGATATCTTTTCCTTTATTCAGGTATTTATTATAGGTCTCTAGCATATCAAATTTTTAAAATAGAAAGGATACAGGCCCAGAAAAGTTAAGTGATTTGCTCAAGGTCACCGAGCAAGAATCTGGACTAGACCCATTCCAGTCCAATGCTCTTCTTATCACAATGTGTAAGCCCACATTTATTCCTAAATACAAGAATAAATATTTAGAAAGTATTTCTTAAATAAATAGTGAAAATATGTAGTGAAATGTATAGAAACCTTTATTACTGGGACTACTGTAGGTCTAAGGTCATCAATCTTATATAGAACTATAGTTGGAAGTACAGAAGATGGTACTCTGCTGACTATGTCCCTTTTGGCTTCTTTTCTTGTCTATTATACATTATCAATATCTGAAAAACATATTTTTCAGCTTATTAGGAAATAAGCTCTATCCATTACCTGGTACATTAAATATTTTTATTTTTACTTGTTCTACAATTATTATCTTTGGCCTATAAAGGGGTTCCTTATTTTTAATATTAGTAAGTTTATATTTATGCTAGCCATATGCTTCCCCACCTCACAGGATCAAAGTTCTCCTAACAAGGCAGGTACCATAAGTACTATCTTCCCGCCTACCTATCAGCCCAGTAGCAGAAAGTTCCTCAAAGAAGTAGATATTCAGAGGAAGGACTAGTTTTGAAGTGCCTCTCAAATTTCAAGTGGAAACCAACTCAGTTGTAATTCTATTCAACGGTATTTTGGAACTTGGAGAAGAAATGTCTGTTTATTCTCTAACATAATTATTAGCATAAATGCTAAATAATAAATTGCTCATTTTGAGAGGTTTGGTTGTAAGGAAATGAGAAATAGGTAAGAATAAAATTTCTTTAGCTATTCCTATCCCTCAAAGGCATGCAGAAAGGAAAAATAAGATTAGAAAATGGAACACAGCATAGCTGGCTGAGGCAAAATCATGCATTAAGAGGGCTAGTTCATATTACGTGATAAATTAGGGATCGCCAGAATTAGCCAAACGGACACATAATTTGGGGGTGGGCCAGATAACTGGAAATTACTCCTATTAAAATCAGTAATAAAGTGTAAATGTGGACTGGAATGATACTGGCATCTTATACTACCAGGTAATGACCCAATCAACTTAACTTGGAAATAATCTTTGCTTAAAATTTTCTAAACCTAGCCCAAAACTTTCTAACAGATTGCCAATTCCTGAATAACAGGCCTGTTTGTGCTTCATTTTTTTAACTTTCAAATCATTTAGCATAGTAGCTTGCACATAGTGTGTATCTAATAAATGAAGCCAGTTTATAATGAAGAGGAATGTGGATTCGTTAAAATTCATATAGAGTATTTCTCATTCTATTTTTGCCTTACCTCTATCTATAATCAATACATTTCCTCCCCAAACTAAACTAGACATTGCTATACTTTTGAATTCAAATAATTTGGGGGTAAAGAAACATTTTTCTGGGTCCTCCAAAAAAAATCAGTCATTTTAGGGTAATTCATTCTTAAACCTAGCAATCTCATAATTAAACATTTAACAAGAAATGTATAAGCCTCAAAATATCCTTGGCCACAGAACAAAGGACATGAAAATGAATCTGGCTGTAAGGAAAGTATAGCAGTTAACAGGATCAAATATAAAGAGGTCTCAAGTACTGAAAACATCTTCTAATGATCTAGGAAGTTATGATGAGAGATATACACTATTCGTTATCAAATTACTTCTCCCTAACCTTACTACTTTCCCAGGTAAAGAACGATCTTGTTTTTCCTTTATCATGAAGATTGTAGATAACAAGTTAGTAATGATCTGAACATATTTTGATAACTTACTTAATATCAAACACCTACAGTGTTTGCAGCTGCAAGTGAAAAAAAAAAAGACTTGCATGACTTGAGAATAGTTACTAATATGTTGAATTGGTTATAGTGAGGGCTAGGAGATTAGTAACCCAATCAAATGTGACTCAACGAGCACTACATTTGAAGTCTCTCATTACATTTTCTAAAAAATGGCTCTGACAAATTAGAGTTTGAAAGAAGTATACAAGAAGGGGGCAGGTCTAAAATCTCTGATCACCTGAAAGCTTGAGTCCTCGTTCCCCTACTTGGGTGTCATATCCATGTGGCATTCGAAGAATTGCATCATGAAGTCCAGCTAATTTTGCCACCGCATACACTTCCTCAGGTGAAGCACTGATGTTTCCATATAAGAGGTTGTAATAAATAGTATTATGGAAGAGGACAGCATCCTGAAGCAGATATACTGAATGAATATATATCTATATCTATATATCTCTCTATATATGTTCATTATTAAAAATTCAAATAGTAAAGAGACAAAGGCATAAAGGGTAAAACATGACAGTCCCTTTCATCATCCCTCATCTGCAAAATCCCATTCCCTTCCCAGGGGTAGTCATCATAAACAATTTAGTGTGCATCATTCCAGACTTCTTCCTGTGAATTTATATACCTAAACATATGTTTCTTTCCCCTAACACAAGTATGGTCATTCTACACATATTATTTTGCAATTGCTTTTTTCAGTTAACATATCATGGAGATTGTCCATGTCAATAACAGAAAACTAACTCATTCTTTTTAACAGTTGTATATTCCATACTATGGAAATGTCATAATTTATTTATACATTCTCCTACTGATGGACATTAATGTGATTTCCAAGTTTATGCTATTACAATGTTGGAATAAAACATTATGTATATGACTTTGTACACCTGTGTGTTTCTGTAAGAATTCCTAGAAGTAGACTGATGAGTTTAAAGTTAAGCATACTTTTATCCTTTGATATTATTGCCCAAATGTCTTCTAAATATGGCCCTACCAGCAACCAATAATGTATAAGTACACGCTAACCAATAGCATATGAGGGTGCCAGTTCCTCATATACTCAGAAACCCTGGATATTAATAATTTTTAGGTGTTGCTATTCTTAGGGGAAAAATGTGTTTTTTGTTTAAATTAGCATTTCCCTAATTACTAACGAGGTTTGAATATGTTTTCCTATGTTTCTAAGAAGCTTTGACATTGATATTAAAACAGAAAACAAATAATTTATGCAATATATATATTTTTGGAGAAAGTTCACTTCAAGCATTCATTTGATATTTCAACTTATTCTCACATGGCACACTAAAGCTAATTTACTTCAAGTGAGCATCCATCTCCCATTTTTCTTTCAATCTCTAAACGGTTGGAAGGCTATGGTTAGGTGAAATAAAATGACTCCATTTGTTCACATTAACCAGGATACCCATCTTCTTTAACATCATAATCAGACCAAAAATTTCATATATTGCTTTAAATAGTATTTAAATCATTTATATACCTATTAATAAAATTTCTCATATTGAGACAATACTTAAACTCAATAAGCTCATTGTATAAACAGAAACTGCTTATTTTAAAATAATTTATATTTAGGAAAAAGCTAAATGTGCTAGATGGAAATTTTGAAAATATAAAAACTAATATAAAATAAATACTGATTTTTTGGTGTAATTTCTGCTAAATGGGTAGATTTTAGCTGCTCTAGTCACAAAAACATGGGTAACTGTGAGATGATGGACATGTTAATTTGCTTCTCTACAGTAATCTAATTATCTATATGTATCTCATAACATCATGTTAGATACCTTAAATATATACAATAATGTTTAATAAATTAAAATTTAAATAATCCATATTCCCATCATGTAGCAAGATCTAATATTACATTGATATTTTCTATCTTTTTTCTCTACTGCAATGTATTCATTTAATATAATAAAATCAGGATATTATATTTTGCTTGCTATCCTCCTTTTTAATACTTTGTATTTGCATATTTTTCATGACAATATTCTTTAAAAACACAATATTTATGAATGGCTGCATGACTCTGATCCTATAACACTGTAACCATCTACTTACTGTTGGACATTTACATTGTTTCCAACTGATGCTACTATAAATAATGCTGTAATGAACATATTTGCATATAAAGACTTGTTCACATCTCTGTTTATTTCCTTACTAAAATTTCCTAGAAGCAGAATTATTGGAATAAAGGGTATGAATATTTTTCAGGAACTTGATACACACTGCCAATTTGCTTGTCAGGAAAGCTGTATACTTCCACCAGCAAAACAAGAGATTGTCCATTTTACACAGCCTTGCCCAAACTGGATATTAGGAATTTCAAAATCCTTACCAATCTGATAGGTGAAAAAACGACACGTATCCTGTTGTTGATTTAATTTATATTGCTAAGGCCTCCAATGAGGATGAGAGTCTTTCGTTTACTGATGATGTGTATTTTCCCTTTGTGAATGTGTTACTTCCCAAAAGGATGAGGATAATTGTTACAATGTCCAAGAGAATGGCAGGAATCTATTTACATGGATGAGGACACTGAATCCTAAGTAGTCACAGCTCAGAATCCAGTTCACTTGACGCACAGTTTAGATTAGTGCTTCTTTTTCCTTTTTTTTCTTTTTTATTTTTGAGACTGAGTCTAGCTCTGTTGCCTAGGCTGGAGTGCAATGGCGTGATCTCGGCTCACTGCAACCTCTGCCTCCTGGGTTCAAGCAATTCTCCTGCCTCAGCTTCCCAAGTAGCTGGGATTACAGACACCTGCCACCATGCTCAGCTAATTTTTCTATTTTTACTAGAGACGGGGTTTCATCATGCTGGCCAGGCTGGTCTCAAACTCCCAACCTTAGGCGATCTGCCTGCCTTGGCCTCCCAAAGTGCTGGGATTACAGGTGTGAGCCACTGTGCCCAGCCTAGATTAGTGTTACTTAACATACAATCTATGAACCATCTATATCAGAATAACCTAGGAGGCATTTTCAAAAAGGCAGTTTTCTGGGCCCACATAGTCCTCCAAATCGTAATTGGGGTATGTGAGAAAGAACTGGAATTATTAAATTAGATTATCTAATCCAATTTAAATGATACGATTTATTTTTTAAATTTATAAATGGTATTGCATATATTTAAGGTATAGAACATGATGTTATGAGATACATATAGATAGTAAAATGATTACTATAGTGAACAAATTAACATATCCATCATCTCACACAGTTACCCAATAATTTCTCTAAATGACTCATCCTGACTAACATGTGGGATTTTCAGTGAAAAAGAGGACAGGGGAGAGTCCATGTGTGGGATCATTTGGGGAACATTTTGCAAGCTACATATCCCCATCCAATCACTCTCTTACAGTTCTTCCTCTCCCCATATTTTGATCCATTCTCCCAGGGATTTGATTCTGGCTCCAGAAATCAACTTTATAATACATACTAGCTGCAACTAATTCCCAGGTCTCTCTATAAGCTTTCATCATAAAAAAGCTCACATCCTATAAGGCTATCTACCTCTTAACTTCTCAGACCTTACTTTGAATTTATTTTCCCTCCAAAGTAACACAGTAAGTGTTTATTAAATGTTTAACATGGGTTCGGCACTGTGTTTCGTACTGAGGGCAGAGTGGTTAACAAGGCATACAAAATTGAGGATGGCAGACAAGCTACTTTGTAATTATTATAAATCCACTGTGTTGAAAACTGCTCCAAATTACAATAGTAGTTTCCGTTTTCTGAACAATTATGTGATAGACTCGGTATTTTATATTTATTATCTCTAATCCACAATAATTCTATCCTATAAGATAAATGGCATCCTTATTTTACAGATAAGAAAATGGAGGCCCCAGGCCACACAACTAATGACAATTACAGATGGGGTTAGAATCCAGGTCTGTGTTCTTTGTATTCTATTATGCTATCATTCCAGGGCTTCCTATCATGCAGATTTTTCCTTCAAGTTTTTTCTTTTCCTTTTTTAAAAAATCCCTTTTGATACCAGAATTTCACTGGTAGGGTCTAATACTGACTACTTCAGTAGCATATGTTGATCCCTTGATTCAAATTGCTCTAGTTACGGATTGATCAACCCAATAAATCCTCCAAAAATTTGTTTTTTTCTGTTTTTAAATACCTGAGGTACCACTCCCACTGCCCTCCGAAGGCTTTCCAGGCTCACATCTTGTATATTTTGACCAGCAAGATAAATGCTACCCTTTTGAGGCTCATAGAAGCGAAACAATAGCCTCACTATTGTGCTTTTCCTGAAATTGGAGATGAAGAAAGGTTATTTAGCTCCTATTAATGTTAGGAAACCCCAGTTTTAAACCACAGTAATCATTTTGATAAAGAGAGAAATATTACATTGGGAATCATCAGCCTATAATACAGAATTTTACAAATAACTAAATTACCCACCCTGACCCACTACCTCCTACAATGGCCACTTTCTTTCCTGCAGGGACTTCAAAGGATATTCCACTAAGGACTTTCTGGCCCTCAATGTATTCAAAATGCACATTATCAAAGGCCACGGTAGCTGTCTGTGGTGTGATCTGAAGGGGAGATGCCATCACTTTGTCCTAGCAGGGAAGAGAAAAAAAAAAGCCACTTTACGCACTGCCTAGAGTACAGCTATGAAGACAATTTTCTAATTCACAGAAAGAAAAAGGATATAATGGAAAAGAAGGAGGTTTATAAGTGGACTTAGACCACTTCCAAGCATGCATTTAAATATTTGTTTTCTCATGCTTCATGGCTAAGGTAAAACAAACCCTGAATGTTTTGGTTTCTGAGCAACTTTTTTTTGAGGTGGGGTTGGGGAGGGAGAAGGGATAATGGGCAGGGGAGGAAAGGGGCTGAGGATGCAAGGAGAGGCAATCATATATTCCATGTCATTATTAGATAAGTAAATTCAGTGTAAGTACAAATAATTCAACTTAACAAAATTTACTTTCTAGTATAATAGTCTTCATTAACATTGTAAGATTTTATTTATTTATTTATTTATTTATTTATTTATTTATTTATTTTGAGACGGAGTTCGCCCTTGTTGCTCAGGCTGGAGTGCAATGGCAGGATCTCGGCTCACCACAACCTCCGCCTCCCAGGTTCAAGCGATTCTACTGACTCAGCCTCCCGAGTAGCTGGGATTACAGGCATGTGCCATCACGCCCAGCTAATTTTGTATTTTTAGTAGAGACAGGGTTTCTTCATGTTGGTCAGGCTGGTCTCGAACTCTTGATCTCAGGTGATCCACCCGCCTCAGCCTCCCAAAATGCTGGGATTACAGGAGTGAGCCACCATGCGTGGCCAGGTTTTTAAACACAGAAGTGAAAGCTCTAACAACCTCTTAATACAGGTGATAGCACCCCCGCCCCTGCCAATTCCTGCAAGTAAAATAAATTGGTTTGCTAATGTGGTGATGTAGGAATATTCCTAGAATAATCCTACTAATAGAATGATGTTCACATACTTTTGAAAAGGTACTATATAGATTACTTACTTTAATTCGGGTGTCTACCTTGAGTAGAGTAAACAAGGTGTTCATATCTATGAGTGCTTGTCTAGTCTCTCTATATACAGTTCCCAGAAAGTTCAGGGGTAATGAAAGCTGAAAAAGCAGTCCATTCACCATTACTAGATCTCCAACAGTAAGGGTACCTTAAAATGCAATCGGCAGAAGAAAAAAAGGGTATTTTAGATAAATGTTGCATACTTTTCCAATTTACGATAGGTTTATAGTCTATTACCACGGAACAAAATATTCTTAATCAGCAACAACTCTTATGTCAACTCAATTTCAAAGCATTAATCCACGATTTAGGTAATACAGGGAACTTAGTATACGTTAGGAATGGGAAAGACCCACCTATACACTATATATAATATATAAAAAAGAATGGTTTAAGTGAGGATAGAAATTGAAGGCTAAAAATTTTCTCTTTTTTTCCCTAAGACACTAGCAATGGTTTCTTTGTAGTGTAAAGCAGAAATTTAAAAATTAGTATACATTAAAAATTGGAGAAAATAGATATCACGATTAAGGATGATAAACCATTCTGATGTACATCAAGTTGAAGGAAACAAAATGAAACAACAACAACAACAAAATGTTGTTGTGACCTAAACATGTTTTCCACAGATTTTCCACATATTTAGGTCACAGTGAATGAATGAATACTAACTGAGTGGGGGTGGGGAGGGTTTCCAGAAAGGAGGGACAGACATTTACTTTTGAAGTGTTTTGCAACTAAAAAAAGGAGGAGAAAGATTAAAAGGTTCCTGGTAATTCTTAAAAAAAAGAGTGCAGTTTAGTGCTTTGAACTAAACACTAAATTAATTACATTGCTTTACAGGTCTACAAGAGAAATTAGAAAAGCTAGATACTAAAAAAAAAAAGTTGTTCTTAAAAGAACAGGTAGTTCCGAACAGTAATCCCAATCAGTGAGTGAGCCAGTGCTAAACAAAAGGAAGTTAAAAAACCATTATCAAACCATCAAGTAAATACATTCTGATACAAAGAGAAAAGTACTCCAAGGATGTGAAAGCACTTTAACATCATTTATAATTAAGATAAGCATACACATTCCTTTCATTAATCTTTATTTATAAAAGTTGAACAGCCTGTAAATGTGATAGCCACAGACTCATTACCTGCCACAATTCCCTGACTGGCGAGCACCATTATAGCTGTTAAACCGACACTGAAAATAGCACTTTGACCAAAGTTCAGCATAGCCAGAGTAGAGGTACTTTTCAATGAAGCAGTCTCATACGTCTTCAAAAATCCATCATATCTCTGTGCTTCATATCTTTCATTATTAAAATACTACAAAATATATAAAAATAACTATGGGCAAGTATAATTAGAATTTATTCTCTTAAGTGATTAGTATACTTTTCATCAGACTTCATGTATGAATGCAATTTTGTACTGTAGATTCCATTTTAAAAATTGACTCAATATATTGGACTATGATATCCCTGCAGTTTTCCATAATGAATTGTATTTGAAAAGTCCACAAAATTCACGTAAATTCAGTAAAAATTCAACGAATATTTACTGAATGCTTATCTAATTGCAACCCGACCTAAAACAAAATCTTCAATGACACTTCCTTCACAAAGCCTTCCCCTGAGACTCTGAATTGACAATTCCCACTACCCTCACAACATTATGCCTTCTTATTTAGTCACCTGCATACTTAAATTCTCTCGGTACAGTATAAAATTCTGGGATAGCAGGGATCAGAAAGTAATCTTTTTTTACCACCCTCCCCTGTGAAAGCACTTAGAACACATAAGAGGCATTCAGTAACTATTTGTTAAATGGAAATATGAACAAATAAATGAAAGAATTAATGAGAAGCACTATGCTAGGCACTCTGAGGGATAGAAGAGAGTCAAGAATTTATATGCCAGTTTGATTAGCTTACTGTTCATTCTGAATCAAGATGCTAACGGTATACAGTCATGCATCACTTAACAAAAGAGATATGTTCTGAGAAATGCATACTTTAGGTAATTTTGACTGTGCAATCATCATAGAGTGTACTTACACAAACCTAGATGGTATAGTCTACCACTCACCTAGACTATATGGTATAGCCTATTGCTCCTAGGCTATAAACCTGTATAGCACGTTACTATATTGAATATTGTAGAAAATTGTAACACAATGGTATTTGTGTATCTAAACACAGAAAAGGTACAGTAAAAATATAGTAAAGAAGATTTGCAGTGGTATATCTGTATAGAGCACTTATCAGCAATGGATCCTGCAGGACTGAAAATGGCTCTAGGTGAGTCAGTGAGTGAGTGGTGAGTGAATATGAAGGCCTCGGGCATTACCGTACACTACTGTAGACTTTATAAACACTGTACGCTTAGGCTACACTAAATTTATTTAATATTTTCTTTCTTCAATAACACATTCAAATTAGCTTACTGTAACTTTTTTACTCTACAAACTTAAATTTTTAAAAACTTTTTTACTCTGTAATAACTTGGCTTAAAACACAAACACATTGTACAGCTGTACAAAAATATTTTCTTTCTTCATATCCTTATTCTATAGGCTATTTTCTATTTAATTTTTTTTTTTTACTTTTTAAACTTTTTTGTTAAAAACTAAGACACAATCACACACATTAGCCTAGACCTACATAGGATCAGGGTCAAATATCACTGTCTTCTACCTCCACATCTCGTTTTACTGGAAGGTCTTCAGGGGCAATAACATGCATGGAGCTGTTAACTCCCATGACAACAATGCCTTCTTCTGGAATACCTCCTGAAGGACTTACCTGAGTCTATTTTACAGTTAACTTTGTTTTTAGAAGTAGAAGGCGTACACTCTAAAATAATGATTAAATGTGTAAAAATACATATACTAGTTAACATACTAGTTTATCATTATCAAATATTAAATGACGGGTCGCGCAGCTGGTTTGTTTCCACCAGCATTACCAGAAACACATGAGTAATAGAGTAATGAATTGTGCTACAACATTACAATGGCTACAATGTCACTTGCTGACAGGAACTTTTCAGTTCCATTATTATCTTATGGGACCAACATCATAGATGCCAAAACATCATTATACAGTGCGTGACTGTATTTATGATCACTTATAAATTAATTCAGAAGGTAAAAATCTGATAGTGCCAAACAAAAACTGAGAAGGAAGGAGGATAGTTTCTAAAGACAAACAATAAAATAGTATTATTCCATCACACCTAGAGATCATATCCTAACCTGAAGCTCTAATTTACAGTACCTATTAAATTAAATGGTAGATCAAATCTTAGTGCAGTGTGAAAGGCAGAGGAAAGTATAAACATATTACCTTCACAGTTTCATAATTCAGCAGTGAGTCTATAGCAGCATTACCTGCATCATTATCTGCTTTGTTCATTTCTATTCTAAATCTAGTTCTGTAAGACAAAGATTTGCATAGGCATGAAATACATGTTATAAAAGCATAACAATTTCTAAATTTTATGTGGCTTCTAGGGAATAAATTACCTCCACCGTGTGACTGCAACTGTGAATGCTGTGTATGTACCAAGTGTTCCAAGGGTTACCAAAGCAAACTGGGCACCGCATTTGTAATACTAGAAAAGGAAGTCCAAAGAAGAAATGTGAAACAGTTATT
This sequence comes from Pan paniscus, assembly GCF_029289425.2. Lineage (NCBI taxonomy): Eukaryota > Metazoa > Chordata > Mammalia > Primates > Hominidae > Pan > Pan paniscus. Next base: position 74,755,218 of record NC_073272.2, read on the forward strand.
GTTCTTCCCAAACAGTTTGTAATACACAACAGCAAATCTCGGTCAAAAGATTTTAACAAAAATATGGTGGCGTGAAGTTATGTATGTGAATGATGGGTGAAAAATCAAATACTTTAGAAAATCTACTTTAGGCAACAAGGGAAGAAAGTCAAACTGCACTTGCTACATCAGTAGTACCATCAAATACTAATAGGAAGATAGTACAATAAGCCTAAAGAGGAATAAAAAATATATACATATATTTTTAACTATAAAAGGTGAAATTGCTAATCATTAGAGAAATGCAAATCAAAACCACAATGAGATATCATCTCAGATGAGTCAGAATGGCTATTATTAAAAAGTCAAAAAATAACAGATGTTGTCAAGGTTGCAGAGAAAAGGGAACACTTATACACTGCTGGTGGGAATGGAAATTAGTTCAGCTACTGTGGGAAGCAGTTTGGAGATTTCTCAAAGAACTTAAAACAGAATTACCATTTGATCCAGCAATCCCGTTACTGGGTGTATATATATTGAAAAGAACATAAATCATTCTGCCATAAAGACATACAAATGCGTATGTTCATTGCAGCACTATTCACAATAGCAAACACATGGATGCCAATCAATGGTGGACTAAATAAAGAAAATGTGGCCCATGTACATCATGGAATACTATGCAGCCATGAAAAACAAAATCATGTCCTTTGCAGCAAAATGGATGCATCTGGAGACCATTATCTTAAGTGAATTAACTCAGGAACAGAAAACCAAATACCATATGTTCTCACTTATAAGTGGGAGCTAAACAATGAGTACACACAGACACAATGAGGGGAATGGACACTGGGGCCTATTGAGGGTGGAGGGTGGCAGATGGGTGAAGGCAAAAAACTACCTATTAGGTACTATGCTCACTACCTGGTGATGAAATAATTTGTACACCACACCCCAGTGACACATAATTTACCCATGTAACAAACTTGCACAGGTACCCCCTGAAGCTACAAGTTGAAACAGAGAAAAAAAAAATAAAAGGTGAAATTGCCTAAAATGTTATGAATGGTGATGAGAAACCTAGATATTCTGAGCATATTAGTCCAATGTCATATACAAAAATCTCTGCTTTAAAAAAACCTTGTAAGTACTAGTTGATGACTAATCTATGTGTAGAATTGAACAGTTATTTACAATAACAACACGATAAAGAATTTGAGCAGTCCATTGAAGCTTGTGGCAAAATAATTAAACTGCATAATATTTCTGGCATCATGGAATTTTGCTTTCAAGCCCATGGGCATGCAACAGGACAACAGCTTCAAATATTCAATTGCTACTAATGAGAATTTAAGATAAAAGCTTGTTATGAAAAATGTTTAACTTACCAAAACACCACTGACAAGCATCACTTCAAACATGATGGGAAGAAGATTAAATACCAAAGCACTCAGGACAAAACTGATACCCCTTGTTCCTCTGTCAATAGCCTTAGATAAAGCTCCCGTCTGTCTGCTCAGGTGAAAACCCAGATCCAGGTTGTGAAGATGGAGAAAGACATTTTTGGCTATTCTTCGGATTGAATTCTGGGCTACCTTGCCAAATACTGCATTTCGAACTTCGTTAAAAAAAGCAGCTCCAGCTCTTGATACACCATCTAACAATACATTCAAAAGAAAAAATAGGATGTAACAATATTAGAATCAAAGGAGTATAGAAATGACAAGGGCTCAGAAAATGTTTGTACAATGAGTAATTCAGTGAATGAATATATCACAGAATATTTACAATAAAAGAAACCTAGAAATAATCTAGCCTAATGAGTATTAACTTTTCTACCACTATGAATCCCTTCAGTGTTATTTCCTCCAGGTTTCAGACATTAAAAGATATTTTTTCCAAATAAAATACTTAAATAATAGCCCACATGGCATTACTGTGGATAAATGTGCAGTGTCTGTTGAGGTTTTTTTTATCTAATTTAATCTTCCTAAATAACAAGTGATAAAATTGAGACCCTGAAGAATCAAGTGCCTTGACTAAAGGCATACCCCTACTAATGTCTCCTAAATCTCATAGTGTCCTTTCTAATGCATGGGACACACAGCATTCATATTCTGTTCTTTTCAAATTGTAGATTTGTGTCATTACTAATGAATATATTTTAATAAAGCATTTATGTACATATATATTTTTATTTAGCTATTTCCTATTTAATAGCTAACAATGCCAGCAAGAAAATAATTGACCTTTGTGGAAATGGATGTTACAAAAAGCCTAACTATTAGAAGTGGTTGTTATGAATTTAATGTCTTATTTTATATTATTGTTTTCTAGAACTTGTAAAAATGCTACTGTTATCATGGAATTTTTTGAAAGTGTATCATACAGAATAGTTTTTAAAAACACATACAAAACATCTCACATAAAACAACAAACATCCAAAACGCTAAGTTGTGTTTGTAGTGAAAAGGTCATCTGCTCAAATATGATGAAACCTCCTTGAAGAAAGTCAACACCTGTAGACAGATTAAAGAATCACACATACAGCCAATCAGAACTGCTGTTGCCATGGTTGCAACTGTATTTGGTGCATCACTCAGGTTCAGCATGTTTCCCGACATCTGGTTGAGGCTGTCTACAGCATATTTAAACATGAAGGGAACCACAATATTCATGGCCTAAAAACATAAAAACATCAATTACCCATTATACACAAAATACTTATTTATAAAAGTACAAATATTTACCTTAAATTAGTACTTATGGTAATGTTTACATATTTACCACTTACTGGTATTAGAGTGATTTTCCCCATTCATAAAGACAACATCTTTGACATTGGGAGAGCTGTCATTTCAGGCTTCATACTTCACACTGCCATGTTAATATTCATTTATAAGCTATGTGAATTAAGTCAAATGCTTCTGCTTCCATGAAATCATCCCAGATCTGCCACTCAAAAATGCTGTCTCCATTATCTAAAATCCTACAAAGCTCATGACACTATGGCAAACTGTCTTACACTGTAGTTATTTGTGTATATATTTCCCTTTCCTACTGGATCCTTGAGGGTCTGTGTCATTTTACTTTTTGTCCCACCCATGCTGAATATAATGCTCTTATACAGTAGGCATTCAATAAATATTTTTAAAATAATTTGGTCACCAAAATAATGGTAAACTAAATTACACAGCAAGCCAGATCACAAAAGCAGATGAATTACAAGTATATGTGGCTGATTCACCATTTGAAAAAACATTGATAAATCCATTTGTCCTATTTGTCCTACAGAAAGCTTCTTTGCCCCAATACCACATAAAACAAAGCCCAATTATTATCAAAACTAAGCTTTCAATAATGAACCTATTTCTCCATGAGAATACATCAAAATAAAACTTAAAAAGAAAATTAGAAGCATGATGTTTTCATATATTAAAGGCAAATGTTTCATCATTCACATTCTATATTTTCTGCAGTTATAGTATCCAAAACATCAACCATCATTTAGGAACAGAAAGTTTGTCAGACTCCCAAAGTTTCTTTGAAGAAATTAAATTGATGCACATTAATAACATGTGAAAACAATTTTATAAGCCTTAATAAAAACACTGAAATCCCAGATCTTGTTAATGCTCCATTATTATGCCATCTATCTTTGCAAAGTTTAGCTATAACTGATAGAAGCTATGTAACTCTTATCAAGATTCCAAGGTAACGTATACAAGAGTCTTACCAACCAATCAGGCATTCTAGTATTCGACAATATCATTAAAATACACAGCACATGTTGGGATGCTTTTAAGAATGTAACATGAGATAAAGTGCTTAAACATTAAGCTTTCTGACTTCCAAAATCTAATAGAATATATGGCAGGTCTCAAATAGCATAAATTTCTCAAATCTGATTCCCCTGTAGCCATATAACCTTAGGTTCTTGCTTCTTCTTTGCCTTTTTTTTTTTTTTTTTTTTTTGAGATGGAGTCTCACTCTGTCACCCAGGCTGGAGTGCAGTGGGGAAATCTCGGCTCACTGCAACCTCCGCCTCCTGGGTTCAAGCGATTCTTCTGCCTCAGCCTCCTGAGTAGCTGAGATTACAGGCATGCACCACCACACCCAGCTAATTTTTGTATTTTTAGTAGAGACAGGGTTTCACCATGTTGGTCAGGTTGGTCTCAAACTCCTGACCTTGTGATCCGCCCGCCTCGGCCTCCCAAAGTGCTGAGATTACAGGTCTTGCTTCTTCTTGAAATGGTCTCCTCTCCCCTATCTACCTCGTCACTCTTCAAAGCCCAATTTTAATCCCATTTCTACCATAATGCCTTCTCTGAAACATGCAGCCAATTTGGCACTCTCCATTTTCTATCTTTTTGTTATAGTTTATACCTCAATATTTATCACTTTTATGATATATTTCTGATTCATTTTGTATGTATATATGCATGGATATATTTCCATCCTTTTTGCATAAATTTGAGGGGTACAAGTGCAGTCCTGTTACATGGATATATCGCATACTGGTGAGGTCTGGGATTTTAGTGTATCTATCACCCAAATAATGTACAAACCTTTTGTGACAAAACTGACATTTACTGAACAACAGCTAGATGAATCAGGTATAGTGAAAGGTAGGTACCTTTCACAAATGTGAAGGATGAAAGGAATAAAAATTTTACAAAATAGATTTTATCTGTATAGTTGAGGAACCTCAGGTTCCACAAGGTTTAATGTCTTGTCTGGTAAGAGCAGAGCTGAGATTAAAATACAGGTCTGACACTTGAAGTTAGAATTTTTTCTAGTATACCATAGCCACATTAGCAGCTTATAAGGCAGGGACAATATATTTCACTTATTTTGCACCCTAAAATGGATGCTCTCAAAGGCACTGTTTAAACCAGCTATAGCTGTAAAGTATATCAAAAGTAATTTAAATAAATTTGAGCAGATTCCAGGTTTTCCATTTAAGGATACAGTCCCTCACCTGCAATCCAATACACTTTCTTCAGTAGGAGAGAAAGTGATAGTTACAGCTAGCATGCAATTCTCATAACTCACAGCCCATTATACCTTTTCCAAAGCTGTAGTGAATGACGCCTAAAACTAATGTATCACCAATAAAGTTGTGCAATTTTACTTCCTTGAAAATGTTTTTGGATTTGGTCAAACTAGAGAACATCCTTGTAAGTGTTCAGGACGTGTGAGTGTCATCTGCATTGTGTTGTTTAGTGGCAGAAAAAGGGCAGTTAGCACATGCAAAGAGCATGGCGCTACCTCTAATAATAACTGAATACTGTCAGTTTTCCCATAAAAGTTATTTTAAAAAGGTAAGAAATATGCCATATATGTTAAAAACGAAAGAAATACACCAAAGAAATAAGAAGGATACTACATGTAGATGTTTTTATTAACATGTAGTGTAAGTTTTATTTGCTTTGTGATATTTTGGGGATGGGACTAGCAAATAGTGGTTTTCCCCAATATCCTGCCTTTAGCAGAACTAGATTTAAACCATTCCAGGCAAATGAGAATCTTTAAAAAAAAATAACTTTTTTATTTTGAAATAATGAGACTCATAGCTGCAAAACAGTACGTAGTACAAAGAGACCCACGTACCCTTCACCCAGCATCTCCTAATGACATTTTATTTCGCTGTAGTTCAGTATCAAAACCAGAAAGTTAACATCGGCACATTACCGTTAACTACTGGACTAGAGAACTCATTCAGTTTTCACCAACTTTTAGCTTGTATTCATGTGTATGTGTGTGTAGTACGTATGTGTCTGTCCGTGTGGTTCTATGTAATTTTACCGCACGTTCAGATCTGTAACCAGCACCACAATCAACATACAAAACTATTCCATCACCACAAGAGAAATCCATTATGCCACCACTTCGTATTCACCCCCGTTCTACCTGCCTCACCCCAGTCCCTTTACCCTGGCAACCACTAATTAATTTGCTCTTGATCTCTACAGTTTACTCATCTTGAGAATATTCTAGAAATGGAATCATATATAACCTTTTAGGATCAGCTTTTGTTTTATTCAGCATAACGTGCTTAAAGTTTATCAAGACTGTTGCATGTATCGATAGCTCATCATTTGCTATTGCTAAGGATTATTCCATTGATGTACTAGAATTTATTCAACCAGTCACCCCGAAGGACATTTTGGTTGTTTCCAGCTTTAGGCTACTATCAGTAAAGATGTTATCAACATTCTCATACAGATGGATATAAGTTTCCATTCATCTGGGAAAAGACCCAAGAGTCCAACTGCTAAGTCATATGGCATCTCTATGCTGACCTTACTAAGAAACTGCCACACTCTTTCTAGAGTTGCTGTATCATTCTATTTTATATCTTTGAGACAGAGTCTCACTCTGTTGCCCAGGAAGGAGTACAGTGGCATGATCTCGGCTCAGTGCAACCTCCACCTCCCGGGTTCAAGCGATTCTCCTGCCTTCACCTCTTGAGTAGCTGGGACTACAATTGCACGCCACCAGGCCCAGATAATTTTTGTATTTTCAGTAGACACGGGGTTTCACCATGTTGGCCAGGCTGGTCTCAAAGTCCTGGGCTCAAGTGATCTCCTGCCTCGGCCTCCCAAAGTGCTGGGATTACAGGTGTGAGCCACCACGCCTGGCCTGCTGTATCATTTTACAATAACCAGCGAAGTATGAGTGACCCTGTTCTTCTGCATCCTCACAAACATTTGGTATTATCATTTTTTTAAATTTCAAAACTGTTCCAATAGGTGCATATTGATACCTCACTGATGTTGAGCACTTTTTAATGTGCTTATTTGCAATCTATATCTTCTCTTTGGTGAAATATCTGTTCATGTCTTTTATGCATTTTATAATTGGATTGTTTGTTTTTCTGCTGTTGAGTTTTAAGAGTTCTTTATATATTCTAAGTATAAGGCCTTTGTTGGATATGTGGTTTGCAAATATTTTCGCCCAGTCTACTGCCTTTTATTCTACTCAGGAGTCTAACTTCTCACTCCATTCAGCAGTAATGAGGAATCTCTTCTGCCAGGAGCCAATAGAGGCCCAAGTAGGAACCTGGATTTTCATCTCCACCCACAGTAATGAGGCAGCACCCCTGCTCCACTGAAGTGGTGACACAGGAGGCCTGCTAAACAGAAGATTTACATAAGATTCAGAGTCTAATAATACTCTACATGTCCAGGTTTCAATTTAAAAAATCATATCAAGAACCAATAAGATAAGATATCAATTTGAATAAGACAATACAATTAATAGACACTAACATCAGGATGACACAAACATTACACCTATCTGAAAGATTTCGGAGTAGCCATCATAAAAGTGCTTCCAGGAATATTTATGAACATGCTTGAAATAAGTGAAAAAATAGAAGTCTCAGGAAATAAATAAAGGATATAAAGAACCAAATGAAAAATACAGAACTGAAAAATATAATAACTGACATATAAAAACTCAATGGATGGGCTCCATGGCAAAATGGAGAAGACAGAGGCAAGTATTATTGAACTTGAAGATAGAACAATAATTAGGAATACAATGCTTTCATATATTCAAGGCAAATGTTTAATCATTCACATTCTACATTTTCTGCAATTATAGTATGAAAAACATCAACCATCGCTTAGGAACAGGAAGTTTGTCAGACTGCCAAAGTTTTTCTGAAGAAATTAAATTGATGCACATTAATAATATGTGAAAACAATTCTATCAGGCTTAATAAAAACACTGAAATCCCAGCGCTTGTTAATGTTCCATTATTATGCCATCCATCTTTGTTAAGTTTAGCTACAACTGATAGAAGCTATATAAATCTTACCAATCAAGATGTCAAGGTAAGGTATACAAGAGTCTTAGCAACCAAGCAGATGTTCTAGTAGTCAACAATATCATTAAAATACACAGCAGATGTTGGGATGCTACCTAAGCTTAACAACAGGGAAAAAATAGACTAAAGAAAAAAAAAAAGCCAACAGAGTCTCAGGGACCTATGGAGCTGTAACAAAACACTTACCATCCTTTATTGAGTCCCAGAAGGATAGCAGAAGAGTGTGGGGCACAAAAAAGTACCAACGAAGTAATGGCTGAAATTTTCCCAAATTCGGCAAAAGACATAAACCTATAATTTCAAGAAGCTGAGTAACCCAAATGTGGATAAACCCAAAGAAATTCACACCAAGACACATCATAATTAAACTTATGAAAGCTAGAGACAGAGAAAAAAAATCTTAAAACCAGCTAGATAAAAACACATTATGTATAAGGGAAAAACAATCTTAAGACAGCAGATTTCCACAGAGGCCAGCAGTAAGTGGCACAACATTTTTCAAGTGGTGAAAGAAAAGAACTGTCAACCTAGTACCGTACACTGGGCAAAATTAGCCTTTGTGAATGAAGGTAACATCAAGACATTTTCAGATTAAGGAAAACTAAGAGAATTAGTTACCAGAAGGCCTGCTTTAAAAGAACTGCTAAAGAAAATTCTTCATACAAGAAGTGAAAGCAGAAGGAAACCTGGAATATCAGGAATGAAGGAAGAGCAATGGAAATGGTAAATATCTGTGTAAATATAATAACCTATTTTTAAGTTCTTTAAAAATATGTTTGACGGTTAAAAGCAAAATTTATATTTGTCTAGAAAGATTCCATAGAGCAATAAAAAAGATTACTGACTGATGCGGTTTACAGTACATCAAGATATATGAAACAATTGTAAATATAAAGGGGGAAGGTAAGGGAACTTACAGAGTAGTAAGTTTTTACATTTCATTTGAAGTAGTAAAATATTGATCCTAAGCAGACTGTGAAAAGTTACTTATGTATATTATAATTTCCAGAGTAACCACTACAAAATTATATAAAGAGATAAACTAAAACACATAGTAGATAAATGAAAATGGGATAGTAAAATCTGTTCAAATAACATAAAAGGTGACAGTAAAGGTAAAACCAAGTAACAAAATAAATTTATCAGAAAATACATAATAAAATGGTAGACTGAAATCCAAATATATAAATGATAGCAATATTATCAATATATTACAATGATCAACAAAAATCAATAATTATTAATATATCAACATATTAGTGATGAACAGTTAGAAACCAAAATTTAAAAAAGAAAATTATTGACAATGCCCTCATCAAGTAAAAAAAATTCTTAAGTATAAATCTAACTCAGGGTCTCAACCTCCAGCACTACTGACAGTTTGGGTTCCATAATTATTTCTTGCGGGAAGAGCTATTCTGTGCATTGTATGATGTTTAGCAGTGTCCTTAACCTCTACCCAATACACACCAGTAGCATACCCCACCCCCTCTAGTTGTGACCTATAAAAATGTCTCCAGACATTGCCTAATGTCCTCATGGGGTCAAAATCACCCCTGGTTGGGAACCACTGGTATAATCAAACATGTATCATGTCTGTATGCTGAAAGCTATCAATGCTGATGAAATAAATCAAAGAAAAGCTAAATAAATGGAGAAACATACTACATTCATCCAATGGAAGACACGACCTAGTAAGGATGCCAATTCTACCCAAATTGGTCTACATTTTTAATAAAATTTTATTTAAAACATCATCAGGCTTCTTTGATAGAAGAGCTTTAATAGCTATAGAAAAGTTTATTCTAAAATTTATATGCAGAGGCAAAAAAACTGGAATAGCTAAAAACAATTTTGAAAAGAAGGGAAGAAAGTTGGAAGAATCATCCTACTTGGCTTTAAAACTTACTATAAAACTACAAATATATATATATATATATATATATATAAAATATAAAAATAGTGTGGTACTGGTGAATGCAGAAACACAAAGATCAATGAAACAGAATAGATTCCAGAAAAACATCCCATACATAATCATTATGGTAGAAAGAATAATGGCTCCCCAAAGATATTCATGTACCAATTTCCAGAACCTATAAAGATGATATTTTACATAGCAAAATGAACTTTGCAGATGTGGTTAAGCTGAAGAACATGATTATGTTCTTTATCCTTGATTTTGTGGGTGGGCCAAATCTAATTACAGGAGTACTTATAAGAGGAAAGTAGGAGAGTCAAAGTTGAGACGAAGGGAAGCAGAAGGGTCAGAGTCAGAGATAGATTGAACATGCTGTTGATGCTGAAGATGGAATAAGAGGCCCTGAGCCAAGGAATGTAGGTGAACTCTAGAAGCAGGAAAAGGCAAGGAAACAGATTTTCCTCAAGAGTTTCTGGAGGGAGCACAGCCATGCCAAATATCTTTATTTCGATCCAGTGAAACCTAATTTTGGATTTCTGACCTCCAGAAATGTAAGATAATAAATTTGTGGTGTTTTCAGCTACTATGTTTGTGATAATCTGTTACAGCAGCAATAGGAAACAAAGCAAATTGAATGGGGAAAGGATAGCCTTGGTGTTGGAACAACTGGAAAAAAATTCAATTTGGTGTTGGAACAATTGGAAAAAAATTTAATTTCTACCTAAACCTCATATAAGAATTCAAACTGTAGCACTTTAGTTCAGTACATATTTTTTAAAAAACGTGGCACAATCTAAATGTAAAAGAGAAAAATATATAAAACTTTTAGAAGAAAACAAAAGAGAAAATCTTAATGACCTTGAGTTAGGCAAATAGTTATTAGACATGACAACAAAAGCATAATCCATAAAGGAAAAAAATAATAAACTGAAATTTATCAAAATTAAAAACATTTGTTCTACATAAAATACTATTAAGGGGATTAAAAAACAAGCTACAGACTGGGAGAAAATATCTGCAAATCATATATCTGGTAAAGGTTTCATATCAGAATATATAAAGAATTCACTAAAGTTGAGAGGAAAAACATACAGCCCAATTAAAAAATGGACAAAATGCTTAAACAGACACTTCACAAAAGGAAGATATACAAATGTAAACTAAATACACACAAAGCTGCTCAATATCCCAGGCCTTAAGAGAAATGTAAATTAAAACCACAAGATACCACCATTCACCTGACAATACCAAGTGTTGACAAAGAAGCAAAGCAACAGGAACTCTTTCATATACTGCTGTGGGAATACAAAAAGAACTACTCTGGACAACAGCTTGGCAGTTTCTTATTGAGTTAAAAATGTGTTTAGCATGACCTAGCATTCCACTCTTAAGTGTTTATTCTAGAGATATGGAAACTCAGGTTCACACAAAAACCTGTGTCTGAATGTTTAAAGCAGCTCTAGTTATAACCTATAATCACTAAAAAGTGGAAAGAACCCAATGTTGTTGAATGGTGAATGGACAAACTCTGTTATATCCATACCATGGAATACTATTCGGCAATGAAAAGAAACAAACTGGTATATCCAATAACATGGATGAATGACCAAGACATCATGCTTAATGTGAGAAATCAGCTCAAAAGGTTATATACTACATGATACCATTTATATGGCATTCTCAAAATGAGAAAACTATAGTGATAGAGGACAAATCAATGTTACCCAGCAGCTAGGGGTCTGGAAAGGGTATGACTATAAAGAGGTAACAAAAGGGAGATTTTTGGGGTGATAGCACTTGTCTGTATCCTGACTGTGGTGGTAATTACATGAATACACACGTGTTAAAAATTATGGAACTGTATACTAAAAAGAGTGCACTCCATTGAATGTACATTAAAATTAAAAGAAATAAAGCCAGCATCACACCACAGACCCGGCTCCCTGGGGGCAGGAAATGTCTAAAAATAAGGCTGAATCACAGTGTATTTCAATAAAAATCAACCCAATATGAAGTTTCATACCCCTGTTACTTTTTAAAAATTAAGAAACTGGTTATATTTACAAGATTGTAATCTTGTGACAAAAGGTATATTTAATCTGACTGCAATGTGCACACTAAGTACACGAGAAATAAAGGAACTTTAAATTTTTTTTTTTTTTTTTTGAGATGGAGTCTCACTCTGTCGCCTAGGCTGGAGTGCAGTGGCGTGATCTCGGCTCACTGCAACTATCACCTCCTGTGTTCAAGTGATTCTCATGCCTCAGCCTCCCGAGTAGCTAGGACTACAGGCACGAACCACCACGCCCAGCTAATTTTTGTATTTTTAGTAGAGATGGGGTTTCACCATGTTGGCCAGGAAGGTCTCAAACTCCTGGCCTCAAGTGATCTGCCTGCCTCGGCCTCCCAAAGTGCTGGGATTACAGGTATGAGCTACCATGCCCAGCCTCAGGAACTTATAAAACTTTTTTTCTTTCTTAGATCAAAAATTTAAATCATATAAATAATCTGCTAGGCTCTTGAATTATCAAAGACTGGTATATCATTACAAAATGGTATTCATTTAATTTTTAGCACAAAACTGTACAATTTGGGACACTAACTGAAGAAGAGAGTTAAGTAAAAAGTAAAATTGCCATAAAGGACTACCAAAAGTATGCTATATCTACATGGTGCCAAAATTACTGGTCAATATAGTCAGTTTGCTGAGGACCTCAAGTTCTAGATTTAATTATCGCTTTTCCCATTATGATCATGACTAGTCATCTGAGGAACCCAATTCTTTCAGACTTTTTAATATCTAAACTCCTTAATAAATTCACCTCTTTCAGAGTGGCCTCTGTTAACTAAGGGCTTTATGAGCAGTGCTGCCAAGAAGTGCCCAATATATCTAAACAAGTAAAAAAGAATTTTGTTCCTTTAATTGCTTCTCTATTCACAAAAGAATCAGGAGAAAAAAGAATAAAGACCAGGAACACTAAAGAGAGATCTGATTAGCAAGGCAAAGCAAAGATAAAAGAAAACCAGACAAGGTAAGGTAGGAGATCGGCATGAATTATTTTCCAAGCACTGGTCACGAGGCCCCACTAAACAAACAGGATCTGAGAAAAACAGAATGCAGCAAAGAAACCAGCCAAAACCAGCTAGATCCAAGATGGTGACGAAAACAACCTCTAGTTGCCCTCATTGCTCATTATACACTAATTATAATGCATTACCATGCTAAAAGCAACTCCCACCAGAACCATTTACAAATGCCATGGCAACTCCTGGAAGTTGCTTTATATGGCTTAAAAAGGAGGAGGAACCCTTAGTTCCAGGAACTCCTCATCCCTTTTCCAGGAAATTCATGAATAACCCACCCCTTATTTCACAACTAATCAAGGAATAGCCACATAGCTAGCCAGAAATCCAATGCTGCTGAAAGGGCTGCTGCTACTACTCTGTCTATGGAGCAACCATTTTCCTGTACTCTGTTGCTCTAATAAACTTGCTTTCAGTTTGCTGTCAGCTCACTCTTAAATTCTTTCCTGCACGAAGCCAAGAACCCTCCCAGGCTGAGCCCCAATTTTGGGGTTTGCCTGCATTAAGGGTACTCAGACAATTTGTAAAGATTATCAGGGTAGTGGTAGAATCCTCACAGAACTGAAGTTTCTATTCTCATTAAAGGAAAAATATCAAACAACAACAAAGCAGTTATGTAAGTTGATCAAATAAAATTATTTTATATTGTATACATTATTAATTCATGAAAATTAGGCCTAGGCAACAAAGCAAATGTCATTAAAGATTTCCATTGTATAAACAAAATACTTCTGGCTTGTATATAAAGTTTGCTCTGGGCATCAAAGAGTAACCTCAACAGAAAACAGCCTATTTAATACAATCCTTGCAACATAGCTGAATATGGATCCTGAGAAAGTAAAGCAAGAGTTATGACTAATCTATATGAATAACAGACACGCAGAAGACTCCATATGCAAGACTTTTACATAATGTAATATTTGTAAGAAATGTCATTTTTACCTAGTCTGATAGTTTGAAAGTATAAACATGGAAAGGTATGACATAGAAAGGGACTATATGTCATTGTCATTTTCAATAACAGACATCTAAAAGCTAGAGATCATAATATCCGCAAAACAAACTTGTTTTACCTTATTTCATAGCTGAAGCACACAGAACTGAAAGCAAATTAAAGAATATGAAAGAGCAATTGACTTGCAGTCTCAACTCCACTAATCTAATCAAAGAGATAAGTCCTCTTATCTAAATCCTCTAGGAGATAAAACATTTAGAGGGGAAAAGTAGATCACACTGATATTTAATGAACAACCTCAATGTAACTAGTAGAAGTTACATGATATGTGAACCTGATTCATTAAAATTTTTTGTTCATATGGCCTTATCCCCTAAAATTTGTCTAGCCCCCGTTTAGCAGGTTCTAGAGGAAATTCTAGCCTCTGACACCTACAGCTACAGCTAACACTAAAGACAGCCAACTCCTAGCCAGATAAACATAAAATCTCACATTAAAGGCATATTTATCATCTAATGCATTGTGTCTAGCTTTCAAAAAAAATTACAAGGCATGCCAAAAGGCAAAGAAGAGTCTGAATAGACAAAGTAAACATCGGAACCAGACTCAGATAAGGCAGAGATTTTAGAATTATCAGACCAGGAATTTAAAATGCCAAAGGCTCTAATGGAAAAAGCAGACAGCATGCAAGAAAAGATGGGTAATATAAACAAAGAGAGAGGAATCTCTAAGAAAGAATCAAAAGGTTGTACAAGAAATCAAAAACACTCTAACAGAAATGAAGAACGTCTTTGATAGGCTCATCAGTAGACAGGACACAAAATAGAAAAGAAGCAGTGAGCTTGAAGACGTATGTCAGTGAAAACTTCACAAAGTGAAAAGCAAAGAACAAAATGAATTTAAAAGGGAAAAGAATATGCAAGAAATATGGGAGAATTACAAAAGGTGTAACATATGTATACATAATGGGAATACCATAAGGAAAAGGGAAAAGGAACAGGAAAAATAATTGAAATAATGAAGGCTAAGAATTTTCTAAAATTAATGACAACACCAAACCACAGATCCAGGAAAGCTTAGAGGACACCACGTAGAAAAAACAAAACAAAAGAAACAAAAAAAAAAAAACCACAACAACAGCAACAAAAAACTCCCAAAAGGTACAGCCTGGCATATCATATTCAAACTACAAAAATCAAAGACAAAAATAATCTTAAAAGAAGCCAGGGGAATCACCTATAAAGGAACAAGAATAAAAATAACAGTGAAGGCAAGCAAGAACAGAGTGGAATGAAATATTTAAACTGTTGAAAAAAAACAATCCACCAACCTAGAATTCTGCACCTAGTGAAACTGTCCTTTACAAGTGAGGGAAAAACATACACTCTCTACAAAAGCAAAAATTGAGGAAATTTGTTGCTAGTACATGGATCTTGCAAGAATTGTTTTTAAATAAAGTTTTCCAGAGAGAATGCAAATGATATTGGTCAAAACCTCAGATTTACATTTAATTGGGAAGCAATGTTAGAGAAGGAATAAATTAATGTAAAATAAAATAATTTATCTTTATTCTTAATTCATCTAACAGATAAGTTTCTTCAAAATAATAACAGCAACAATGTATTGGTAATTAAAGCTTATAAATAGGTGAAATGAATCACAGCAGTGTGTAAGTGATAGGGGGAATGAATTGGGAATACTGTTATGTGTACCACCCCCATGAAGCAGTAATAGTGTCATATTAAAGTGGAATTAGACTGCCTATAAATGTATAATGCAAACTCTATGGCAACCACTTAAAAACTAAAAAGTATAATTGGAATGTTAAATGATTAGAAAAAACAAAATCATATAAAATGTTTAATTAAAGCCAGAGAAGGAAGAAAAAGATTGAAGAAAAAGTAAAATAAAAGCAAAAACCAAAGAAGAAAGGAAATGAACAGAAAACAGTTACACATATGGTCAATATTAATCCAACAATATCAGTGAATCATTTTAAATGTGAATAGTCTACACCAATTAAAACACAGATTGTCACCATGGCTGAATCTGATGGCATTAAAAAAAAAACAGATTGTCAGAATGGATTTTTAAAAGATGATCCAATTACAGATCCAATTTTAAATATCAAGACATAATGAATTATATGTAAACGGATGAAGAAATATACACCACCTTAACCCTTATCAAAGCTAAGCTGGAGTAGAAACCATATTAATTTCAGATAAAGCACACTTCAGATCAAGGAAAATTAACAGGAACCAGGAATAAAAGAGGGGCATTACATAATGATAAAGAGGTTAATTCTCCAAAAAGATATAACAATCCTTAATTGTGTATGCAACTAACAGCAAAATATCAAAATGCATGAGGCAAAAACTGATAGAATGGCAAGGAAAAATAGATGCATCTTCTATTATATCTAAATGACACCTATAGGATACTTCATCCAACAAGAGCAGAATACACATTCTTTTCAAATTTGCACAGATCATTCACCGAGATAAATGACACCCTGGGCCATAAAACACACCTCTACAAATTTTTAAAAATACACATAGCACGAAGTATGCCCTAGGCAAAATGGAATTAAATTAGAAATCACTAACAGAATGACGGTAGGCATATCCCAATGATTAAACAACATGCTTTTAAATAACACATGGGTCAAAGACTAAAGAGAAATTTTAAAATATTTTGAACTAAATAAAGATGAAGATACAATGTATCAGAATTTGTGGGATGCAGCAAAAGCAGCACTTAAAAAGAAATTTATAGCACCGAATGCAAATATTAGAAAAGAAAGATCTAAGATGAATAATGTAAGTTTCCATCTTGGGAAAATAGAAAAAAAAAAAGGGCAAAAAAAGTGCAAATTAAATCCAAAGTAAGCAGAAGAATAAAAATTGGGGCAGAAATCAATGAAATTGAAAAAAGGAAATCAACAAAACCAAAAGCTGCCTCTTGGAAAAGAGCAATAAAATTGCTAAGTCTCTAGTCAGGCTAATCAAGCAAAAAAGAAAGAAGACAAACTACTAACATCAGAAATGAAAGGCAGGACTTCAGTACTGTTTCTATGAAAATTAAAAGATAATTGAGGGATAGTATGAGCAACTCTAGTCCAACAAATTTGATAACTTAGATGAAATGGACAAATTCCTTAAAAGATCCCTTCCTATAGAAGATACATTGATAAATTGAATTGGTCTGTATCTATTAAATAAATTGATTCAATAATTAATAACCTTCCAAAACAGAAAGCACTGGTCCAAATGGTTTCACTGGTGAATTTTACTAACTACTTAAAGAAGAAATGATGTGAATTCTCTATAATTTCTTCCAGAAAACAGAAGTAGAGGGAATACTTCCTCATTCCATGAAAACAGCACCATTCTAATATCAAAACCAAAGACATTACAAGAAAACTACAGACCATCCTCTTTCCTGAATATAGATACAAAAATCCTCAACAAAATATTACCAAATCATACCCAACAATGTATAAAAACAATTACATGACATAACCAAGTGGAATTTATTCTGGGTATGGAAAGCTGGTTCAACATTTGAAAATCAGTTAATGTAATCCATCACATCAACAAGCTAAAGAAGAAAAATCAAATGATGGCAGATGAAAAAAAATCATTTAACAAAATCCAACACCTATTCATTACAAAAACTCCCAGCAAACTAGGAATAGAGGAAAACTTCAACTTGATTACAAACACCTATAAAAAACCTTAAAGTTAACAACATACTTAATGGTGGGAAACTAAACTGTGAACAAGGCAAGGATGTCCTCTTTTATCACATTATATTCAACACTGTACTAGAAGTCATAGCTAATGCAATAAGAAAAGGAAATAAAGGTATTCATTCTACAAAGGACAAAATAAAACTGTCTTTGTTTGCAGGTGATATAATTGTCTATACAGAAAATCTGAAAAAAAAATCAACAAAAAACCCTACTAGAACTAAAAAGCAATTACAGCAAGGTTGCAGCATACAAGGTCATATACAAAAGTCAACTACTTTCCCACATACCACCAATGAACAATATGCAATTTGAAATAAAAAATACAACACCATTTAAATTAACAACAAAAAATGAAATACTTCAGTACAAATATAACAAATGTGTGCAAAAAGCATATGAGGAAAACTACAAAACTCATATGAAAGAAATCAAAGAAGCTAAATAAATGGAGAGATACTCCATGTTCATGTATAGGAAGACTCAATATTGTTGAGATGTCAGTTTTCTCCAGCTTGATCTATAGATTCAATGTGACCCCAATCAAAATCCCAGTAAGTAATTTTGTGGATATGGACAAACTGATCCTAAAGTTTATATAGAAAGGCAAAAAACTCAAAACAGCCAACAGAATACTGAAGAAGAAAACAATACTGGAGGTCTGACACTACCTGACTATAAGACTTACTCTATGAAGCTACAGTAATCCTGACAGTATGGTACTGGTCAAAAAATAGACAAATAGATCAATGGAAATAGAAGAGACAGCACAAAAATGGACTCACAAAAATATAGTCAACTGATCTTTCACAAAGGAGCAAAGGCAACCCAATGGGAAAGAGACAGCCTTTTCAATAAATGATGCTGGAGCAACTGGACATGCCAATGGAAAAAAAAAGGAATCCAAACACAGACCTTACATATTTCATAAAAATTAACTCTAAATAGATCATAGACCAAAATGTAGAAGATGAAACTATAAATCATTTAGAAGATAACGTAAGATAAAATCCAGGTAACCTTGGGTTTGGCAATGACTTAGCATCAAAAACATGATCCATGAAAGACTGGTAAGTAGGACTTCATTAATATTAAAAACTTCTGCTTTACAAAAGACACTGTCAAGAGAATAAGATGACAAGCCACAGACTGAGACAAAGTATTTGCAAAAGACTTAACTGATAAAGTATTTGTATCCAAAATTACAAAAGAACTCTTAAATCTCAACAATAAGAAAACAATCAAATTTAAAAATGGGCAAAAGAACTGATCAGACACTTCACCAAAGAAGATATACAAATGACAAAAAAAGCATATGAAAAGATGCTCAACATCATATGTCATTAGGCATTTGTAAATTAGAACAAAAGTGAGATGCTACCACACACCTATTAGAATGGCTAAAATCTAAAATATCAATAACACCAAATGCTAGTGAGGATGTGGAGCAATAGGAACTCTTATTCATTGCTTGTAGGAATGTAGAATGGTATACCAACTATAAAAGGTTATTTGGCAGTTTCATACAAAACAAAACATAGTCTTACAAGACAATCCAGCAATTGTGTTCTTTGGTATTTACCCAAATGAGATGAAAACTTATGGCCACACAAAAACCTGCACACAAATGTTTACTGCAGCTTTATTAATGATGGCCAAAATCTAAAGGAAACCAAGATGTCTTTCAACAGGTGAGTGGATAAACACACTATAGTACATCCATATAACAAAATATTATTCAGTGATACAAAGAAAAGAGCTATCAGGTAACACACACCCACACAATGAATATCTTGAAATACATATTGTGAAGTGAAGGAAGCCAGTCTGAAAAAGCTACATACCATATGGTTCCAACTATATGACATTCTGGAAAAGGCAAAACTAGAGAGTTAGTAAAAAGATCACTGTTGTTAGGAATTCTGGAGGAAGGAAGGACAGATGAGTAGATGGATCACATGGGATTTTGGGGGCAGGGAAACTATTCTATATGATATCATAATGGTGAATACACGACATTATACATTTCCCAAAAACCATATAACTGTACAACACAAAAAGTGAATCCTAATGTAAACTATGGACTTGGTTAATAATAATGTATCTTTTCAAAATAATTGGTTCATCAGTTTTAGCAAATGTACCACATTAATGCAAGATGTTAATAACAGAAGAAACTGCATTGTGGGGAAAAAAAGGGGGTATATATAAGAACTCTTTGTACTTGTTGTTCAATTTTTCTGTAAACTTAAAACTTCTCTAAGATATAGTATTTTAATAATAATAATAATAATAATAATAATAATAATAATAATACCAGGGTAAAATTCATACTTCTCAAAAAGGCATCAGGTAGCACTGTCTCATTTTAAAAAATATTTTTCAGAAAAGTTTCAAAAAAATGAAGAAGTACATAAATGTTTTAAAGTTACAAATGTCAAAATAGTTATTCAAAAATACTAAATCCTTCATAAAGCCTTCCCTATATGCTTAATTGTTGGTACTCTCCTACAGCTTCATTTGTCTCTCCTTTTGGATGTTTCTATTATGTTATATACATATATATATATATATCTCTTATTATTTGTTAGTCACTCAATAAATACTTGCTCAATATATATATCACCTGTTATACTTTATATAACAGATGCATTTCTGAAGAAAAAGGGTGTTTATTTTTATAAATCACTCTCCCTTGAAATTATTATAATTGTAAAGATAGCTTATATTTGCACTTGATACTTTAACTTCCTTTGCCCCCAGTTTTTCTGTCGACTAAGTGGTTTCCAAGATGGCAGTGGTTAGAGAATATGAATAAACATTTTTTGGTAATACTAAAGGTAACATACATTTTATAAAATCAAATGACTTCAATAAATATGTTTTACATTTTCCTTAAATCCTGGCATGGTTGTATGTAAAATACTAATAGAAAAGTTGAATTAGGTTGGCCGGGAGTGGTGGCTCATGCCTGTAATCCCAACACTCTGGGAGGCTGAGGCGGGCGGATCACCTGAGGTCAGGAGTTTGAGACCAGCCTGACCAATATGATAAAACCCTGTCTCCACTAAAAATACAAAAATTAGACGGGCATGGTGGCATGCACCTGTAATCCCAGCTACTCAGGAGGCTGAGACAGGAGAATTGCTTGAACCCGGGAGGCGGAGTTTGCATTGAGCAGAGATCATGCCACTGCACTCCAGCCTGGGCAACAAGGGTGAAACTCCATCTTAAAAAAACAAAAACCCCATAGAAGACCTCAAATTCCCCAGATTAATAATGATATGATACTCCTATGATATATGTATAGATGGTAAAAAAATACATTACATATGATTTGTAGGGATTTAAGGAATGAATACAAATGGCATTTTGTTTTTGTCTCTCTTGGTAGTAGAACCGCTAAAATACATCTTATATAGAACCCAAACATATTAAAATAGAATTGCTGCAACTCTGCTAGAAGAAATACCAATCCCCTCTCTTAGTCTACTCTGGGCTCCAAATCATCTCTACATAATATCATTTGTCTTTAAAATTTTTGCTGGAGACAATGATAGCCTTAAGACCCTCAGGATCAAAAGAGCATTAAAAAGTAAATAAGCAAGCAGAAGGTATGCTATGTTCTCATACATTAGGCACAAAATCTTCCTCCTGTTTTCTTCTTCTTACTTGACAATCCTTTCTTTCTTCTTTCTCATCTATGTTTCATGCCTAGTTATGATACCACTACAGCCATGCAGATGGCAGGGTGGCATTTAGAGCTGAGAAGATTCTTGAACACTGCACTAAAATCCCCAGAATATGTGGAGGAGGTAGGAAAGATCAGAATATAAAGAGGCCTAGATTGATCCAAGGTGTTTATATGCCAAAGCATATATTCAGGTTTGATGAAAAATAGGAAGCCAAGGATAAAAGGGGATAACAATCCATCTTTCCACACCAATTATAAAACACACCTGCAATACTACTCAAGAATAAACAATGATCACTTTTTAAATATTTGCAAGAGCAAGCACTTTTAAACGGACAGTCCGCAAAGCTGTGCAAATGCTTTTTGGAATGGTCAAATGCTACTACTATGTTCTACATGCTTAAAGTTATTCTATGATCTAGTTTCTGTTTTGTAAAAAGAAAATTGTTTTCTATATGCTTTGAAAGTACTAGCAGGCACTCATCATAACATCTGGCAATTTCTTCCTTCTCCTGATTCAAAAGAAATCAAACATTCTTTTTGAGGATTTTCTATATTCACTTCTGCTTATCTGCAATCAGTTTACATGAGTTTAGTATAGCATTTTCCATCTTATGGGCACTCAGTAGTTGTTGATTAAAGAATCAAATATTAACCTTCTAAAAATATTTTAGTCATTAAGGAAGTTAGTTTAGATCTAGATTTCATACCCTGATATTGACCTGTCACTAAGCAACAGAAATCTGTATTTTGAAGGACTGGAACTCACTCTAAAAATAAATTCTAATACAAATGCCATTACTTAAGACTCTCCACTTTGACTAGCTTAATTAGTCATGTTCTAACCTGTTCTCTTCAATTAAAAAGAAAGTCTAGAAAACAATCTGCCTTTAACTTGTCAGCAAAGTACTTGCATTCAACTAACAAAGGAGCATATGAGCTCAGAATCATATTTATCCTTAGGTAATTTGTATGTAAAAGACAATTCAGCAACCAATACTATGCTAAAAATGCACGAGGGTTAAAATTTTTCAACAATATGTACTAAAATTACATTTGTAATATTGTTCTCTCTGTTCAGCTTAAACAAATGTAACAAAAAATGCTTTCTTGACCTGTTGCTCAGCATCTTGATTTAAGTAAGTACTCTTTCCCAAGAATGGGTGAGATCCCCGGGAGAGTACTCAACAGAGATTACAGATGAGAAAGGAGACATGAAAATGGAGTCTGATTGTGAATTATTTTGGCTTTTCTCTTAACTGTACAGTCACTCCTTCTCAGTTTCCTCTATTTACTTCCCTAGAGGAACACATTAATCAAAGGTACTGTCCCTAGTTGTCTTCTATTTCCTTCTATTTGTGTTCTTTTCCTTGGTGAACTCACTAATTTGCATTGTTTCAACTGTCATCTCAATCTCTCTAGACCTGGGCTCCTTCCTGAGCTTGTTTCACATTTTGTATTACCAGCTGAATATCTCTATCTGGGTGTTCTGCTAGTACCTAAAACTTAACATGTCCAAAACCAAGATCTTCATTTTCCCCAAACAAGACCTTCTGATTATACCCACTTTTGTTAAAGGCATTCTTATTCTCTCATCCTGGAATCCTACTTTTTTTTTTTTAATTTCTAACAGTTGACCCATTGCTAAGTATTGTTGACTCTATCTCCCCTACTGCACAGTATCTCTTGCATTTTCCTCCATGTTGCAATTTCTACTACTATTTCAGTACAAACTGCTATTACTTCTTATCTAGACTATCATATGAGCCTTATAACTGGTCAGTAAACATTTGCTGAATGAATGTGTGAAATAAATGGTATCCCTACTTTAGGTCTATCACCATTTGAATTCATCTTTTACACATGGCCAGATTAATTTCCTAAAACACAGTTCTAACCTTATTACTCATCTATTCAAAATACAGGTTCCCACTTCCCACATAATTAAATACATTTTTCTGTCTCACAGTCACAATATTTCACATTTACGAGCTCTAATCTGTCTTTCCAAGCTTATTTCCGAATTCTCTGAAACATCTTCCCCTCGCTGGAACCAAGATAGACTACTCACTTCTGTACACATACTATGCTCTCTCACAACTAGGCCATTTTTCATGTTATTCCTACACCTGTAATAATCCTACTCATCAATCAAGGTCTATCTCAGATGTCATCTCCTCTGTGAAACCTTTCCTAACTCCCCATGATGGTGGTTCCTAACTTTCTTCTGAAACCCCACAACACCCGACTGGCACTTCTTTAAATCATTTATGACCTACCTTTTATTAGGGCAATAAAATAAAGCTTGCCTTATCCCATATGGTTTGAGGAAAGAAATTTGCTTTGTTCATATCTGAACACTCTGCAATGCCAAGAACAGTAGTGTGTATAAGTTCTCAATTAATATTTTTAGGGTAGGGAAAAGAATAAGCAAATAAAGGAGAGTATACATAATATAGGGAAAAAATAAGTGGTAAGAACTGGGTTCTAAAATAAAATCTTAATCCTTATATATAAGAGTGGTAGCCAAATTTTAGCCAAACCTCCTTTATGCTCATTTTAAGCAAACACTTTTTACCATTATTTTTGGAAATCTAAATTTATTTATTTTTAATACTTGTATTTTACTACCTGCCAGGCACTGTTATAAGTCCTTTATATGTTAACTTATTTAATCTTTATAGCAACCCTATTTTACAAATGGACAAACTGAGGCACACAGACTAAACAACTTGCTTAAGGTTACAAGGTGGCAAAGCCCAAGCAGTCTGATTCCAGAGACTTCATCATGACAATATAGTATACCTACAAACGTGTACTTCCCTGACATTAAAATCTGAGTAAATTGGGGGCTGGGTGCGGTGGCTCATGCCTGTAATCCCAGCACTTTGGGAGGTCGAGGCGGGTGGATCACCTGGGGTCAGGAGTTAGAGACCAGCCTGGTCAACATGGTGAAACCCCATCTCTACTAAAAATACAAAAATTAGCTGGGCATGGTGGCGCACGCCTATAATCCCAGCTACTCGGGAGGCTGAGGCAGGAGAATTGCTTGAACCCGGGAGGCAGAGATTGCAGTGAGCCAAGATTGTGCCACTGTACTCCAGTCTGGGCAACAGAGTGAGACTCTGTATCAAAAAAAAAAAAAAAAGAAAAAAAAATCTGAGTAAATTTGAAACAAGGTTTTTATTTTCTTGAAAACTCGAGGTCATCATTATAACTTTGCTTTATATAGTACAATGACAAACTGAGAAGGCTGCTGAAATGCAGAGGGCTCCTATACTGAACGTACCAAAACAGTCAGGTTTTGTGGCTTTTGTTTTGTTTAGCTTTTCTCTTGATATTAAGCTGTTGCTTATTACTTATGGCTATCAGTGTTCCTAAAATGGCTTCATCCTCTTTTCAATTTACTGGGATCTGGGAACCAAGCTTACCAAAAATATGTATTATTTCGGAGCCAAAGAGGCTCCGAAAAGCTTCTTTTACAAAGGTGCTTATGCTTTGTTACAATCAATGCTCCTATATCTCACAATGGTTTCAAGGAGTGAATTCCACTAATTCTGTGAGAAGTCTGATCCAGAGATAAACAGGACATTACCATATAATTTCTAATGACTGCATAAAATAATTATGTAAACTAAATGAGGGTCCTAAAAGTTGGTCATGCTACCCCAAAAGTGATTTACACCAGGCCCAGGATTCATAACTAGAAAATGTAGTATTTCTTAGTTAGAGCAACCAAACAATGCATAATTTCTTACCTTTGCACCACCCAAAAATCCCAGCGAAATGGCAACTCTAGCTCGTAGATCTGGCCTGTCTTTGGGCCACACATAAGAAAGCATTGCTTTTATGATTTTCCGAGTATCAACATCTTTTAACTATTGAAAGAGAGAAAACAAAGCAGTGAATAACATGTCATTTCAAATATAACCATAATTCAATAACGTAGAATTTATATATTTGAGAAATACATGAAAACATTACAAATATAACTTTTATTCTGAATCTAAGGCTAATATCTTTCAAAATCAAAATATTTTAGAGAAAAATTATTTCAATTACTTTAAAAAAGTTATTCATTTCTCTTAAATGTCTTACTTTCAATTTTAGCCACTCTCATATTGTTAAAAAAGTAATTTAGTGGTCATGAAGGGACATGTACTATACATTTATTTATTAAGCTACCAAAACACTACAGAAAATTCAAAAAAAATTTCCATATTTCCATTTTGTAGTAGAAAATTTATATACATTTTGGCTATTTGTCAGTTTTTTACTTAAAACACTTTGGAGTCCCAAGTCTAAACTCATGGTAGAGCTGAGTTGCAATACTCCTTTTAGGAAAGCAGAGGGCTTGGTATTGACTATATCAAACAAAGTTGAGTTACTGAAAATTTCCTCACAAATGCAATTTTCCAATAATACTTAATCTGATCTAAATCCATCTCACATTTTTTTCTTTGTCCCATGTTCCTGAGGCAACATTCCCATTAAATTCTTTTGCTTTACTTTCAGCTTTAGAGGCAGAATATTAAGAATAAAAACCACATTTTCTAATACCAAACTAAGTAGACCAATACATATATATTCTAAAACTACTATATTATTATGATTGGCAAAACAATCCCCATTTAAACATTAAAATCATAACTTGATTTCTGGAAAAGGTATTAAAAAGAATAAAACATACCCAAAAAACACTGAAAAAGAAAAAAGTAAAAAAAAAAAAAAAAAGATACTGCTTATTACTGCTGAGGGCATATGAAAATGAGCACTCTAATACACTGTTGATGGAGAATACACTGAAATAATCTTTCTGGAGAGCAATTTGCTATATATTACAAGCTTTTAAAATAATTTTGCCCTTTGTGTCAATAATTCTACTTCTGGGAATTTATGCTAAAAAAAAAACCCTTATAAATATGCTCTAAGTTGAATCAATTTTATCTCCTAAAAATCTCTTGAATCTATTTCTTTCCATTTCTAACCATAAACCTCATCTGAGCTATCATCAATTATCGTGTAAACCACTGCAACAATCTCCTAACTGATCTCCCTGCATCTACTTTGTCCTTATCTAGTAAGTTCACCCTGCAATCAGATTTCCCTTCCAGCTTAAAACCATTAAGCAGTATCCTATCATTCTTGGGATAAAAAACTAAAATCTGTAACATGGCTTATAAGGCTCTGCTTGGTCTGGCCTCTGGATACCTCTCCAGTTATGTTTTATACCACTGCTTTCAGTGCTTAGGCCACACTGCCTTTCTTTTAGTTCCTTAAACATTCCATAATCCCTTCTGTCATGGGGACTTTACACAGTAATGTCTACTCTGTCTGGAATAATCTCTCTCTCTCTAACACCTTCCCCTGTGGCCCCTTCAACCTCTTTCAACTAGTTGACCAACAGCTCAAATAGCATTTCCTCAATAATGTCTTCCCTAGCCCATCAGGGTCCTTTGCCTTATTCTCGCACAGTACATTATTCCTTTCTTTCACAGTATCCATTTCAGTTATAAACTACATAAACAGCAGTACAATTATTTGATTAATATCCACTCTCCTGCACATTCCACATGAGTAATCACTCTAACAGTAGTGCTTACTGTTGTAACTCAAAGCCAAATACAGTGACTGACATACAATAGGTACCTAATGAGTATTTGTTGAATAAAGGAATGAAAATTTAGCTATAAGGTTGTTTATACCAATTCTGTTTTAATAGAAACAAAATTGGAAACAGCCTAAGTGATACATGTTGGAGAACAGTGTAAATAGAGTGAACACATACAACAAAATGCAGCCATTCAGAAATGTATGTAGTGACAGAGGAATGTGTTAAATGAAAAAAGCAGAGTGAAAAAAATATTTTTGTGGGAAAAAATGTGATATATGTAGGAGTTTACACCAAAAGTGTCAATAACAGTAGCTGTGAGTGGGTGGAATCATTGATACTTTTTTATGGCCTTTTGTTGTTGTTGTTGGCTAGCTTCTACTTTTTATAATTCACATATATTCAGCAGGGGTTAGGGAGGGAAGTTATATAATTTCGAGTAGATTTGCAAAGCAAGGAACGGGGGGAAATTGTCAACATATAATATAAAACTAACCTGTATTATATAAGGTACTGTCAAGGCCCAGGACAGTACCTTATATAATACAGGTTAGTTTCATATTATAGTTATCCCTCTAGGACTCAGCAAACTACTTTTCTAGTCTTTTAGGCAGTTTATCGCATAAAGAGTATTAGAAATAAAATTGTTCATATTGTAAAAACACAAGAGTTATCTTCCTGAACTGCTTTAAATACATAAGATGACAAAAATATGAAATGCTGAAAGTATAGTTCTTAATGTTTTATTTTATACACACACATATACATGCTCTTATAACTGGTAAGACCTTCTAAGGCAGTAATTTTAAAATTCCCTTTCCCAATAGAATATTATGAAATAAATATAATTTAAAGCATTATAACACAAACTAGGGCATTTCAACCACTTTCCCATTTCATGAGTTTTGTCTATCTTACTTTTCTTGATGGAATAATGGAAAAAGGCCCTGCTTTCATGTATCTTTAGAAACACTCTCTTCTATCAAAACCTTCTACAACACATCCCAGAATTTTTTCAATAAGGACACAGTGAAGTTATGGCTAAGAGCAAGAAAATTATTCTAGTTGGCTTAATAGTGCATAAAATGTCACCACTTCATTTAACAAAATGGGTTCTGAAGTTATGTAATCATGCATTATGAGTCCATTAAGCTGTAAAGTACATGAATTCCATTAGTTTTGATAAACTATAAAGTTTGAAAAATAATGCATTTTTTTAACTGGAGACCAAACCAAAGAGGCATTTCAGAGTCCGAGGCACAGTTTTTATTGATTCATAATATTTTACATATTTATGGGGTACACGTGAGATTTTGTTGAATGTACAGAATATGTAATGATCAAATCGGAGTATTTGGGGTATCTATCTCCTTGAGTATTTATCATTTCTATGGGTTGGGAACATTTCAAGTTCTCTCTTCCAGGTACTTTGAAATACACATTATTGCTAATTATAGTCACCCTGCTCTCCTATCAAACATTAAAACTTACACCTTTTATCTAACTGTAGGTTTGTACCCATTGACCAATCTCCCTCTATCCCCCACTCCTAACCACACACCCTTCCCAGTCTCTGATATCTATCACTCTATTCTCTACCTCTATAAGATCAACTTTCTTAGATGACATGTGATATTTGTCTTTCTGTGTCTGACTTATTTCACTTAACATACTAACCTCCAGTTCCATTCATGTTGCTGCAAATGACAGGATTTCACTTTTTTGTAGACTAAGAGTACTCCACATTTATATTATCGTATTTCCCACTGATGGACACTTAGATTGATTCCATATCAGCTATTGTGAAAAGTACTGCAATCAACATACAACATGCAGGTATCCTTTGATATACTGATTACCTTTCCTTTGGATAAATATCAGGTAGTGGGATGGCTGGATCATATGGTAGTTCTAGTTTTAGTTCTTTGAGAAATCTCCATACTGTTTTTCATAGTGGCTGTACTAATTTACAGTCCCACCAACAGTGTATAAGAGCTTCCTTTTCTCTGCATCCTCACCAATATCTGTTATTTTTTGTCTTTTTATTCACGGCCATTATAACTGAGGGAAGAGGATATCTCATGTGGTCTTGATTTGCATTTCCCTGGTGATTAGTGACGTTGAACATTTTTCCACATACTTGTTGGTCATCAATATGTCTTCTTTTGAGAAATGTCTTTTTAATTGATTTTTTTTATTATTGAGTTGAGTTCCTTGTATATTCTGAATATTAGTCTCTTGTTGGATGAATAGTTTGAAAATATTTTCTCCCATTTAACAGGTTGTCTCTTCACTCTGTTGTTCCTTTTGCTGTGTGGAAGCTTTTAAGCTTAATATAGTCCCAGCTGTCTATTTTTGGTTTTGTTATCTGCTTTTCAGGTCTTCACCACAAAATCTTTGCACAGACCAATGTCCTAAAGTATTTTCCCTATTTTTTCTTCCAGTAGTTTTACAGATTCAAGTCTTACATTTAAGTCTTTAATCCATCTTGAGTTGATTTTTGTACATGGTGAGAGACAGGGATTCAGTTTCATTCTTCTATATACGGACTCCAATTTTGCCAGCACAATTTATTAAGGAGAGTGTCCTTTTCCCATGTATGTTCTTGATGCCTTTGTCGAAAATCAGTTGGCTATAAATACATGGATTTATATTTGGATTCCCTATTCTGCTCTGTTGGTCTATGTATGTTTTTATACCAATACCATGCCATTTTTGTTACTATAGCATTATAATATATTTTGAAGTCAGGTAGTGTGATGTCTCTAGCTTTGTTCTTTTTGCTCAGGATTGCTCTGGCTATATGGGCTCTTTTTTTGGTTCCATACAAATTTTGGAATTCTTTTTTCTATTTCTGTGAAAAATGATGTTATAACTATCCTTGTAGAGATCTTGCACCTCCTTGGTTAGATTTAATCCTGAGTAATTTTTTTGGTAGCTATTGTAAGTGGGATTGCCTTCTTCATTTTCTTCTTAGCGATTTCACCATTGGTGTATAGAAAGACTACTGATTTTTGTATGTTGATTTTGTGTCCTGTAACTTTACCAAATTTATTTATCAGATGTAAGAGTTTCATTGGTGTAGTCTTTAGTTTTTTTCTAGATATAAAATCATATCATCAACTAAGAGGGACAATCTGACTTCTTTCCCAATTTGGATGTCTTTTATTTGTTTCTCTTACCTGATGGCTCTGGCTAGGACTTCCAGTACCATGTTGAATACGAGTAGTGAAAATGGGCATCCCTGTCTTGTTACAGTTTTTTTTTTTTTTTTTTTTTTTTGTGGAAAGGCTTTCAACTCTTCCCTATTCGGTATGTTGTTAGCTGTGGGTAAGTCATATATGGCATTTATTATGTTGAGTTTTTCTATGCCTACTGTGCTGAAAGTTTTTATTATGAAGAGATTTTGAATTTTATCAAATGCTCTTCCTGTGTCTATTGACAAATAAAAGATTGATTCTTTGAAAAGATAAATAAAGCTGAAAGACCACTAGCTAGATTAACCAAGAACAAAATATAAGATTCAAATACTTGTAATCAGAAATGGAAAAGGAGACGTTACAACTGATACCACAGAAATACAAAATATCATCGGAGACTACTATGAGCACTTCTATGCATACAAACTAGAAAACCTAGAGGAAATATATAAATTTCTGGAAATGTACAACCTCCCAAGATTGAATGAGGAAAAAAACAGAAATACAGAACCCACCAACAATGAGTTCCGAAATTGAATCAGTAATAAAAAACCTCGAAACAAACAAACCCAAAAACCCCGGAACCAGGCAGATTCACAAATTCCATGAGACATATAAATAACTGGCACTAATCCTACTGAAACTGTTCCAAAACATTTCAGGAAGAGGGAATCCTCCGTAACTCATTCTACAAGGGCAGCATTACCCTAAAACCAAAACCAGGCAAGGAAACAACCCAAAACAAAACAAAAAACTACAGGCCAATATCCCTGATGAACACAGATGTAAAAATCCTCAACAAAGTATCAGTAAACCAAATCCAACAGCACAAGATAAAGATAACATACCATGATCAAGTGGGTTTTATTCCAGGGATGCAAGAATATATGCAAATCAATAAATGTGATTCACTACATAAACAGAATTAAAAACAAAAACCATATGATCATCTCAATAGATGCAGAAAAAGCATTCAATAAAATCCAGCATAAACCTTCAATAAACTAGACATAGAAAAAATACACCTCAAAATAATCAAAGCCACATATGGCAAACCCAGAGTCAACACCACACTGAATGGGGAAAACTTGAAAACACTCCTGAGAACGAGAATAGAACAAGGATGCCTGCTTTCAACCACTCCTATTCAACATCTTATTGGGAGTCCTAGCTACAGCAATCAGAGAAGAGAAATAAATAAAAAGCATCCAAACTGGAAAAGAGGAAGTCAAATTATCTCTTTTTGATCTTACACCTAGAAAACTCCTCCAAAATGGTCCTCCAAAAGGGTCCTAGATTTGATAAATAACTTCAGTAAAGTTCAGGATACAAAATCAATGTACAAAAATGAGCATTTCTATACATCAATAACAAGCAGAGAACCAATCAAGAGCTCAATCTCATTTACAATAACTACAAGAAAATAAAATATCTAGAAATACATTTAGCCCATGAGTTGAAAGATGTCTACAAGAAGAACTATAAAACACTGATGAAAGAAGTCATAGATGACACAAACAAATGGAAAAACAAACTCAAGGATTGAAAGAATCAATATGGTTAAAAAGACCATACTGTCCAAAGCAATTTACAGATTCAACACTATTCCTATCAAACTACTAATGTCGTTTTTCACAGAATTAGAAAAAACTGTTCTAAAATTCATATTGAACCAAAAAAGAGGCAGAATACCCAAAGCAATCCTAAGCAAAAAGAATAAAGCAAGAGGTACCACATTATCTGACTTCAAATTATACTACAAGGCTACAATAACCAAAACAGCCTGTACTGGTATAAAAATACACACATAAATCAATCAGAAAGCAAGCCACATATGTACAACTAACAGATCTTTGACAAAGTTGACAAAAGTATATACTGGGGAAAGGACAATCTATTCAATAAATACTGCTGGGAAAATCAGATAGTCACATACAGAATAATGACACTGGACCCATATCTCTCACTAAAAACAAAAATTAACTAAGATCTAACTATAAAAAGCCTAGAAGAAAACCTAGAAAAAACTTTTCTAGACATTGGCCTAGGTAAAGAATTTATGACTAAGACTGCAAAAGCACAGATAACAAAAGTAAAAACAGACAAATGGGACTCAAATGAAAAAGATTCTATACAGCAAAATAAATAATTAACAGATTAAATAGAAAACTTACAGAATGGGAGAAAATATCTGCAAACTATGCACCCAACAAAGAACTAATATCCAGGATCTAAAAGGAACTCAAAGAACTCAACAAGAAAAAAACAAGTAACTCCATCAAAAAGTGAGCTAAAGACATGAACAGATAGTTTTCAAAAGAAGACATATAAGCAGCCAACAAACATATGAAAAAATGTTAAACATCAATAATCATCAAAGAAATCCAAACTAAAACCACAATGAGATTCCATCTTACACCAGTCAGAATGGCTATTATTAAATAATTAAAAAACAACAGATGTTGGTGAGGATGTAGTAATTAAAAAACAACAGATGTTGGTGAGGAGGTAGAGAAAAGGGAATGCTTATACACTGTTGGTGGTAATGGAAATTAGTACAACCGCTATGGAAAACAGTATGGAGATTTCTCAAAGAGCTAAAAATAAAACTACCATTCAATCCAGTGATCCTATTCCTGGGTATCTTCCTAAAGGGAAACAAATCATATAAAAAAGACACCTGCACTCATATGTTTACCACAGCACAATTCATACTAGCAAAGTAATGGAATCAACCTAAATGTCCATCAACAGATGAGTGAATAAAGAATATGTGGTATAGAGTATCATCAAGGGATGCAGAGCACGATGGTGGACTATAAGGCTCCACCAATCATCCCCCTTCCCTTCAGGGACACCAATTTAACAACTATCTACACAGAAAAAACACCTTCATAAGAACCAAAAATCAGGTGAGCCCTCATAGTACCCGATTTTAATGCCGTATTGCTGAGTCACTGAAGAGATAGAAAAAACAGTCCTAAATTGCTGACACCACCCCTCCCCGACACCGCAGAAGCAGTGGTGTGGTGTGGAGAGCATCTCTGGGTGCTGGAAGCGGGAGAGCACCGCAACTGTGAGGTGCTGAACTCAGTGCTGTCCTGTTAGAGCAGAAAGGAACACCAGAAACAGGACGAAACTCAGCTGATGCCCGTCGGCAGAGGAAGCATTTAAACCAGCCCTAGCCAGAAGGGAGTAATCGATCCCATAAACCCTGCCCCTGCAGGCTAAAGTGCTTTGTGCTCTAAATAAGCTTGAAAGGCAGTCTAAGCCATAAAGACTGCAACTAACAGGTGAGCCCTAGTACTGAACTGGGCCCAGAGATGGTGGGCTGAGGGCGAGGGTCACACAACCTACTGAGACACCAGCTGGGGTGGCTAAGGGAGTGCTGGCATTGCTCTCCCCTCACCCCAGGTTGTACAGCCACTGCTCCCAAACAGATCCCTTCCTTCCACGTGAGGAGAGGGCAGAGTGGGGAGGACTTTGTCTTGCATCTTGGATATCAGCTAAGCAACAACAGGATAGGGCAACTGTCAGAGTCGTGAGGGCCCCATTCCAGGCCCTAGCTCCTGGACCCATTTCTAGACACGCCCTAGGCCACAAGGGAATCCACAGCTTTGAAGGGAAGGACCCAGTCCTACCAACACTCATCACCTGCTAACTGAAGAGCCCTTGGGCCCTGAATAACCAGAAGTGATACATAGTTACTACATCAAAGGTGAGCCTCTGAGAATTGCTGGCTTCAGGTGAGACTCGGTACATTGCCACCCGTGGTGGCTAGGTGCGAAGCTCCTTCTGCTTGAGAAAAGCAGGGGGGAAAGTGAAGGGAACTTTGCCTTGCACCTTAGGTACCAGCACAGCCACAGAGGGGTATAGCACCAAGCAGGCACTGGATGGTACCGGATTATAGGATTTGACTCTTGGACAGCATCTCTAGACCTGCCCTGGGCCAGAAGGGGGCCCACTGCCCTGAAGGGTGAGTCTCTGGCCAGGCAGCATTTACCACAAGCTGACTGAAGAGCCCTTGGGCCTTAAGGGGACATTGGGGGTAGTCTGGCAGTACTCCCCGTGACCTGTGGTGGCTGTGGCTACAGAGTGAGGCTCCTCTGACTTTGGCAAGGGGAGAGGAGTGGGAAGGACTGCATCCTGTGGTATGAATGCCGGCTCAGCCTCAGTATAACAGAACACCTGACAGACTTCTAAGGTTTTTGACCCTAGTTCCTGACTCACAGACAGCACCTCTGGACCCATGCAAGGCCTGGGGGAACTCACCGCCCAGAGAGGAGGAACGTGGGCCTGGCTGGCAAAGAATGTGGGCCTGGCTGGCTTTGCCACCTGCTGACTGCATAGTCCCAGGGACTTACCAAACATAGGCAGTAGCCAGGGAGTGGTTACAGCAGATCCTCGGTGAGAACCTGTTCCTCCTCTGCTATCAGAATATACATGCCTCAAATTTAAAGCCCCATTGCAATGTAAAACTAGTACTCTATAAGTATGAGGAATTAAAGTTTTTAGAAAATCTCAACTATATATTGGAATTAGATAGTCATAGTTAAAGGAAGCAATTAGATCCAGAAAAAAAAAAAAACCCACAATGGTAACAAAGAAATAAATTCAGATAGAGTCACTAAGATCTTGGAATAGTAACAAAATTTTATTTACTTTCTTTTCAGAAATGACTTTAGAAGAAAAAGTTCGGAAATGACAGAGGGCTGAGAGAAGCTGAAAGCAACTGAAAACGAGGTGGCCCAAGAGAAAAAAATCAGAAGAAAAAGAAACTTGACTGATATCAGAAATACTCACTAAATACTTATTCCATTAATTAATTAATGTATCTATTTTCAAACACATGATGGGAAATTCTTATTAATATCCTAGAGGCAATACCTAATAATTAATTAAATCACCACAACTTTTGACAGATTTTTAAATATTTACTTATTTGGTATTAACATACAGCTTCATAAGCTTCATGAGGCTGGACAGGTAAGAAATAATGAAAAGAACATCTATACAATGAAATAGCACAATCACAGTATGGTGGGTCAAAAACAAATACATAAATAAATAAGTACACAAATAAAACTGGAAGTACCAAACTCAGTAGGGTGTAACTGGAAAGCCACAAATTATACTTCTCATGAATTGACAGTGCTCAATTTGACAGTGTGATCTGAGGAAGAGAAGCACTGCCTCATGGCCAAATGTACTACAAGTGAACAGCTATACCTAATAACGATGTAGACAAGACCTGAGAATAAAAAACCAAAACAGCTGGAGCAGCTCATTTGGTAGAATTTTCAGATATTAAAGATAACTGTATATTAATAAATTGAATACACATTCTGTTTCTCAGGTAAGTAAGTTTCTATTTCTCGCCAGGAAAGGTCAAGCACTGAAGCAAGAGCCTATTTTTCTATCCGTTGCTCGTTCTTTTCAAGGGAGTGAAGCCCAGTGGCCCTTGATAAGAAAATGAAGAGTAAGAAAAAAAAATGATCTTTTGATAAAGGTAGAAGAATCACCTTTTCCTTAGCCGATGAGGAATTTCTCTAAGAATTCTGGTTTTACAGACATTCCTAAATTCTAAAAGCAAGAAATGTAATACCTCATAGAATCAAGGGACTGATTTTGAAAGAAACTACTTGGGGACAAAACTTGTAGTGAGGAACTAAAAAACATTAAAAAAAAATGGAATGCTGTTTTGTAAAAATATGAGCTATAGGCTGAAGGTTTTCTCCCTAAAGAACCAATCTAGAAGAAAATTTGGAAGTGTCCATAATTTCAGGGATAAGCAAACTATCCAGAGAAAAGAACTGTCTCCTCAACCCAACAACTGCAATAAAAGGAAGAAACCACTTCAGTACTATTAAAGATAACAATGGATTTATAAAAAGAAGGTCAAAAACTAGCGAGTTCAGTCGATGTCTAAAAAATCCAGAGTGTAACTGGAAAATTTTTATTGTGTTGTTGGAGAGATACATATAGTGAATTTGGGATAAGAGAAGAAAATATGTATGAGTTGTCAGGAAAGGCTTTACAATTTTTGTTACATTATACTTCAGGGTTTGTTTTCCGAGCTTTGTTGGTCTGAAAGTTCAATGAAGAACTTATTCGGTGGTGATTAGACCCTTTCCTTAAATGGATTATGCTACACATAAGATGGATTTGTATTTTACAGTCCATTTAATAATTTACAATAAAAAGAACTACCCGCCAGACTGATATTCAAGTTGGCCAGCCAATGAATTTTCTATCCCAAAGGAAAGACAATTTTAGAAATCAAATGAAGATCATAAGGCTATTTGATTATGTATGAAATCAGAGCTGGAATACAGCCTCACCATGTCATCCAGGTATGCTTGCCCACTGGTCTAATGTGTCCACTCATTTTAACAAACCTCTTCCCAATCTTCCAATTTTTAATCCTCCAAGTTACTCCAAGTTTTAATACCAATTTTTAATATTCCAAGTTACTGTTTCACTTCTTCTGATTACATCAAGCTCTCCAATTGCTTAAGTAAGTGAAAATTTCTCTTTAAAAACTACTAGCTTCTGACTGTGTCCAATCAATAAGAATGTGTTTCTAACATAAAAAAGAGTATGTCAAGCAAAATCTCAGAAAGAATCCTTTCATTAGGGTCTTCATTATTTGTGTCCTTATTAAGATACATGGCTAACTAAATTTACTAGCAGATGCCTCTCCAAAGCAGCATATAAATAAAAATTTAAATGCAGGAATAAAGCTCCAAGATCCTTTAAAAATCTGGGGATTCTATTATAAAACAATTCCTTAATTCATCTACTTTAAAAACTGGAGTTTTCAAATACTGAAATTGCCACTCCTTTTTCACAAACCCTTTATGATCCCATGCTATATAAATGGATGATTTAAATAACTTCCAAGCAGCATTATTAATACTGATTGTTAGCTGTTAAGAACACACACATGTAAATGAATAAAAAGGGAAGCACAGCTGGGTTTGGTGGTGCACACTTGTAGTCCCAGCTACTCTGGGAGGCTAAGGTGGGAGGATCGCTTGGGCCCAGGAGTTCGAGAGCAGCTTGGGCAACACAGAGAGATCCCTTCTCTATAAACAAGCACACAAAAAGTAAAGCACTACAGATTTCAGTTGGTTATAAGGTAAAATCTATTATTTGTCACAGTGATAAAACTTCTACATGGCAGTTTACATATTCTGCCATGTTGTTAAGTTTCTAGACAGCAGAGATTTTGTCTTGTATATCTCCAGTACTTAACACAGAGTTTAGCACAAAGAAGGTATTCAATATATACTTTTTAAATAAATGGATTCTGGTAGAGGACAGGCCTTACAATCTCACATTATAACAACAGCAGCTAAAATTTATTGAGCACTTACTATGTGTCAAGCACTATTTAAGAGCTTTAACATGGTGTGAGGAGTTAACTCATTTAAATCCCCTTCAAAATTATCATCTCCATTTTACAGATGAAGAAACTGAAGCACACAGAGATTAAGTAACTAGCTCAAGGTCATTCTACTAGCAAGTGATGGAGCCACAATTCAAATCCAGGCAGTCTGGCTCCAGAGCTCAAGCTCTTAACTACAACTCCACACTATTTATTTTCTGACATGGTCTCCAATCTATATGATTCTATGATTCCAATTCAATAAAAAGGCTAAACTAATACAAAGATGGCAAGGGAAAACAAACAAAGGGCTACAGACTAACTATAAAGTATTACAATGAGTGTTGCTTTATTTTACTGGAGCAGAAAGAAACTGTCTTGAAGTTTATACTGCTTGAGCCTAAAAGAAGTAGCTGCTTCTCCTTTATTAAGTCAACATTTTTTGGTCGTGTTTAGATTATTAGCAACTATCCTTAAGAGGCCTTGGTGACAGATGATCCTGAAAACTGGCAAATATCATACCAAAGACTAATGCAAAGACAAACAAATCTCACTATTTGGGTTAATATTTTAAAATTTTATTTTATGATACTTTGCAGTTTTAAAAATCAGCTATGAAGGATAATGTACAAAAATGGGACAGAAACATGAATGTGAAGTGTTTTGAGTTCCTTGAAAGAACTGTACTAGGAATCAAAGAATGGAAAAAAGCACTGAAAATTGTTTCCTGCCAATCACTTTCTATGAATAAAATAATTAACATTTACTTCTCTCTTTGCAATTTAAAGAGTACTTTTACATAAAATTTGTTCACTTGACCACCAACCCTGAAAATATCATTTCTACTTAGAAATAACATGTATATACTGATTGGGTCAAGCCAGAGGAAGAAAATAAAGGCAAGCTCAGAGAAAAAGGGCCAGATGTAATACTGTATAACAGTATTCCAATGACATTTTTCACTTACTGAGAAAAAATATATAGTGCAAGTCTTTCTATTTCAACAGCCCTACTGCTTAGCATGTCTGTATAATGATAATAATAATGATAAAGAATATGGATAACTAGGTGGATCAGGTAGATAGAGGATTTACCATGAAGCTAGGGGATATTCTAGGATTTCTCTAAGTGTATAGAAGGGGAAACATTAACCTTGAAGCACACGCACACACACAAATTGTTTTTTAGGTGCTAAATCTAATTTGCTTACTTATTATAAGGCTAGATTACATAACAACCTCAAATGATGCTACTTTAAAGAACTAAAACATTTAGGTGGATAAATAACTTTTCTTTTTTAGTCAATCATAAATCTTTAAGTCCGAGAAAATATCATCTATAAACTATGGTCAATTAATATGTTTTTTTTTCATTAGAGAACATGCAGTTAGATGAGTCAATCAAAATATTCTAGGATATTATAATCTTAAATACATATATCTTCTGTGCAAGGACAATCATCAAGAATTTCCAGTTACTTGTTACTGGCTCTTACCCCTTCTTTTGGGTCTGTGTGGAGTCCTCCTCCTGCATGACCATGCCAACATGTCCTCTTTTCTATCAGTGGCCATACCTGGAGAGCCTAATTGAAGATGATACCAAGCAGTCCATTAGCTATTACAGAATTTCAGATGTTTCACAATTTGGCTTGAACAGTCTAATCTAATGAACGTTTCCAAAACAAATTCACAGGTATAGTATTTAGTCTGGCATAGTAAAGCAAAACACCTCCACAATTAACTTATAGCTAAATTTATGTTAAAAATATTAAGATACAACAAACTCATACTGGAGTCACTATCTCTAAATAGCTTTTGAAACTCACGTTTAAAGGATTTAACCTGTTTTACACCTCTACTTGACTTATACTGGCTTTCCCAGTGTCATTCACTACTATAGTGCCGATAATCTCTTATTCCATTATTGGCAAGCAAGTATAATATGCAGTTAATTTATATCTCAC
This sequence comes from Pan paniscus, assembly GCF_029289425.2. Lineage (NCBI taxonomy): Eukaryota > Metazoa > Chordata > Mammalia > Primates > Hominidae > Pan > Pan paniscus. The sequence continues at coordinate 74,794,606 of NC_073272.2, forward strand.
TTGCTTTCCTTGTGTATACATTTCTTTTTTATAGTTAACACAGTTAATTTTAAACAACTGATTCTTTTTCTTGTTGTACTTGCTCATATATACATTTAGAAACAAGGTATTTTTTAAAATCTCATAGTCTGTCTTATGCCTATATTGTAGTCATTTGCATACACTGTTTTGCCTTTCTTATTACACGATAAATTTCTGAAGATCAGAGACAGTGTCTTTTATCTTTGTATCTCCCATGGAACATACCACAGAATCTTACACACGGGCAAGGTAAGTTTCAATACTTGTTGGATTAGATGATTTTCCAGTAGCTATAATAATCAATAATTAATGAACAAGGGCACAGTTCTTTACAAACACAAATGTGTATCAATATCATACATAGCATAGCAATATCAGCTCTGGGCCAAGCTATGAAAATGGAGTTACAAAAAGCAAAAAGTGCCTTCTTGCTCTCACCAGTTGAGATAGAGAAAGTGATTGCCATAAACGGGATATTGATTTTTGGATCAATAATCTCAAAGCACTTTGTAAAAGGAAAACATCAAAAGGTAATTCCTGGTCTGACAATGTCTCTTTGTGCCATTTTTTCCTCTAAAAGATTGAGCAACAAGTTTTCTCAAGGGGTCTGGTGAATACCACACAAGAGAGTGAGGTCTTCAACAAAACAAAAGACTAAAATAGAAATAAACTTAGTGGTGTCATAGACAATAAGAAAACTATGCACATTTTCCCCTTAACACTTTAATAATGGAAAATATAATTCATTTCTACAGCCTCTGCATAAATTAGAACAATGCTTTGTATCTTAATGGCAAATAATTATTAATAAGAAAGAAAAAATAAAATACCCAAAATTTAGACTGTCTTCTAATTTTCTAGTCTTTTCTATCACCGAGATTTATGGGTCTCATTTTAAAGCACTGAGAATTTTTAAAGATGTCTTTCACTTATATTAGCAATGAAAAATAACCTCATCAACATGTAAACTCAGCACTACCTACCTCATGGGCTCTAATAAGCTTAGAATCCCTTGGTATTTCTACTATCTGAACATTGGTAACATTAAAAAACATAAAGCATTTCACATATCAGATATAAATTAACAGGATAAATTTAAGTGTCAACAAGTTGCTATTACATTTATAAAAGCTTTCTGAAAATATTACTTTAGTTGACACTGATTCAAGAGATTCAGATAGACTTTTCCAGGGGTAGAAAACATCAAGACTTCTCTCTGCATTTCCAGAAGCAGAAACATACCTTCTTATTCATCTTGTCAGCATTTAGAAAAACACAAAAAGGGAGACGTAAAATATGTAGTATAAATTGGGAAATACTCCAAGGGTTTACAGGTTTTTCCTAGCTATATGTAGACATGTTTGCTCAATCTTACCTTTGCAGCATCTAAGAACTGTCCTGAATTGCCTTTTCCCAATCTCTGCCATGTGATACTTTTTAATGACTCTGGAATCTGCTGACAAGGAAAAAAAGTAGGGGGAAGTTTCAGAGTGGACACTTAATATTCAAAGATTATTTCCTTTGTTCATAAACATACAGAAAATTAAAACCATAGCCATATTGGAGAGATGATTATGCTTTTAACGTATGCCTAAAAAGACAAAAAATAGGCCGGGCCTGGTGGCTCACGCCTATAATCCTGGCACTTTGGGAGGCCAAGGCGGGCGGATCACGAGGTCTGGAGATCGAGACCATCCTGGCTAACACGGTGAAACCCCATCTCTACTAAAAATACAAAAAATTAGCCGGGCGTGGTAGCGGGCGCCTGTAGTCCCAGCTACTCGGGAGGCTGAGGCAGGAGAATGGCGTGAACCCGGGAGGCGGAGCTTGCAGTGAGCCGAGATCGCGCCACTGCACTCCAGCCTGGGCGACAGAGCGAGACTCCGTCTCAAAAAAAAAAAAAAAAAAAAAAAAATTAGCTGGGCGTGGTGGCGTGCGCCTGTAGTCCCAGCTACTCAGGAGGTTGAAGCAGGAGAATCGCTTCAACCCAGGAGGTGGAGGTTGCAGTGAGCCGAGATCACGCCACTGCACTCCAGCCTGGCAACAGAGCGAGACTCTGTCTCAAAAAAAAAAAAAAAAAAAAAAAAGCGACAAAAATAAAATTTGTGGTCCGGGTATGAAGTAAATTGTATTACCCATTATAAATGTCAAATTGTAGTTTGTTTTCATCCCCTTTCTTTCTGGTTTCTGTCTCTTTTTTTTTTTTTTTTTTGGTCTTAATCCCCTAAAGTCTTCAACCCAATTTCTTTCTTAAATGGCTTTTATGCTCTTTTCAAATACTCCTCTTTTGTTCTCTCTTTACTGTATTTTATTATGCTCCACATCTTGTTTCTGTGCCTTCTTTCATCTTAATCGGAATGCTAAATTTATATACTGGTCACAAGATCAGTTTTGACAAACGATTCTATGTAACCAGATGATGGACTCTGTAAGCCAAAAGTAAAATGCTACTAAGTCCCCCAACCAACTGAATGGCCCCCCTCCTGGCCAAGGGGACCCCAAAGAAACCTGGAAGTCTAGTTCAGGCCATGATGCTGGTTGTGTGTGTGTGTGGGGGGGGCGCGGGGCAGAATTAGACATGCCTCAATATACCCTCTTCCCTTTGGAGTTCAGAAACAACTGACCAGCATTAACATTAAAACAGCGATCTTAAGAGTGACAAAGCAGAATTTGTGGCAATGACATGCCAAATTCCAACCTGACTGCTATAGTATCATATGACAGATTAACAGGCCCTGAAGGAAATCAAAGTATTTTATCCCAAAATATATTTCTTTGACATATTCTGAAATGGCCCTACAAATCTGTCTCTTGTGGGGGAAATTTGCATTCTGTAGAGAATCTCCTTCCCTTATTAAGTCTTTTCTGGAAAGCCTGACACCTTTTAAGGTCTGATAAGAGACATTCACCATCTTTATCTCTGAAGCTTGCGACCTGAAAGCTTCATTTACATGAGAAGAACCTTGGATTCCACAAGCCCCTGTTCAAACTCAAGCATTTCTTTAAGCTGAATTCAACTCTTCAGGCAGGGCTTAACTCTTTCAACCTATGACCTGGAAGTCGCACCACCCCAAGCCCCCCGCCCCCATTGTATAAACACACGCTATAACCAAACCAACTTGGACACATGTTCTCAGGACCTCCTGAGGTTGTGTCATGTGCCATGGTCCTTAACCTTAGCAAAATAAACCTGTAAATTGAGACCTGTCTCAGATACTCTTTAGTTTGCAACTCCAATCAAAGTTTCCTTGAGGCCACTTTACCCTTGGTAACGTTTCAAAAGTGGAGCTGAAAGAAGGCAGAATAAAGACTCTCTCCATGTGAAATACCACACAGACATCTGCAAAATGGACACACACCTTTTCGAAATCTACCAACAATTTAGTGAGGAAAAAATTTGCTTCTCGGGTCAAGTGTCTCCCAAAGTATCAGAGGCATTTGAACCAGAGCAACTCCATCTTGAGTAGGGGCTTAGTAAAATAAGGCTGAGACGTGCTGGGCTACATTTCCAGGTGGTTAAGGCATTCTAAGTCACAGGATGAGCTACGAGGTCGGCACAAAATACAGGTCATAAAGACCTGGCTGGTAAAACAGGTAGTGTAGTAAAGAAGCTGGCTAAAACCCACCAAAAACCAAGATAGCGACAAGAGTAATCTTGGGTCATCCTCACTAGTACACTCCCACCAGCACCATGACAGTTTACAAATACCATGGCGACATCAGGAAGTTACCCTATATGGTCTAAAAAGGGGAGGCAAGAATAATCCACCTTGATTATGTGCTTGCTTAGCACATAATCAAGAAATAACCATAAAAATCTGCTCTGCCTACAGAATAGCCATTCTTTTATTCCTTTACTTTCTTAATAAACTTGCTTTCCCTTTTCTCTAAGGACTTGCCCTGAATTCTTTCTTGCATGAGATCCAAGAACCCTCTCTTGGGGTCTGGATCAGGACCCCTTTCCAGTAACATCTTTCTGGCAACCACATAAGAGACAATACTGAGGAAACCCTCGACCTAAAGGCTAACTTTGGGTAAGTGGTGAGGTCCAGTAGTATCTTTCTGGAGACTACCGAAGGGACTATACTAAAGAAACCCCTGACCCAAAGGAAAATCACCTGCGCACACCAATTGACTGATTTTGGGTAGGTCGGGTGCATATACGCAGGTAAAGAATGGGATTGGTTAGAGGCCCAACTTAGGAGTGTTAGAGTTTCTCCTAAGACAGGGTTAAAGGCTCCTCTCAATAAAAAGCAAGGACACTTGAATGACCTTGGGTTCGAGGCCCAACTTAGGAAGGTTAGGGTCCTTCCTAAGATTTAGGGGGTTAGAGGCCCCTTTCAGTAAAGTCCCTCTCAGCTGAGAACAGGTTTGGCACTATGGGATGTTAACTGCTACTCTATTTGGATTAATCTGTCTTGCACTTTTTGCTGATGGCTATGGATGACAGGATTAGGCATGTACAGGACCATGGGATATGGGGACTTTTTTCCTCCCCAAAAGGGGAAACTTGAGAGCTGATGGGACTGCTGGAAAAAATCCCTTTGCTACTGGCAAGTGGCCACCTGAACTCTTCAGTGTCGCTGCAATGGGTGGGTCTTTCTCTGGCCTCCCTGAGCTCTTTGCCTTCCCCTCCCAATGGAGGCAATACTTTTCTCCCTTTCCTTTCCTTTCTCTCTCTGTGTGAACTGGTTGAATGAATGGTAAAAATCACTGTTTAGCTCCTCTGTAAAATTCTGATTAATTGGAAAAAGGATTTGTGAAGCTAGTCTTAAGCTGTAGTGAATCTGTTATACTTTGTGCTATGAATTTGTCTTTCTGTATCATTCTATCCTAAAGAGGAGTACCTTAAGATAGAACATGGGCTTAGGATCCCATAAGCCTACTGTTCAAGACAGCCCAGCAAACTGGTCAGTCACGTCCTTGGGAGCTTGACCTTGTAACCACGTGACAGTGCTTTCTTTTGGTCTCTGCCATCACAATGGCAGCCTGGGTGCAGGACTCAATTCCTGGCTTAGGGAATGACCACTTTCTGGTTTGTTAACTGTGTGCCTTTCTTGAATTTTTCCTTTCTCTGAGCACCTGTGAAGTTACTTTTGGTAAAGTTTAAAAGCCAGAAATATCAGCCGGCTAAAGTCTGATAATAAGAAATTTAAAAGGCCTTTTTTTTTTTTTTAAAGAGCACTGTGGTTAAAAGTCAGCTTAATTAAAAGCAGATATTCCAGTTCTAACAGCCTGGGACTCCTTAGGAAAAAAGAAGAAGTGCCACAGATCCCGTTTTGGAATAAACCTCTGTTGTACTCATGAAACTTCAGGACTAAAAAGTAGATAAGATTCCTCTCAAAATCTAAGGCTCTGTTCCATTTTGCATTCCATTATCTGATATTTTTTACTTTTGGGGGGGTGACAGAAATTAATTTGCATTATGAGAGAACTTTGGTGTGTAATAACTATATAGGAAATATACTTTTGAGGATAGCTAATGGCAGTTATAGGGAAATACTCAGCTCTGCTCTGCAGGTTTGGATCAGAGAAGGATGCTCTTAGCCACCTAGGAAGTATGGAGATGTCCCCATCCCCCACTGAGAGATAACACTCCCATGGGGATGAGCTGATTCCCTCTTTTTGGGATCCAGGATCTGGTATAAAATGGGACCCTTAATTTCTGGAGATCTGTTTTGCCTTCCAGCTGTGCCTGCTTATTATGCCCTAGAAACTTTAGGCTTTAAAGAGAAACTTAAAAACTGGCGAATGAAGAACCTTACAGCTACAGGATCTTCTGTCTGCGTATTTATATTTGTTGTGTGTAAGATGCTTATATCTAAAAGAGCTTTGATTAATTGGTTTAATAATAACAAAAGTTTAGATCAAACATTTTGTCAGAAAAGTAAAAAGTGTAATGACTTAGTTCACATGACTTAAGTAATCTTTGGGAAATAGAAACAGTTTTACATGCAAGGTGTGCAAAGAAAGTGAAATGAGTTTTTGGTAAAAGATTACAAGAAGGCATGGAAATAAGGATTTTTCTGCCTAGATTAAAGGGTTAAAGGATTGTTTTAAGTTAGGATAAAGCTGAAAGTCTGAGCAAGTTGTGGAAGGTTTGTGAAAAATTAATCCTGTAAAAAAAATTATGTGTGTGACATACTGGCTAAAGTTAAAGGGGGTATTATTCGGTTTTTCCGTAAGTTGAACACTGGAATAAAAGTACAACAGGTTTTTCTTAGAGCACTTATCTACTGTTTAACAAAAATTTTTGTAAAGGGTTATAAAAGGTTTATGAGAATCTTACCTTATGGTCAAACATTAAAATTGGGTAGATTCGTCTATAAGGTTTTGTTAGGAATTGGGTTTGACATCAATAATGCACAAATGCAATGGTGAAATTTGGCTCATTTAGTATAAAAATCATACAGGAAGCACTGTCAAATATGAAATGGTATTTGGCTTTCTTTGGGCTGTATTTATATAAATATGTTACTGATCTCTGTTCCAAAATTATGTAAAACTCCTATAATCCTGCTATAACTTCGTGTATGTTATTAATAGTTACAATTATTATGTACAATTGTATGCCACAGAAGTAACCAAAATTTCCTTGAATAGTGGCTGTCCTAAGACTTTTTAATATCCACAGACAATTGTTGTCTTGTTCTGATCCTCTTCAAAAGGTGGTTTATAGTCAGCTATATGACTTTGACAGGTGTTCTTAAATGCAGGTGTCTGATAACTTTGCAGATTTATGAAATTAGAATAGAGAAAAAAACTTTTAGGACTCTCATGGAAAGCTGAAATGTTTATGAATATAAAACAGAATAGGAGTGAACTGAATGTACTGAACTAATACAAAACTGAAGTAATCTTTTTTACTTTGCCTAAAATGCTGCTGATCCTTTGTTTTATTTTTCAGAGTCCAGAAAACTTTTAAGCTATTTACAGCTTGTAGCAATTGAGCAAAATATACTCCTGTAAACAAAATTTGGAGCATATATGTTTCTCTCTACCTGATTTTTCCAAAATTTGGAAACTACTTGTGAGTATTCTTAATTTATGGAAATATAGTAATTTGCATAAGTGCAATAAGAAACTGTTTTCTTGGCTGGGCATGGTGGCTCACGCCTGTAATCCCAGCACTTTGGGGGGTCAAGGTGGGTGGATCACTTGAGGTCAGGAGTTTGAGACCAGCCTGGCTAATGGTGAAACCCTGTCTCTACTAAAAATACAATAATTAGCCGGGTGTGGTGGTGGGTGCCTGTAATCCGAGCTACTTGGGAGGCTGAGGCAGGAGAATCACTTGAACCTGGGAGGTGGAGGTTGCCAAGATCATGCCACTGCACTCCAGCCTGGGCAACAGAGTGAGACTTCATCTCAAAAATAAATAAATAAATAAATGAAAATAAACTGTTTTATTTTGCAACAGGACACAATTGGAGAAACTGGTTATTTTACCAAGGCTTTGACTGGAATGGCATGCTTTCCTTTAAGGAATGTAACTTGACTTACAGAGTCAATAAAAGCCCCCTGGGAAAACTGGCCTCATACCTTGTCTACACAGTTCCTGTGCGGGGTTCCTAACCTATGGTAAGTAAAGAATGTCGCTTTCTGACAGGCCCAGGAGCCCCAGATTATCCTGGGACCTCAAGAGGAAAGGAATTTAAACAACTAATAGGTATTTGAGGGTACAAACCCATGACTGGGTTTGGCTTTAAAAAAGTCTTCTCTAAGATTCCTTATGAAGCAGAGTTCCATCAAAGCCAATTTAAAAAGCCTGTGTAGGCTGGGCATGGTGGCTCACACCTGTAATCCCAGCACTTTGGGAGGCTGAGGCGGGCGGATCACTTGAGGTCAGGAGTTTGAGACCAGCCTGGCCAACATGACGAAACCCCGTCTCTAATAAAAATACAAAAATTAGCCAGGTATGGTGGCATGTGCCTGTAATCCCAGCTACTCTGGTGGCTGAGGCAGGAGAATCACTTTAACCCAGGAGGTGGAGGTTGCAATGAGCCAAGATCGTGCCACTGCACTGCAGCCTAGGCGACAGAGCAAGACTCTGCCTCAAAAAAAAAAAAAAAAAAGTCTATGTAAAAAAAATAATTATTCTTGTTGGACATTATACAAATATTCAGGCCAAGCATAATAAAGCAAATCAGTCTTACCATGATTTATCTTTAGTAAAAATCGGAGACTGGAGAGAAAAAAAATTATGTTTCAAGAACTATGGTATACTTGTTGTTATATTCTAGTCTCAACAGTTGTTTTAGAGTGTTTTCTGCAATTTAGACTGACTGCTTGTTCCTGTGAGCCTGCTTGTTCCTGTGATCTCTGGCTGCTGCTCAGAAGAAACAAGAGGGATGGGTAATACAAAAATCAAGATCAGTATTCTATTCTGGACACACTGGAATCAGCTAGCAACCCCACATCAACTTGGTTCCAAGAGTTGCACAGTTCATTGAAAGCCTTCTAATTTAGTTTACTTGGGATAATTTTGCTTATTTTGCTTTACTGTTGTGGAATATATTGTTGTACTCTTTGTGCAGGAATGCAGAATAAGTTTACTCAATCTTAAATTAAACACTTATTAACCTTCCAGATATCGCCTTTTGTCAAAACTCAAGAGTTATGAATGGCCCTCAACATATTGATGCTTTCTGACTGAGCTCCTCTCTACCCTGAATACAAGAGACCCTCACAGTTAGGCAGGAAGATCATCATCCCTATTCAGCCTGAAGAAATTGCATCAGATGGATCTTCATCCTTCTGCAACCCTTAGGATTAAGGGTTCTCTTATAAAAGGGAGGGGTGAAATGTCGGAGGCATTTGAACCAGAGCAACTCCATCTTGAGCAGGGGCTTGGTAAAATAAGGCAGAGACCTGCTGGGCTAAATTCCCAGACAGTTAAGGTATTCTAAGTCACAGGATAAGATAAGAGGTCAGCACAAGATATAGGTCATAAAGACATAGATGATAAAACAGGTTGCAGTAAAGAAGCCAGCTAAAATCCACCAAAACCAATATGGCGACAAGAGTAACCTCTGGTCACCCTCACTGCTACACACCCACCAGCGCCATGACAGTTTACAAATGCTATGGCAACATCAGGAAGTTACCCTATATGGTCTAAAAAGGGGAGGTGTGAATAATCCATCTCTTGTTTAGCATATAATCAAGAAATAACCATAAAAATGGGCGAGCAGCAGCTCATGCTGCTGCCCCGCCTATGGAATAGCCATTCTGCAATGCTGCAATGAACATGGGCATGCAGACATCTCTTTGATATGCTGATTTCATTTCCCTTGTGCCTATAAATAGAAGAGGAATTTCTGGATCATGTAATATTTCTATTTTTAATATTTTGAAGAATCTCTACACTTTTCCAAAATGGTTTTCTCAATGTAGAGTCCCACCAACAGTGTACAAGGGTTTCCTTTTCACCACATCCTCACCAACACTTGTTATCTCTTATCTTTTTGGCAATAGCTATCCTAACAGATATGAAGTGATATTTCATTGTGATTTTGATTTGCATTTCCCTGGTCATTAGTGATGTTGACCACCTTTTCATACCTATTGACAATTTGTATGTCTTCTTTGAAAAGTGTCTATTCAAGTCCTTTGCCCATTTTAAAATTGGGGTGTGTGTGTGTGTGTGTGTGTGTGTAAGTTGTGTGAGTTCCTTCTGTATTTTGGATATTAACCCCTTATCAGATATGTGATTTGCAAATATTTTCTCCCATTCCATGGGTTGCTTTATAGTTTTGATGACTGTTTCCTTTGCTGTACAAAAGCTTTTCAGTTTGATTTAGACCTACTTGTTTATTTTTGCTTCCACTGACTTGAGCTTTTGGTGTCATATCCAAAACATCATTGCCAAGGGTAATGTCAAGGAGCCTTTCCTTATGTTTTCTTCTAGGAGTTTTGAGGGTTTAAGGCTTATGTGTAAGCCTCTTATCCATTTTGAGGGGTTTTTTTGTATGAATAAGATAATGGTCCAATTTCATTCTTTTGCATGTGGATATCCTGTTTTCCCAACATGATTTATTGAAAAGACTATCTTTTCCACATTTTGTACTTTTGGCACCCTTGTAGAAGATTAGTTGAATGTATATGCATGGGTTTATTTCTGGGCTCTATATTCTGTTCCATTGGTCTATGTGTCTGTTTTTATGCCAGTACCATACTGTTTTGATTAATACAGCTTTGTAATTTGAAATTAGGAACTGTGATGCCTCCAACTTTGTTCCTCTCTCTCAAGATTGCTTTGGCTATTTGGGGTCGATTGTTCCATGTTAATGTTATGACTTTTTTCTATTGCTGTGAAAAATGCTGTTGAAATTTTTATAGGGATTGTGTTGGGTAGTGTGGAAATTTTTATAGTATTAAAATATCTTTCCATAAATCCAAAGATATTAAAATCTTTCCATTTATTTGTGTCCTCTTCAATTTTTTTCATCAGGGCTTCATAGTTTTGAGTATATAGATCTTTCACCTCCTTGGTTAAATTTATTCCTAAGTATTTTATTCTTTTTGATGCTATGGTAAATGAGATTGTTTTCTTGAGTTCGCTTTTCCAGACAGTAAATATTTTAGGGTTTACAGGCATATCGTTTCTGTCACAACAATTCAACTCTGTCATTGTAGCATGAAAGCAACCATACATGATAAGCAAGTGAACAAGTGTGGCTGTGCTCCAATAAAACTTTATGTATGAACAATGAAATCTGAATTTCATGTAATTGTCATCTATCACAAAATATTCTTCTTGATTGTTTTTCCAACCATTAAAAAATGTTTTCAAGTATTCTTAGCACAGGAGCCTTGCAAAAATAGGTGGCATGCTGGATTTGGCCCAAGAGCCATTGATTGCTGACCCCTGCTCTAAATAATTTCTAACACCCCTCAACCTCCAAGGATTTTGAGAATGACAGAGTAAAACAAAAGAAAGTACAATGACCAAAAAATCTCCACCAGCACCACCACAAAAAAGCAACACACAAACAAAAAATATGTATGGGATTCCCCTCTACCTCTAATAGTTTTTCCTTTATCTACCAAATGTTCACATCTCTGGGTACGTAACACCAACAGCAAGGCCTATTTAAAAGACAGAAGAAAAGGTCCTGACAAAAGTTTTTTTATGTTTGTTTAAGCAACTTCTATGAAGTTTCATTGTTCCCAAATAGGTTCATTTATCATAACATTTTTGTCATCAAGAAACTTGCACACTGCTTCATAAGTTTTAGCTAAGTGATGTGAGATTCCAAGCTGCTTGCTACTAAGAGTAACAAAGAATTGCAAAGCATTTGCCAAAATCAGGGCAATTAAAACCAATGGCTGAATATTAAAAGTTAAGAAAAAACTCCAGAACCAACTCCTTTTAAATCATGAAATTTGGGGACGAATGTACAAAGAGAAATTTCTTTATCATATTAAGAGTGAATATACCAAGGACACATTTTAGACACAATAATTTCATTGAGCTGGCTTATTAGAACCCAAGATCTTTAGAAAATTGGTACGAATCTCTGAGTACTTCTAATATTCCTAACCCTATTGTGTTTGTGGACAGAATGGAGAAATTATCACACATTCCACACAACAGCTGGAATGATGAGATAATGTAATAAAAGAAGTTGAGAAAGTAGAATTGGAATATTTTCTGCTTCTTTACAGTTTCAACTTTCAGTAATTTAATACCGAAATTGCTTGCTCTTATATTTACTAATGGGGACTTGGAAGAGAACCCTCAAGCACATTTCTTAACTTTCGATTCCATAGCTGGACAATTTCATTATGTTTTTCTATAATGCTCCTTTACGTTTGTTACTTTTTATGCATGTGTCAGATTGCCACTGGTGATTAAATTACCTCGAAAATTATTCGAAACTCATATAAGATAGCATTTTCATTTACTTGGACCATTCTGTATGGCTCAATATGCAGGTCATATCCCAAACCCCCTGGTTTTCTTTATAAGCATTCCAGCAAAGTCTGATACAGGCCGTCCATAAGTAGGATATATCAGACATAATCTGCTTATAACAGAAAGTGTAGGCTAAGAGAACATTGATATAACACAAACCCAACTCTAGGGCTGACAAATGATATCTAATGAATTCCTGCTTAACAAACTAGATAGAAAAGGTACTTTGAAAAAGGTATTTGGCTTTGTAAATTTTAAATTCCTTTTGGCCTATCTGTATCTAGTCTCTTTCTAGCATGCTAAAAGCTAATTTCTACTTCAGAGGTAGGGAAACACAGTTATTTGGGACAATTTCTGATAGCAATCTACTGCTCCCCTCAGCATGGATGTCTTCTCTTTATCTCCTTGCTACTCCATTTTTGTGTCTCCCTTTTCAGGTGTTCACTGATTTCTTTTTGTTCTGCCTGTTTTTAAATTCTTAGTTTAATACTGCTATGGGCACTCAAGCCTGAGGTTTCTAATTCCTATTCCATTATCTCCCCATGGTCTTACTAAACAGAGGCATGATACAGAATCCAACTGTGTATTTCTGATAATGCTGCTTTTGCCCAAACCAATTGAATTAGCTCCTCAAATGAAAAAAAGGGACTTTTTCAAAAAATATGGTAAAGCCACTCTACCCAATCCCCCCCCAAAAAGATACACACACAAAAAATGCCTTAATTTTGCTCCCTCTCATTTTTCTTCAGGTCTACACGAGCCCTGAAAACCTGTCAGTTTTTTTTCTAAAAGTACCCACTTTTCTTTTCAACTACACTTAAAAAATTCCATGAGGTGACTAAAATTCATACAATAGCTAGAATACTTGTTTTCACAAAATGCCAGAAAGAAAACTGACAGCTCTGCTAGAAGCATTTTAAGAGCTAACTTTTTTTTAAAGCTGGCTGGCTTGAAAAGAAGCACCTAGATCCTTCAAGTCAGTCTAGAACATTTCAAGAGTAAATAAACTTTAAATTATCCCACCAAACTTTTCAAAATGCACTCACTTCTGCCATACAAAAAGGATTGTATCTTCCACGTTGTACACAACGAAATTTTAAATACAAGATCCTTATGCTGTAGTTTACACTCTAAAACTGACAGATGCAGGCATAAGTTTTGGCTGCTTGAAATAAGTAAGTTCTTTGAAACAAATGAGAACAATGACACAACGTACCAGAATTGCTGGGACACAGCTAAAGCAGTGTTTAGAGTGAAATTTATAGCACTAAATGCCCACATGAGAAAGCGGGAAAGATCTAAAATCAACACCCTAACATGACAATTAAAAGAACTAAAGAAGCAAGAGCAAACAAATTCAAAAGCTAGCAGAAGACAAGAAATAATTAAGATCAGAGCAGAACTGAAGGAGATAGAGACAGGAAAAATGCTTCAAAAAAAAAAATCAATGAATCCAGGAGCTGGATTTTTAAAAGATTAACAAAATAGATAGATGACTAGCCACACTAATAAAGAAGAAAAGAGAGAAGAATTAAATAGACACAATAAAAAATGATAAAGGGGATATCACCACTGATTCCACAGAAATACAAACTACCATCAGAGAATACTATAAACAACTCTATGCAAATAAACTAGAAAATCTAGAACAAATGGATAAAATCCTGGACACATGCACCCTCCCAAGACTAAACCAGGAAGAAGTTGAATCCCTGAATAGACCAATAACAAGTTCTGAAATTGAGGCAGGAATTAATAGCCTACCAACCAGAAAAAGTCCAGGACCAGACAGATTCACAGCTGAATTCTACCCGAGGTACAAAGAGGAACTGGTACCACTGCTTCTAAAACTATTCCAAACAATGGAAAAAAAGGGACTCCTCTCTAACTCATCTTATGTGGTTGGCAATATCCTGATAACAAAACCTGGCAGAGACACAACAAAAAAAGAAAATTTCAGGCCAATATCCCTGATGAACAAGGATGCGAAAATCCTCCATAAAATACTGGCAAACTGAATCCAGCAGCACATTAAAAAACTTATCCACCACAATCAAGTTGGCTTCACCCCTGGGATGCAAGGCTGGTTCAATATACGCAAATCAGTAAATGTAATCCATCACACAAACAGAACCAATGAAAAAAACCACGTGATTATCTCAATAGATGCAGAAAACACCTTCGATAAAATTCAACACCCCTTCATGCCAAAAGCTCTCAATAAACTAGGTATTGATGGAACGCATCTCAAAATAATAAGAGCTATTTATGACAAACCCACAGCCAATATCATACTAAATGGGCAAAAACTGGAAGCATTCCCTTTGAAAGCTGGCACAAGACACGGATGCCCTCTTTCACCACTCCTATTCAACATAGTATTGCAAGTTCTGGCCAGGGCAATCAGGCAAGAGAAAGAAACAAAGGGTATTCAAATAGGAAGAGAGGTAGTCAAATTGTCTCTGTTTGCAAATGACATGACTGTATCTTTAGAAAACCCCATGGTCTCAGCCCAAAAACTCCTTAAGCTGATAAGCAACTTCAGCAAAGTCACAGGATACAAAATGGAAGTGCAAAAATCACAACCATTCCTGTGCAATCATTCAATGTGCAAAAATCACAAGCATTCTTATACACCAATAACAGACAAACAGAGAGCCAAATCATGAGTGAACTCCCATTCACAATTGCTACAAAGGGAATAAAATACCTAGGAATACAACTTACAAGGGATGTGAAGGACCTCTTCAAGAAGAACTACAAACCACTGCTCAAGGAAATAAGAGAGGACACAAACAAATGGAGAAATATTCCATGCTCATGGATAGGAAGAATCAATATCGTGAAAATGGCTATACTGCCCAAAGTAATTGATAGATTCAATGCTATTCCCATCAAGTTACCACTGACTTTCTTCACAGAATTCAAAAGAACTACTTTAAATTTCATATGGAACCAAAAAAGAGCCCATATAGCCAAGAGAATCCTAAAGAAAAAGAACAAAGCTGGAGGCATCACACCACCTGACTTCAAACTATACTACAAGGCTATGGTAACCAAAACAGCATGGTACTGGTACCAAAACAGATATATAGACCAATGGAACAGAACAGGGGCCTCAGAAGTAACACCACACATCTACAACCATCTGATCTTTGACAAACCTGACAAAAACAAGCAATAGGGAAAGGATTCCCTATTTAATAAATGGTGTTGGAAAAACTGGCTAGCCATAAGCAGAAAACTGAAACTGGACCACCTCCTTACACCTTATACAAAAATTAACTCAAGATGGATTAAAGACTTAAACAGAAGACCTAAAACCATGAAATCCCTACAAGAAAACCTAGGCAATACCATTCAGGACATAGGCATGGGCAAAGACTTCATGACTAAAACACCAAAAGCAAAGGCAACAAAAGCCAAAATTGACAAATGGGATCTAATTAAACTAAAGAGCTTCTACACTGCAAAATAAACTATCAGTGAACAGGCAACCTAAAGAACAGAAGAAAATTTTTGCAATCTATCCATCTGACAAAGGGCTAATATCCAGAATCTACAAGGAACTTAATCAAATTTACAAGAAAAAAACCAAACAACCCCATCAAAAAGTGAGCGAAGGATATGAAAAGACACTTTTCAAACGAAGACATTTATGCAGCCAATAAACATCTGAAAAAAAGCTCATCATCACTGCTCATTAGAGAAATGCAAATCAAAACCACAATGAGATACCATCCCATGCCAGTTAGAATGGCGATCATTAAAAAGTCAGGAAAGAACAGATGCTGGAGAGGATGTAGAGAAACCGGAATGCTTTTACACTGTTGGTGGGAGTGTAAATTAGTTCAACCATTGTGGAAGACAGTGTGGCAATTCCTCAAGGATCTATAACTAGAAATACCATTTAACCCAGCAATCCCATTACTGAGTATATACCCAAAGGATTATAAATCATGCTACTATAAAGACACATGCACACGTATGTTTATTGCAGCACTATTCACAATAGCAAAGACTTGGAACCAACCCAACTGCCCACCAATGATACACTGGATAAACAAAATGTAGCACATACACACCATGGAATACTATGCAGCCACAAAAAAGGATGAGTTAATGTCCTTTGCAGGGACATGGATGAAGCTGGAAACCATCATTCTCAGCAAACTAACACAGGAACAGAAAACCAAGCACCGCATGTTCTCACCCCTAAGTGGGAGTTGAACAATGAGAACATACGGGCACAGGGAGGGGAACATCTCACACCGGGGCCCATGTGGGGTTGGGGAGCAAGGGAAGAGATAGCATTAGCAGAAATATCTAATGTAGATGACGGGTTGACGGATGCAGCAAACCACCATGGCACATGTATACCTATGTAACAAACCTGCACGTTCTGCACGTGTATCCCAGAACTTAAAGTATAATAAATATATATAATATATATATATATATATTTTGACTACCTTCCCACCATCATCCACCCACAAGGAAACCCTTTCACTATTAGTTTACCCCTAAAGATGCTTAGTCCAGAACAGTATAGAGGGTTCGCTGAAGGCCAGGGTAGTTAGTATTTTACCACTTTTCGTATTTTTGTTTTGATTTTGGCTTGCTAAGGTATTTTTACATTATACAACAATGCAAATTAGTAACAGCTATCACATAATCATTTTTAGTAATGAACAACAGTGGCTATCACTCACTGAGCACTTATTATTTGGCTATTCTAATGCCCAATACTACATTATCTCATTTCATTCTCACTGCAACCCTACAAGGTAGCTAATACTATTATTATTTTCCCATTTTACAGATTAGAAACTGAGGCTTAGAGAGGCTTATTTGTTCAAGTTCATACAGCCTGTAAGTGGTGGAATGGAGATAACCCATTCCTAACACTACAGTACTGACAATATTAGCAATGTCGCTGAATCTAGGGAATTTACTAATTGTCATATTACTGACTGATAACCTTGAAATGTCTAGGTTAATTTTTCTGTTGCTATTAAGGCATACAGGATTTTGTTTGTTTTTTGGTCCAAGAATCAATGTAATTCTGATTTTAAAAATACAGGAGTGATATCACCAAAAATGACAAGAGTATGGGGCTATAAAAATTCATCCCTCCACTAAGGCAACAATTTAGCTAGCAAAAACTGTCAGATCTCCATCAACTTTTCCAGAACTCTGGAATCTAATGAAAAACTAACAACAACCAGGGGAGTGTATAATGAAAAAAGAAGTTGCTAAATAAGTATCAGAAGAGAGTGTCATGACATTTGTGCTCACTCACATACCATCCTTCCATTCCCCAATGGGGATGGCAGCTTGCATTCTTGGTATAGCTTGCTGGTACCAGAGAAGGAAATATGGACTTGTTTTTGAAGAATTATGGTTATACTTTTTGACTTGTCTGGCAGCTCCCTGAAGGACTGGCTCAGGGGCTTATCTTGTACCTATCAGAACACTCTTGGGGCTGAAGTGGCTTTCCATAGGGTCCTCTGTTGAAAGCATATAAAGGCATATGCCTGGGTCAAGGGATAACAGATGGGCAAGCAACAAAAAGAGTTAAACTTAGCCTAGGAAGAAAGACCCTGGGAAAAGAGATACAAGGGAGAATCAGTACCTTGAAAAGAGAATGGAAATATTAGGTATGAAAAGTAATAATATAAATAAAGCAACACAAAAGTGTACATATTAACAACTATTTACTGAAGCAAAGGAAAAGAAAAAATCAAAATGGAGATAAAAATATTTACAAAAATAAAGAGATTCATTGTACAAAAATTAAAGATAAAATATTTCATACTGAAAGAGTCCACAGAGTGCCAAGAGAATAAGAAAAAACTACCTCCTGGACATATTGACAGTAAAATTTAAAAACATGTAAGTAAAATAATATATTCTAAATGAATCTCAAAAAAAACAAATAACTAAGAGTCACATAGACAAATGGGGACATAGAAAAAATAGAAAAGTTATTTTAAAAATTACAAATAACATGAAGTAAAAAGAAATCAGATGGACATCAGACTTCTTAAGAGTAATACTAGATGCAAAAAGAAAATGGAGTAGGATTTTCAAAGCGTTGAAAGGAAAGAATGTTGAGCCTAGAGTTTTATATCCAACTTAATTGTGTTTCAAACATGATGGCATTCTTGGCACAGGTTTACATGGGTCTGTTCGGTTTGTAAAAAAATCATCAAGCTGTATACTTATATGTGCATTTCCTGCATATATACTTTAATAAATGGTTTAAAAAGCATATGATGGGGGAGATGGCAGGGCAGTGGACGTATATATAATTTTTTTAACTTCCCAAATTCTCACACTAACAACAGAATAACCAACAACAGAACCTGTGAACAACATTTACAACAAAATTAGGCTGAAACAAATCCCCTTCAATCTCAAAGTGCAAACACATAGAAAGACTACACACAGACCGCCATTTTTGCTGCTGCTACAGCTCCCACCCCAATGCCCTCAAGCTCAGGAGAGAGCAAAGAGCTTAAGGACTATTATGAACCTCCAGCATAGCATAGCTGCCTTATGTAAAAGTGGCCAGTCTGTTCTCCACACAGGTCCCTGCCCCTACTACTCCTCACTGGGTAGGGCCCTCTGACCTGGGCCCACAGCACAACTACCCTGACACCACCTGAGCAGCTCTGCATCTCTCTGAGGAAGAAATCCCAGAGTCAACCCATATCCCTTCTGCCATTACAGCTACAGTAGTACCACCCTTACTGCTTTTGAGCTGGAGAAGGAAAAAAGAGCCTGGTCACTTCACTGATACCTCCGTGACACTGCAGCCACCACACAGAGGAGCCCAATTTCTCTTCCCTGTGAGTCCCCACCCCTCCTCTTCACCAGGCAGGGCCCCGGGCTTGGGGCTGCGCGTAGCTTCCCCACACTTGGCTGAACATTCCCATTGTTAGTGGCTCTGTGTTTCTCTGGGGTGGAGTTTATCAGTGGCCACTGACAGCCCCTCAGCCTCTGCCACTGCTACTACAGTACTACCGGCCTTGCTGCCCTCGGACTGGGGAAGGAACAAAGATCCTGAGTGCTTCACTCACACGTCCAGCATGCCACAGCTCTCCTATGAAGAAGAGGCCACAATGACTTCTCTGTGGGCCTCTGACCTCCTCTGCCCAGCACCAGGCAGGGAACTCTGGCTTGGGCCCGCAACACAGCCACTCCACATTAGGCTGATCGTTCTGACTGACAGCAGCTCTGCATTTGCCTGGGGCAGAGCCCCAAGGAACAAGCGAAAGGCCCTCTGCCATTGTCACTGCCAAGGTCGCCAACCCTGTTGACTCCAGCTGAAGAGGGAACAAAAAGCCTGAGCTCACCCCAGACTTGTGGAGCACAGCTCAGGAGTGCCAAACCAAGATCTACAGCCAGCACTCCAGTGAGAGAGGAGCCCACACTCTCAAAGCACTGAGAGGGAGCATGGCTGTAAATGCAAGGAAATACAGAGGAACTGCACAGCTGAGCAAAAGCCTACCTACCAGCCATTATACTTTAAGTATCATCTGGATTAAAGTCCAAACTTCGACACCAAAAATACCTTGCTAAAATACTCTGCTATGAAACCAAGAACAAGAATTCAGCCACGAATAAAGACCCTGCGGCAAGCCTCAGCCCTTTGAAAACGTCCAGAAACAAAGTCAACTGACTATACTCAAATTACACCACAGTTAAAGGAACATCAGCCCACACAGATGAGAAAGAACCAGCACAACAACTCTGGCAACTCTAAAGGCCAGAGTTATCTCCTTACCTCCTAACTACCACACTAGCTCCCTAGCAATGGTTCTTAACCAGGAGGAAATGGCTGAAATTACAGACATAGAATTCAGAATTGGGACCACGATGAAGATCACCTAGATTCAGGAAAATGTTGAAACCCATTCTGAGGAATCCCAGGTATACAATAAAATGATTTAAGAGATGAAAGACAAAATAGCCATGTTAAGAAAGAACCAAAATGAGCTAAATAGCTGAAAAATTCTCTACAAGATTTCGAAACACAAGGGGGAGTATTAACAGCAGAATGAATCAAGCTGAGGAAAGAATCTCAAAGCTCAAAAACAGGTTCTTCAAATTAACTCAGTTACACAAAAATAAGAAATAATTTTTTCATGAACAAAATCTGGGAGAAATATGGTATTAAGTAAAGAGACCAAATCTATGACTAATTGACATCCCTGAAAGACAGGGAGAGAAAGCAACTTAGAAAATATATTTGAGGATACTGTATGCAAAAATCTCCCCAACCTCACGAGAGGCTGACATACAAATTCAGGAAATTCTGCGAGAATTCCTGTCAGTGTGAGATACAGTACAAAACAACCATCCTCAAGACACATAGTCATTAGATCCTCCAAGGTCGAAATGAAATAAAACATATTAAAGCAGCTAGAGAGACGGGGCAGGTCATCTACAAAGGGAACTCCATTAGGCTAACAGTGGACGTTTCAGCAGAAACCCTAAAAGCCAGAAGAGACTGTGGAACTATATTCAGCATCTTTAAAGAAAAGAAATTCTAGCCAATAATTTAATATCCAGCCAAACTAAGCTTCGTAAGCAAAGAAGAAACAAAATCCTTTTCAGACAAGCAAATGTTAAGGGAATTCATTACCACCAGGCCTGCCTTAACAAGAGGCCCTTAAAGGAGTGCTAAACATGGAAACAAAAGACCATTACCAAAAACCACAAAACACACTCAAATACATAGACCATCAACACTATAAAGCAAATACATAATCAAGCCTACATAAAAATCAGCTAACAACACGATGACAGGATCAAATATGCACCTTAATTAATATTCACCTTAAATGTAAATGAGTTAAATGCTACACTTATAAGGCAAACAGTGGCAAGTTGCATAAAGAAACAAGACCAAACTGTATGCCATCTTCAGTGGACCCATGTCACATTCAAGGACACCCACAGGCTCAAAGTAAAGGGATGGAGAAAGATGAAGTAAACAAAAAAACGAAAAGAGCAGGGCTTGCCATTCTTATTTCAGACAAAACTGACTTTAAACCAATAACAATCAAAAAGGACAAAGAAGGGCATTACATAATGATAGAGGGTTCAATTCAACAAGATATAACCATCCTAAATATATATGCACCTGACACTAGAGCACCCAGATTAATAAAAGAAGTTCCTAGAGACTTACAAAGAGATGTAGATAACCACACAATAATAGTGGGATGCTTCAACACCCCACTGGCAGTATTGGGCAGACTATTGAGGCAGAATACTAACGAAGATATTCGGGACTTAACCTCGCACTTGATCAAATAGACCTAACAGCCATCTACAGAACACTCCATGCAAGAACAATAGAATATACATTCTTCTCATGTGCATGTGGCACATACTCTAAAATAGACCATATGCTTTACCATAAAGCAATTCTCAACAAATTCAAAAAAGCTGAAATTGTACCAACCACACTCTCAGACCACAGAAAAATAAAAATAAAAATCAATGCTAAGAAAATCACTCAATACTATAAAAGTACATGGAAATTAAACAATCTGCTCCTGAATGACTTCTTGGTAAATAATGAAATTAAGGCAGAAATCAGGAAATTCTTTTAAACTAATGCAAATAAAGATACAACATACCAGAATCTCTGAGACACAACTAACGCAGTGTTATGATGAAAACTTAGAGTGTTAAATGCCCACATCAAAAAGTTAGAAATATCTCAAGTTAACAACCTAACATCACATCTAAAGGAACCAGAAAAACAAGAGCAAACTAACATCAATGCTAGCAGAAGAGAAATAACCAAAATCGAGCTAAACTGAATAAAATGGAGATGAGAAAACTCATACCAAAGATCAACAAAAACAAAAGATGGTTCTTCAAAAGAATAAATAAGATTGATGGACCACTATCTAGACTAATAAAGAAAAAAGGGAGAAGATCCAAATAAACACAATCAGAAATGACAAAGGGGACATTACTGTCGACCCCGCAGATATTAAAAAAAAAAAAACCCTCAGAGACTATTACAGACACCTCTATGCACACGAACTAGAAAACCCAGAAGACATGGATAAATTCCTAGAAACATACAACCTCCCAAGATTGAACCAGTAAGTAATTGAAGCCCTAAACAGATAAATGAGTTCCAAAACTGACACAGTAATAAAAAGCCTACCAACCAGGAAAAGCCCTGGAACAGACAGATTCACAGCCAAATTCTACCAGATGTATAAAGAAGAGCTGGTACCAATCCCATTCAAACAATTCAAAAAATAGAAGAGGAGCAACTGGTCCCTAACACATTCTATGAGGCCAACACCAATCTGATACCAAAACCTGGCAGAGATACTACAACAACAAAAAAGAAAACTTCAGGCCAATATCCCCGACCAACATAGATTTAAAAATCATCAATGAAATACTAGCAAACCAAATCCAGCAGCACAACAAAAAGCTAATCCACCATGACCAAGCAGGCTTTATCCCTGAGATGTAAGTTTGGTTCAACATATAAAAATCAATAAATGTGATTCATCACCAGAAAAAGAACTAAAAAGAAAAACCACATGATCATCTCAATAAACACACAAAAGAATTTTGACAGAGTTCAACATCCCTTCATGTTAAAAAACCATCAACAAACTAGGCATTGAAGGAAAATATCTCAAAGTAATGAGAGCCATCTAAGACAAACCCACAGCCAACAGCATACTGAGTTGGCAAAACCTGGAAACATACCTCTTGAGAACCAGAACAAGATGAAGATGTCACTCTCACCAGTCCTACTCAACATAGTCCTGGATTTTCTAGCCAGAGCAATCAGGCAAGAGAAAAAAAAAAGGCATCCAAATAGGAAGAGAGGAAATCAATTTATCTCTCTTCACAGATGATATGATACTATCATATCATCTAGATATCACCTAGAAAACCTCATAGTCCTTGTTCAAAGACTCCTATATGTGATAAACAATTTCAGCAAAGTTTCAGGATACAAAATCAATGTACAAAAATCAGCAGCATTTATACACACTAATGATGTCCAAGCTGAGAGTCAAATCAAGAATAGAATCCCATTCACAATAGCAACAAAAAGAATATAATGCCTAAGAATACAGCTAACTAGGGATGTGAAAGGTCTCTACAATGAGGATTTCAACACTGCTAAAAGAAATCAGAGATGGCACAAACAAATGGAAAAATATCCCATGCTCATGGATATGAAGAATCAAAATTGTTAAAATCGCCATACTGCCCAAAGCAATTTAGATTCAATGCTATTCCTATTCAAACTACCAACGTTTTTCAAAGAATCTGAAAAAAACATTCTAAAATTAATTCGGAACTAAAAAGTAGCTCAAATAGCCAAAACAATCCTAAGCAAAAGCAAAAACAGAAACAAAAACAAAACAACAACAACAACAACAAAAAAGCTGGAGGCATGGAGGCATCACAATACTTGACTTCAAACTATACTACAAGGCTACAGTAACTAAAAAAGCATGGTACTGGTATAAAAACAGACAGACTGACCATTGGAACAGGTTAGAGGACCCAGAAATAAAGCTGCACACCAACAGCCATCTGATGTTCAACAAAGCCAACAGTAACAAGCAATGGGGAAAGGATTTTCTATTCAATAAATGCTGCTGGGGTAACTGGCCAGCCATATGCAGAAGATGAAAATGGGCCCCTATCTTTAACCATTGACAAATATAAATTCAACATCAATTAAAGACTTAAACGTAAAACCCAAAACTATAAACTCTGGAAGACAACCTAGGAAATACCATCTGGATATGGGACCTGGCAAAGACTTCAGGAGGAAGACACCGAAAGCAATTTTAACAAAAACAAAAATTGACAAATGGGACCTAATTACACTAAAGAGCTTCTGTACAGCAAAAGAAACAACCAACTGAGTAAATAGACAACCTACAGAATGGGGGGTAATATTTGCAAACTATGTATCTGACAAAGGTCTAATATCCAGTATCTATAAGGAACATAAACCAACAAGCATAAACCAACCAACCCCATTAAAAATGCGCAAAGGACATGAACAGACACTTCTCAAATGAAAACAAACACATGGCTAACAAGCATATTAACGAATACTCAACATCATTTATCATTAGAGAAATGCAAATCAAACCCACAATGAGATACCATCTCATACCAGTCGGGATGGCTATTACTAAAAAGTCAAAAAATGACAGATGTTAGCAAGGTTTTGGAGAAAAAGGACCATTTATATACAGCAGGTGGGAATGTAAATTAGTTCAGCCATTGTGGAAAGCATTCTGGAGATTTCTCAAAGAACTTAAAACAGAATTACCATTCGATCCAGCAATCTCATTACTGGGTATACACCCAAAGGAATATAAATCCTTCTACCATAAAGACACATGCCTGCATATGTTTGTGGCAGCACTATTCACAATAGCAAAGATATGTAATCAACCTAGATGCCCATCAATGGTGGACTGAATAAAGAAAATGTGGTACATACACACTATGGAATACCACATAGCCATAAAAAAAAATGAGATCATGTCCTTTGCAGCAACATGGAGCTGGAGGCCATTATCCTAAGCTAACAGACGTAAAGAGAAAACCAAATATTGCATATTCTCATTTCTAAGTGAGAGCTGAACATTGAGTACACATGGACACTCAGAAGGGAACAATAGACACCAGAGCCTATTTGAGGGTAGACAATGGGAGGAGGGAGAGCATGGAACAACTATGTATTGGGTATTATGCTAATTACCTGGGTGACAAAATTATCTTTACACTAATCCCCTATGGCATGCAGTTTATCCATGTAACAAACCTGCTCATGTATCCCTTGAACCTAAAAGTTGGAAAGAAAAAAATAAAAACATCTTCTAAATGTTTGCTTACACACACACAAAAAATGCTCAATACCATTAGTCATTAGGAGAATGCAAATCAAAACCACAATAAAACATCACCTCGCATCCACCAGTATAACTAAAATTTAAAAAGATAGATGTTAACAAGTGTTGACAAGGATGTGGAGAAATTGCAACCCTCATACACACACACACACACACACACACACACACACACACGTGTTCCAACAGAAGAAAAAAAGTATGTATTATGAAGCTGTTAGGTACATATTTATGTGTGTATACACACATGCATATTTATACATATACGTATGTACACACACACACACACAAAATCAAGCCTGGCAACTGTATTGTTCAATCTGTATTTAATGGGTTTTGTTTTAGTTTTGACTGCTTTAAAATTTTTTTCTTTTTAATTAACTCCCGATAAAAGCTCTTCATAAAGATTTTCCCAAACCAGATACTAATACTGGAGGGAATGAAGAAACACCTTTTATATCACTTCACAGCTATTAACAAGTAACTTGACATACAGAATAGCTTTTTAACTGGGATTCCTTTTTCATACATCTTTTACAATAGTAGTTCCCAAGCCTGAATATACATCAGAATCCACCAGAAGCTTTTAAAAAATATAGACTCTTGAACATTATCCCAGACTTGCTGAACAAGAATTTTCAGGGATATGAGGCCAGGCACAGTGGCTCACGCCTGTAATCCCAGCACTTTGGGAACAGAGGTGGGTGGATCATGAGGTCAGGAGATCAGCACCATCCTGGCCAACATGGTGAAACCCTGTCTCTTCCAAAATACAAAAAATTAGCTGGGCGTGGTGGTATGCACCTGTAGTCCCAGCTACTCGGGAGGCTGAGGCAGGGGAATCGCTTGAACCCGGGAGGCAGAGATTGCAGTGAGCCGAGATAGAGCCACTGCACATCAGCAGGGCGACAGAACGAGACTCTGCCTCAAAAAAAAAAAAAAAAAAAAAAAAAGGGATCTTCAGGGATGTGATACAGGGATCTGAAACTATTTTTAAGACCTTAAGGTAATTCTGATGCAGCTAGCTCAGCACCTAATCTCAGGTTCACATTTGTGAACCACTGCTGTGTACCACTGATTAATCTTCCTAAAACACTTCAAACCCTTATTCCCTCTGCTCAAAATTATCTAATAGCTCCCTAATAACTCCAAACACCCTTGGAATGGTATTTAAGTTCTATGTTGATCTGACACCAATTGACCTTTTCAGTCATATCTCTCCCATCTCTATTTCATGAACACTTTATTCGAACTGATGTATTCACAAACCTTCAAACACACTTTGCACATTTGCTGACATGAGTTATCTTGCCTAGAATGTCTTCTCCCTTCTTCTTTCTCTAAATTCATCTCTCAAGATGTCAGTCAAAATTTACCACCTTCCTAAATCCTTTCCACATCACTCTCTTCTCCAAGCCTGAAGTAACTCTCTCATCTGAGAGTAGTACCTGTTTACAAAACTCACTGGTCAATCGTGTAATCTCTTATATGGTTCTGAACTGTTCTTGAAGTCTTCTTTATTTTTATTTAGGTTTAAACTCACATTACATTTTATTGAATTATTCTATATACTCAATGAAGGCAGGTCACATGTCTTTGGATTCTTTATATCTGCCATGCCAAACTTCATAATGCTTCTCAGAGAAATGCTCATATAAACATTGATTTAACTTAATTCCTTTCCTCCTCAAATGATTCTCATAGATGTTATCTAGGCAGATTTCTACATATAAGCTTTTAATCTGTAAGTGTATAATCATACAGGCTAGTACAAAAGTTCTGCATATTTTAATGCATTGTGAAGATGCCCTTAGTTTATAGAAAATATAATATGGATTAGACTGTCACAATATCAACTGTACATACACATATTAGCAATCAATTTGTATAGAATGTTTAAGACACATATGACCAAAGCTACAAAACTTTACCAAAGTACATAAAAGAAAATGTAAATAAATGGAGAAAAATGCTAGATTATATAATATGATGATATTGATGCTCCCCAAATTAATAGATTTAATGAAATCCAATAGAAATCTCTACAGGATTTTTAAAGGAGATCTTGACAAAACTATTTTAATAGCTCCTCTGGAAGAATAAACAAGCCAAGAAAATTTTGGAGACGAGGAGTAATGTAAGTGTGTTGGGAAGGAGAAACTTATTCTATCAGATATTACATTATATTGTAAAATAAATGGTGTGTGAAGCTGAGTGTGGTGGTGCATGCTTGTAGTTCAACTACTGGGTAGGCTGAGGCAGGAGGATACTTTGAGTTCAGGGGTTCAAGTCCATTGTGGGCAATACAGTGAAACCCTGTTTCTAATAAAGGAAACAGTGTGGTACTGACATATGGATAGGGAAATTAATGAGATCAAGTACCAAATATTGAAACAAATCCAAATATAAAGTTACTGTTTGACAAATTCTTCATATTAAAATCAGTATGGGAAAAAAGAGATCTTTACTTAATACCATACACTAAAATAAACCATTAATGGGGTAACAATTAAATATGATAAAATTAAACCTTAAAACAATGAAAAGAAGTGATATGACCATTTATCTACTCCCAGGATAAGAATGGATTTTCCATCTGGAAGGTCTCTGCTCTCCTTTATAGACAACCAGGATAAAAGGCTAGGACAGGATTGGGAGTGAAGGTTTCCTCCCACCTTCACTTTCTGACCTTGTTCTGATATGCTCTTTAATTTAAAGGCAGGATGTGAAAAGGACATGAAAAGACACTCAGAGTCAAAAATAAAATTAGAAGAGAATAGAAACCAAGACCAAATGTTTCTCTCATCCTTTTATACCACCAAATCTCCCTATTCTTCTTAATTTTACCCATGAGAGTTGTGGAATGAAGTAGAAGTTCTATCACCAGGACATAATCTCATAAGGTTAAAAACAAAGACAAAAACCCTTAACTCTCATGTCTTCGGGATGAAAGTGGAGCACATGAGAGATGAGCTAAAGTCACCTCTTGTCAATATGTTGGCATTTTTTAATTTCATTTTTCTCTAAAAAAGATATCAATTCAGCATCTTTTAATTCTAAACCAAGCTTTGGAGACAGAAAGCAGCTCAGGTTCTGGCAGCTGCTTCGCTGAGAAACTTAAAGGCCACAGCAAAGAATAGACAATAATTGGGCTCAAACTACATATTTACTGTAACATATTTCAGCATCACAAAAATGAAAGTTGGGTTCATTGTAGAAAATTTGGAAAATATAGAGAAGATGACAGAACATAACAGTCACCCATTATCCTACCATCCAGAGATAAACAATGTTTTTATATTTGGGTGTGCTTCTTTTTAAATCGCTGTTTCTTGCTTATGTTTTTTTTTTAATATAATCATTTGGCCTACTGAATTTTTTAGACTGCTTTTTACACTGAATATTAGATCATATGCATTTTCCCCATCATTAAATATTGTTAAAAAACATCAGTTCCAAGATTGGTGAACTGATGGCTGAACCATAATTTATTTAACCAATCCCAGTGTCAGATACAAAAGCTGTTTTCAACTTTGAGCACTACAAATAACACAGTAAAGAGTATCTGTATATTAACTTATAAACATTTGTGCACTTTCCTGATTGTTTCCTTAAGACAGTTTCTTAGAAGTAGAATTGTTGGGTCAAAGAGGGTGAAATTTTTTTTAAGGTTTTTGATTCATTCTGACAAACCGCCCTCCAGAAAGGGGGCTGATTTCAGGGCCAGTGCAGGGAAAATATAAGATGAACCTGGAGCATTGTGTGATGCCAGAAAATAAAGAAATGCTTGTAAAAAGATGAGGGCATGTCCAAAGGAAACAGGAGCCAACCTAAAAGGATCTCCCAATAGCCCAAACCTGGAAAAACAGAGCAACAAAATATATAATTAATGTAATGGATTTTAACTCATAGAATATAATTAACATCTGTGGGTCCATCCTGGTATAAATAAATTAATGATTAAATGAGAGAGAAGGGACATCTCTTCCTTACAGAAAAATTCCAATTAACAAATGTAGAAGGAATGAGGGAAACAGAAAAACAGACAGTTGTCCCACAGTATCTGTGGGAGACTGGTTCCAGGAACCCCTATAGATACCACAATCCACAGATACTTAAGGCCCTTATATAAAATGGTGTAGTATTTATGTATAACTTATGCACATCCTCCTGTATACCTTAAATCATCTCTATATTACTTGTAGTACCTAATACAATGTAAATGCTATATAAATAGTTGTTATACTGTATTGTTTTAGAAATAATGACAAGGGAAAAAAGTCTGTAAATATTCAGTAGATGCTACCATCATTTTTTCTCCAAATATTTTAACCTGCAGTTGATTGAATCCACAGATGCGGAACCCATGGATATGGAGGGCCAACTGTAATTAGGCAAACACCATAGTAATAATTGCAGACAAGATCCACTGATGCATGCTAAAATTAGCTACTGAAAGTTTAGAAAGAAATATGATGTTTGCATACTTTCAAAGAATCTCCCCCCAAGGTGTTTTTAAATTAGCCTTTCCCCATTCATCCACCAGTCCAACATCTACCCACAAGACTTCAATATTCATCTATAAATTGTTCACCTGCAAAGTATTTCTTGACCTCCTTGGACTGAAGGTGGTTCCCCATCTCCGGGCTCATATAAAATCCTGCACGTCGCTCTACAAAAGCATTTACCACACCTTAAAGTATTGGTTTGCCTACCTGTTTTCTCCTTCAAACTGTGAATTCCTGGAGGGCAAGGCTGTTTCTTATTCACGGCTATAGCCCCAGTGCCTAGTAGAATGTCTGCCAAATGGCAGGTGCCCAATAAGTGTTTGTTAAAAGACTGGTAGCATGTTCTTTTTATAAACATAGAGCTGTATTAGGTGGTGATAAACTCTAGAAACAGAATACAGTTTGATTTTACTGTTTTTACATATATGACCATACTCTAAGCTAGTAACATTTAAGAACTTGTTTCAAAGAGTTTTACAATAGGTTTATTTAAATAGATTTACTCTATTTATCAAAGCAATGGATTATGGAAGCACAAAGGGCTCTGTTTCCTTTTTAAAACTGAATGCTTTTAACAGCACCCAAATCACCTCTTGAATGCTTTGCTGCTTAGAAATTTCTTCTGCTAGATGCCCTAAATCATCTCTCTCAAGTTCAAAGATCCACGATTCTCTAGGGCAGGGGCAAAATGCCACCAGTCTCTTTGCTAAAACATACCAAGAGTCATCTCTGCTCCAGTCCCCAATAAGTTCCTCATTTCCGTCTGAGATCACCTCAGCCTGCATTTCATTGTCCATTATCATTATCAGCATTTTGGTCAAAGTCATTCAACAAGTCTCGAGGGAGTTCCAAACTTTCCCACATTTTCCTGTCTTCTTCTGAGCCCTCCAAACTGTTCCAACCTCTGCCTGGTACCCAGTGCCAAAGTCACTTCCAAATTTTCAGTTATCTTTTCAGCAGTGCCCCACTCTACCAGTACCAATTTACTGTATTAGTCCATTTTCACACTGCTGATAAAGACATACCCGAGACTGGGAAGAAAAAGAGGTTTAATGGACTTACAGTTCCATATGGTGGAGGAGGCTTCACAATCATGGCAGAAGGCAAGGAGGAGCAAGACACGTCTCACATTGATGATGGCAGGCAAAGAGAGCTTGTGTAGGGATACTCTCCCTTATAAAACCATCAGATCTCGTAAGACTTATTCACTATCACGAGAACAGCACAAAAAAAGACTTGTCCCCAAAATTCAATCACCTCCCACAACATGTGGGAATTGTGGGAGTTATAATTCAAGATGAGATTTAGGTGGGGACACAGCCAAACCATATCAGATGGGTAAGAAAATTTTTATTCAAATACCCATTTATAGTCTAAAAACACTGAGACTGAGATAAAATAACTAAGATAAGGTAACACTCTCCTGCTTCAAAGCCCTGTCTTCTTTCCATGATACAAGAATATTTGGTGACAAATCTTGACAATGCTACCTCATGACAGGCAATGCAGGCACTTATCACTTCTCTCCTATATTACTTCAATATTCTCTTAATTAATGTCCCTATCTCCAATCCTTGCCTATTTCTAATCTTTCCCTCAAACTGCACCCAGAATCACAGCCCTAAAACAAATTTGATAATGTCACTCCCTACTTAAAATTACTTTCTAGAATGGCCATGTACAAGAAAACTTTCAGTGATGACAGAAATATTCTGTGTGGTGAAATATAATAGCTACTTAGCCACATGTGGCTATTGAGTACTTGAATTATGTCTAGTATGACTAAGTTACTAAATCTTTAATTTAATTTTAATTGAAATTTAAATAGCTACATATGGCTAGTATCTACTATATTAGAGAGTAAAGCTCTAATCAATAGGGAGCCTTTTTTCTAATTCTGGTGAAAACCACTAAATAAACAGGTAGAAGCAAGAAAAAGTAAAATTTTAAAGCATTTTGTAAACTAAAACACTATAAAAATATTAGCTGGTATTATTAAAAGTATAGGTTATACTGACCTATTAGCATAGCTGCTTTTTTTTTTGGCTTTTCTGTATTTTCTAATCTTTCAGTAGTGGGTTTGTACTGTTTTTGTAATTTTTTTTAATATAAAAACTTGATTTTGAAAAAAAGAAACCTAAGTATAAATAGCTCTTTATTAGGCAGAATCAAATATGCAGAATCAAATATGCACAGCAAGAGGAGAAACCACTGAAATGAATAGGAAACACTAGGACTCAATTTCCAAAGAATCTCCCAATTCCACAATGAAGTAACAACCAAAAACTGGTTACATTTAAAAGCAGCAAATACTTCCAGGAATGCTTTATAAATGCATTAAAGACTTTTTTATTCTGGGATGGGGTGCTGGCCATCTCAGATCTTGGTGTCTTCTCTATGTCCCACAAGCAGGAGTGATCGCTCAGAGTATGGGAGGATCTCCATGAACCAGGAAGAAATTGAATCCCTGAACAGACCAATAATGAGTTCTTTACTTGAGGCAGTAATAAACAGCCTACCAACCACAAAAAGGCCACGACGAGACAGATTCACAGCTGAATTCTACCAAATGTACAAAGAGCTGGTACCATTCATACTGAAACTATTCCAAAAAATTGAGAAGGAACTCCTCCTTAACTCATTCTGAGACCAGCATCATCCTCATACCAAAACTTGGCAGAGACACAACACCAAAAAAAACTTCAGGCCAATATCCTTAATGAACACTAACGCAAAAATCCTCAACAAAATACTGGCAAACCAAATCCATCAGCACATCAAAAAGCTTATCCACCACAATCAAGTAGGCTTTATCCCCAGGACTCAAGGTTGGTTCAACACACCCAAATCAATAAATGTGATTCATCACATAAACAGAAGTAAAGACAAAAACCACATGATTATCTCAATAGATACAGAAAAGGCTTTCAATAAAATTCAACATCTATTCATGTTAAAAACTCTCAATAAACTAGATATTGAAGGAACATACCTCAAAACATGAAGAGCCATATGTGACAAACCCACAGCCAACATCACAACATCATACTGAATGGGGAAAAGCTAGAAGCATTCCCCTGACAACCAGCACAAGACAAGGATGCCCTCTCTCACCACTCCTATTCAACACAGTATTGGAAGTTCTGGACAGGGCAATCAGGTAAGAGAAAGAAATACAGGGCATCCAAATAGGAAGAGAAGAAGTCAAACTATCCCTGTTGGCAGATGGCATGATCCTGTATCTAGAAAACTCCATAGTGTCAGCCCAAAAGCTTTTTAATCTGATAAACAACTTCAGCAAAGTCTCAGGACACAAAATCAATGTGCAAAAATCACTAGCAGTGAGTCAAGGCCGGCTCTAAAAAAATAAAAATTAAAATAAAAAGATAAAAAAATAAAAACAAAAATCACTAGCATTCCTATACACTGACAACCATCAAGCCAAGCACCAATGAGGAACAAACTTTCATTTACAATTGCCACAGAGAAAATAAAATACCTAGGAATACAGCTAACTATAAGGAGGTGAAAGATCTCTACAAGGAGAACTACAAACCACTACTCAAAGAAATCAGAGATGACACAAACAAATGGAAAAACATTTCATGCTCATGGATAGGAAGAATCAATATAGTCAGAATGGTCATACCGCCCAAAGCAATTTATAGATTCAATGCTACTCCTATTAAATGTCAATGGTAATTGACATTGTTCACAGAACTAGAGACAACTATTTTAAAATTCAAATGGAAACAAAAAAGAATCCAAATAGCCAAGGCAATCCTAAGAAAAAAGAATGAAGCTGGAGGTATCACATTACCTGATTTCAAACTATACTACAAGGCTACAGTAACCAAAACCACATGGTACTGGTACAAAAACAGACACACAGACCAATGGAACAGAATAGAGACTCCAGAAATAAGGCCTAACACCTACAACCATATCATCTTCAACAAACCTGACAAAAACAAGCAATGGGGAAAGGAGTCCTTATTCAATAAATGGTGCTGGGATAACTGGCTAGCCATAGGCCGAAGATTGAAACTGGAGCCTTCCTTATACCATAAACAAAAATTAACTCAAGATGGATTAAAGACTTACATGTAAAATCCAAAAGTATAAAAACCATGGAAGACAACCTAAGTAATACCATTCAGGACAGAGACACGGGAAAAGATTTCATGACAAAAACAACAAAAGCAACTGCAACAAAAGTAAAAATTGACAAATGAGGTCTAATTAAACTAAAGAACTTCTGCATAGCAAAAGAAACTGTCAACAGAGTAAGCAGACAACCTACAGAATGGGAGAAAATTTTTGCAAATTATGCGTCCAACAAAGCTCTAATATCCAGCATCTATAAGGAACTTAAACAAATTTACAAGAAAAAAAAACATAAAGTGGACAAAGTATATGAAAAAAACACTTTTCCAAAGAAGACATACATGCAGCCAACAAGCTTACAAAAAAAAAAAAAATGCTCAACATCACTAATCATTAGAGAAATGCAAATCAAAACCACAACGAAACACCACCTAACACCAGTCAGAATGGCTAGTATTAAAAAGTCAAAAAATAACAGATGCTGGTGAGGTTATGGAGAAAAAGGAACACTTATATGCACTGTTGGTGGGAGTGTAAATTAGTTCAACTACTGTGGAGAGCAGTGTGGCAATTCCTCAAAGAATGAAAAACAGAATTATCATTTGACCCAGCAATCCTATTACTGGGTATGTACCCCAAGGAATATAAATCATTCTATTATAAAGACACACGCATGCGTAT
The DNA here is from genome assembly GCF_029289425.2 of Pan paniscus. Classification (NCBI taxonomy): domain Eukaryota; kingdom Metazoa; phylum Chordata; class Mammalia; order Primates; family Hominidae; genus Pan; species Pan paniscus. Next base: position 74,828,781 of record NC_073272.2, read on the forward strand.
GTTCATTGCAGTACCATTCACAATAGCAAACACATGGAATCAACCTAAATGCCTATCAATGACAGACTAGATAAAGAAAATGTGGTACAAATATATCATGGAATACTATGCAGCCATAAAAAAGAACAAAATCACGTCCTTTGCAGTGACATGGCTGGAGCTGGAGGCCATTATCCTTAGCAAATTAACACAGGAACAGAAAACTAAGTACTACATGTTCTCACTTACAAGTAGGAGCTAAATGATGAGAACACATAGACACATAGAAGGAAACAACACACACTGGGGCCTATCAGAGGGTGGAAGGTGGAAGAAGGGAGAGGATCAGAAAAAAATAACTAATGGCTACTAGGCTTAATACCTGGGTGATAAAATAATTTGTACAACAAACCTCCATGACATAAGTTTACCTATGTAACAAACCTGCACATGTACTCCTGAACTTAAAATAAAAGTTACAAGGCCAGGCGTGGTGGCTCAGGCCTGTAATCCCAGCACTTTGGAAGGCCGAGGTGGGCGGATCACCTGAGGTCAGGAGTTCGAGACTAGCCTGGCCAACATGGCGAAACCCTATCTCTACTAAAAATACAAAAATTAGCCAGGTGTGGTGGTGTGCGCCTGTAATCCCAGCTACTTGGGAGGCTGAGGCAGGAGAATCGCTTGAACCTGGGAGGCAGAGGTGGCAGTGAGCCAAGATTGTGCCACTGCATTCCAACCTGGGTGACAGAGCACAACTCCATCGCAAAAAAATAAAAAATAAAAAACAAACAAATAAAATAAAAGTTACAGAGATGATAAAATGCATTACTACTAGTAGACAAAACAAATTGGACTTCAAATAAATGAATATAATATAACCTACTCAAAAAGGTCAGTTCATCAATTGAAAAGCTTAAACATGAAATATTTTTCTCATTGTAAAAACAAGTACAGTATATCAAACTATGTCTGTGTATCCATAATAGCAAATTAAATTTTTTGTTTGTTTTTTAGCATCCCAAACCACCCCCCCAACCCCCGAGGTAACCACTTTTACCAGACTGGAGTATATCTTTCCAATTTTCTATGTATTTGCATATACATACACACACATACAAACACATACGCACATTGTTATGGTCTGAACTGTGTACTCCCCACCCCCACAAATTTATATGTTGAAGTCCTAACCTCTAATACTTCAGAATGTGACTATATTTGCAAACAGGGCCCTTAAAGAGGTAATTAAAGTTCAATGAGGTCATTAAGGTGGGCCTTAATCCAATATGACCAGTATACTTCTAAGAAGAGGATATCAGGACACAGACACACACAGTGGAAAAGACAATGTGAAGACAGAGGTATAAGATGGCCATCTACATGCCAAGGAGAGAGACCTCAGAAGAAATCAACTCTACTGACACCTTCATCTTGGACTTCATGGGTTCCAGAACTGTGAGAAAATACATTTCTGTTGTATAAGCCACCCAATCTGTGGTGTTATGGCAAACGTAGCAGGCAAGCACACATGTACATGCACAGTTGTTAAGTCACTACAGTCAGAGTAGTTGAAGAAAGAGTTCATACTTAGCAAACATTCATGCACTCAAAAATATGAATATATTACAATATTATAGTATAAGTTACTCAAGATCAGTAAAAACAATTTTATAAGTAAACCAAAATCGAAGCTTCACCTTGTCTTTTTCTAATATGCTTTGAAAAGCAGAAGTTTAAAAGTTGCTCTCCCAAAACATCAGCACCTAAGGAACTATACCCTTAGGATGCGGTTTCCCTACTTTAATATCCATCTCTCTCTAGATATTGTAAAGAAAACTTAATCAGAGGACTAATGAACATCCCAAAATACAGTGTGCAGTTAAAATTTCTACAAACAGCAAATTTTTATATCTTATTCCTCAAAGAATGTTATCCTGTAAGTCACTTTATCTTAGCAAATGATGCTCACAAATAAAGTAACTCAAAAATTTTAGGATAAAAAGTAAGTGTGCTTTGGTTATTGAACTAAAACTGACAACAATCAGTGATGCTACTCCACCACGGTACCATATGCCTAATGACAGAAATGCAATGGACAAACTTATGAGGTTGCCCTGAAGAAAGTTAGCTTTCAATTCCAAATGTATAGCAGTGGAGCAAATATTATTAATTATTATGTTAGATTTTTGCTTTGGTTTGGTTATAGAGTTTAATCATTCATTTTACATATATTTTCTGATTACCTATTACATGTAACATACCGTGCCTAGCTCTGTGGAAGATAAAAACAAAAAGATGATTGGAATATATTAGCCTTTTAGGCACATAAAATCTTATCTCCTCCACAAGATACATAACTACTTGTAGGAAAAAGTGTTGTAGGAGTTCAGAGGAGGGAGAAATCAAAGTCTTATTAGCTTATAAGGAATGGTTTCAGGGAACGGACTGACCTTTGAACTAACATTTGAAAAATAGGCACCAGTTAGAGAGAGGGCATTTCAGACATAGGGTATGGCATAAAAAAAAGAACAGACAGAAAAAAGCACATGGTCCAAGGAACAGGGAACAATATAGGGTGACTGGAGGGACAGGGTATTTGTAGAGAAACAGTTTACAATATGGCTAGCAATCTAGTTAGGTGGAAATTTTTAAGGCTAAGATATAAAGCCCACTGAAGTTTATGCAGGGAAGTGATGGGATAAAAGTCATGCCTTAGGAAGAATAATCTAGATGTGCTGTATAGGATGGATTGAAAGGGCAAGTCCCTGAAAGCAGGGACAAAACCCATGCATAAAGTAATAAGGGTCTAAAACTAGGGCAGAAGTTAAGGGACTGAAAAGGACAGAAGAGGCCATTGCTACTACAAAGAAATGTTCATCTACCTAACCGGATTACTGTGAAGACCAAATGACATTAAATAAAGACTTGAAAAGTATCTTTACTCACTAGTGGCAAATCCTACAAGGGAGTCAAGAGAGCACAGATGAGGACTTCAGGGAGATGGATTTCAGGAAAGGAAGGAGAAAATCAAAACAACAAAAATATCACATTTTGCAGGTAACTATATATACCTATTAACATTACTAAAATCTTAAGTAATTAAAAGACCTAATTTTGGTCAAGACTGAGCACCAAGAAAAAAAATGCTCACAAGTAAAAAGAAACAGAATTTAAAATTATCCCAATAATGTAAAAATTATGTACATGAAAGAACAGAGATTCAAAGGAAAAAGGAAAAATTATTTAACATGTGGGATTGTAGATATCTGTCTTGACGTTTTTATTAGATGTGGTTTTGTATAATTAAAATGGGGACAATGTAAAGCATAAGAATCGTATACAGAATGGGCAATTTTATCTCTTATTATATACCTTATTTTACAATATGGGAAAGAACATACTTTTCTTTGAAAAAGCAAAATCTTTAAGATAACACTGACAACAATACAGCAATAAATGATATTAATTTTATAACAATTGTATAACAATAATTAAATGATCAATTATGCATTTATCATTTAATCAAAATTTTGATGTAAGTTTCCACTCTATTTCTACCCCGCTGCCCAGTGACAAGTGCTCTTTATCTTGCCACTGGCTACTCAGGAACACCATTAGAAACCCACCAGCCAGCAATATTGTATTAATCAGGGATTACTGACTGGAAGAGGGGATAGGTTTCTGATTCCCCTGAAATTGCATGCAAAATGAAGCACATACGTATGTATATTTTTCTAGGGAGAAGGTCTATGGCTTTTATCAGATTCTCAAAGGGCCTCGTGTTCTAAAAGAAAGTTTAGAAACATGAAATTTTCTTCCTCTTCCTAATAATCTTAATAACTAGTTAAAACCAATGTGTCAATGACTTAGAGAATGTTATTTATTCAACTATATCTGAATAAAGAATCCCCTGAATTCCTCTTCTCAAGTCCCAGTGCCACTTTCCATTCCTTACCATATACAGCCCATGTAAGGTATATCTTTATTTACAACTTTTATAGCATTACTGTTATTCTTCACCACCCCTTAGAATCTATTTCTACCATCCTAGATGATTTCGGAGCCTAGCTTACTTTTTCCTCCACACTACTTCCATCCTCCCAACACTACCAAATACTAAGCTCATAATTAAATTCCATTTTTCTATTCCTACTCTTAGATATACAAATATGACAAGAACAATACAAATTTGTCCCATTAAAAATTCATGTGAACATAAACTTACCCTATGTTGCTCCTGAATACTACACCAGTAGTAAACTAGGATCACAAAGTAGAGGTACTATATAAAAAGGGCTGGTCCTAAAGGATTACAGTAAAGAAACAAGAGAGTTGCAAGAAACCTTAGAGATCTGGTAGTCAAATATTACTAGTTTACAGGATCTGATGTCCAAAAGAACAAGTTATGTGTCCAAGATAATTAACAGTACAAATAGAGCTCAGGCAGTCAAGTGTCCTGGTCCAGTGTTCACCCCACAATACCAAGTTATGCCCTTTGCACACCAGTTATTTCATTATTTTTAACATTTAGAAATAAAAATCTTTTAAGTCATCTGTATTTTCTTTACAGTAAGGCTTACTCCTACCTCAAGACCCCTTAATAGTATTCAATATCATTCCTTCCAAGCTTACTGTGTGAGAACAGTGTAGGGGACAATTAAAAGCCGTGTTGAAATCAAGATAGACTGTCACTCACTCATATGAATAATTGGTTTGGTATGTCTTGCTCTTTTCAAAACCAAGCTGGCTGCTTCCTAACAGCTCGTATTTTTCTAATGACAGTAAATTATTGTTTAATAATTTTAAAAGTCTTTCTTGGTCTCCTAATAAAAGGACTATGCTTTTAACATTTGTGTCCCCCTAAAATTCCTATATTGAAACTTAATCACCAATGTGATGGTATTAAAAGGTGGAGTCATTGGGAGATGATTAGGACTTGGAGAGTAGAGCTCTCATAAACAGGATTAGTTCCCTTATAAGAGGGGCCAAAGAGCTGCCTTGTCTCTTCTACCACATGAGGACACAGCTAAAAGGCACCACCTATGAACCTCAAGACCTCACCAGACACTAAATCTGTCAGCACCTTGAACTGTGAGAAATAAATTGCTCTTGCTTATAAGTCATGTAGTTTATGGTATTTTGTTATACCAGCCCAAACAGACTAAGATAGACTATTAGTCTAAGAAATTATTTCTCATATGCACATTAAATCCCTCTTCCTGCAAATGAAGTCCACATCTTTGTATCATAACCTAATGTTCCAGTTAAGTTTAGGCATCACTGAACTACAAATAACCCCTTCAGGTCCTTTTTTTTTTTCTTTTTTTTGAGAGGAAGTCTCGCTCTGTCGCCCAGGCTGGAGTACAGTGGCGCGATCTCGGCTCACTGCAACCTCCGCCTCCAGGGTTCAAGCAATTCTCCTGTCTCAGTCTCCTGAGTAGCTGTAGTCACAGGTGCACGTGACCATGCCCAGCTGCTTTTTGTATTTTTAGTATGGACGAGGTTTCACCATATTGGTCAGGCTGGTCTCGAGCTCTTGACCTCAGGTGATCCACCTGCCTTGGCCTCCTAAAGTGTTAGGATTACAGGCATGAGCCACTGGGCCAGGCCGCTTCAGGTACTTTAAATGTCACTGAATCACCTCTCACCCTTTTCAGTTCCATGATCTATAATCCACTTAAAGACACCCTTATTTCTCTTGTAAGTTCTGTTTTTGTTGTTGTTGTTTGTTTGTTTGTTTGTTTTTGAGACGGAGTCTTGCTCTGTCGCCCAGGCTGGAGTGCACTGGCGCGATCTTAGCTCACTGCAAGCTCCGCCTCCCGGGTTCACGCCATTCTCCTGCCTCAGCCTCCCAAATAGCTGGGACTACAGGAGCCCGCCACCATGCCCGGCTAATTTTTTTTGTATTTTTAGTACAGACGAGGTTTCACCATGTTAGCCAGGATGGATAAGTTCTGTTTTTTATTCTTTTAGTACATTTTGGGACTGTTGAATAATCACTGTAGTTTCTTCATAGGCATCTTATATTGTTAAATTTAAATATGAACTAGAACCTCTAAAATATAGAATAGGAGGATTATTTCCCTAGTGTTGTTATTATATTCCCACTTCAGTTAATATGAAAGCCAGGAGTAAAGTATTTTAATTTTTATCTACTCTAACTCTTAGCAGCCAATGGTGGAAGAGTAGGAAGGTGGAACTTGCTACTGGGAGAAATTAAAGCTCCCATTCTTTGTCCATGAGGTCAGACCAACAAATGAAAACAAAACAGTACCTATCCAAAAGAACTACCATATTCCACAACCCAGGTCTAGGGCATATACTGGGTGAGAAATACTTACAATGAATTCCAGTAATCACATACATGTGGGACTGTGTGTGTATATATATATATATAAAATATATATGTGTGTGTGTATATACACATAAAAGTTCATGAAACAATACTTCACTTAAGATGTAAAAAGCACTGCTATTTTCTTTATATTCTACTGAATTTCATCTAAAAAAGTGCTAATCCAACCCACTAACATTATTTCATAACACTGCTCTAAGGTTCCTTTCAGCTCTAAAATATTATGCTATATACTAATGATCGTCCTAAAAGTATGAATTCAATAATTATTTTGTAATCTTAATCACAAGTCACAAATTTGCAGGTACCTCAGGTTACCTCAGCTTCTACTTTGAAAACTTTGTAATCATTCCTTTCTCACCCTGTTTTAGAAAAAGGATGGCAAGAGTTCCATGCCTTTAAGAAACAGAAAACAAAGGTAACATCTTTCCCTTGTTTTGCACACTGAGGAAATGGTAACTAAAGGAAATGGTAGGATGTAAAGGACAGAGTGGAAGAAGGAAGTTGTGGAGATAGCGTTCATGGAAAGAGAGAAAGCTAAATTTGTATTGCCATTGCCTCCTCTGAGATTCCTAATAACTTCTCCTTTTCCCCCTTCCCCCTCATTCTTCCAGCTTAAGAAATTTTATCTTAAGATATCTAATTTTATCTAAGATAACATTTACAAATTTTATCTTAACTTCATCTGCCTTATTGGAGAACTACAGAACAAAAACCATTCCCAAGAGATCATGTGTTAGAAACTTTCAACCATAAAATACTTTAAAAACCTTAATAAAATCATCTAGATTTGCTTCGTTAGCCTAATCTGCTATTTCCTATCTTGAATGACTCACTACATTCTAAACTACGTGCAGTTCTAGAAAAGGTCCATGTTCTCTCTGACTTGTGGGCCTTTGCACATGCGATTCCTTCTTTAACTGGCTAACTTCTAATTTTTCAGCTCTTGCTTTAGATATCAGTTACTTAAGGCAATCTTCCCTACCTTACAATTAGACTTAATACCCCTCACATATACTGTCCCATACCTTGTACCTTTCCCATTATTACACAGCTCCACTATATTTTAATTGCCGATTAATTTACATATTTCCCACTAGATTTTAAGCTCTTTAAAGACAGGACTTATATTTTATTTTGTTTGCTCCTGTAGAGGTGTTCAATAATTACTGAATGAATTATAAATGTCATTCCATCAGCCTTCCACATGCTTAGTGTCATTCCCTATTCTCCCTGTTCAGAACATTCTCCCCAGTTCTATCACCAGCATGAAATACTCTTTATAACCTGGTCCTTAATTATCACTATTTCCTCTGGATGCCTATAGCCTTTATTGTACATACTATTCATTTGCTAATTAACCCACCACTGTGTTTTTCAGTTATTTTTGTAATGCATAGATCCAATCTCCTTAACTAAACTGTACAATCCTTGAAGGCATAACTGTATGTCTCTCTTAGTACCCTATCATCTAGCACAGGGCTATGTACAAGGTAGACGTTAAATATTTGTAGATGAAGAATCAAAATTTAAGAGGTTGTTTCTCATACAAAACTGACAATATTTTAAAGTGATAGTGATAAATACGTGGTGGCAATTAAACCTCTTGTCGATACACAGAAAATAAAAAGATATACTTTAGTACAGTTAAGTACAAATAATTTTTTAAAAAACCGTTCCTGAGTGAGAGGTAATAATGGACTCAAATTTTAGGAGGCACTACAACCATAGCTACATTCATAAGTTAAGGATAAGTAGCCTATGGCTTCCAAAATGACCTGTGCACAGAGAACATCACTGTATTTTTCAGATCTAGGACAGTCATATTTATACAAGAATTTAGGGCGGTCTATGTTTTGGAAAGATAGTTACGATTTTGGCCTATCAAGAAGCACGCCTGTCAGCAAGGGAGTTAACTGGCGCCACTTGTTTATAGATAGCTTGCTGTCATTACAGTGCTCTCCGAATTGCTAATTCCAACTGAGTAAAATCTGAACCACAGATAAACTGTCCCAAATTCCATTACTAATTGGGGAAAATAATCCAGTCTTCCTCGTCTTTAGAAAGGCAAGCAGGCTGGGAATGGTGTCTACCCCAACTCTTAATATGAGAGAAAAACTATGACTCCTACGAGAGCCTCCAGCGCTCCAGGTGTCCTCTGCCCAGAACCTCCTGCCCCGTTTCCCTTTGCTGAACTCAAAGGTTTTCTTCTTCGCCCTTTCCTCAAATTACTGACGTTAATTTCCTTCACTTACTGCTGCTCCGAGTTAGCCATGACTTTCTTCTTGGTGCTCTCTCTGCCCCGAGGTCACGAGGGCAACCTTTTCCCTACAGGTCCCCTTGCCCTTCACCCTATTCTTCCATGTCAGTGGCATCTCACCTGGTAGGCTCGAGCGGTTCCCAAGGCGCCGAGTTGATGTGGCCTCCACTGCGGACCTGAGCCGCTAACAGAGACTAAAGGCCGGATCAGAATCGCGGAGTGCCGGCGCTTTTCGAAAGCAGCCGCCGCGGCCGCCCAGCGCCAAGAATGCATCGCGAGCAGCGCCATCTTGAGCGAGGAAAGAGGAACCGAGAGAAGAGGATTATGGGACACTGGCGGACTGAATTCGGCTACCTTAATTGTCTCTCCTCTTCTTCTTTTCCCAGGGCCCCAGACCGGAAATGGATTCTGTTTGAAGATTCGGATGCATTCGCGCAGCCTCTTTTATTTGTTTTTCCTTAGGGCTGAGCTTTGATTGTTTTCCTTACACAACCGGGAATATTGGAGTAACACTGTATTTTTCTCTTTTCCTGGAGTTGCCAGATGAAATACAGGATGCCTACCTAGTTAAGTTTCAATTTTACATAAACAACGAATCATTTCTTCGTGCGTGTGTCCCAAATATTGTATCTGCTAAATCTGTCAACCCCATCTTGTCTGTCATAATACTCTCTTACCTCCTCCAACTCAATGTCACGCTCCCCTCTCTCCATTTTCCCTATGCATATTCTTATCTTCACTCCCTTCTGAATTAAGGAAAGATTAAACTACAGACGTTAATTTCCCCTGGGAGGAGGCTTCAGCTGTAAGATTTACTGCTTTTCCGTCCTGTAAGGACTTTAACTTTGCTGATTGTTCTCTATTGCGCAAACCTTGGGGCAGTTTTCCTTTGGTCTGTTGCTCGTGGGACAGTCACACACACACACACACACACACACACACACACACACACACACAGAGAGAGAGAGAGAGAGAGAGAGAGACTACAGACATCTTTACTAATTTTGTCACTCTTTCTAGCTCTTCGCTTTGGTTTTTGCAGCGTCCCTAATTCTTGAAAAATCGCTTAGGTTGGCTGAAGGGTGGTAAAGTGAAATGTATGGAGAGAAGACCATGTTTAAAGACAGGCTTATATTCTTTTGTCACCACTATTATCAAACAAAATGTCAAAATATGTTTACAGTTATCTAGGAAACTGCATTTCCAGTTGTAAATGTTACCTGAAACCCCGGAGACAATAATGCAGTTGCAATTTTATATTCACTGCTGCATTCTCCAACTTTTCACACAAAAGAGACAAATAATTATGGACTTCTTATGAAGAGGTACTTTGGACTAGTAAGTCTGATAAAGAAAAACAGAAATCTGTAGCCCATGCAGTTAGCTTTTTTGTTCTGGGATTCATTCAAGGGGATGCTTGAGCTAGTTATTTAAAGAAAAATAGAATTCAAGTTGAAGAGGTGACTGGAATTACACGTAAAGAAGATGGCATGTTAAAAGCAAGAAGGCATAAGAAAATATTTTCAGGTTCAGGAGTCTATGGAGTTTGGGAAAGTAGTAGGAGGTTAACCTGAGTGAACAGAGACCTGATGGTAAAGGGCCTTCTATTTCATTCTAAGAAGTTAATACTTTATCCTATAACCAGTGAAGAGTTTTAATCAGGAGAGTAACATGATCAGATTTATATGTCCATTAAGCTACTCTGGCTTAAGTGAGAAGGTTGGATTGGACGGAGTTCATATTGAAGTCATGAAGTTAATGCAATAGTTCAGTCATAAAATAAAGGCCTCAACCTAGCAGTAGCAGTGGCAGTAGATCGATTGCAGGGCAATTAGGAGATGGAATTGGCAAGACTTAGTGACTAATTGGATGTTTCTAGCTTATTATTGTATTGTTGACAGTAGATCAGTAATGGCTTCATATTAATGACTATATTGTCATCAACAAATATTTATTCAGCATCTATTCTGTGTTAGACAGCTACAGTATACATTAGAGAAACTCTAGACTCTACTAATGATTTCTCTTAGGGCTGAATATTGCCACTGAATCTTACCACCCAGTTGTAAAGTCTTTGAATGGAGCCAAATTATTTTTTTCCAAAAGTAGTGCTCATTGTAAGCCAACTGTTTTGATCAAAAAGTGTGAATAACATTGAAATACCCAAGTTGTTACTCTATGATGAGCTAAAGTGAGGCAAATATTTATTTGCCAAATAAGCCAAAGAAAATTTCCAGGGCACCCAGAAATAGAACGTGAAGCATAATAAGAGTTGCACACTGCTGGGGAAGAGCAGCAACAAAAAGGCCAACTCAGCCTGTAATAACTTGACACATAACTGTCTGACATAAATTAAAGAGACAGAGGTATACACAATAAAAGCTGCTATAAATAGCTGCTACAACCACAGATCACATGATAGCACTTTATGTATGCAATAATTATACTTAAATGTGTATAGTATTTTGTAACTTACAATCCGCTTTGTCATACCTTATTTCATTTAGTCCTCACATCGACCATGGAAGATAGGTATTATTTATTAATATGCCCATATTTATGAGGAAACTGAGGCTAAGAAAAGTTGTGACTAGGTCAGAGGCCACAGAGCTAATGGGATGGAGACCAAACCCAGGTTTTATGACTCCAAACATAGTGCTCTTTTCACTGAATAACACCTGAAATGTGGAAGAAACACTTGAGCAATTTAAGAAGGCCACAGTGGTCTTCTGTTTCTAAAAAATACCAGAACTTATTCTCACCTCAGGACCTTTCCACTTGCTTTCCCCTCTACCAGGAATATCTTTCCTGTAGATTTTTAAATGACTTTTTCTTATCTTTCAGGTCTCAAAACAAATGTCACCTGCTTAGAGAAGCTTTCCAAGAGAACCTTATCTAAAGAGGCCACCCCCTGTCCCCACCACTCTGTATCACCATTGCCTTGTGTTATTTCCCTTAAAATCTTGCTATTCCAATGTGATCCATGGACCACTAGCATTGGCATTACTTGAGAGGTTGTTAGAACTGCAGAATCTTTTTTAGCTATTTTGAACTATACAGTAAGTTGTTGTTAACTATAGTCACCTGCCCTATTGTACTATAGAACACTAGATATTACTCCTTCTAACTACATTTTTGTACCCATTGACCAACCTCTTTTCATTGTCCCCTCCCTTCTGCTCTTCTTACCTTCTGATAACCACTATTCTACCCTCTACCTTCATGAGATATACTTTTTTAGCTCCCACATATGAGTGAGAACATGTGGTATTTGTCTTTTCGTACCTGGCTTATTTCACTTAGCATGATGACCTTCAGTTCCATCAATGTTGCTGCAAATGACAGGATTTCATTGTTTTATGGCTGAACAATATTTTATTGTGTATGTACACCACATTTGGAAGAAAGAGAATGTTCCCAACATAAAGAAAAGCTAAATGTTTCTTTATTTGATTATTACCTTTTTGTATATATTGTTTATGATATCATATACATCATGTATCAAAATATCACATGTACTTCAACAATATGTACAGCTATTACATAGCAATAAAAAAAGAAATGCAGAATCTCAAGCCCGATGCCAGACTTAAATATTCAAAATCCGAATTTTAATTAGAATGCCTCAGGTTGTTCACATGCACATTCAAGTCTGAGAGGCACTTTTAGAGCACGTATCACTTTCTGAAAGTAACTTATTTTCCATGTACTTTTAACATTTGGAAATATTGAATCATAACTGAAAATTACAAAGAAAAATGTAATCACCATGTACCTACAACCCAGCTTAGTCATAGCTTAAGATTTTATGATACTTGCCTTAGATTTTTTTTTTTTTTTTTTTTTGAGACAGAGTCTCACTCAGTTGCTCAGGCTGGAGTGCAGTGGCACGATCTCAGCTCACTGCAACTTTCGCCTCCCGGGTTCAAGCGATTCTCCTGCCTCAGCCTCCTGAGTAGCTGGGACTACAGGTGCATGCCACCACGCCCGGCTAATTTTTTGTATTTTTAGTAGAGACGAGGTTTCACCGAGGATTGTCTCGATCTCCTGACCTCGTGATCCACCTGCCTCGGCCTCCCAAAGTGCTGGGATTACAGGCGTGAACCTCTATGCCCAGCCTGCCTTAGATCTTAAAAATAATGACTTAGTTGAAGATCCCGGCATTGCCCTTCTCTAATCCTAGTCTCTTTATCCTTGTGGATTTATTTCTGTTTTATTCTTTTATGTTATTTTGGTGGAGTCTGTAAGGAAGAGGCGATAAATAGGTTTCATTAATCCACTATGATTATCTGGATGACCTACATATTTTATGAGGCTAGTATAAACTTAATACATGGACAAGGACCATACAAGAAAATTATAGGTCAATCTGGCTGTGATTTTCCTCTTCGTTTTCTAACCTCTAGACATTTCCTTTGTTTGCTTTCAAGCTCAACTATGCATTTTTTAAAAACTGTGGGGCTTTTTGTTGCTACTTTTAACCAACTTGTCTGTGTTTGGAGTCTGTAAGGTAGTGTCTCTTACATGTTGTCAGTTAGCCCTCTTGTCTCTATTGTATACCTCTTAACCTGGTTTACACTTTAAAAAATGCAGCCCAAAATTACCCTTCCCCCAAAATAAGGTGCATTGCATAAAGATGTTTGTATCAGTGTTATTAATAATAGCAACTTTTTCTGTCATTTTACTTTATTTCTTTATTTATTTTTTAGAGACAGAGTCTCGCTCTTGTCACTCAGGCTGGAGTGCAGTGTTGCAATCACAGCTTACTGCAGCCTCAAGCTCCTGGACAAGGGATCCTCCCGCTTCAGCCTCCCAAGTAGCTGGGACTAAGGTGTGTACGACAGTGCCTGACATATATTTAAAAAATTTTTTAAAGATGGGGTTTCGCTATGTTGCCCAGGCTGGTCTCAAACTCCAAGCCTCAAGTGATCCTCTTGCCTCAGCTTCCCCAATGGCTGGGATTTACAGGCATGAGCCACCATGACCAGTGCAACTTTTGAAAATAATTCCAAATATTCCAAAAGCAGTTCAATGAAATACCTCAACAGCTATTATTTGAAAAGTATATGTATGTACTTGCGTTGATACTGTATATGGGAAAGTATATATGAAATAATGTTGAATAAAGAAGAAACAAACATATATATACATTTATCTGTATGAATATATAAACACATACACACATGTTTATTACTATTGAGATTTTAGGAGAACATTGCACAAAATAAGTAGTTGTTTTAAAGTTATGTTTATCACTTTTTTTCCCTTTTTTGAAGGGAATATTTATTGGGCATTTATTCTGTTTTAAGCACTGCACTGCACTGCACTGGGTGCTTTAAGCTGTATCATCGAATTTAATCCACTCAACGCACATAAAGAGTGGTTTCTGTTATAATCTCCACCTTACAAATGAGGAAAAGAAAGCTCTGGGCTTGCCCAAGTAGTTTGGAAGTGGTAGAGATGATATCCAAATCCAGAAGGTCTGATTCCAGAGCCCATGCTCCTTGTCACCATGCCATAGAGGGTTTTAATAATAGTTGTTTGTATAAAAATTAAATTTTAAAAATGAATGCAAAGTTTTAGTTATTTTTTAACTTAATAAAAATTTAGAGATTTTGGTAAACTTTAATGCTTAACCTCCAGGGGAAAAAAAATCTTTTACAAATTTGTAAATGAGCTGGTTTCTTTGCATATCATGCAAAATAATATCTTAATCCTCATATATAATAATAACAGCTATTAATTATCGAGTGCTTCATCTGTAACAGGGAGTAGCTACTGCTTTACATACATGATCATATAATCCTCTCCAATATTGTATGAGGTAGCTATTATTATAATTACCATTTTTTTCTGCTGATGTAACCTGAGACTTACAGACATTAAAGAACTTTCCCAAGATTGCTTACCTAGTAAACGGCGGAGTCAAAACTCAAACCTAAACCTGACACTAAAGTCTATGCTGCCAACCTAAACTATGCTGCCTTTTCTTGTATGTGTCAATGCCACCTGTAGGATTTAGGGGGCATGCCAAATCTGTTTTCACTGTAATATTGTGGGCAATCCTATGTATTATAAAGCAGTGACCCAGCTTTATCTCGACAAAAATAATCTTGTGGGAATTTTGTAGGACTGTAGGACCCCATGTAGATGGCACAATAAGAATCATCTCCTTTTGAACACTATGCATTGGGTCCATCCCAAGAGTCATCATGTGTATCCCTTAGAAATATTTCTAGGTATACCCTAATTTCCTTCTTTCTTTTCTTTTTTTTTTTTTTTGTATTTTTAGTAGAGACGGGGGTCTTACCATGTTGGTCAGGCTGGTCTCGAACTCCTGACCTCAGGTGATCCACCCGCCTCAGCCTCCCAAAGTGCTGAGATTACAGGCGTGAGCCACCATGCCCAGCAGGTATACCCTAATTTCAAGTCTCTTGAAGATCTAACTTGCTTGCTGTTTTAAAGCTCCATGGTTTTACTCTGGTATGAAGGATCCAGTGAACTGTGAAAACTTGTCTTTTTATCTGTGTGGCATGTAGACCCATGATAAAGCTATAGATTAATAACTCAGTATGATGTTTTTAAGCTCTCAGAGCTCACTTCAAAGTTTTCATCTTAAACTCTCCAAGTTGCAATTTCAAGATATTCTAAAAGATGTTGAAGTGGGGTGAGAGAATGTGAATGAGAAAAATTAGAGAGTTATCTGGAAAATTATTTTAATAAGATGGGTTACAAAGGGGTGGATAGGCTTGAGTGTGACATCAATTTTTAATAGGCTGAGCCTGATGAGGGTTCATATCTGTCTATTAATGTAATATCACTAAGATACCTCTGGCTATAAAACCCATTATTCTGTGATTTCTTACTAACCCGAATCATTATTTACTTTATGTTTGAGGGAGCCTCTCTGGCAGAATCAGATTTTTTTAAAGATCTATTGTTACCCAGGTAACTGCAATAATTATGGTAGTATTAATAATTACAGAGAAGGAAGGAAACTCAGGTACATCGAGGTAGTACTGAATGGTATGATGGCAAAAGCATCAGTATGATGTTGTGTTGATTTCATGGTGCTCCATAACAAACTAACACAAACTTTGTGGCTAAAAACAACATACATTTATTATCTCACTATTTCTGTGGGTCAGTAATCTAGATACAGATGAGTTGCATTCTCTGCTCCAGATCTCACCAAGATAAAAATCAAGATATCAGCCAGGGCTGCAATCTCATCTGAGACTTGGGGTCCCTCTCTCAAACTCACTGATTGCCCAAAAACATCCTTACAATTGTAGGACTGAAATCCTTGTTTTCTTGCTGGCTGTTGGCTGAGGACTACTCTGTTTCCAGAAGGATCCTCAGATCCTTGCCACGTGACCCCTTTTATAGGTAATTAACATGATTGGTTGCTTCTCCAAGGCCAGAAACAGAATCTCTTTGATTTTGAACCTTTCTTTCAAGAAAGGACAGGACCCTCTTTTAAAGGGCTTGCCTGATTAGATAAGACCCACCCAAGATAATCTCTTTTTTGATTAACTTAAAGTCAACTGATTCAGTGCCTTAATTACATCAGCAAATTCCCTTCTCTTTGCCATGTAACATAATCAAATCAGGGGAGTGTTATCCCATCCATATTCACAAGTCCTGCCCACACTCAAGTGGAGGGGATTATGTAGGGTATATATACTAGAGGGTGGAAATGATAGTGGCCATCTTAGAATTCTGCCTATGACAAAAAACTGGGGTTGCAGATCAAGTTGTAAATGAAAATATGTCTACACAAAAGCCTGAACATGAATGTTTATAGCAGCATTGTTTAGAATAGCCAAAAAGTAGAAACAACTTAAATGTTCATCAACTGGTGACTGAATGAACAAAATGTGGTATATCTATACAATAAAATTGCTATGGTTTAAGTATGCCCCCTGAAAAGCATGTTTTGGAAACTTAATCCCCAATTCAGCCTAATTCCTATTAGGTGAGGCCTGATGAGTGATATTTAGGTCATGAGGGCTACATTCTCATGAATGAACTAATGTTGATTACTAAAGGACTTGAGGGCTGGGTGCAGTGGCTCAATCCTGTAATAGCAGCACTTTGGGAGGTCTAGGCCAGTGGATCACTTGAGGTCAGGAGTTCAAGACCAGCCTGGCCAACATGGCGAAAACCCATCTCTACTAAAAATACAAAAATTAGCTGCGCGTGGTGGCACATGCTTTAATCCCAGCTCCTCAAGAGGCTGAGGCAGGAGAATCGCTTGAACTCAGGAGGCAGAAGTTGTAGTGAGCCAAGATCATGCCACTGCATTCCAGCCTGGGTGACAGAGCAAGTCTCCGTCTCTAAATAAATAAATAAATAAATAAAGGGCTTGAGGTTGTGAGTTTGATCTCTAACATGCACACGCATGCTTTCTTGCCCTTTCACCTTCTGCTTTCCAACATAGGGTGATGCAGAAAGAAGGCCCTTGTCAGATGCAGAGCTTTCAACCTTGGACTTCCCAGTCTCCAGAACTGTAAAAAATAAATCTCTGTTCTTTATAAATTACCCCTTATCAGAAACTCTGTAATAACATTACAAACAGACCAAGACAGAAATATTATTGAGCCATACAAAGGAATTAGGTGTTGATACATGCTACAACATGGATGGACCTTGCAAACATTATGCTAAGTGAAAAAAATAAAAAATACCATATATGATTCCATTTATATGAAATGGCCAGAATAACAAATCTATAAAGATAGAATGTTAGATTAGTGATTGCCTAGTGCTGGGGAATTGGAATACCTGCTAATGTATATGAGGTTTCTTTTTGAAGCAATGAAAATATGTTCTAAAGTTGATTGTGGTGATGGTTGCGAAACTCCATGAATATACTAAAAACTATTGAATCATACACTTTATAGGTGAATTATATAGTATATGAATTATAGCTAATAAAACTGTTTTTAAAAAAATCATGTTGTATTACTTGCCAGCTTCTTTGATGTTTGGCAATTCAAACTCAGTTTCCTCACCCTTAAGTAGATTTAAGTAAATATAATACTCTCCCTAAGTGAATAAAATACCTCCTTCACGAGGTTGCTGTGAGGTTCAAATGAAGTAATTATGATAAATTGTTTTGTAAACTTCAAAATGCTATACAAATTTTTTAATTGTTATTGTGTAGTATATAACTTTGCAACCAAGGCAAGATCAACTTAATCCTTTTTTTTTTTTTGGCTATCTTGTCTCCCAATATATTAATCCCAATAGCTGGGTATCATTTCTATATTTCCAAGACTAAATCCTTCTCCCCCTAGTATGTCCATTTCCTTTCATTCTCAACAGAAGTGGAGAACAGTTGCTCAATACTATCTATTCTTTCATCTACTTGAAGTCTTTTCTTTAAAATTCCTCAATTCTTCTCCCCCACATCAATAAGCTAATCCAGTTTCAAAGCTCAACAAGCCCAGTTTGTTTAACCTTTACTTATAAACCCTTATAAATTGAAATATCTTTTCCCCTTATCTGATCCTTTTATATGTAAAAGGTAAACAAGGGCTTCAGGATTAAAAGTCAGATCTGCCTTTGGGGTCTATGTATAACAAGGAATGTTTAAAGCGAAGGTCAAGGAAAGGATAAGAGATTGGGGACTGGAAGAGACATTTTATTTAATTGAAACTAAGAAGAATCCACAGGGATTACAATTCTCCAATGTTTGAAGCAGCAGATGAAATAACACAAGAAAAGATTGATAGGCATGTCAATGACATGTTTAAATGCCTGCAGTATAATACCAAAGAGAAAGGCTAAATTAACAAAAAGTATTAATTAGGTAAAGCACATTCATATGGAGAAAAATTGAAAGGTGAAACAGATGATTGGTCAATTTTTAAAAGTTTAATGATTTTTTAATATTGTTTTCTGTTTTTTAAGATAATAAATTTTTTCTTTTTTAAAAAAGTAGAGATGAGGTCTCACTATGTTGCCCAGGGTGCTATTGAACTCCTGAGTGCAAATGATCCTCCTGCCTCGGCCTCCCAAAATGCTAGGATTACAGGGGTGAGCCACTGCACCTGACTAAATAATAAATTTGACATAAAAATGATGAAGAATTCACATATCATGGAAAGTTTCTGAAATATAACATTCTCTAGCTCATTCAGATTATTAGCAAGATCGGGGGAAAATCATTAACCTCGCACATAATCAGCAACAGATATTTTAAGTTTAGGATTTAAATATGATGCAGGACTGTCAATACCAGAATATCCTCGGACAAAATGGGATGGTTGGTCATTCTAGTTTAGTCTTACAATAATTTTGTCCATAAGGGGCTTGTTATCATTTTATTCCTCTTTTGTACTCATTGTATATGATAATTAAAATCAACATGATTTTTAAACCCTGTTTTTCAACCCTCTTTCCATATTTTAAACACTTCTCCTGTCTCCTCCCTATTTACCAATTACCAACCTATTCTGAAAAGAAATTGCATTTGAGAAGAATGATATTGTAATAACAGATAAAAATAGGAATGTCAGTTTCCACTCAGTAGGGATAGTGTTGAGCATGTTGTCTGTAACACTTTCTGGAGAAGAGAAAGTCGGACAAACTACGACAGCCTCCTCCATGGAGCTAACTTCATAACAAAGGTGGGTTCATGAGACTATATAATAGCTTGATGCCCCCAATCCTTAAGACCATTCAAATTCATCTGCTCAGATCCTCTACTCACCAAATAGCCTTCTTTCCAATTCTTTTTTTAACATTTTTTATTGTGAATAATGTAAATAAAAGTGTATAAAAGATAAATGAACAATTCTATGAATTCTTTAAAATCTGAGCATATCCAAGCAGCTACCACCCAGGTGAAGAAACAGAGCATTAACAAATTCCCAGGAGCCCCCAGTAATAAATCTTCTCTTCTCCACAAAAGAAAACTAAAGACATCCTTACTTTGGTTACACTTGCCTTCTTTTAAATTTTGTTTAATGGAATCATATAGTTATTTTCTACATCTGGTGTTTTTATTTAATCTTCTGTTTGTGATCCACGTTGTGACATATAGCTGTATAATTTTTTATTACCATGTAGTATTCCATTGCATGAATATTCCATTGCATGGACATTTGGGTTGTTTCCAGTTTGGGGTCATCATGAATAACGCTGCTATAAATATTCTTATATACATCCCTTGGGTGTACATGTGCATGCATTTCTTTTGTGAATAGACTTGGGAGTAGAATCTCTGAATCATGTATCTTCAACAATACTTGATATTGTACATCCTTTTCAGTTTTGGTATTCTGCTAATGTGCAGTGGTATCTCTACATTTTCAATTTGTATTTTCTTTTTGTAATTTGCACTTTCCCTATGAAATTTAGCACTGTAAAAAATTTGTATCAGTAATTGGGGTATCCTCTTTTGTGAAATGCTTGATCAAGCCTCCTGCTGATTTTCATGTTCTTTTTTATATACAAGCACATTTATATATTCTGATATAAGTTTCCTGTTGGTTGTATGTATTACAAAAATCTTTCCCCACACCGGATCTCCTAAAGTTGTATGTAAAGCATGAATTGTACGACTTCAGAATTGCTCTTTAAATTATTCATGGGCCTGGATCATATATGTCTCTTTATCATCTTTAAGTAACTATCATATTAGACCCATAATGGGGGTTCAAGCAATATTTGAATTAAATCATTGAAGGACATGGTGAATTGATTTTTGTGTAGTTTTTAAATGCTGTGTTTCACTTTGCATATGCATTTAATCTTATAATTTCAAAAATAGTTTCCAAACATTACTATGCAATGTTGAGCGTTTTCTCATATGCTTGTTGGCCACGTGTATATTTTCTTTTGAAAAGTGTCTGTCCAGGTCCTTTTCACACATTTTAACAGGGTTTTTTGGTTTTTGCTTGTTTTTTGTTTTTTGTTTTTTTAAATGTTCACTTTACTTTTAATTTGTGATTGCAGGCAACATTCACATATCCTGGACTGTGACACATCAGCATTTGTTTCCCTTAGCCAGCCCAAACAAGTACAAATTGGAAAGTGTTTTGGATTTCTGTTTTATGTATTAAATACAGTGAGAGGTTGCCCTCCCACTGTCCCCCTCAATTCAAAGCTACGGGCTCAGTCAGCTTGCAGGCATTGCTGCCTGTTTTTTAGCTTGTCTCTGAAATAAATGAAATAATTAGCAAGTATCATGGACAGATGAGAAAATAAGACAAATCTGTGATTCATTAGGTATGCTACTAGTATATTTTGTCATTTACCTCCGTTCTGTTCCTTTCCCATCGCACTTTTTCTAAAATGAATTGCAGATTTACTTTCAGAATGAGAAGTACCTGTAGTAAATTGATGCCTACATTGACCTGTCCATCTCTGTACTTTCCCCACTTATTTGTACATATTTGAGATTTATTCACCCCATTAAACTTGTGTCAAATACTTGTTTTACAAACAAATAAACTGAATATTTTATTTGCTTTTAAAATAAGGTTGTAAAAAGATGGAACACCTCATCTCTTATTGGACCCAAAATAATTTTGATATTAACCATCATTAAATATTCTGTTTTCTTTTTTTGGGTGGGGGTGGGGTTATTTAAAAATTTTGTCCTTTTTTATCATTTTTAAAATTTCCGTAGGTTTTGGGGGAACAGGTGGTATTTGGTTACATGAGTAAGTTCTTTTTTTTTCTTTCCTTTTTTTTTTTTTTTTTTTGAGACGGAGTTTCGCTCTTTGTTGCCCAGGCTGGAGTGCAGTGGCACGATCTCGGCTCACCGCAACCTCCGCCTCCCGGGTTCAAGTGATTCTCCTGCCTCAGCCTCCCAAATAGCTGGGATTACAGGCATGCGCCACCATGCCTGGCCAATTTTGTATTTTTAGTGGAGACTGGGTTTCTCCATGTTGGTCAGGCTGGTTTTGAACTACCGACCCCAGGTGATCTGCCCGCCTAGGCTTCCCAAAGTGCTGGGATTACGGGCATGAGCCACCGTGCCCAGCTGTAAGTTTTTTAGTGGTGATTTGTAATATTTTGGTTTACCCATCACCCGAGCAGGATACATTGAACCCATTTTGTAGCTTTTTATTCCTCACCCCCTTCCCACCCTTTTCCCCTGAATCTCCAAAGTCTGTTGTATCATTCTTATGCCTTTGCATCCTTATAGCTTAGCTCCCACTTATGAGTGACAACATATGATGTTTGGTTTTCCATTCCTGAGTTACTTCACTTAGACTAATAGTCTCCAATCCCATCCAGGTTGCTGCAAATGCCATTAATTCGTTCCGTTTTATGGTTGAGTAGTATTCCATAGTGTATATATACTACAGTTTCTTTATTCACTTGTTGATTGATGGCCATCTGGGTGGGTTCCATATTTTTGCAATTGTAAATTTTGCTGCTATAAACATGTATGTGCAAATGTCTTTTTCAGATAATGACTTCTTTTCCTCTGGGTAGATACCTAGGAGTAAGATTGCTGGATCAAATGGTAGTTCTACTTTTAGTTCTTTAAGGAATCTCCACACTGTTTTCCATTAGTTGACATTCCCACCAGCAGTGTAGAAGTGTTCCCTTTTCACTGCATCCACACCAACATCTATTTTTTTTTTGGTTTTTTAATTATGGCCATTCTTGTGGGAGTAAAGTGTTATTGCACTGTGGTTTTGATTTTAATTTCCATCTTGATTTCATTGTTGACTCAATGATCATTTAGGAGCAGGCTATTTAATTTCCATATATTGGCATGGTTTTGAGGGTTCCTTTTGGAGTTGATTTCAAATTTTATTCTACTGTGGCTGAGAGAGTACCTGGTATAATTTTGATTTTCTTAAATTTATTAAGACTTGTTTTGTGGCCTATCATGTGTTCTATCTTGGAGAAAGTTCCATGTGCTGATGAATAGAATGTATACTCTGTGATTGTTAGATAGAATGTTCTGTAAGTATCTGTTAAGTCCATTTGTTCCAGAGTATAGTTTAAGTCCATTGTTTCTTTGTTGACTTTCTGTCTTGATGACCTGTCTAGTGCTGTCAGTGGAGTACTGAAGTTTCACACTATTATCATGTTGCTATCTCATTTCTTAGGTCTAGTAGTAATTGTTTTATAAATTTGGGAGCTCCACTGTTAGGTGCATATATTCTTAGGATTGTGATAGTTTCCTGTTGGACAAGGCCTTTTATCATTATATAATGTCGCTCTGTGTCTTTTTTTTTTTTTTTTGAGATGGAGTCTCAATCTGTCACCCAGGCTGGAGCGCAGTGGTGCGATCTTGGCTCAGCGAAACCTCCGCCTCCCGGGTTCAAGTGATTCTCCTGCCTCAGCCTCCCTAGTAGCTGGGACTATAGGTGCACGCCACCACGCCCAGCTAATTTTTGCATTTTTAGTAGAGACAGGGTTTTGCCATGTTGGCCAGGCTGATCTCAAACTCCTGACCTCAAGTGATCCACCCGCCTTGGCCTCCCAAATTGCTGGGATTACAGGTGTGAGCCACCACGCCTGGCCTGTCTTTTTTAACTGCTTTTGCTTCAAAGTTCTTTTTGTCTGATATAAGGATAGCTACTCCAGCTCGCTTTTGGTGTCAATTTGCATGGAATATCTTTTTCCACCCCTTTATCTTAAGTTTATGTGAGTCCTTATGTGTTGGGTGAGTCTCTTGAAGATGGCAGATACTTGGTTGGTTAATTCTTACCCATTCTGCAATTCTGTAATCTTTTAAGTAGAGCATTTAGGCCATTTACATTCAATATTAGTATTGAGATTTGAGATACTATTTCATTCATTATGCTAGTTGTTACCTGAATACCTTGTTTTTTTATTGTGTTATTGTTTTATAGGTCCTGTGAGATTTATGCTTTAAGGAGGTCCTCTTCTGGTGTATTTCAAGGTTTTGTTTCAATATCTAGGATTCCTTTTAGTATTTCTTTTAGTGCTGGCTTGGTAGTGGCAAATTCTGTCAGTATTTGTTTGTCTGAAAAAGGCTATCTCTCCTTCATTTATGATGCTTAGTTTTGCTGCATACAAAATTCTTAGCTGATAATTTATTTAAGGAAGTTAACAATAGGACCCCAATCCCTTCTAACTTGTAGGGTTTCTGCTGAGAAATCTGCGTTATTCTGATAGATTTTCCTTTATAGGTTCCCTGGTGTTTTTGCCTCAGAGCTCTTAAGATTCTTTCCTTTGTCTTGACTTTAGAAAACCTGATGATGATGTACCTAGGCAATGATCTTTTTGTGGTGAATTTCCCAGGTGTTCTTTGAGCTTTTTGTATTTGAACATCTAGGTCTCCAGCAAGGCCAGGGAAGTTTTCCTCAATTATTCCCCCAAATATGTTTTTCAGACTTTTAGATTTCTCTTCTTCCTCAGGAACACTAATTATTCTTGGGTCTGGTCATTTAACATAATCCCAACCTTCTTGGAGGCTTTGTTCATTTTTTAAAATTATTTTTTCTTTGTCTTTGTTGGATTTGGTTAAATCAAAAGCCTTGTCTTCGAGCTCTGAGGTTCTTTCTTTTGCTTGTTCGATTCTATTGCTAAGACTTTCCAGTACATTTTGCATTTTGCTAAATGTGTCCTTTATTTCTTGAAGTTGTGATTGTTTTTTATTTACGCTATCTATTTCACTGAATATTTCTCCCCTCATATCTTGTATCATTTTTTCATTTCCTTAAATTGGATTTTACCTTTCTCTGGTGCCTCCTTGATTAAGTTAATACTCGACCTTCCGCATTCTTTTTCAGGTAAATCCGGGATTTCTTTTTGGTTTGGATCCATTGCTGGTGAGCTAGTGTGATTTTTGGGGGGTGTTAAAGAAGGTTTTTTTTTTTTTTTTAATGTTACCAGAATTGTTTTTCTGGTTTCTTCTCATTTGGGTAGGCTATGTCATAGGGAAGATCTGGGTCTCAATGCTGCTTTTTCAGATTCTTTTGTCCCATGGGGTGTTCTCTTGAGGTAGTACTCTTCCCATTTTCCTAGGGATGTGGCTTCCTGAGAGCCGAACTCTAATGATTGTTATTTCTTTTCTGGCTCTAGCCACCCAGCAGGGCTCCCAGGCTCCAGGTTGGTACTGGGGGTTGTCTGCACAGTCCTGTGATGTGAACTGTCTTCAGGTCTCTCAGCCATGGATACCAGCACCTGCTCTGGTGGAGGTGACAGGGGAGTGAAATGGACTCTGTGAGAGTCCTTAGTTTTGGTTGTTTAATGCACTATTTTTATGCTCGTTGGCCTCCTGCCAGGACATGGCAGACTTTCAAGAGAGCATCAGCTGTGGTAGTATAGGAAGGATCAGGTGATTGGTGGAGCTCTAGAACTCTCTATAGAATATGCCCTTTGTCTTCGGCTACCAGGATGGGTAGAGAAAGACCATTAGGTGGGGGCAGGGTTAGGCATGTACGAGCTCAGACTCTCTTTGGGCTGAGCTTGCTGAGGCTGCTGTGGGGGATAGGGGTGTGGTTCCCAAATCAATGGAGTTATGTTCCCAGGAGGATTATGGCTGTCTCTGCTGTGTCATCCAAGTTATCAGGGAAGAGGGGGAAAGCTGGCAGTTACAGGCCTCACCCAGCTCCCACACAACCCAAAAGGTCGGTCTGACTCCCATCATGCTCTCCCCAACAGCACCAAGTTTGTTTCCAGGCAGTGGGTGAGCAGGGCTGAGAACTTGCCCAGGCTACCAGCCTCCCAGCTGAGAAAGCAAGCAGTGCTTTTGTGTCCGGAATTGGTGGGTTCTTGGTCTCACTGACTTCAAGAATGAAGCCACGGACCCTTGCGGTGAGTGTTACAGCTCTTAAGGTGGTGCCTCTGGAGTCTGTCCTTTTCGATGTTTAGATGTGTTCGGAGTTTCTTCTTTCTGGTGGGTTCGTGGTCTCGCTGGCTTAGGAGTGAAGCTGCAGACTTTCCCGGTGAGTGTTACAGCTCTTAAGGCAGCGCGTTTGGAGTTGTTTGTTCCTCCCGGTGGGCTCGTGGTCTCGCTGGGCTCAGGAGTGAAGCTGCAGATTTTTGCAGTGAGTGTTACAGCTCATAAAAGCAGCGTGGACCTAAAGAGTGAGCAGTAGCAAGATTTATTGTAAAGAGTGAAAGAACAAAGCTTCCACAGTGTGGAAGGGGACCTGAGCGGGTTGCACTGCTGGCTCGGGCAGCCTGCTTTTATTCTCTCATCTGGCCTCACCTACATCCTGCTGATTGGTAGAGCTGAGTGGCCTGTTTTGACAGGGCGCTGATTGGGGCGTTTACAATCTCTGAGCTAGATAGAAAGGTTTTCCACGTCCTTATCAGATTAGTTAGATACAGAGTTTCGACACACAGGTTCTCTAAGGCCCTACTAGAGCAGCTAGACACAGAGTGTTGATTGGTGCATTCACAAACCTTGAGCTAAACACAGGGTGCTGATTGGTGTGTTTACAAACCTTGAGCTAGATATAGAGTGCTGATTGGTGTATTTACAATCCTTGAGCTAGACATAAAGGTTTTCCAAGGCCCCACCAGAGCAGCTAGATACAGAGTGTCAATTGGTATATTTACAATCCTTGAGCTAGACATAAAGGTTCTCCAAGGCCCCACTAGAGCAGCTAGATACAGAGTGTCGATTGGTACACTCAAAAACCTTGAGCTAGACACAGGGTGCTGATTGGTGTGTTTACAATCCTTGAGCTAGATATAAAGACTCTCCACGTCCCCACCAGACTCAGGAGCCTAGCTGGCTTCACCTAGTGGATCCTACACCAGGGCTGCAGGTGGAGCTGCCTGCCAGTCTCGCACCGTGCGCTCGCACTCCTCAGCCCTTGGGTGGTCGATGGGACTGGTGCCGTGGAGCAGGGGGTGGTGCTCGTCGGGGAGGCTCGGGCCACACAGGAGCCCATGGAGTGGGTGGGAGGCTTAGGCATGGCAGACTGCAGGTCCTGAGCCCTGCCCCGTGGGAAGGCAGCTAAGGCTCGGTGAGAAATTGAGCGCAGCGCTGGTGGGCTGGCACTGCTGGGGGACCCAGTACACCTTCTGCAGCCACTGGCCCGGGTGCTAAGTCCCTCATTGCCCGGGGCTGGCAGGGCTGGCCGGCTGCTCCGAGTGCGGGGCCCGCCAAGCCCATGCCTACCCGGAACTCCAGCTGGCCCGCAAGCGCCACATGCAGCCCCGGTTCCCGCTCCCACCTCTCCCTCCACACCTCCCTGCAAGCTGAGGGAGTGGGCTCCAGCCTTGGCCAGCCTAGAAAGGGGCTCCCACAGTGCAGTGGTGGGCTGAAAGTCTCCTCAAATGCCGCCAAACTGGGAGCCTGGGCAGAGGAAGTGCCAAGAGCGAGTGAGGGCTGTGAGGACTGCCAGCACACTGTCACCTCTCAATCCCCCCTCTAAACAGGACACCCCAACTGCTGTTGGGAATTTGGCCAATGACCGCTCTAGCTACTTCCTGCTGGGTAGGGGCAAAGAAGGGGCCCTGCAGTTGTAGTGTCCTTCAGAGGAGAACTCTCTAGGCCAGGGGAAGTGCCAGTGGGTCGGTCCAGGGGTCCTCAGTAGAAGTTGTTAGTTGAACTCATTTGGGGTTCCATTTGTAAGACCATCTGTAGCTTGATGGCCTCGATTCTAGAGGAAACAAATTTGACAAGAAGGTTAAACATACAGGGCCTAAAGGTGAGTAACAGCAAGATGGCTGCCACGGGACCTAGAAAGGGGAGAAGCCATGTTGCCTAACTCTAGAGATTGGTATAAGAATTTGAAAGGCGTTGTCTGATTTCAGAAGCCTTTTCCTATAAACCCCAGGCGGCATCTCATACTATCCCTTACTGGTTAGTGTAAAAACAACACTCTTCCCCTAAGAAGGTGTAGCGTCCTCCTTTTTCAGCAGTGAGGAGGTCTAGGCCTCAGTGGTTTTGGAGAGTCACTGCTGCCAAAGAGTCTGTTTGGGATTGTAAAGGAAGAATAGATTTTGTTATTTCTTGCAAACTGTCTGAGAGGCAGATATGGGTTGAAGATCCACATAAGTAGAATATGCCTTGGCTGTGTAGATATAAATTTACCTTGGCTTTTAAAGGAATAGGGTACACTGTTTTTCCTTTACTACTTTCATCCCTTTCTCTCTTCGACTTCTTTTTTGTCTCTTTCTCTCTTTTTAACTCTCTCTTTGACTTTCTGTGTCTGTCCCTCTTTCTCTCTGACTCCTTCTCCTTGTCTCTGTTTCTTTCTCTCTCTCTTTCTCTGATGTTTTTCTCTCTTTCCTTCTTGCTGGTCTTTCCTTACTTCTGCCAGCCACTTATGCTGCTGCTCTCCCCTCTCCTTCCCATTTTTATGGCTTTGTCAGTGTAAGATTCCTACCTCTTTGTGTTTTCGCATTGCGTGACTGTGCAGGCATTTTTTTTTGCCCTTTCAAATTGTCCTCCTAATGCCCAGACTTCAGTGTTGATTCCTTCCTCAAGTAGGGGACAACAAATGGGTAACTTGTTCCTCATATTCATGTAGATAATAGCTCCAGCCTTGGCTAATATATCCCTCCCTAATAATAGTGTGGGACTTTCAGGCATAACAAGAAAGGCATGTGAAAAGAGCAAAGTCTCCCAATTACAACTGAGGAGGTGGGAGAAATACCTGATTACAGGCTGTCCTAGGATTCCTCGGATGGTAACGGACCTTGAGGACAGTTGTCTAGGACAGGAGATTAACACTGAGAAGGCCGCACCAGTGTCCAGGAGGAAGTCAATTTCCTGGCCTTCAATAGTTAAACATACCTGGGGCTCAGTGAGGGTGATGACATGAGCTGGCGCTTGCCCCGGGCACCCTCAGTCCTGTTGTTGGATCATCTGGTTGGGGGCTTCTGACCCAGGGAACCTTCGTCCTCTGGGGCAGTGCACCTTCCAGTGATTGCCTCGGCATAGTGGACATGGATGAGGGGGCAGCTTGTTTCTCATTGGACAATCTTTTTTAAAGTGTCCTAGTAAACTACACTGATAACAAGCCCTACCAGGTGGTTGGCCTGCTCCATTTTCTGACCTCTCAACCGTTTGTCTGAGGGCCATGACTAAGGCTGCGGCCTTTCTCTGATCTCGCTTTTCCTTTTGGGCCTGTTCTTCTTGGTCCCTATTATAGAACACTGAGTTTGCCACATTTAATAATGCCTCTAGATTTTGTTCAGGGCCCAGGGCTTGCTTTTGGAGCTTTCTCCTGATATCTGCGGCTGATTGGGTAATAAACTTATCTTTTAGAATCAATTGACCCTCGAGTGATTCAGGTGATAGGGGAGTATATTTTCTTAAGGCCTCTCGTAGCCGCTTGAGGAAGGCAGAAGGATTTTCTTCCTTTCCCTGGGTTATGGTGGATATCATTGAATAATTTATGGGCTTTTTCCTAATTCTCCTTAGTCCTTCTAGAACACAGGTCAACAGATGTTTACAACTCCAGTCCCCATGATCTGAGTAAAGGTCCTAGTGGGGGTCCATACTGGGGATTGCTTGCTGACCAGTAGGGAATTTGTCCCTTTCTTCAGCTGTCATTCTATCATTTACTTGACTGAGATACCAGGTATCTCCAAACTCTCGGGCTGCAGCTAAAGCCGCATTCTTTTCATTAAAGGCCAGGGTTTGATCTAACAGTAGCATGACGTCTCTCCAAGTGAGGTCAAAGGTTTGCCCTAGACCCTGTAGGACATCTATGTACCTATCAGGATTATCTGAAAACTTCCCCAGGTCTGCCTTGATCTACTTTAAATCAGAGAGGGAGAAGGTGACATGTACCTGGGTTGGGCCAAATTCCCCTCCCCCTACAGCTTGAAGGGGACATAACTGATAGCCCGGGGTTTTTTGTGGACCTTTGGAGATTTCTTTGCTTATTTCCTTTTGGGCAGGGGAGATTAGAGGAGGGGTATCATCAACAGGAAGGGGAGCTATAGGGAGGCTAGGATATGAGGGTAAGCTGAGGGGTCCTCCTGTGGGATGTAAATTGCAAGCTTTGCATAGTCGTGTATTCTCCCTCAGTGAAAAGAAAGCTTGGACATAAGGTATTTCACTCCATTTGCCTTCCCTCCTACAGAAAAGATCAAACTGCAGGATAGTATTGAAATTTGTACTTCTTTCAGGTGGCCATTTTTCCCCATCAGAAAGAGAATATTGGTGCCAAGCCGTAGTGCAGAAAAAAGTGAGCCACCACTTTTTCAGGGTTTGTGGGTCAAATTGGTCCTAATGGCTTAGGATGCATTTCAAGGGTGAGCCTGTTGATGCCTGAGTGTTTCCCATCTGAAAGACAAAACCGCCCATGGTTTTGGTTTATTTTGTTTCTCTACCTGCCCAAGAACCTGCAATGGTCCCTGGACCCTGCTGATCGGAATAGTTGCGCTCACCGACACAGCAGCAGAAACAACCCCTGCCCAAGAACCCGCAATGGTCCCTGGACCCTGCTGATCAGAATAGTTGCGCTCACTGACGCAGCAGCAGAAACAACCCCTGCCCAAGAACCCGCAATGGTCCCTGGACCCTGCTGATCGGAATAGTTGCACTCACCGACGCAGCAGCAGAAACGCTAGTTTTCCTCCCAGACCACATGGAGGACCGAGGAAGGTCGGATTTAGTGGTCCTTACCGACGCATTCTTGAAAACCTGCACCTTTGCCTGTCCTCCTAGACCACAAGGAGGACCGACCGAGAAAAATCGGATTTAGTGGCCCTTACCGACGCATTCTCAAAAACCTGTTAGAGTCCTAAGCATTCTCCTGTTAGTATTGGGACTTTACCCCTGTCCTATAAAGATGTTATGCCCTAAAAATGAAGTGGAGGGCCATACCCTGAGGGAGGGAAAGGATCTCTAGGGCTGGAGGAGTGACACCTTTTGTCCTCACTTATATAAATAGGAAGGATACAATTTCTGAGGCTCCCCATATCCTAGCTGCAGGAATAGCTTTTGTTAGGCCTGTTAGTCTGAGGAGGGATCCTAAAATTCCAGGTAGTCCCCACTACAACGGGGCTTTGGGCAAAAATTATGTCTTTCCGATTGGTGAGCCCAGGTGCCTAAAGAAGGTAACAGAGTCCTGGAGTTTATACTAGAAGTCATTCTTATAGGAGAAACTAGAAAAGCACTAGAGACAGGTAGCAATTTTTAGAGGTGGGTCTAACCTCAGAGAAGAGAGGCGAGAGGAAGTTTCTCTGGCAGGCATTAGGACCCAGAGGGCAAAGGTCAGGATAGATAGGATAGATGGGCGAGTCTCGCTTGGGCGACATGCTTGTGAGAGTTCCACTCATGGCCGCAGGGTCAACCAACATGTTGTCGGGACCCCGGAGCTGCATGGCTTTCCTCTCTGTCGACCCTCGGCTCAGCCCAGAAGTACAGGAAAAGTGGAAGCTGGTTCTAGGCAAACCAACGGTCCCAACTCCGAAGAGTCGGGGGTTGTTAGAGAGCCCTTTCCCAGAAAGCCTGACACCCGTGTCTTTAGTCTGGCGGCTGCGCTAGTCGCTTTTAACTGGCCGACAGGTGCCCAGTTTTTAGCCCCCGAATTCTAAGGAAAGATAGGACAGAATAGCAAGCGAAAGGGGTCCGATGGTACTCACTGCTTGGCGACAGGCGAAAGTCTCACCGCTCGGCGATAGGCGATGGTCTCACCGCTTGGCGGTTGTCTCACCGCTTGGCGATAGGCGAAAGTCCCTTCGTGGTCACCAAAATGTGTCCGGAATTGGTGGGTTCTTGGTCTCACTGACTTCAAGAATGAAGCCGCGGACCCTCACGGTGAGTGTTACAGCTCTTAAGATGGTGAGTCTGGAGTCTGTCCTTTTTGATGTTCAGATGTGTTCGGAGTTTCTTCTTTCTGGTGGGTTCGTGGTCTCACTGGCTCAGGAGTGAAGCTGCAGACCTTCGTGGTGAGTGTTACAGCTCTTAAGGCAGTGCATTTGGAGTTGTTTGTTCCTCCCGGTGGGCTCGTGGTCTCGCTGGGCTCAGGAGTGAAGCTGCAGATCTTTGCGGTGAGTGTTACAGCTCATAAAAGCAGCGTGGACCTAAAGAGTGAGCAGTAGCAAGATTTATTGTAAAGAATGAAAGAACAAAGCTTCCACAGTGTGGAAGGGGACCTGAGTGGGTTGCCACTGCTGGCTAGCGCAGCCTGCTTTTATTCTCTTATCTGGCCTCACCTACATCCTGCTGATTGGTAGAGCTGAGTGGCCTGTTTTGACAGGTTGCTGATTGGTGCGTTTACAATCCCTGAGCTAGACAAAAAGGTTCTCCACATCCTTATCAGATTAGTTAGATACAGAGTTTTGACACACAGGTTCTCTAAGGCCCTACTAGAGCAGCTAGACACCAGAGTGTCGATTGGTGCATTCATAAACCTTGAGCTAAACACAGGGTGCTGATTGGTGTGTTTACAAACCTTGAGCTAGACATAAAGGTTTTCCAAGGCCCCACCAGAGCAGCTAGATACAGAGTGTCGATTGGTGTATTTACAATCCTTGAGCTAGACATAAAGGTTCTCCAAGGCCCCACCAGAGCAGCTAGACACAGAGTGTCGATTGGTGCACTCACAAACCTTGAGCTAAACACAGGGTGCTGATTGGTGTATTTACAATCCCTGAGCTGGACATAAAGACTCTCCACATCCTTACCAGAGCAGCTAGATACAGAGTGTCAATTGGTGCACTCACAAACCTTGAGCTAGACACAGGGTGCTGATTGGTGTGTTTACAATCCTTGAGCTAGATATAAAGACTCTCCATGTCCCCACCAGACTCAGGAGCCTAGCTGGCTTCACCTAGTGGATCCTACACTGGGGCTACAGGTGGAGCTGCCTGCCAGTCTCGTGCCGTGCGCTCGCACTCCTCAGCCCTTCCTTGGGTGGTCGATGGGACTGGGTGCCATGGAGCAGGGGGTGGTGCTCGTCGGGGAGGCTCGGGCCACACAGGAGCCCATGGAGTGGGTGGGAGGCTTAGGCATGGCAGACTGCAGGTCCTGAGCCCTGCCCCGCGGGAAGGCAGCTAAGGCTCGGTGAGAAATTGAGCACAGCGCTGGTGGGCTGGCACTGCTGGGGGACCCAGTACACCTTCTGCAGCCACTGGCCCGGGTGCTAAGTCCCTCATTGCCCGGGGCTGGCAGGGCTGGCCGGCTGCTCCGAGTGCGGGGCCCGCCAAGCCCATGCCTACCCGGAACTCCAGCTGGCCCACAAGCGCCGCATGCAGCCCCGGTTCCCGCTCCCGCCTCTCCCTCCACACCTGCCTGCAAGCTGAGGGAGTGGACTCCAGCCTTGGCCAGCCTAGAAAGGGGCTCCCACAGTGCAGTGGTGGGCTGAAGGGCTCCTCAAATGCCGCCAAAGTGGGAGCCCAGGCAGAGGAGGTGCCAAGAGCGAGCAAGGGCTGTGAGGACTGCCAGCACGCTGTCACCTCTCACTTTGTTGCCTCCCCACCTGTTGAATCTGCACACCAGAATCATGCCCTTCCCCGAGTTCTGGCCAGGACACTTTGCATTCAGTTGGAATTGTTACAAAGTTCAGTTGGATGTTTCCTTCTCCCTGTGGTCTTTTCCCAGTTCCTCTGTCAGCCCTCCCCAAGAACCTCTGTGAGACAAGTCAGAAATGGCTTCCCTGGGAACCCAGATAGCCCACAGGGCTTTTCCCACTGCTTCTTCTACTACCCCTGTGTTTTGCTCAGCTCTCTAAATTGACTCAGCTCCAGGTAAGCTCAAGTTATTCTCCCATGATCTAGACCTTCAGGTTCCCCAGTGAAGGTGTGTATTTGAGGGTGGACGATCCCTCTTTCCCACTCTCACAGCTTGGGCTCTCACAGTATTTGGGCTTTCTCCCAGATCCTGCAGGAGTGATGTACTTCTTTCAGAGGGTCTGTAGATTCTCTCCGCTTTTCTGACATATTCCTGCAGTATTTCTGGAGCAAAAGTTCACGATATGAGTCTCCACACTCTGCTCTGTCCATGTGAGCTGGAGCTGCAAGCTAGTCCTGCTTCCTGTCTTCCATCTTCCCCCTTTTCTCTGTTTTTTTTTTTTTTTTTTTTTTTTTTTTTTTGCTTGTTAATTTGTTTACATTTCTTATAGATTCTGGATATTAGACCTTTGTTGGATGCAGTTTGCAAATTTTTTTTTACCATACTATACGTTGTCTGCTTACTCTGTTGATAGTTTCTTTTGGTGTGCAGAAGCTCTTTAGTTTACTTCAATCCCATTTGTCAGTTTTTGCTTTTGTCACAATTGCCTTTGGCATCTTCATCATGAAGTCTTTGCCCATGCCTATGTCCTGAATGGTATTGCCTAGATTGTCTTCCAGGGTTTTTATAGTTTTGGGTTTTAAATTTATGTCTTCAATCCATCTTTTTTTGTTTAAGAAAGGGGTTCAGTTTCAGTCTTCTGCGTATGCTAGCCAGTTATCTTAGCACCATGTATTGAATAGGGAGTCCTTTCCCTATTGCTTGTTTTTGCTGATTTTGTCAAAAATCAGATTGATGTAGGTGTGCAGCATTATTTCTGGGCTTTCTATTCTGCTTCATTGGTGTACGTGTCTGTTTTATTACCAGTGCCATGTTGTTTTGGTTACTGTATCTTGTAGTATAGTTTGAAATTGGGTAATGTGGTTCTTCCAGCTTTGTTCTTTTTGTTTAGGATTGACTATTAAGGCTCTTTTTTGCTTCCATATTAATTTTAAAATAGTTTTTTTCTAATTCTGTAATGCATGTTATTGGTAGTTTGATAGTAATAGCTTTGAATCTGTAAATTGCTTTGGGTAGTATGGCCATTTTGTCAGTATTGATGCTTCTTATCCGTGAGCATGGAATGTTTTTCCATTTGTTTGTATCCTCTCTTCTTTCCTTGAGCAGTGTTTTGTAATTATTGTTGTACAGGTCTTTCACCTCCTTGGTTAGCTGTATTCTGAGGTATTTTATACTTTTTGTGGCTATTGTGAATAGAATTGCATTCTTGATTTGGCTCTCAGCTTGGGTGTTGTTGGTGTATAGGAATGCTACTGATTTTTGTACATTTACTTTGTATCACGAAACTTTGCTGAAGTTGTATATCAGATCAAAGAGCCTTTGGGGAGGGATTATGGGGTTTTCTAGATATAGTAACATATCATCTGCAAACAGGGATAGTTTGAATTCCTCTCTTCCTATTTGAATGCCTTTTATTTTTTTCTCTTGCCTGATTGCTCTGGTTAGGACTTCCAGTACTATGTTAAATAGGAGTGGTGAGAGAGGGCATTCTTGTCTTTTTCTGGTTTTCAAAGAGAATTCTTCCAGCATTTGCTCTTTCAGTATGATGCTGCCAGTGGGTTAGTCATAGATGGCTCTTAATATTTTGAAGTATATTCCTTCAATGCCTAGTTTGTTGAGGGTTTGTAACATGAAGGGACTTTGAATTTTATCAAAAAGCCTTTTCTGCATCTATTGAGATGATCATGTTTTGTTTGTTTGTTTGTTTTTAGTTCTGTTTATATGATGAATCCCATTTATGGATTTGCATATGTTGAACCAACCCCGCATCCTGGGGATAAAGCGTACTTGATCATGGTGGATTAGCATTTCGATGTGCTGCTGGATTCAGTTTGCTACTCATTCTTTGAGGATTTTTTCATTTATGTTCATCAGGAATATTGGTCTGAAGTTTTCTTTTATTTGGTGTGTTTCTGCCAAGTATTGGTATGTGGATGATACTGGCTTCATAGAATGAGTTAGGGAGGATTCCTTCTTCCTCAATTTTTTGGAATAGTTTTAGTTGAAATGGTACCAGCTCTTCTTTATATGTCTGCTAGAATTCAGCTGTGAATTCTACTGGTCTTAGGCTGTTTCTGGTTTATAGGGTTTTTATTATTGACTCAATATGAAGACTCATTATTGGTCAGTTCAGGGTTTTAATTACTTCCTGGTTAAATCTTGGGAGGCTTATGTGTACAGGAATATATCTATTTCTTTTAGATTTTGTACTTCTGTGCATAGAGGTGTTCATAACAGTCTCTCTGTGTTTTTTTGTATATTTGTGGGGTCAGATAATGTTTTTTTTATTTCTGATTATGTTTATTTGGATCATCTCTGCTTTATTATTAGTCTGGCTAGCAGTCTATCTACTGTATTGATTCTTTCAAATAACCAGCTCCTGGATTCATTGATATTTTGTATGGCTTTAAACACCTCAATTTCCTTCAGTTTAGATATGATTTTGGTTATTTCTTGTTTTCTGCTACCTTTGATATTGGTTTGCTCTTGTTTATCTAGGGCCTCTAGTTGTGATGTTAGGTTGTTAATTTGAGATCTTTCTAAATTTTTGATGTGGGCATTTAGTGTATAACCTTCCTTCTTTTTTATTTTACTTTATTTTATTTTATTTTTTTATTATTATTATACTTCAAGTTCTAGGGTACATGTGCACAACATACACGTTTGTTACATATGTATACATGTGACATGTTGGCATGCTACACCCATTAACTCATCATTTACATTAGGTATATCTCCTAATGCTATCCATCCCCTCTCCCCGCACCCCACGACAAGCCCTGGTGTGTGATGTTCCCCTTCCTGTGTCCAAGTGTTCTCACTGTTTAATTCCCACCTGTGAGTGAGAACATGTAGTGTTTGGTTTTCTGTCCTTGCAATAGTTTGCTCACAATGATGGTTTCCAGCTTCATCCATGTCCCTACAAAGGACATGAACTCATCCTTTTTTATGGCTGCATAGTATAATATGGTGTATATGTGTCACATTTTCTTAATCCAGTCTATCATTATTGGACATATGGGTTGGTTCCAAGTCTTCGCTATTGTGAATAGTGCCGCAGTAAACATATGTGTGCATGTGTCTTTATAGCAGCATGATTTATAATCCTTTGGGTATATACCCAGTAATGGGATGGCTGGGTCAAATGGTATTTCTAGTTCTAGATCCTTGAGGAATCGCCACACCGACTTCCAAAATGATTGAACTACTTTACAGTCCCACCAACAGTGTAAAAGTGCTCCTATTTCTCCACATCCTCCCCAGCACCTTTTGTTTCCTGAATTTTTAATGATTGCCATTCTAACTGGTGTGAGATGGTATCTCATTGTGGTTTTGATTTACATTTCTCTGATGACCAGAGATGATGAGCATTTTTTCATGTGTCTGTTGGCTGCATAAATGTCTTCTTTTGAGAAATATCTCTTCATATCCTTCGTCCACTTATCGATGGGGTTGTTTGTTTTTTTTCTTGCAAATTGGTTTGAGTTCTTTGTAGATTCTGGATATTAGCCCTTTGTCAGATGAGTAGGTTGTGAAAACTTTCTCCCATTTTGTAGGTTGCCTGTTCACTCTGATGGTAGCTTCTTTTGCTGTGCAGAAGCACTTTAGTTTAATTAGATCCCATTTGTCAATTTTGGCTTTTGTTGCCATTGCTTTTGGTGTTTTAGACCTGAAGTACTTGCCCATACCTATGTCCTGAATGATAATGCCTAGGTTTTCTTCTAGGGTTTTTATGGTTTTAGGTTGAACGTTTAAGTCTTTAATCCATCTTGAATTGATTTTTGTATAAGGTGTAAGGAAGGGATCCAGTTTCAGCTTTCTACATCTGGCTTGCCAGTTTTCCCAGCACCATTTATTAAATAGGGAATCCTTTCCCCATTGCTGGTTTTCGTCAGGTTTGTCAAAGATCAGATAGTTGTAGATACGTGGCATTATTTCTGAGGGCTCTGTTCTGTTCCATTGATCTATATCTCTGTTTTGGTACCAGTACCATGCTGTTTTGGTTACTGTAGCCTTGTAGTATAGTTTGAAGTCAGGTAGTGTGATGCCTCCAGCTTTGTTCTTTTGGCTTAGGATTGACTTGGCAATGCAGGCTCTTTTTTGGTTCCATATGAACTTTAAAGTAGTTTTTTCCAATTCTGTGAAGAAAGTCATTGGTAGCTTGATGGGGATGGCATTGAATCTGTAAATTACCTCGGGCAGTATGGCCATTTTCATGATATTGATTCTTCCTACCCATGAGCATGGAATGTTCTTCCATTTGTTTGTATCCTCTTTTATTTCCTTGAGCAGTGGTTTGTAGTTCTCCTTGAAGAGGTCCTTCACATCCCTTGTAAGTTGGATTCCTAGGTATTTTATTCTCTTTGAAGCAATTGTGAATGGGAGTTCACTCATGATTTGGCTCTCTGTTTGTCTGTTGTTGGTGTGTAAGAATGCTTGTGATTTTTGTACATTGATTTTGTATCCCGAGACTTTGCTGAAGTTGCTTATCAGCTTAAAGAGATTTTGGGCTCACACAATGGGGTTTACTAGATATACAATCGTGTCGTCTGCAAATAGGTACAATTTGAGTTCCTCTTTTCCTAATTGAATACCCTTTGTTTCCTTCTCCTGCCTGATTCCCCTGGCCAGAACTTCCAACACTATGTTGAATAGGAGTGGTGAGAGAGGGCATCACTGTCTTGTGCCAGTTTTCAAAGGGAATGCTCTGAGGTTTTGCCCACTCAGTATGATATTGGCTGTGGGTTTGTCATAGATAGCTCTTATTATTTTGAAATACGTCCCATCAATACATAATTTATTGAGAGTTTTTAGCATGAAGGGTTGTTGAATTTTGTCAAAGGCCTTTTCTGCATCTATTGAGATAATCATGTGTTTTTTGTCTTTGGTTCTGTGTATATGCTGGATTACATTTATTGATTTGCGTATATTGAACCAGCCTTGCATCCCAGGGATGAAGCCCACTTGATCATGCTGGATAAGCTGTTTGATGTGCTGCTGGATTTGGTTTGCCAGTATTTTATTGAGGATTTTTTCATCTATGTTCATCAAGGATATTGGTCTAAAATTCTCTTTTTTGGTTGTGTCTCTGTCCGGCTTTGGTATCAGGATGATGCTGGCCTCATAAAATGAGTTAGGGAGGATTCCCTCTTTTTCTATTGATTGGAATAGTTTCAGAAGGAATGGTACCAGTTCCTCCTTGTACCTCTGGTAGAATTCGGCTGTGAATCCATCTGGTCCTGGACTCTTTTTTGTTGGTAAGCTATTAATTATTGCCACAATTTCAGA
Organism: Pan paniscus; assembly: GCF_029289425.2. NCBI lineage: Eukaryota > Metazoa > Chordata > Mammalia > Primates > Hominidae > Pan > Pan paniscus. Next base: position 74,867,322 of record NC_073272.2, read on the forward strand.
TCCTGTTATTGGTCTATTCAGAGATTCAACTTCTTCCTGGTTTAGTCTTGGGAGGGTGTATGTGTCGAGGAATTTATCCATTTCTTCTAGATTTTCTAGTTTATTTGCGTAGCAGTGTTTGTAGTATACTCTGATGGTAGTTTGTATTTCTGTGGGATCGGTGGTGACATCCTCTTTATCATTTTTTATTGTGTCTATTTGATTTTTCTCTCTTTTTCTTTATTAGTCTTGCTAGCGGTCTATCAATTTTGTTGATCCTTTCAAAAAAGCAGCTCCTGGACTCATTAATTTTTTGAAGGGTTTTTTGTGTCTCTATTTCCTTCAGTTCTGCTCTGATTTTAGTTATTTCTTACCTTCTGCTAGCTTTTGAATGTGTTTGCTCTTGCTTTTCTAGTTCTTTTAATTGTGATGTTAGGGTGTCAATTTTGGATCTTTCCTGCTTTCTCTTGTGGGCATGTAGTGCTATACATTTCCCTCTACACACTGCTTTGAATGCATCCCAGAGATTCTGGTATGTTATGTCTTTGTTCTCGTTGGTTTCAAAGAACATCTTTATTTCTGCCTTCATTTCGTTATGTACCCAGTAGTCATTCAGGAGCAGGTTGTTCAGTTTCCATGTAGTTGAGTGGTTTTGAGTGAGATTCTTAATCCTGACTTCTAGTTTGATTGCACTGTGATCTGAGAGATAGTTTGTTATAATTTCTGTTCTTTTACATTTGCTGAGGAGAGCTTTACTTCCAATTATGTGGTCAATTTTGGAATAGGTGTGGTGTTGTGCTGAAAAAAATGTATATTCTGTTGATTTGGGGTGGAGAGTTCTGTAAATGTCTATTAGGTCTGCTTGGTGCAGAGCTTAGTTCAATTCCTGGGTATCCTTGTTGACTTTCTGTCTCATCGATCTGTCTAATGTTGATAGTGGGGTGTTAAAATCTCCCATTATTATTGTGTGGGAGTCTAAGTCACTTTGTAGGCCACTAAGGACTTGCTTTATGAATCTGGCGGCTCCTGTATTGGGTGCATATATATTTAGGATAGTTAGCTCTTCTTGTTGAATTGATCCCTTTACCATTATGTAATGGCCTTCTTTGTCTCTTTCGATCTTTGTTGGTTTAAAGTCTGTTTTATCAGAGACTAGGATTGCAACCCATCTTTTTTTGTTTTCCATTTGCTTGGTAGATCTTCCTCCATCCCTTTATTTTGAGCCTATATGTGTCTCTGCATGTGAGATGGGTTTCCTGAATACAGCACACTGATGGGTCTTGACTCTTTATCCAATTTGCCAGTCTGTGTCTTTTAATTGGAGCATTTAGTCCATTTACATTTAAGGTTAATATTGTTATGTGTGAATTTGATCCTGTCATTATGATGTTAGCTGATTATTTTGCTCGTTAGTTGATGCATTTTCTTCCTAGTCTTGATGGTCTTTACATTTTGGTATGATTTTGCAGCAGGTGGTAATGGTTGTTTCTTTCCAAGTTTAGTGCTTCCTTCAGGAGCTCTTTTAGGGCAGGCCTGGTGGTGACAAAATCTCTCAGCATTTGCTCGTCTGTAAAATACTTTATTTCTCCTTCTCTTATGAAGCTTAGTTTGGCTGGATATGAAATTCTGGGTTGAAAATTCTTTTCTTTAAGAATGTTGAATATTGGCCCCCACTTTCTTCTGGTTTGTAGAGTTTCTGCCGAGAGATCCGCTGTTAGTCTGATGGGCTTCCCTTTGAGGGTAACCTGACATTTCTCTCTGGCTGCCCTTAACATTTTTTCCTTCATTTCAACTTTGGTGAATCTGACCATTATGTGTCTTGGAGTTGCTCTTCTCGAGGAGTATCTTTGTGGCATTCTGTGTATTTCCTGAATCTGAAGGTTGGACTGCCTTGCTAGATTGGGGAAGTTCTCCTGGATAATATCCTTCAGAGTGTTTTCCAACTTGATTCCATTCTCCCCGTCGCTTTCAGGTACACCAATCAGATGTAGATTTGGTCTTTTCACATAGTCCCATATTTCTTGGAGGCTTTGTTCATTTCTTTTTATTCTTTTTTCTCTAAACTTCCCTTCTCGCTTCATTTCATTCATTTCATCTTCCATCGCTGATACCCTTTCTTCCAGTTGATCGCATCGTCTCCTGAGGCTTCTGCATTCTTCACGTAGTTGTCCAGCCTTGGTTTTCTGCTCCATCAGCTCCTTTAAGCACTTCTCTGTATTGGGTATTCTAGTTATACATTCTTCTAAATTTTTTTCAAAGTTTTCAACTTCTTTGCCTTTGGCTTGAATGTCCTCCCCTGGCTCAGAGTAATTTGATCTTCTGAAGCCTTCTTCTCTCAGCTCGTCCAAGTCATTCTCCGTCCAGCTTTGTTCTGTTGCTGGTGAGGAACTGCATTCCTTTGGAGGAGGAGAGGTGCTCTGCTTTTTAGAGTTTCCAGTTTTTCTGCTCTGTTTTTTCCCCATCTTTGTGGTTTTATCTACTTCTGGTCTTTGATGATGGTGATGTACAGATGGGTTTTTGGTGTGGATATCCTTTCTGTTTGTCAGTGTTCCTTTCAACAGACAGGACCCTCAGCTGCAGCTCTTTTGGAGTACCCGGGCATGTGAGATGTCAGTCTGCCCCTGCTAGGGGGTGCCTCCCAGTTAGTCTGCTCGGTGGTCAGGGGTCAGGGACCCACCTGAGGAGGCAGTCTGCCCGTTCTCAGATCTCCAGCTGTGTGCTCGGAGAACCACTGCTCTCTTCAAAGCTGTCAGACAGGGACATTTAAGTCTGCAGAGGTTACTGCTGTCTTTGTGTTTGTGTGTGCCCTGCCCCCAGAGGTGGAGCCTACAGAGGCAGGCAGGCCTCCTTGAGCTGTGGTGGGCTCCACCCAGTTTGAGCTTCCAGGCTGCTTTGTTTACGTAAGCAAGCCTGGGCAATGGCGGGCGCCCCTCCCCCAGCCTCGCTGCCACCTTGCAGTTTGATCTCAGACTGCTGTGCTAGCAATCAGCGAGACTCCGTGGGCGTAGGACCCTCCGAACCACGTGCGGGACACAATCTCCTCGTGCCCCGTTTTTTAAGCCCGTCGGAAAAGCGCAGTATTCAGGTGGGAGTGACCTGATCTTCCAGGTGCCATCTGTCACCCCTTTCTTTGACTAGGAAAGGGAACTCCCTGACCCCCTTCACTTCCCGAGTGAGGCAATGCCTCGCCCTGCTTCGGCTCGCGCGCGCACCCACTGACCTGCGCCCACTGTCTGGCACTCCCTAGTGACATGAACCCGGTACTTCAGATGGAAATGCAGAAATCACCCATCTTCTGCGTCGCTTACGCTGGGAGCTGTAGACCTGTGCTGTTCCTATTTGGCCATCTTGGCTCCTCCCCCTGCTTTTCTAGTTCTTTTATTTGTGATGTTAGGGTGTCAATTTTAGATCTTTCCTGCTTTCTCTTGTGGGCATTTAGTGCTATAAATTTCCCTCTACACATTGCTTTAAATGTGTTCCAGAGATTCTGGAATGTTGTGTCTTTTTTCTCATTGGTTTCCAAGAACATCTTTATTTGTGCCTTTGTTTTGTTATGTACCCAGTAGTCATTCAGGAGCAGGTTGTTCAGTTTCCATGTAGTTGAGCGGTTTTGAGTGAGTTTCTTAATCCTGAGTTCCAGCTTGATTGCACTGTAGTCTGAGAGACAGTTTGTTATAATTTCTATTCTTTTACATTTGCTGAGGAGTGCTTTACTTCCAACTATGTGGTCAATTTTGGAATAATCGCGTTGTGGTGCTGAGAAGAATGTATATTCTGTTGATTTGGGGTGGAGAGTTCTGTAGATGTCTCTTAAATCTGCTTGGTGCAGAGCTGAGTTCAATTCCTGGATACCCTTGTTAACTTTCTGTCCCGTTGATCTGTCTAATGTTGACAGTGGGGTGTTAAACTCTCCCGTTATTATTGTGTGGGAGTCTAAGTCTCTTTACATGTCTCTAAGGACTTGCTTTATGAATCTTGGTGCTCCTGCATTGGGTGCATATATGTTTAGGATATTTAGCTCTTCTTGTTGAACTGATCCCTTTACCATTATGTAATGGCCTTCTTCATCTCTTTTGATCTTTGTTGGCTTAAAGTCTGTTTTATCAGAGACTAGTATTGTGACCCTTGCCTTTTTTTGTTTTCGTTTTCTTGGTAGATCTTCCTCCATCCCTTTATTTTGAGCCTATGTGTGTCTCTGCACGTGAGATGCGTCTCCTGCATATAGCACTCTGATGGGTCTTGACTCTTTATCCAATTTGCCAGTTGCTTCTTTCAATTGAAGCATTTAGCCCATTTACATTTAAGGTTAATATTGTTATGTGTGCATTGGATCCTGTCATTGTGATGTTAGCTAGTTATTTTGCTCATTAGTTGATGTAGTTTCTTCCTAGCATCGATGGTCTTTACATGTTGGCATGTTTTTGCAGTGGCTGATACCAGTTGTTCCTTTCCATGTTTAGTGCTTCCTTCAGGAGCTCTTGTAGGGTGGGCCTGGTGGTGACAAAATCTCTCATCATTTGCTTGTCTGTAAAGTATTTTATTTCTCCTTCCCTTATGAAGCTTAGTTTGGCTGGATATGAAATTCTGGGTTGAAAATTCTTTTCCTTAAGAATGTTGAATATTGGCCCCCACTCTCTTCTGGCTTGTAGAGTTTCTGCCGAGAGATCCGCTGTTAGTCTGACGGGCTTCCCTTTGTGGGTAACCCGACCTTTCTCTCTGTCTGCCCTTAACATTTTTTCCTTCATTTCAACTTTGGTGAATCTGTCAATTATGTGTCTTGGAGTTGCTCTTCTCAAGGAGTATCTTTGTGGACTTTTCTGTATTTCCTGAATTTGAATATTGGCCTGTCTTGCTAGGTTGGGGAAGTTCTCATGGAGAATATCCTGCAGAGTGTTTTCCAACTTGGTTCCATTCTCCCTGTCACTTTCAGGTACTCCAATCAGACATAGATTTGGTCTTTTCACATAGTCCCATATTTCTTGGAGGGTTTGTTCATTTCTTTTTACTCTTTTTTCTCTAAACTTCTCTTCTCGCTTCATTTCATTCATTTGATCTTCCATCACTGATACCCTTTCTTCCAGTTGATTGAATTGGTTACTGAAGCTTGTGCATTCATCACATAGTTCTCGTGCCATGTTTTTCAGCTCCATCAGGTCATTTAAGGACTTCTCTACACTGGTTATTCTAGTTATCCATTTGTCTATTTTTTTTCAAGGTTTTTATCTTCTTTGTGATGGGTTTGAACTTCCTCCTTTAGCTTGGAGAGGTTTGTTGTCTGATGCCTTCTTCTCTCAACTTGTGAAAGTCATTCTCCATCCAGCTTTGCTCTGTTGCTGGCGAGGAGCTGTGTTCCTTTGGAGGGGGAGAAGTCCTCTGATTTTTAGAATTTTCAGCTTTTCTGCTCTGTTTTTTTCCCCATCTTTGTGGTTTTATCTACCTTTGATCTTTGATGATGGTGACGTACAGATGGGGTTTTGGTGTGGATGTCCTTTCTGTTTGTTAGTTTTCCTTCTAACAATCAGGACCCTTAGCTGCAGGTCTGTTGGAGTTTGCTGGAAGTCCACTCCAGACCCTGTTTGCCTAGTTATCAGCAGTGGAGGCTGCAGAATAGCGAATATTGCTGAACAGCAAATGTTGCTGCCTGATCATTCCTCTGGAAGCTTTGTCTCAGAGGGGTACCCGGCTGTGTGAGGTGTCAGTCTGCCCCTATTAGGGGGTGCTTCCCAGTTAGGCTACTCAGGGGTGAGGGACCCACTTGAGGAGGCAGTCTGTCTGTTCTCAGATCTCAAACTCTGTGCTGGGAGAACCACTACTCTCTTCAAAGCTGTCAGACAGGGACATTTAAATCTGCAGAGGTTTCTGCTGCCTTTTGTTCAGCTATGCCCTGCCCCCAGAGGTGAAGTCTACAGAGGCAGGCAGGCCTCCTTGAGCTGTGGTGGGCTCCACCCAGTTCGAGCTTCCCGGCCGCTTTGTTTACCTACTCAAGCCTCAGCAATGGTGGGTGCCCCTACCCCAGCCTCACTGCCGCCTTGCAGTTGGATCTCAGACTGCTGTGCTAGCAATGAGCGGGGCTCCATGGACGTGGGACCCTCCAAGCCAGGCACGGGATATAATCTGCTGCTGTGCCATTTGCTAAGACCCTTGGAAGAGCGTAGTATTAGGGTGGGAGTGACCCTATTTTCCAGGTGCTGTGTGTCACAGCTTTCCTTGGCTAGGAAAGGGAATTCTCTGACCCCTTGCACTTCCCGGGTGAGGCGATGCCTCACCCTGCTTTGGCTCTCGCTTGGTGGGCTGCACCCACTCTCCTGCACCCACTGTCCGACATGCCCCAGTGAGATGAACCTGGTACCTCCGTTGGTAATGCAGAAATCACCTGTTTTCTGCGTCACTCATGCTAGGAGCTGTGGACTGGGGTTGTTCCTATTCGGCCATCTTGGAACCGCGTATAACCTTCCTTCTTAACACTGCTTTGTTTGTAACCGAGAGATTCTGGTATGTTGTATTTTTCTTATCAGTTTCAAAGAACTTCTTGATTTCTGCCTTAATTTCATTATTTACCCAGTAGTCATTCAGAAGCAGGTTGTTTAATTTCTATGTAATTGTCTGGTGTTGACTGATTTTCTTAGCATTGATTTCTATTTTTATTGCACTGTGGTCCAAGAGTGTGATTGACATGATTTCAGGTTTTTTTTTAATTTGCTGAGGATTGTTTTATTCCTAACTGTATTGTCTATTTTAGAGTATGTGGCATGTGCAGATGAGAAGAATGTATATTCTGTTGTTTTTGGGTGGAGAGTTTTGTACATGTCTATTAGGTCTATTTGTCCCAGGATTGAGTTAAGGTCCTGAATGTCTTTGCTAGTTTTCTGCCTTGATAATATGTCTCATGTGGTCAATGGGGTGTTAAAGTCTCCCACTATTATTGTGTGGTTATCTAAATCTCTTTGTAGGTCTCTAAGAACTTGCTTTATGAATCTGGATACTCCTGTGTTGGCTGTGTATATATTTAGGGTAGTTAACTCTTCTCATTGAATTGAACTCTTCACCATTCTGTAATACCCTTCCTTGTCTTTTTTGGTCTTCATTAGTTAAAATCTGTTTTCTCTGAAATTAAAATAGCAACCCCTTCTTTCTTCTGTTTTCTGTTTGCTTGGCAGATTTTTCTCCATTCCTTTACTTTGAGCCTATGGGCATCATTGCATGGGGGATGGGTCTCTTGAATACAGCATACCATTGTGTTTTGCTTCATTATCCAACTTGCCACTCTGTGCCTTTTATTTGATGCATTAAGCCCATTTACATTCAAGGTTAGTACTAATATTGATATGTGTGAATTTGATTCTGTCATCATATTGTTAGCTGGTTATTACGCAGACTTGTTTGTGTGGTTGCTTTATATTTTTCCTGGTCTATGTACTTAAGTATGTTTTTGTAGTTGTTGGTAATGGCCTTTTGTTTCCATATTTAGCACTCCTTCATGACCTCTTTTAAGGCAGTACTGGTAGTAATAAATTCCTTTAGTATTTACTTGTTTGAAAAGGGTCTTATTTTTCTTTCACTTATGAAGCTTAGTTTGGCCAGATATGAAATCTTTGTCAAAAATTCTTTTCTTAAAGATGCTGAATATAGACCACCAATCTCTTCTGGCTCTGTAGGGTTTCTGCTGACGGGTCTGCTGTTAGCCTGATGGCCTTCCCTTTGTAGGTTACCTGTCCCTTTTCTCTAGCTATCTTTAACATTTTTTCTTTCATTTTAGCCTTTGAGAATCTGACGACTATGTGTCTTGAGGATGGTCTTCTTGTGTAGTATTTTGCAGGGCTTCTCTGCATTTCCTGAATTTAGATTTTGGCCTCTCTAGTGAGGTTCATGGATGATATCCTAAAATATGTTTTCCAAGTTCCTTGGTTTCTCTCCCTCTCAGGTATGCCAGTGAGTCATAGATTGGGTCTCTTTACATTATTTTATTATTCTTGGAGGTTTTGTTCATTCTTTGTTATTGTTTTTTTTCTTTATTTTTCTGTGACTCAGTTACTTCAGAGAACCAGTCTCCAAACCCTCAGATTCTTTTCTCAGCTTGGTCAATTATTCTGTTAATAATTGCAATTGCATCATGAAATTCTTGTAGTGTGTTTTTCAACTCTATCATATCTGTGAGGTTCTTTCTTATAATTGCCATTTCATCTATCAGCTTCTGTATCATTTTATTATAATCCCTAGATTCCTTGGATTAGGTTTTGACTTTCTCTCCTGTATGTCAATGATCTTTGTTACTGTCCATATTCTGAATTTTATTCCTGTAATTTCAGCCATCTCCACCTGGTTAAGAACTATTTCTGGGGAAGTAGTATGGTCATTTGGAGGTAAGAAGACACTCTGGCTTTTTGAGTTGCCAGAGTTCTTGTGCTGGTTCTTTCTCACCTTTGTGGGCTAATGTTTCCTTTAATCTTAGAAGTTGCTGTGCTTTGGTTGAGTTTTTTCTCTTTTATCCTATTTGATGTCCTTGGGAGTTTGGTTGTGGTATAAGGTGGGTTCTGTCAGCTGGCTTCATTTCTGAAAGATTTTCAGGGCCAAAGGCTCAGTCAGGATTCCTGAATTGCATGCTCTAACTCTTAGGAGTGGGTATCATGCCCCTGGCTTTTTTCTCTGGCCCCTTGAGGTTTGGAACCTGCTGCACTAGAGAGGCCAAAGTGTTCCCAGAATGCTGGTGACAACACTCTGATGGGTGATGTCAGCCAAAGTGTTTGTAGGGTGGTGGTACCTGGATCTGTCCTCATTTGCACATGCCAACAACAGAGGCAGCACAGCAGGGTGCATGCTCCTCAGCTGTGTCAAGAGTCCTGGTGGGTTCAGGGGTGCCATCCTCCATGAAGGTGTTTTCAGGGGTGGTGGTTGAAGTATTTTGTAGGGGGGCAGGATGTCCCACTGGAGTCTCTATGCACATTTGCACTGGTGGTGGTGTTAGTTTGGGGTTGACATGCTGGTAGGCATGGGACTATGAGTGCCCTTTGAGCATGTGTTTACACGGGTGACGGTGCCTGCTCAGAGTAGGGGTGGGTCTGATGGTCTCCATGCATAGTTTCTCACCAAAAAAGTGTTTGTGTAGGGCCAAGGTGCTGGCAGGTGCTTGACCAGAGTCCTCTTTGTGCACGTTCATGCAGGCAGCAGTAGCCGCACAGTGCATGGGTGGGGACATTGGCCTGCATGCCTAGTTTTATGCAAGCAGCAGTGTCAGTATGGGGGTGGGGAGCTGGTGGGTGTGTGGCTGGCAGTTTCCATGCCCTTGGACACTCTGATGGCAATGGCAGCATGGCGGGGGGCACGGTGCACTCACACTGGCAGCAGGGGCATGGTAGGGTGCATGTGCACATGCATGCTGGTGGTGAAGGAGGGGGAAAGTTTCACCCCCCTACACACAGACACCAGCTAAGCAGTGTAGGAGGTGGCCGTGGGCAAGTGTGTGTAGGTAAAGTGGCATGGGGGATGGTGTGGTGGGGTGATGGCATGGGTGGGCTGGTATGTGCCCATGGGGGCCACTCTGCTGGAGCTCTTCGCCAGTCATGCACAGTTTGCCAGTGCAGGAACTATGATGTGGGCCTCTAAGAGTCACCCCACCTGGGCATCCAAGGATCCATTGCAAGCACATGTGGCCAGGCTGGGGCCCCAGGAGAGGCCAGCAGAGCAAGGGGTGCTCAGGTTGAACTGGCACCATCTCGTGGGCAAGACTGCCCTGCACTGTTCAGGTCCAACAGTTCCCACAGGGCTAAAGTCTCCTAGGGGAGCAATGTAAGGTTTAGGGGGTGGGCATCCCTGGCTGTGCTCCTCATAGATGCTCTCTCACCAAACCCTCAGAGCTCTGCACCAGCCAGAGTTCTGCCCCTGCCACTTCTCTAAGCAGTTCTCACTGCCAGCTGAAGTGTCCATGAAGGTCGTGGGGTCTCCTGCTGCCAGTAATCCAGAGGCCTATGGCGAGAAAAAGTTGCTCCTTGCCTGCTCAATTCACCCCTTCCCCAGGAGTCACTGGGGACCAGGAATGAGTCCTGGTGTGCAGTAACCCCGTTCAGGGTTCCCAGCTTCCTCCCCTTTCAGCCCAGGATCTGTGTCTTCCCTCCACCCACTTTCAATGCCTTCCTCTGAAGATCTGCTAGGAGTGCACCAGTCTTCCCAATGTCCTAGTCCCTTGGTGCTAGATGTTCCTCCTGGCTGAGTCTAGTTGGCTATCTCTATCAAGTTTTAAAATTAACCTTGGAGTGATGGAAAAAACTTAAAAAATAAAATAAAATTAGGATGTGGGTCCTCCAACTTTGTTCTTTTTCAAGATTGTTTTGGCTATTCTGTGTCCCTTGCAATTCCATGTATATTTTAGGATTAGCTTTTCCGTACTGAAAAAAAAAGTCGTTAGAATTTTGATAAGCACTGTATTAAGTCTGTGGATCAATCTGTAGATTATTACCAGCTTAACAATGTTAATACTTCCAATCCACGAATAAGAGTTTTTGAAATTTTGTTATTAAAAACTTTTTTTAAAGAGATAGTCTCACTCTGTTGCCTGGGCTGGAGTGCAGTGGTGCGATCATAGCTCACTGCAGCTTTGAACTCCTGGGCTCAAGTGATCCTCCTGCCTCAGCCTCCTGAGTACCTGGGACTATAGGCACATGCTACCACACCCAGGTAAATGAGTTTTTAATGTTTTGATAATGAGTAAATTTAATTATCTGAGTATTACAAATGAGAAGTCTGAGACGAATTATTGATCAAAAGCTCAACTGTTATATCCCTGTTTCTAGCAATACAGTGGTCTAGGACTGATTAGATATCTTGATAAACTTTCTTGTTGAAAACTAATAATAATGGATAGATGCATCAGTGAGTTCAAAATATATTAAGAAATAATAATAGAAAGAGGCCGAGTTGGTGGCTCACTCCTGTAATCCCAGCACTTTGGAAGGCCAAGGCAGGTGGATCACTTGAGGCCAGGAGTTCAAGACCAGCCTGGCCAACATGGCAAAGCCTTGTTTCTACTAAAAATACACAAATTAGCTGGGCACAGTGGCACGTGCTTATAATCCCAGCCACTCGGGAGGCTGAGGCATGAGAATCACTTGAACTTGGGAGGTGGAGGTTGCACTGAGCCGAGATCGTGCCACTGCACTCCAGCCTGGGTGACAAAGTGAGACTCTTTCTCAAAAAAAGATAATAATAATAATAAAAGTGATGAATGAAACTAAGGGAGGAAAGTAAAATACTGATCTAGCTTTTGCCATGAGAGAATTTGCTGTTTCTAGTAAATCGGGCTTCGTTTTTTGCAATCCGTTGGGATGTTAGGGGATGAGAGAAAAAGTGAAGTGACCCATTGTAGATTTGAGATTCCACTGGTGATACCTTCAAGAACAGTGAATTAGAAATACACCCACCTCCCTCCCCACTCACTGAACAGGGGAAATTGTCTGAAATATTGGCACAAAGTGAAAAAGAAAAAATAATCCTCCTTAAGACTTCTTAAGCAAAGGCCAGCAACCACCTCCAAATTTACAATACTTAATCATTTAAAGTACCTGAAACCAAGAATTTTGGTTTGCGGTGGCAAACACAAATTTCTCTGGAGAAACCCGCTTCATCCTATGACTTAAAGAATCAACACAGATTAAGCTCCAAGAATTATGAATTCACAGTTAAAAGTTACAAAACATTTAAGTACACAAGACAACATGAATAAAAGTTATCAGAAAATACAGGCAACAGAATCATATTCGTGAGGATTTTAGATATTAGAATGATCAAACACAGAATTTGAAATGATAATATTTACAATGTTTAAAAAATAAAACAATTGAAATATGAATAAAGATCTAGGGAGTATAAGACATATTCAAGATGTTTCCAAAAGTAATCCAAAAAACTTCCAGAAATAAAACTGCAATAATTAAAACATATATCAGACATAAGACTTGTATCCTATATAAACACTTCTAAAACTAGATAATAAATGGGAAATATCCTCCAATAATGAATGGACAAGAAACTTAACAGATGCTCTATAGAAGCCCAATAAGACATGAAAAAGTGATCAAAATAATTCGTCTTCAGAGAAAAGCAAATGAAAAACATAATGAGATATGAATTAATATACACTAGACTGGCTAAAATTGAAAAGACTAAAAATACCAAGTACTGGAAAGGAGTTGGAGCCACCAAAACCTTCACACATTTCTGATTGGAATGTTAGATGGTTCAAGAACTTTGAAGTGAATTTTGGCAGTTTCTTATAAAGGCAAGCATAAACCTACTTTGATCCAGCAATTGCACTCCTAGGTATTTATCAAAAAGAAATGACAACAAAAAATGTGTCCACTAAAAGTTTTAGAAGACTGCTTACAGCAGCTTCATTCATAATAGCTCCAAATTGGAAACATATCAAATGTTTATCAACAGGAGAATGCATAAACTGCATAAAAAAATTGTGGTATATTCACACAATAAAATACTACCCAGCTATAGAAGGGACTGAATTACTGATATTTAAACAATATGGAGGCATCTCCCAGACGTTATGCTGAGTGAAAGAAGCTAGACATACTGTATTATACCATTTTATGTGGAGTTCTAAAGCTGCCAGTGAGAGACTGGAAAGTAGCATAAGGAAGATTTCTGGGGATATGAAAATGTCAAATAACTTGATAGGGGTATAAGTTGCATGGTATTTTCCAAAAGTATGCAATTAAGATTAGTGTAATTCAGTGCAGGTACATTTTACTTTAAAATATCTATGAAAGTAATAATCAAATTGAGGGTGGGGCAGGGAGCCAGTATAGATAAAACAAGAATGGCAGAAGTATCAAAGTTGTTATAGCTGGGTGATAAGTTTATGGGCATCCATTTAACTATTTTGTTTACTTTGTACACATTTAAAATTTTTCATAATAAAAAGCTTTACAATTTTATTAGAACTGGTAGCACTTTTGATAGAGAAAAATTGATAAACTAGAAGATAAACCTGAAGAAATGATAAAAATGCAGAACATATGCACATATGTTCTATCACATATGCAGATAGGTGAGCACCCAGTATGTGGTTTTTAGTTTATATCACTGAAAGAGGAACTGAAGAGTGTAGGAAAGACAGTCTGGAATCACCAATGCCACTCCAACCCCATCCCCCAGCAGCAGCTCTGTGGCACGAAGAGAGAATCTCTGCACTTGGGAGAAGGAGAGCGCAGTGACTATGAGATTGTATTGAACCTAGTGCTGCCCTATCACAGCAGAAAGCAAAACAGGGCTAAACTCAGCCCTAGCCTGTCCACAGAAGAAGCATATAGGCCAGCCCTGCCTTGAGGGGATTCACACATCCCAATGATCAGAACTTGATTTACAGCAAACCTCACCACCATGGGCTAAAGTGCTCTGGGGCTCTAAATAAACTTGAAAGGCAGTCTGTGCCACAAGGACTGCAACTCCTAGGCAAGTCCTAGTGCTGAGCTAGGCTTATAGCCAGAGGACACGGTGGGCATGCAACATACTGATACAGAAGCCAGGGAGGCTAAGAAAGTGCTTGCACCAGCTGTCCGCAAACCCCAGGCTGCACAGCTTGTGGCTCCAAAAGAGACCCCTTCCTTCCACTTGAGGAGAGAAGGAAGAGTAAAGATGACTTTGTCTTGCATCTTAGATATCCAAGTAGGATAAGCCATCAGTCAGAGTCATGAGGCCCCCATTCGAAGCCCTAGCTCCTGGATATATCTAGATATATCCTGGGACAGAAGGGAACATGATGCTTTGAAGGGAAAGACCCAGTCCTGGCAGGACTCATCACCTGTTGACTAAAGAGCCCTTGGTCACTGAATAATCAGCAGCAATACTCAGATAGTACACTGTGGGCCTTCGGTGAGGCTCTGAGACTTGCTTGCTGCAGGGGAAACTCAGCACATTCCCAACTGTGGTAACTACAGGGAAAGACTCCTTCTGGTTGAGAAAAACAGAGGGAAAATAAAGGGGACTTTGTCTTGCACTGCAGGTACCAGCTCAGCCACAGGGGTGTAGAGCACCAAGTGGGCTCTTGGGGTCCGCAATTCTTTTAAAAAAATTTTTTTTTATTATTATACTTTAAGTTCTGAGATACATGGGCAGAATGTGCAGGTTTGTTACATAGGTATACACGTGCCATAATGGTTTGCTGCACCCTTCAACCCGTCACCAACAGTGTAAAAGCGTTCCTATTTCTCCACATCCTCCCCAGCATCTGTTGTTTTCATTTGCATTTCTCTAGTGACCAGTGATGATTAGCTTTTTGTCATGTTTGTTGGCTGCATAAATGTCTTCTTTTGAGAAGTGTCTGTTCATATCTTTCCACCTCCCAAACTTGTTTCTCCTCTTTATTCCCTACTTTTACTAATGGTGGTTCAACCAGTCACTCAGATGAAATTCCTTGTTTTCTTCTTTTCCCTTACCAGCAACACTAACTTTCCTATTGCATTCTTTCTGCTTCCACAGTATCTTTATGATCTAGTTCCTTTCTTCCATCTCCACTGCTATTGTCCTAGGCCCGATAATCATTATCTCTCATCTGGACTTTTGTAATAGCTTCTTCCTGCTTCTAGTCTTGTTATCCTGTGCTACAAGCTACATATTGCTGTCAGAATTATTCTTTTTTGGCTGGGCATGGTGGCTCTTGCCTGTAATCCCAGCACTTTGGGAGGCCAAGACGAGAGGAGCACTTGAGGTCTGGAGTTTGAGACCAGCCTGGCCAACATGGTGAAACCTGGTCTCTACCAAAAAATGCAAAAGTTAGCCAGGCATGGCGGTGGAGACTGTAGTCCCAGCTACTCAGGAGACTGAGGCATGAGAATCACTTGAACCCAAGAGCCGGAGATTGCAGTGAGCCAAGATTGCGTCACTGCACCCCAGCCTTGGCAACAGAGTGAGACCCTGTCTCAAAAAGAGAATTATTCTTTATAAACAGAGTTTGAGTCACATCATTCTTTTTTTTTTTCTTCCAAAACTCTGCATATAGGCCAGGAGCATTGGCTTATGCCTGTAATCGCAGCACTTTGGGAGGCTGAGGTGGGCGGATTGCTAGAGCCCAGCCTAGAAAACATAGTGAGTTCCTGTCTCTACAATACATAAAAAACAAAAAAATTAGCCAGATGTGGTGGCTAATGCCTGTAGTTCTAGCTACTCAGCAGGCACTGAGGTGGGAGGATTGCTTGAGCCTGGGAGATCAAGGCTGCAGTGAGCTATGATCATTCCGCTGCACTCCAGCCTGGGTGAAATAGTGAGACCCTGTTTCACAAACAAAACAAACAAACAAAAAACCAATCTGCCTATAGATTTAAGTCCAAACATTTAACATGCTTTTCAAGTGTTCCATGATCTGGCCTTGCCCGAGTCATCATCTACAAGATCCTCCACTTATCCTAAATTCCTGTAATTTCTATTTGGAGCTAGGTCAGTCCATTTCACATCTTCTGACCTTTGTCTCCTGCAGTTCTTAAGCCTGTAATGTCTTTGCATTTGTTCTCTCAGTCACTAAAATGCTTACCCTTTAGAACCCAACTAAAATATCAGCTTTTTAATAAAGTCAATCCTATTTGCTTCACTAGAAAGTAATTTGTTCCTCTCTTTCTGCTCCCCTAGCAGACTACTTGGGCTTCTTTTATGGCACTTGTTTCAAAATTCCTGATATCATAATTATTTGTGTTTATGACTGTGAACTTCAATAAACTGCAAGTTTCTTGAAGACAGAAATAGTGTTGTATTGACTGCTGTATTCCTGGAGGTATCATAGTGCCTGGAACATTGAGGATGCTCAAGGAAAGTGGAAAGTGGAATCTCTGTTGCCCATCTTCAGGATGTACCACCAGAAAATATACCATATCATTGACTTTGTTTATAAGTGGAAAGTCATAACCAGAGCACTCTATGAATATTGTATTAAAGAAGGCTATGCAGGAAAAAACCTAATCACAATATGGAAAAAGCAAGGCTATGAGAACTTGTGCTGGCTGCTGTGCCTTCAGACATGGAACACCAATTTTGGGACAAACTGCAATTGCTGTGTTCCTAAAACAAAGATAGAAGTGGGCTGCATCATTGAGTGCATGCACTGTGGCTGCCAGGGCTGCTCTAGCTGAGGTCCTTGGGCCCTGACCCCTCTCCACCCCGGACTCTGGACTTTGCACGTTCCTGACTGTTGTCGTCCCATTTCCTGGGAACAACTCTTCTCCTAGAGCAATGCCCTAGGCCTTAGTTGGAGCATGGTCTCTATAGGTGAAGGCTTTGCTCTCCATCAGCTGTGATTTGTAAAAATAAAAACTTTAAACCTCTTGGGGGGAAAACAACTGTTAAAAGAAGTTCTTCAGAAAAATGAAAATTATAGGTTAGGCACTTGGATTCACATAGCAAAAGGAAGACCATGGGAAAATCAATAAGTGAAGGTAAAATTAAAACTTTTATTTTCTTACACTTAATCTAACAGTTAAGTTTGCTAAAAATAATATCAATATGTTCATATATATGTTTAAATATATATGTTTATATATAAGTGAAATGAATGACAGCAATTATAGAAGGGAAGGGAGGGAGATACTAAGATTCTTTTATTATTATAAGGAACTCACACTATCCATGAAGTGGTACAGTGTTACCTGACAGTGAACTTGTGCCAGGCGTGCTGGCTCATGCCTGTAATTCTAGCACTTTGGGAGTCTAAGGCAAGAGGATCCCTTTAGCCCAGGATTTGGAGACACAGCCTGGACAGCATAGAGGGACCCTGTCTCTATTTTAAAAAAGAAAAGAAAATGAACTTGGATTAGTTTTAAATCTATATTGCAAACTCAATTGAATAAATAAAAAAGGAGAAAAAAAAATTATAACTGATATGTTTTATGTCAGAGAAAATGGAATCATGTAAAATTCTCAGTTAAAACCACAAGATGCAAAAGAAGATGGAAGATAAAAATAGAAGCAAAAAACAAGGGCAACAAATAGAAAACAGCAGCAAACATTGTAGATATTAGCCCAATCATATCAATAATCACTTTAAGTGGTCACTTTGGCAGCACATATACTAAAATTGGAAAGATACAGAGAAGATTAGCATGTCCATTGTGCAAGGATGACATGCAAATTTGTGAAGCATTCCATATTTTCATGGAAAGGAAAAACTGGTACCAGCCACTGCAAAAACACATTAAAGTACAAAGACCAATGACACTATGAAGAGACTGTATCAACTAGTTTGCAAAATAACCAGCTAGCATCATGATGACAGGATCAAATTTACACATAACAATAACCTTAAATGTAAATGGACTGAATGCCCCAATTAAAAGACTCAGACTGGCAAACTGGATAAAAAGTCAAGACCCATCAGTGTGCTGTATTCAAGAGACCCATCTCACATGCAAAGACACATAGCCTCAAAATAAAGGGATGAAGAAAAATTAACCAAGCAAATGGAAAGCAGAAAAAAGCAGGGGTTGCAATCCTAGTTTCTGACAAAACAGACTTTAAACCAACAAAGATCAAAAAAGACAAAGAAGGGCCTTACATAATGGTAAAGGAATCAATTCAGCAAGAAGAGCTGACAATCCTAAATATATAAACACCCAATACAGGAGCACCCAGATTCATAAAACAAGTTCTTAGAGACCTACAAAGAGACTCAGACTCCCATACAATAATAGTCGGAGACTTTAACACCCCATTGTCAATATTAGACAGATCAATGAGACAGAAAATTAACAAGGATATTCAGGACTTGAACTCAGCTCTGGATCAGGTGGACCATGTTAGGGTTTGAAGAGAAGGCAAGGGTTAAAGACACACACACACACACACACACACACACACACACACACACGGTAGCTTAACAGCAAATGCAGGCTTTATGTCCAGCGTAAGGCCTACAGAAGTGGGAGACCAGCTTAATGCCAGTGCCACCACTGCTTACAGGCTTGGACAATTTATAGGCCTGGATGGGCAGGGTCTGGGGGGGCATGGGCTGCTGCCTGGGAAAATGTTGATAATGTGTTCCCATGATGAGGCTGTTCTGGCCCTTGTTCTGTTGGAATGTGGTGTTTCTTGCACTTTTTCCCAGCAGAATATGATAAGAGGCAGGCTGTTTCTCATGGCCCAAATACCCAGTGGGATGTTTCACTTTGACCAAGGTCTGCAAAATGGTGGGGGGACTTACAAAATGGTGCAGTTTGGACTAATATTCTTGTCTTCTATTTTAATATAAAAGGAAGAGGGGTGTTTTTGATTATCTGGTTGCTTCCTGCTGAATAGGGGCCCTGTAATCAGGGTTTGGGTTTTTAAGCAGTGGGTGTCCGACTTCAGAGTTGTTTTCCTGGAGGCACTGATACTGGACTTGGTGGAGAAGGATGGTATCAATGTGTTTCTGGGTGGTTGCCTGGACAAGGGAGTTCAGCCTTCGGGAGATAAAGCAGGATATGAAGATGAGTATACATGGGCCAATTATTAGTATTAGTAGGAGGAAGATTAGGGACCCTAAGAAAGGGGCAACCTGCTATCCCAGTGCTGAGTGCAGCAGAGATGTTTAGTTCTGCTAACAGGGGAATGAAGTGTACAGGCTGTTGGGTATATGTGGAGGAGGAGGAAATAGGGATTACTAAAGGAACCTGAATGGTTTGGTTGTTAGGCAAAATGTTAATGTTTGGAGATTAAAACACCAGAGTGTATGTTCTTAACTCACCTGCCAGCAGGCAAAGATAAGCTTTTTTTGCCACACAGGAAAAAAGACCAGGGGTTGACAGGCAAGAGTTGTAAGTGAAGGCAGTGAGCCATGAGAAGATGGGGGTTGAATCCTGGACAAACTTTTTGTCCCAACTTTTTTGTTTTTCTAGGTTGAATAGCTGTTAACAAGGGTAACCCCTGTGAGGGCCTGATAGGGAATGTTGGTGGGGGTGGAGGTGAAGGTTGTTTGGTTTTGGAGAGAGATAGAGAAATGGATTTTTGTTAACTAATAGCCATTGCGGTTCTGATAGGGCAGAAGGATATAGGTTGCAGTTGAGGGAACTGTTTGTGCATTTTTTCCAAGGAGAGCCCTTGATTTGGCTACACGGAGAGCTGTGCCAGCAGAGAGGGGAGGGGTTAGTAAGAGGTGTTTAACAGTTGGAAGAAAGAGGGGAGTGTGACTGATTTAAGAGGCAATGTGTGAGGTTGACGAAGGGGGTCCAGCTGTTAGAGGTTGTGGGTGGGGACTTAGAGTATCCCACGGACAAAGAGGACACAAGGAGAAAAAGGAGATTTGAGTAGGAGTGAAGGTGTCCTGCAGCCATAGATCCTGGATTACTGTGAAGAATGTGTGTGGACTGCCTAGGGATGTGGGGAGGGAATACCAGGAAAGATCTGAAACAAGGTATAAGAGAAGATTTGAAATTAGAGGCAGAGAGTGTTATGGACCAGGGCCTTCTGGATTGGCAACTTCTGGAACTCTTGTTAAGCACAATGAGGTTGGTCCTGTGAAGAAGGAAGAATATTTTGGGGGTGAGAAAATTTCTGGATGTGGATCTTGTGCTCTTTTTAGCTTGGAATGGTGTATCCAGTGTGGAAGGGACATTAGCTTTTGCCACTGTGGGAGTAGTTAAGATAACCTGGTTAGGACCCATCCATTTAGGTTGGAGAGGTTAGGAGGAGGAGCCTGCAATCCAGATGCAGCTCTCTGGTTGTAGGGACAGGGAGGAGTGTTTGGAGGATGGACTTTTAGACTGGGGCAAGTAAGCATTTGCGTGCTGTCTTATTAGATGTTGAGTGAGGTGTAATGCCAGCCAAGTATCCTGTACATAAGGGGGAGCAGATACAGGGAGATTCTGGAGGATAAAATGGCATTTGTACATGAGTTTAAATGGGCTTAGGCTGAGGGGCTTTTGGGGAATGGCTCGCAAACGCATGAGGGCCAATGGGAGAAGTGAAGTCCAGATCATGTTAACCTCTAAGGAGAGTTTGGTTAGTTGTTGTTTTAAAAGGGCATTGGCCCATTTAATTTTACCTAAAGATTGGGTGGAGTAAGGAATATGAAAAGCTCATTTAATGTTTACAGCCTTTGCCAGCTGTTGGTTAACCTGTGAAACAAATGTTGACCCGTTGTCTACTGGATGGAAGAGGGGAGTTTAAACTGGGGGATAATATGGGTGAGGAGAATAGAAGTGACAGTGTGTGCCTTTTCGGTGGTGGTAGGAAAAGCTTCTATCCATCCAGAGAATGTATCTACTATTGTTAGAAGGTACCAAACTTGTTTTACGGGGTGCATGTTGGTGAAGTCGATCTGCCAGTGCTGCCCTGCCAGGTGCCCTCGGGCCTGATGTGTGGGGAAAGGAGGTCATTTGATAATTTCCTGAGGGTAAGTTTGAGTGCAAAGGGGACATGCCTTAGTAATATCTTTGAGATTGGCAGCCATGGTGGGAGAATCTATACAAGTTTTTAAGAGCTGGAGTAGGGGCCAATAACCGGCATAAAAATGGTTGTGCACATATGAAAGTACAGAAGGTTTCTGGGACTTGTGAAAAAATTTTATCATTGAGGTAGAACTATTTTCCTTCCTGAACCATGCCAGCCTGGGTGAGTGAGGTTTGTTTTGCCTGGGTATATACAGGGAATATGCTGGGAAAAATGGGCAATAATGATTTTTTTTTTGAGATGGAGTCTTGCTCTGTTGCCCAGACTGGAGTGCAGTGGCATGATTTTAGCTCACTGCAACCTCCACCTCCTGGGTTCATGCCATTCTCCTGTCTCAGCCTCCCACGTAGCTGGGACTACAGGTGCCCACCACCACGCCTGGCTAATTTTTTGTATTTTTAGTAGAGATGGGGTTTCACCGTGTTAGCTAGGATGGTCTCGATCTCCTGACCTCGTGATCTGCCCGCCTTGGCCTCCCAAAGTGTTGAGATTACAGGCGTGAGCCACCACACTTGGCCAATGATGGGGTTTTAAGAGCTGCCTGCTGGGCTGCCAAATTTGCTAAAACCTTTTCCTTGGTTATGGCATTTGTAGCCTTTTGGTATCCCTTACAATGGATAATGGCAGCCTGTAGTTGTAGTTTAGCTGCCTCCAGCAGCCTGTGTTTGAGTTTGCCATTTTCTATGGGTGTTCCTTTTGTAGTTAGAAAACCCCTTTCCTGCCAGATTAAGGTGTGAGAGTGTAGGATGTGAAATGCTTATTTGGAATTGATGTAAATGTTAACACTCCCTTTAGTAGGATCAGGGACCTGGTTAGGGCAACTATCTTTGCCTGTTTACAGGTAGTTCTGCCTGTTGAGAGGTAATTCTGCCTGTTGAGAGGTATTATGGGGTGAAAGAGCATTGGATTCTTGGAGTTTATTTTCAGCAATGATAGTATAGCCATGGCTCCCTAAAAGAGCTTCCATTAATGAACCATGTAGGTGTTTACCTGCAAAGGAGCTTCCGAGATGTTTTGGAAGTGGGAGGAAAGGGAGTTCAAGAGGTTCAGGCAGGAGTAATAGAGCTCAGAGCTGGAAGTGTTTACAGGTAGGAGGGTGGCTAGCTTGAGAGCTTTACATCTCTGGAAGGTGATTAGAGGGTTTCCTATGAATAAGGCATGCACCTGCTGTAAACGGGATGATGGGAGGTATAGAAGAGATTGGTAGCTTATGAAGTTCTGCAGGTTATGGGAAGATGCCATAGTAATGTGTTGGTAGAGAGTGAGTTTCTGTGCCTCTGAGGCCAGCAATGTGACCGCACCCAATATTTTTAGGCAGGGTGGCCAGCCTTGGATGACAAAGTCCAGTTGTTTTGAGAGGTATGCAGTGGCTTGTGGGGCATTGCCATATGTTTGGCAGAGTAGTCCAAGAGCAAGGCCTCGGTCACAATGTATATACAGAGGAAAGAGCTTGGTGTGGTTGGGCAGTCTCAGTACTGGGACCATTTTAGGCACTTTTTCATTTTTTAAAGTGAGAGTTGATGGGGCAAGCTAGGTTCAGGGGTTCTAGGATGGGCCCATGTGAGGCCGTGTAGAGCAGCTTGGTCAGCAAGTTGAAGTTGGAAATCCACAGTCAGAAGTATCCCACAAGGCCCAAGAAGGAGAGGAGGTCCTTTGAAGGGGCATGTCCCAAATTAGCTCCTTACATTGAGTTGGGATGGCTGGAGAGTTAGGGGTTAGGACAAGCCCAAGGTAAGTAATCTGGGTTTGGGCTACCTTGAGTCTTTGTGGGTGAGACCAAATATCCTCAGCTATGGAGGAAGTTTAAAAGCTAAGTGGTGTGTTGCATGGACAGATGGAGGGGCTACAGAGAAGGAGGTTATTGATTATTGGAGGAGGGTGCTAGGAGCAAGGGGAAGTTCAGCCTAGTCCTTGGTGAGGGCCTGTCCAAATAGGTGGGTGCTATCTCAGAACCCCTGTGGAAGTACAGTCCATATTAGTTGGATGGATGTTTGAGTATCAGGATCTGACTAAGTGAAACCAAAAAGACTTTGGGAAGCTAGATTTAAGGGAATAGTGAAAAAGGCATCATTTAAATCCAATATAGAGAAGTGTGTGGTAGATGGGGGAATATGGGAGAGTAGAGCATATGGCTTGGGGACCACCAGATGGATTGGCACCACCACCTGGTTTACAACTCAGAGATCCTGGATAAAGTGGTAAGACCCATCTGTCTTTTTGACAGCCATGATAGGGGTGTTGTGGGAAGAGTTTACAGGCTTGAGAATTTGAGCTTGTAAAAGTTTACAGGTAATAGGTTTGAGGCCCCTGAGGCTGGCTGGGTTAAGGGGATATTGAGACTGATGAAGGAAAATGGAGGGGTTTTGGAGGGTTATTTTAACTGGGATGTGATGTGTGGCTATTGTGGGTTTAGAAACATTCCAAACTTCAGGATTAACAGAAAGTAACAGAGTGGATAATGAGGATGAGGGGGAGGAGAGGGAAGCATCTGGGCTGCAGAGTAAAATAAAATGGGTAGAATTGCCGGAGGCAAATTGTATGGAGGCGTGGAATTTACTTAATATGTCCTGCCTCAAGATAGGAGTAGGGCACTGAGGATTAACCAGGAAGGAGTAGGTAAAGGGAGTGTTAAATAGGTTGCATAATAGAGGACCAGTCTATTTGTGCCTAGAGGGGAGTTTATCAATTCCCATAATAGAAGAACTAAGAGGGGTTCCAGAATATTCTGGTAAAACCGAGTAACTAGCCCCCATATCTAATAGGAAAGATATGGGCTTACCAGAGACCGACAGCATTACCCTGGGTTCCGAGGTGGTAGTGGTGACGGGCCAATGGATTCCAGGCCCTGTCAGTCTTCAGTTAGAGGTGATGAAGCGGGAGGAAGAGTTTGGCTGAGCACAGTCTGACTTCCGGTGTTGTTTCTTTTTTTCTTTTTTTTTGAGACAGAGTTTCGCTCTTGTCGCCCAGGCTGGTGTGCAATGGCATGATCTCAGCTCACTGCAACCTCTGCCTCCTGGGTTCAAGTGATTCTCCTGCCTCAGCCTCCCAAGTAGCTGGGATACAGGCACCTGCCACCATGCCCAGCTAATTTTTGTATTTTTAGTAGAGACGGGGTTTCACCATGTTGGCCAGACTGGTCTCAAATTCCTGACCTCAGGTGATCCACCTGCCTTGGCCTCCCAAAGTGCTGGAATTACAGGCATGAGCTACTGTTCCTGGCCCAGTGTTTCTTGATACCACAGATAGGGTAAGGTTTTGAGGGTGGCCTGGGATTAGGGCAGGCTTTTGCCCAGTGATCCTGTTGGCCACACTAAAAACAGGCTTCTGGCAGTGACTGTTGCAAAGTTGAGGACTTCTGTATGCATTGGGAACCCTGTTGAATGACAGCTGCCAGCATCTGGTATTTAGCCTGGTCTCTTTTTACTTTTTGGGTTTTTAGTTCGTCCTCTCTATTGTTAAAGACCTTAAAGGCCACTTTGATTAAGTCTCTTTGGGAGGTTTGAGGGCTATTCTCCAATTTTAAAAATTTCTTTCGGATGTGTGGGGCTGACGGGGAGATGAAGTATAAATGGAGGTAGATTCTGCCCTTATTGGTATTAGGGCTTAAGGTGGTATATTTAGTCATGGCCTTTGAAAGGGAGGAGAGGAAAAGAGCAGGGGCAGCTTTATTTATGACAGCTAGGAGGCTTGATATTATATGGCCTTGTTGCTGTGTCTGCAGAAGTTGCCTGATAATCCCAATTGGGGTTAGTTTTGGGGACAGCCAGAATCCCTATTGGGTTATGAGCAACATCTTGTTGGTAGAGGTTGTTTGCATGGGCCTGGGCATTCATCCAGATGTGTCCCCTGTCCTCCAGGGTGAGGGTGGAGGAGAGGATTACATATATGTCATGCCAGGTAAGGTTATAAGATTGAGTGACATACAGAAATTCCTTGTGGAAAGATGTGAGATCCATGGAAAAGGAGCCAATTATCTTTTTAAGATGGGAGAGGATGGCTAGGGAGAAGGGAACATGAGCTCAGATTATGCCTTTGACCCTTGCCACCTCCTGCAAGGAAAGGACTTTGGAAGGCCTTTGGATGTGTGCCTGGTTTTCAGGAAAAGGGGGTTGGGTGTGAGAGCTGATTTGCAGTGGAGAAGGAAAGGGGGACGGAGGGCAAAAGTAAGGGGGTGGAGGAGCCGCAGCCAAAGGAGAATAAGGAGGGGATGGTGGTGGGAGGGGGACCGAGGGAGGGGGATTGTTTGCCAGGTTGAAATTAGAGGAGGGATTGTCCAAAGGAGGAGGCATTTTTGCGGGTTTTTTGTTGAGGAGGAGGATTTGAAAAGGTGAACATGATTGGCAGAGAGAGAGAGCTGCAAACAGAGATAAGCAAAGCATCTCACGTCATTTACCATTGCGTTGGAGGAAGTTTTTTAGATTATGTTGAATTTGGAAATTGAATGTTTTGTTTTTTGGCCATTGACTATTGTTTTCCAGGTTACACTAGGGCTAGGCAACATAAGAGAGGAAAGTAAGGCATTCTGTCTTAATGGAGTCCACCAAGCCCTGGGCTTGGAGGATCCAGATGAGACATTTGGGAGGAGTGAATAAGGTATTCAGTTTTAATGGAGTCCACTAAGCCCTGGGCTGGGAGGTTCCAGATGAGACACCTGAGAGTGGTGTCTTGAGGAGGTTTGAGGAGACTTGCCCCATACTGGTGGCTGGAAGGGTGAGAAATTTAGAAGAGGGGAGTGAGTACCCCAGAGGGGAGTGAATACTCCAAAGGAAAGTGAGTACCCTGGAGAGGAGTGAGTACCCGAATTCCTCCGGGAGAAGGAACATAGGATAGCTGAGCTGGAGCATCCCCACAGCTCTTTGCAGTCCCCCAGAGGCCGGAGTGGCTGGAATGGTGAGCATTCAAGGGCACCCCGAGAAGGCAGGCCGTGGTCACCTGGTGACAGAGGAGACCTCTCACCCAGAGTTGGGATTTTCTGGTGAACCATCAGAAATAGAGAGGAATTTGGAAAGGAGGAAAAGGGAGACTCACCCACTAATTGGAGATTAGTGTTGGATGTGATGTCCAGCAATGGGGGTGATCCTTGTCAGAGCCACCCAGAAAAGGGAAAGAAAGAAAAAGAGGATGGAGAGTTTGATCAGGATCTGGAGGTCAGCCCAGGGCTGGAGAAGATGAGAAAATGAGGGAAGCAGGGCTGGGAACAAGGAGTCCACTCAGGATCTGGAAGCAGTCCTGGGTCTAGTTTTTGCTGCTTGCTGCTTTCCAGGTTGCAAGAGAAGACTTACCTGTTTAGAACCCAATCCCCATCCCAGGTTTTGGCACCAAAATGTTAGGTTTTGAAGGGAAGTTGAGAGTTAAAGGAAGACACACACACAGAGAGAGGGCAGCTTAACGGCAATACCAGTATATCGCAAAAACCTGTTAAGGTGGGGGACCAGCTTAATGCCAGAGCCCACCGTGGCTTATAGGCTTGGGCAATTCATAGGCCTGAGTGGGAGGGGACTGTGGGGGCATGGCTTGCTGCCTGGAAAAATGTTGATAACCTGTTCACAGGATGAGGTGGTTCTGGCCCTTGTTCTGGCAGAATGTGGTGTTCCTTGCACTTTCTCTCAGCAGAATATGATAAGAAGCAGGCTGTTTCTCATAGCCCAAACTACCATGGAATGTTTCACTTTGATCAAGATCTGCAAAATGGCAGGCGGCTTACAAAATGATGCAATTTGGACTAACAAACCTGCTAGATATCTACAGAACTCTTTATCCAAAAACCACAGAATATACATTCTTATCAGTGCCGCATGACACTTACTCTAAAATCGATCACATAATTGGAAGTAAAACACTCCTCAGCTAATGCAAAGGAACTGAAATAATAATAAACAGTCTCTCAGACCACAGGGCAATCAAATTATAACTCAAGATTAAGAAACTCACTCAAAACCACACAACTACATGAAAATTGAACAGCCTGCTCCTGAACTGGGTAAATAATGAAATAAAGGCAGAAATCAAGAAGTTCTTTGAAACAAATGAGAACAAAGAGACAACATACCAGCACTATTCACAATAGGGAAGACATGGAATCAACCCAAAGGCCCATCAATGATAGACTGGATAAAGAAAATGTGGTACATACACACCACAGAATACTACGTAGCCTTAAAAAAGAATGAGATCATGTCCTTTGCAGGGACATGGATGAAGCTGGAAGCCATTATCCTCAGCAAACTAACACAGGAACAGAAAACCAAACACTGCATATTCTCACTCATATGTGGGAGCTGAACAATAAGAACACATGGACACAGGGAGGGGAACAACACACACTGGGGCCTGTCAGGGGTGTGGGGGAGGGAGAACATCAGGGTAAATAGCTAATGTATGCAGGGCTTAATACTTAGGTGATGGGTTGTTAGGTGCAGCAAACCACCATGGCACACATTTACCTATGTAACAAACATGCATATCCTGCACATGTATCATCTGACCTTAAAATAAAACAATATAAAATAAAAAATAAAGTAGTTGGCTAGGTTTACATTTTGCAATATAGACATTGCAGAATTTAGACATATAGGAAATCAAGATTCTGGGCACATTCATTGTAAAGTGAAATCAGAAAGTCTCTGGTTATAAACAGTGAATGGGATTAAGCAGGTGTTTTATAGGCAGTCTCCTCACACTGAATTGCAGCCGTGTGCTATTTGGAATGCAGTCTGACTTAATAACTCACACATGCCAGTAACATACATGATAGAGCCAAAGTACTGTAGTTAAATAATGGATTTTAGCATCTGAATTTATTGCGAGAGTCAAGTAAGGGGTTATATATGCGTGCATTTTGGTCTGAATCTTGAACTTCTGTTAAACATTGATATAAATGTGTCTCTTGAGACTGGTCTATAACAGATTTAAAAAAATGATTACTTTTTCTCAGGCTTTAAAAATCCTATTTTTGGCAAAAGAATCTATGAGTTTTATTAAACAAAGTAAAAGTTTAGACCTTTACAAATAATCACTTTAAATGTTAATGGTCTAAATACACCAATTAAAAGACAGAAATAGTCAGAGGGAGTCAAGACGCAATGCCCAAACATATGTTTTCTACAAGGAATCCACGTTAAATATAAACACACATATAGATAAAAAGATAAATGGATGGAGAATGACATACCATGTTGATATTAATAAAAAGAAAGTGGTAGTAGCTGTATTAATTTAAGACAAAGCAGACTTCAGAGCAAAAAAAAGTATCAGGATAAAGAGGTTTACTACATAATGATGAGGGCCAATTATACAACAGGGCTAACAATCCTTAATGTGTATGCACCTAACAATAGCATCAAAATACATGAGGCAAAAAATGATAAAACTGTAAAAGGGAATAGATACATTCACTATTATAGTTGGAGACTTTAACCTGTCTTTTTCAGTAATGGACAGATTTGACAGGCAGAAAATTAATAAGGACCTAGAGGAAATCAATATCACCATTAATCAAATAGATTTAATTAACACCAATTAAAGGGCACTTCATCAAACAACAGTAGATTATACATTGTTCTCAAGCTCACACAAAACATTCGCCAAGACTGATGACATTCTGGGCCACAAAACACCTTAACAAATTTGTATGGATATGAATCATACAATGTCTGCTCTCAAACCACAATGGAATTAAATGAGAAGTTAATAACAGAAAGATAGCTGGAAAATCCCAAAATACTTGAAAATCAAACAACAGACTTCTAAATAACACACGAGCCAAAGAGACTCAATGTAAATGTTTATTGATAGATGAATGGATAAAGAAAATGTAGTATACACATACAATGAAATATTATTCAGACTTATGAAAGAAGGAAATCCTGCCATTTGTGAAATATGGATGAGTGTGGAGGATAATAGGCTAAGTGAAATTAGCCAAACACACAAGGACAAATACTACATAATACCACCTATGTGATGAATCTAAAATAGTCAAACTCATAGAAGTGGAGAGTGGAATAGTTGTTGAAGGGAACATGATGAGGTGGAATCAAAGTTATTAGACAAAGAATACAATTTTCAGTTACATAAGTTGAATAAGTCCTAGGGATATATTGTACAGCATAGAGCCTATGGTTAATAATACTGTATTGTGTACTTAAAATTTTAGCTAGGTGTGGTGGCTCATGCCTGTAATTTCAACACTTTGAGAGGCTGAGGCAGGAGGATCACTTGAGTCCAGCAGTTTGAGACCAGCCTGGGAAACAAAGCAAGACCTTGGTTCTACAAAAAATAAAAAATAAATTAGCTCAGTGTGGCAGTGTGCACTTGCAGTTCCAGCTCCTCAGGAGACTGAGATGGGAGGATTGGTTGAACCCAGGAGTTCAAGGCTGCAGTGAGCCATGATTGTGCCACTGCCCTCAAGCCTGGGTGAAAGAGTAAGGCTTTGTCTCAAAAAAATTTGCCAAGAAGGTAGATCTTATATTAAGTATTCTCAACACACACACACACACACACACACACACACACACACAGACACACACACACACACAGACACACACACACACAAATAAGAAGGCAGGAGAAAACTTTTGAAAGTGACAGGTAGTTTTATGGCATAGATTGTGCTGATAGTTTCATGAATGTATACTTATCTCCAAATAACATGGTTTTGTTTAAAGAAGATATCTTTTTTTTAGAAGAAGAAATCTTAATAGAAATTTAAAAATATTTTTAGCTAATTGAAAATGAGATGACAGCTGATCCAAATTTGTGGCATGCAGTGAAAGCAGTGCTGAGAGGGAAATTTATAGTACTGAATGCACATATGAGAAAAGAAAAAAGACACAAAATCAATAATCTTAAGCTTATACCTTAAGAAACTAGAAAAAAAGGAAGCAAATTAAATCCAAAGTTAGCAGAAGAAAAGAAATAATACAGATCACATCAGAAATCAATGAAATTGACAACAGGATATTAATAAAGAGAATCAGCAAAACGAAAAGCTGGTTCTTTGAAAAGATCAATAAAATTGATAAGCCTGTAGCCAGGCTAAGAAAGAAAGTGAGAAGACACAAATTAATAATATCAGAAATGAAAGAGGGGACATCACTAAAGATCCCATGGACATTAAAAGGGTAATAAAGAAATATTATGAACAACTCTATATTCATTATTTGATAACCTGGGTGACCCAATTTCTTAAAAGGCACAATCTAACAAAACTCATCCAAAATAAATATATAATTTGACTAGCCCTATATCCATTACAGATATTAAAATTACCTATTGGCTACTATGCTCACTCCCTGGTGACAGGATCCATACCACAAACCTCAGCTTCATGCAATATAACCATGTGACAAATCTGCACACGTACTCCCTGTATCTGAAATAAAAGTTGAAATTTAAAGAAATACTAAAAATAATTTTAAAATATATTAAATAAATATCAATAACCTCCCCAAACCAAAAGTACCAGGTCCAGTTACATTCACTGGGGAATTCTACAAACATTTAAGGAAGAAATAATACCAATTATTTGTAATATTTTTCAGAAGATAAAAGCAGAGATAATTTCTAATTCATATTATAAAGCCAGCATTACCCTAATACCAAAATCAAAGACATTACAAGAAAAGAAAACTATAGACCAATATTTTTGATGAGCATAAATGCAAAAATTCTCAATAAAACATTAACACATCAAATCTAACAATACAGAAAAATAATTATATGCCACAATCAAGTGGTAATTTTCCCAGGCATGCAAAGTTAGTTCAACATTTGAAAATCAATTAATGTAATAAATCAATAAGCTAAAGAAGAAAAATCACATAATCATATTCAATAAGCACAGAAAAAAATATTTGACAAAATTCAACTCCCATGATAACCAGTCTCAGCAAATTCAGAATAGAAAGGAACTTCTTCAACTTCATAAGAATATGTACAACAAATGCACAGTTAACATCATACTTACCAGTGAGAAACAAGAACTTTTCCCTGTAAGATCAGGAACAAAGCAAGAATGGCTGGATAATTCTCTGAAGTCTACTCGTGGGTTGTGGTGCTGGTGGTAGCAGCCAGAAAACATAGAAGATAAAAAGCATTAATTACATGAAATAGTATATTCTGCATTGCACAGGAGTATTTTTGGTTTTGAATGAAAGCTGTGCCCTGGAAAGGATAGCATTCATTTTTTAAGGTTTTGAGAAACACTGGATGACTAGTTTGGATATACATTTTGGCACATTCTGTTTGACCATCCAGCTGGAGAATAATATACTAAGCTTAAGCAAACTTTACCCTAGAGGAGAAGAAATAAGTAATTTTTTTCTTTTTTTGAGACGGAGTCTCGCTCTGTCTCCCAGGCTGGAGTGCAGCGGCGCAATCTCGGCTCACTGCAAGCTCCGCCTCCTGGGTTCACGCCATTCTCCTGCCTCAGCCTCCTGAGTAGCTGGGACTACAGGCGCCCGCCACCATGCCCGGCTAATTTTTTGTGTTTTTAGTAGAGACGGGGTTTCAGCGTGTTAGCCAGGATGGTCTTGATCTCCTGACCTCATGATCCGCCTGCCTTGGCCTCCCAAAGTGCTAGGTTACAGGCGTGAGCCACTGTGCCTGGCCGAGAAATAAGTATTTTCAAAAAAAAGAATTAGGACATGGTGGCCTTAGTCTGAGAAGACCTGGTGTATGAGTCAGTGGAGCATTTTAAGGACATTGTTGTAGTCATGAGTGGAGTCTTGACGGGCAGGAAAATTAATTTTGGTTAAGGTATTGAGCAGCATAAAAAGAGTGTTGTTATATAGCGTGATGCCTCCAGTTTTGTTCTTTTGGTTTAGGATTGACTTGGCGATGCGGGCTCTTTTTTGGTTCCATATGAACTTTAAAGTAGTTTTTTCCAATTCTGTGAAGAAAGTCATTGGTAGCTTGATGGGGATGGCATTGAATCTGTAAATTACCTTGGGCAGTATGGCCATTTTCACGATATTGATTCTTCCTACCCATGAGCATGGAATGTTCTTCCATTTGTTTATATCCTCTTTTATTTCCTTGAGCAGTGGTTTGTAGTTCTCCTTGAAGAGGTCCTTCACGTCCCTTGTAAGTTAGATTCCTAGGTATTTTATTCTCTTTGAAGCAATTGTGAATGGGAGTTCACTCCTGATTTGGCTCTCTGTTTGTCTGTTGTTGGTGTATAAGAATGCTTGTGATTTTTGTACATTGATTTTCCAAAACAGCATGGTACTGGTACCAAAACAGAGATATAGATCAATGGAAGAGAACAGAGCCCTCAGAAATAACGCCGCATATCTGCAACTATCTGATCTTTGACAAACCTGACAAAAACAAGAAATGGGGAAAGGATTCCCTATTTAATAAATGGTGCTGGGAAAACTGGCTAGCCAGATGTAGAAAGCTGAAACTGGATCCCTTCCTTACACTTTATACAAAAATTAATTCAAGATGGATTAAAGACTTAAACGTTAGACCTAAAACCATAAAAACCCTACAAGAAAACCTAGGCATTACCATTCAGGACATAGGCATGGGCAAGGACTTCATGTCTAAAACACCAAAAGCAATGGCAACAAAAGCCAAAATTGACAAGTGGGATCTAATTAAACTAAAGAGCTTCTGCACAGCAAAAGAAACTACCATCAGAGTGAACAGGCAGCCTACAAAATGGGAGAAAATTTTTGCAACCTACTCATCTGACAAAGGACTAATATCCAGAATCTACAATGAACTCAAACAAATTTACAAGAAAAAAACAAACAACCCCATCAAAAAGTGGGCGAAGGACATGAACAGACACTTCTCAAAAGAAGACATTTATGCAGCCAAAAAACACGTAAAAAAATGGTCACCATCACTGGCCATCAGAGAAATGCAAATCAAAACCACAATGAGATACCATCTCACACCAGTTAGAGTGGCAATCATTAAAAAGTCAGGAAACAACAGGTGCTGGAGAGGATGTGGAGAAACAGGATCACTTTTACACTGTTGGTGGGACTGTAAACTAGTTCAACCATTGTGGAAGTCAGTGTGGCGATTCCTCAGGGATCTAGAACTAGAAATACCATTTGACCCAGCCATCCCATTACTGGGTATATACCCAAAGGACTATAAATCATGCTGCTATAAAGACACATGCACACGTATGTTTATTGCGGCACTATTCACAATGGCAAAGACTTGGAACCAACCCAAATGTCCAACAATGATAGACTGGATTAAGAAAATGTGGCACATATACACCATGGAATACTATGCAGCCATAAAAAATGATGAGTTCATGTCCTTTGTAGGGACATGGATGAAATTGGAAATCATCATTCTCAGTAAACTATCGCAAGAACAAAAAACCAAACACCGCATATTCTCACTGATAGGTGGGAATTGAACAATGAGAACACATGGACATAGGAAGGGGAACGTCACACTCTGGGGACTGTTGTGGGGTGGGGGAACGGGGGAGGGATAGCTTTAGGAGATATACCTAATGCTAAATAATGAGTTAATGGGTGCAGCACACCGGCATGACACATGTATACATATGTAACTAACCTGCACATTGTGCACATGTACCCTAAAACTTAAAGTATAATAATAATAAAATTTTTAAAAAAAGAGTGTTGTTACTAAAATGGAGGGAGTTTATGATAAAACACTTGGATATTGTGGCACAGGCCTTCAAGTATTGACAGGTCTTCTGCCTTCTAATTGAATTCTCTGCCTAACAGCTCATTTCATTTGCCTCTGAATGGAGTTCAATTTAATTCATGATCAATAAGTAGTAAGTAGTCCATGAGGATCTCGGAAAGACAAAGTAATTGAAAGGCAAGGCTTCATGCCATGGACACAGCTGGATTTAAATTTCCGCAGTATGAAATATAAGAAGGTAAAGAGGTGTGAATTCCATAGTGTATTAGGCTAAATGCAAAAACAGAAGGTAGTTCCACATATGCAAGGATCTTGATGCTATCATTCTTAGATGTAGACAACAAAACTCTTTTGTGTGGTTTCAGTAACAGAGAGATAATAGGTGGGCTTCATCAAGAGTTTTTATTGTAATTCTAAACTATGGAATGTTTTACTCCAAACTATAATAAATATAATAAATAAATATAAGACTAAACAATGATACCACTGGAATTCAATACATTCTTCCTCTTTCCAATGACACAACATTTTAATGAACAGGAAAGCAAAAAACAGATAGGGGCCAATTCAGTGAGAGGATCTAAGAATTGTAAATATATGCACCCAACACTGGAGCACCCAGATATATAAAGCCATTATTATTAGAGTTAAAGAGAAATGCAGACCCCAATACAATAATAGCTGGAGAATTCAACATCCCACTTTCAGCATTGGACAGATCTTCCAGATAAAAAAATCAACAAAAAACACCAGACTTAATCTGCACTATAATATAACATAAATAATGTGTATTCTGCAGTCATTGGATGAAGTGTTCTGTAAATATTGATTAGATCCATTTGTTCTATAGTGAATATCAAGTCTGATATTTCTTTGTTGATTTTCAGCCTGGATGATCTGTCTAATGCTGAAAGTGGAGTGTTGAAGACTCTAACGATCATTGTTTTGTGGTCTCTCTCTTTAGCTCTAACAATATGTGCTTTATATATGTGGGTGCTCCAGTATTGAGTGCATATATATTTACCATGTTATATATTCTTGCTGAAATGATCTCTTTATCATTATACAGTGACCTTCTTTGTCTCTTCTTATATCTTTTGTTTGAAATCTATTTTTTTTTCTGATATAACTACACTTGTTCTTTTTTGGTTTCTATTAGTATAAAATATCATTTTCTATCCTTTTGTTTTCAGTCTATATGCGTCTTTATAGGTGAAATGTGTCTCTTGTAGGCAACAGATCAATGCATCTTGATTTTTAATCCATTCAGCCACTCTTTCTCATTTGATTATGGAATTTAGTCCATCTACATTCAATGTTATTATTGATAAATAAGGACTTACTCTTGCCATTTATTTATTGTTTTCTGGTTGTTTTGTGATCTTCCCTTCCTTCTTTCCTTCCTTCCTGTAATCCTTTTAGTGGGGGTGATTTTCTTTGATGGTATGTTTTAATTTCTTGCTTTTTATGTTTTTCAATCCATTGTACATTTTTTGATATGAGGGTGCTGTGATGCTTGCAAATACTATTGTATAACCCATTATTTTAAACTGATTACAACTTAATACTGATTGCATAAAAAATTAAATAAGAAGTAATGAAAAACTAATATAAACTCTACATGTTAACTTCAATCCCTGCTTTTTAACTTTTTGTTTTTTCTATTTATGTCTTATTGTACTGTCTACGTCTTAAAAAGTTTTTGTAGTTGTTTTTGATCTGTTCATCTTTTAGTCCTTCTACTTAAGATATAAATAGTTTGCACAACACAAATACAGTGTTATATTATGTGTTTTTCTCCATACTCACTATTATCAGTGAGTTTTGTACTTTCAGATGATTTCTTGTTGCTCATTAACATCATTTTGTTTATGATTAAATAACTCCTTTAACATTTCCTATAGGACAGGTCTGGTGTTGATGAAATGCCTCAGTTTTCATTTGTCTAGGAAAGTATTTTTCTTTTACATTTAAAAGACATTTTTATGGGATATACTATTCTAGTGTAAACATGTTTCTTCTTTTAGCAGTTTAAATATGTTATGCCACTCTCTCCTCGCCTGTAAGATTTCCACTGGAAAACCTGCTGCCAGATGCTGTGTTGTCTGTTTTTTGTTTGTTTTTTTTTTTCTTTTCTCTTGCAGCTTTTAGCATTCTTTCTTTATTGTTGACATTTTGGGAATTTGACTATTAAATGCCTCAAGGTAGTATTCTTTGGGTTAAATCTGCTTGGTGTTCTATAACCTTCTTGTACATAAATATTGATATCTTTCTGTAGGTTTGGGAAATTCTCTGTTATCATCCCT
Organism: Pan paniscus; assembly: GCF_029289425.2. Lineage (NCBI taxonomy): Eukaryota > Metazoa > Chordata > Mammalia > Primates > Hominidae > Pan > Pan paniscus. The sequence goes on from NC_073272.2 coordinate 74,902,667, forward strand.
TTGAATAAACTTTCTACCCATATCTGTTTCTCTACCTCTTGTTTAAGGCTGATAACTATTATATTTCCCCCTTTGAGGCTATTTTCTAGATCTCATAGGGATGCTTCATTGTTTTATATTCTTTTTTCTTTTGTCTCCTCTGACTGTGTGTTTTCCTATAGCCTGTCTTCAAGCTCACTAATTCTTCCTTCTGGTTGATCAATTCTGATGCATTCTTCAGTATACGTCAATTGCTTTTTGCAACACCACAATTTCTGCTTGATTCTTTTAAATTATTTCAATCTCTTTGTTAAATTTATCAGATAGGATTCTGATTCCCTTCTCTATGTTATCTTGAATTTATTTGAGCTTCAAATAAATTCAAAACAGCCATTTTGAACTCTCTTTCTGAAAGGTCACATTTATTTCTCTCTCTGGGATTGATGCCTGGTACCTAATTTAATTCATTTGGTGAGGTCATGTTTTCTGGATAGTCTTGATGCTTGTGGATGTTTGATGAACAGTTTCTGGGCACTGAGTGGTTAGGTATTTATTGTAGTTTTGCAGTCTGGGCTTGTTTGTACCTGTCCTTCTTGAGAAGGCTTTTCAGGTATTTGTAAGTACTTAGTTGTTGTGACCAAAGTTTTTGGTCACTGTTTCTATATCTGCATTAGAGGGCACTCCAGTCCAGCAGTGCTGTGGTTCTTGCAGACTCATAGAAGTACTGCCTTTGTTGTCTTGGATAAAATTGGCAAGAATTTTCTGGTTTACCAGGCAGAGACTCTTATTCTTTCCTTTACATTCTCCCAAACAAATGGAGTCTCTCCCCCTGTGCTAAGCTGCCTAGAGCTAGGGGAGGAGGAGGAGTGACACAAGTACTGCTGTGGCCATCACACTGGGACTGTACTGGATGAGAACTGAAGCCAGCACAGCATTGAGTCTCATTCAAGACCCACTGTAACCACTACCTGGCCACTGCCTATGTATGCTCAAGGCTCTAGGGCTCTCCAATCAGCAGGTGACAAAGCCAGCCAGGCTTCTGTTCTTCCCTTCTGGTGGCAAGTTCCCCTGGGCCCTGGGTATGTTCAGATGCCATCTAGGAGCTAGTACCTGGAGTCAGAAGCCTTAGAAATCTGCCATGTGCTCTACTCTACTGCACCTGAGCTGGCACCTAACCACAAGACAAAGTCCTTCCTTCTTTTTCCTCCCATTTTCACAGGCAGAGGATTCTCTTCCCATGGCCACCACCCCACAGGCCCATGGGGAACACTGCCAGGCTACCACTGGTATTCACTTAAGGCCCAAGGGCTCTTTAGTCAGCCTGTGGCAAATTCTGCCTGGTCTAGGATTCACCCTTTGGGGCAGTGGGCTTACCTCTGGCCCAATGCAGGTCCAGAAATGCCATCTAAGAGCCAAGGCCTGGAATCAGTGACTGCAAGAGCCCACTTGGTGTTCTTTCCCACTGTGACTGAGCTGGTACCTAACCTACAAGACAAAATCCCCTTTACTCTTTCCTCTGCTATTCTCAAGCAGAAGTCTCTCCCATAGCCACCACATGTAGGAATGTTCTGGGTCACATCTGAAACCAGCACATTTTTGGAGTCTTGCCAAAGGCCCACGGCAAGTAGTACCTGGCTATTGCTGGTGATTATTTAGGGTTCAAGGGGTCCTTAGTCAACAGTTGATGAATCTTTTGTGGACTGGGTCCTTCCCTTCAAGGCATTGGGTTTCCTTTTGGCCAAAGGTGTGTCTCAAAATGTTATGCAGGAGCTAGGGCGTGGAATGGGGTCCTCATGACTCTGTCAGCTGCCCTATCCTGCTGTGGCTAAGCTAGTGACCAAGTTGCAAGGCAAAATCCACTTGACTCTTCCCTCTCCTTTCCTCAAGCAGAAGGAAGTAGTCTTTTTGGAGCTTCACATTAGGCTGGCTGTCTGGTGTTGGGGGAGGGGTGGCAAAGGCACTCTTTAAGCTTCCCTGGTTGGTGTCACACTAGGCCATGTGCCCCCCGAGTTTACTGGCTTCAAGCTCAGCATCGCACTAGAACTTTCCTAGACTTGCGTTGCTTGTGGCCTTGACTACTTTTTATGTTTATTTAGGACCCCAGAGCACTTTAGCCCACAGTGGTGAAGCTTGCTGAATATCAAGTTCTTACTGCATAGATTGGTGATTCCATTCTGGCTAGAACGTCTGTAAATGCTCTCTCTGTGGGCATCAGCTGAGTTCTGCATCATGTTGCTTTCCACTGACAGGACAGAAGTAAGTTTTAATGCAAAGTCCCACAATCACTGCAGTTTCCCTCTCCCAAATGCACAGATTATCTCTCTGTACCACGTGGTCACTGCTGGGGGATGGAGGCGGGGTGGTGTCAGCAATTCAAGACTGTATTTCCTACCCTCTTCAGTACCACTTTCAGTGATATGAAGTTAAAAGCAGGTACTGTGATCAGTCATTTGATTTTTGGTTCTCATGAAGGTTTTTTTGTGTGTGAATCATTGTTAAATTTGGTGTTCCTGTGGAGGGGAAGATCAGTGGAGGCTTCTATTCAGTCATCTTGCTTTACCTCCTATTTTTCTTCATTCCTTTTTTTCTCTGCATGCATAATCTCTATCAATAGTTCTCCAAGCTCATTATTTCTTTTTTCTGCAAATCCAAATTTACTGTTGAGGTCCTACAGTGATTTTTTTTTTATATGTCAGTTATTGTACTTTCAACTCCAGAATTCCCATTTGGTTGTTTAAAAAAAATTCTCTTTACTGATATTCTCTATTTGATGTGACATTGTCATTATATCTCCTTTATGTCTCTAATCACGCTTTACTTTAGTTCTGTGAATATATTATAATGGCTAATTTGCAAACTTTTCCTGTTAAATCCAGTTTCTAGTCACTCTCACAGGCAACTTCTGTTGCCTGTTTATTTTCCCCAAATATATGTGTCATACTCTCCTGTTTCTTTGCATGCCTCAAAATTTTTTATTGGAAACTGGACATTTGAGAACATATTGTAGCAAATATTGGTACTGCTCCCACAGCTTATTATTATTTCCTTCTTTTTTTTTTAGAATAAATTATTTCAGTGACCTCTATCTCCCTTCCCTCCTCCTTATCACTCACATTGTTAGGTCTCTGACGTTAATCCTCAGGAGGGCAAAGTTTTGAGTATTCCACAGTCACCTTGGAATCATGGTGTTATTGGTATAGTTCTCTTCCATGTTTTTCCTGATCACACCCAGCCATTGAGTTCCTATCTTTACAATGTCTTGGAGCACAAATTCAACTATTAACTAATCTAATCAACTTGTATCTCCTTCTAAGGAATAGTTCCTGAGGTAGTACTTATTCTGAACCCAGGCAGGCTCCTCCTACATGTTTTATTCCCTGGTTCTCTCCTGCATACTTACTGGCCTATATTCTAGGCTATATTTTCATTAGAGGAATGAATATCCTCTTAGTTCCCTTTCACCACAACTTTCACTGTTTTTGAGAGGGCTCTTAGGTTTAAATGCCTCTACACTCTGTTGCAAATAAATCAAGCTCCTTGAACTACCTGTTTGATAGCCTGCTTCTTTCTCTCACTCTCCCCACACTCAGGCAAAATCTCTAAGCAAGGTTCTGTAGCTGGAGGTGAGAACAATGGCAAGCTTCTGAGTAACACTTTCACTCTAGGAGCAGAACACTCAGTGGAGCGGTCGCAGTAGTTTGAGATCTCAGCTTACCTCTTCTGATGTGGAACCACTGCCTCAAAAATCAAGGAAAGGGCTATTGGGTCGCCAGTATTCTCAGCATGTCATGCTCAAGTTAGAGCCTTCATTTCACAAGTGGGGGTTGAGGCCACGTGTAGAGACTCATGCCTATAATCCCGGCAATTTGGAAGGCTGATGTAGAAGGATTGCTCGAGGCCAGGAGTTTGAGACCAGCTTGGTCAACATAGAGTCCATCTCTACAAAAACAAAACCAAAACCAAAAACCACACACACACACACACACACACACACACACACACACACACACACACACTAGGTGGGGAATGGGCATAAGAAGGGAGCTCCTACCTCTTGACCACAGTTACCTGGAACAGCCTCAGCAACCAGTAGCTGGGGGCAGAATGAGAAATGCAGTTTTACTCCTCCTGAGAAGAATGCTTCCAGTTGGGGGAGAGGCAGTCCTATATTCTTGGCTGCTGTAGCCTGGAGTGAAGTTTCTACCTTGCTGATCTGGGAGGAGGGAAGAGAGAGCAGGCTTGATTCATATGCCACAGACTTGAGCAGATATTTCTTCACTTGCTGTTTGACCTTAGGACCATTTCCAGAGGCTTTAAGTGTTTTGTTTTTTAAACAATTTTCACCAGTTATTCTGGAAAGTGGGTTAGCAGAGCTACTCATGGTATCATTCCAGAAGTCAATCCCTCAGAGGTCTTTGAACCTCTTCTATTTTTCTGTATATTCACTCTTTTTATTCCATCCAGTCTCATGGCTTTAAATATAAACTATACGCTGATTTCTCTCAAATGTACATCTCCAAGGACCTATCCCCCTAAACTTGAGTTAAATACTGTATGCGGCTTCCTAGTTAACATCTCCACTCAGATATCTAATAGGCATCTCAAACTTAACATGTCTAAAATTGAACTCTTGATCTATACCTCACCCTAAAACCTGCTTTATCCATAGTGTTCTCTATCTCAGTAAATAGAATGTTCTTTTTTATAGTGTATACAAATTTTTATCTTCCTGTTGCTTTGGACAGAAACCTTGGTATTATTCTTGACTCTTTTCCCCTCCTTATCCCACATGCAATCTACCAGCAAAATTTAAAAGATCTATCTTTAAAATATATCAAGATTTGACCACTTCTCACCCCCTGCAGCCAGCTCAAGCCACTATTATCTCTCCTGTGGATTATTGCAGTAGCTTCTTAACTATTGTAAACTTGTGCCTACCCTTAAGATGTGTCTCCCCTTCTATCTCCTAACATGCCAGAGTGAGTCTGTTAAAACCTAAACCATATCATGTTACTCCTCCGATTAAAACCATTTGATGTCTTCTAATCACATGGAAAGTTATGTTCTCACAATGTCCTAAAAGACTCCACAATCTTTCCACTCCATACCCAGTTTACTCTATGATCTTATCTGCTATTACTGTTTTCCCTCAACCACTCAGCTCCATCCTAGTCACTCTGCTAATTAACACACTAACCTCACATTTATCTCAGAACCTTTGCACGTGTTATTCCCTCTGCCAGAAATACTTTCCCGAGATTGCATTCTTATCTACTTCAGGTCTTTGTTCTTATGGCATCTTTTCAGTGGGGCCTATTCTGACCTCCACATTTAAAATTAATGTACTCTCTCTGCCATCACTCTCGATTCCCTTTCCCTGCTTGCCATCATTTAATGTAATGCATGTTTCACTTATTTATTTTGTATATTGTCTGTTTCCCTGCCAATTGACTGTAACGTCCATGAGGGCTGGGATAATTTTCTCTTTTGTTCACCACTCAACATCTGAGAACACTGTCTGGCACAAAGTTGGTTCTCAATAAATACTTGTTGAATGAATGAATGAACTGGTTTCAATAGAGGGAAGGAGCATAAAGGCACTTCTGGTATGGGAGAATAGGGAATAGAAACAGAAGGCTTAAGACCTCTTTATTCTCATTGCAAATTGGGCACAAACAAGCTTTGGGCATGTATGTGAGCTTAGGTGTACCTCAGTGCCCAGTACTGCCTTTTCCACTCCATCGTCCAGTCAAGTCTTTAGGTATTTGATATGTAAATCACTTGACCTGGGCCATGGCAATGCTTCCCAATGGCCATGGGCATAGGCTCCCACTAAACAAATATAAACAAACTGGTGGTTTTCTAATCTCCTCCACATTTTATCAACTGTTTAGTTACGTGACTTTGTATGACAATATACATGAGATTAAAGGGAAGTGGATGAGGGTGGCAGGGGTAGTGTTTGGAATATATGTGTTGTGGGCCTGGAGTCAAAGTCAAAGTTCAGCCCCAGTTATTACTTTGGTCAGAACTTCAGTATTCCACTCAGGAATCTTCCACAGACGTGCCATTGAACAAATATCATAATAAGATAATAAAGAGATCTACATGGAACCCTGGAGCCCTATTTCCACATTCGATGAATGAAGAACCTGAGGCCCAGAGAGGGGAAAAAACTTGCCGAAGTTCCTAAATATAGCTAATGGAAGGAATCAAAATCCTTGCTTCTTGCCTCCTAGTCTGATGCTGTCTCAAATAGGAGATATTGAATTCTTTTTCATGGGGTACCCCAACTGAAGAGAACTCCTAAAATCAGCAGAAATACTGTAAAAGAAGCCAAATGCAATATAATACATAGTGCATATACTTACAAAGAGAATTTCATCTCAGCAATAATTAAGGGACATATGTTGAGACTTTTGCAAGCAGGTACATGTTAGTTCAGGCTTCTAACTTCATTTTAACAAATCAAAGCCAGAACTCAGTCAATTAATCTTGTCAGTCAGACTCCCTGATAAGTAGGTCTGATACTGCAATTTGCAAAGTAGTTTAGTCAGCTTCAGCATTGCCTCCTTTCTTTTTATTTTTTTTAAATAGTTTAAAGCATCAAATTCACACAGGCACATTGATAGTAAGGTTATTTGGAATTAAGTTTTTTATCTGTTATAAGCTGGGTACCTCTGGAAACAGACTCTGTGGTAGAGATGTTTGTGCAGGAAGTTTATTGGGGAGTGCTCTTGAGAACAATATCTGAGAGGGACTAAAAGAAGCAGGACTAAGAAGAGAGAGAAATTGCAACAAAGGACTCATCCAACTTCATGAGGAGTTCTGAGATTGAGACAGCCCTTCAAAGATGTTTCAAATTGAGGCAAGGACTCTAGGTCTTTGTATTTTCACATGGATCTGTCAATGGATGCAGTCTGCACCTGAAGAAAAGGATGCATAATGTTGAATAGGGCAGATCCCTCAGCCTAGGACAATTCCTAGGAAAGGAATTAGTTACACCTTGTAACTCATGTCTAGTCAAGCTAGACATGACTGCCTGAGTTCTTCATGGAGGATGAGGGTTGTACAGTATCCATCACACTTCCCTTCATTTAGATTTGGCCTTCCCTGACTTCCCCACACCAGCATCATCAAATGGTTTATTTCACTCCTTCCTTGCCTTACTCTTTGCATTATTATGCCTATAGCAGTGTTCAGCAGAATTGCATTCTCTTTCTCTTTGGTTTTGAAATATTGCTTTTTCTTCTTTTTTTATATATCCTCCAGAAGACTTGCTTGGAGGGTAAAATATAGCTTTTGTTGATAATTGAGTTCTATAGGCAAGAAGAAGTAGCCATAACCTGGGAACCATAACAGCTTAGTTTTTAATATATTAATTTAACAGGTTCTCTTTTTTATATACCTTTTATACATTGTACTTACAAGTAAACTAACTTCAAAAAGTTGGCAATATGTATTTGAAAATGATTTTAAAATTTTGAAATCCTGCCATTTGTGAAAAATAGATTAATCTGGAGAACATTATGCTAAATGAAATAAGCCAGACACAGAAAAAAGATACTGTGTCATATCACTTATTTGTGGAATCCAAAAAAGTCAAACTCATAGAAGCTGAGAGTAGAATGTTGGTTGCCAGAGGCTGCATAGGAAGGTGGATTGGAGATATGTTGGTAAAAGGGTGCAAACTTTCAGTTCTGAAATGAATACGTTCTGAGGGTCTAATGTACCATATGGTTGACTATAGTTAATAATACTGCACTGTAGACTTGAAATTTGTGAATTGAGTAGACCTTAAGTGTTCTCACCACACCCAAACAAAATGGTAACTATATGCAGTGATGGATGTATTAATTAGCTTTATTGTGGTAATCATATCATATTGGATATGTATGTCAAATCATCGTGTATACCTTGAATATATATAACTTTATTTGTCATTATGCCTCAGGAAACCTGGAAAAAAGCAAATAAACAAACAATAACAGGATCAGGCATTAAAGAAAAAATTTTGAAAGCCAGGAAAGTAAATAGTAAAGAAGATGAGATATACATTTAAAAATATACCCAATTCTTGCTCCAAGAACTACCACAGGAACATACCAGGAAAACTGAAAGAATTCGCAGACCCTTTCAAAGAAGCAGCTTGCCATTGCAAACGCTGGTGAGACAGCTGAAAAACTGAGTTCCCAAAGTGTGAGAGGGGAAAAAGTCAGCCTCTGAACACCCATCCCTACTGGGGAACCTGAAAATCCAGATCATGGGAGAAGGATTTAACCTTACCTAGAGCTGAAACAGATTTAGGGAGCTGAGTGAAATAAAAAAGTAGAAGAAGCAGTTTGAAGAGCCTTGTAGGCACTCCCAGTCCTCAGCTTGAGCCCCAGGGAAGCCATTCCTGGTCTTATCTCACAGAAGTCCTGGGGGAAGGGATGGCAGCCAGCAGAATTGGGGAGGGGCCACAGGGTGAAAGAAGGTCCTAGCTGAACTTCTGTAATAATTTTGACTGAGCACAAACTTTCCTGAGAAGAATCCAGGGTTAGGGAGAGGTGAACAGGAAGTGCAGATATGAGTGCAGAAGCCACAGCAGAAGTTGCAGGCAGGTGGTGAGGTGAAGCCTGAAAGCCCTGCTTGCTTTCTCAGCAAGGAGGCTTGTGGCCTGGGGCAAGATCACAGCCCTCCTCTCCAGCTGCCTGGATATAAACTCTGCTATTGGTGGGGCACAGTGGGAGTGAGACTGGCCTTGCTGGCTGCATGAGAGCTAGGTGAGGTCTGTCACTGCTGGCTTTCCTCCACTTTCCTGGTGACCTGTATGACACAGCAGAGGCAAACATAGTGCCCCTGGGAACATAACTCCATTGGCCTGAGAACCCTCTCACCCCCAACACTCAAAGTGGCCAGAGCAAGCTCCACTCAGGGAGAGTCTGATCTCAGACCTGCCTACCCTACAGCCACCTGATGATTTTTCTCTACCTGCCCTGGTAGCCTAAGACAAAAGACATAAGCTATTGGGAGCTGTATGGCCCCACCTATCAACAAAAAACCGTAGTACTCATCCTGGCCAACATAGGGCAAGATTATATCCCCCTTCTACTACTGCAGCTGGTGCTCTCTTGAAAGCATCACCTGCTGGCTGGATGCCAACCAAGCCATTACATCAACTAATAACAGAAAAATCCTGCTCCAAAGAAGGAGAAAACAACAGCTATTTTTACCACTTGCAACACCCTGGCTAGTCAGAGATCCTGAGTCTGTCCACATGACAACTTGACTGCTAGCATAACTAGCATTTGTGGAAAACAGTGCACTAAACAAAACTACAACCAGGGACTCCCACAGAGCTCACTTCACCCCCTGCCACTTCCACTGGAGCAGGTCCTAGTATCTGTGGCTGGGAGACCTGAAGATGAATCACATCCCAGGACTCTTTGCAGACATACCCCATCACCAGCCTAAATCCCAGTAGCCACACTGGGTGGCTAGACCAAAGAAGGCAATAACAATCAGTGCAGTCTGACTCTTCGGAAGCCCTATCCTTAGAGGAAGAGGGAGAGAACCACATCAATGAATCACCCTATGGGACAAAATAATCTGAATGGCAGCCCTTGAGTTCCAGAACATTCCACTGAAACAGTCTACCCAAATAAGAAGAAACCAGACAAGTAATTCTGGTAATATGACAAAACAAGGATCTATAAAACCCTCAAAAGATCACACTAGCTCTCCAGCAGTGGATCCAAACCAAGAAGAACTCTCTGAATTGCAGATACAGAATTCAGAAGGTTGATTATTAAGCTGCTCAAGGGGCACCAGACAAAGGTGAAAAACAACTTAAAGAAATTTTTAGAAAATAACAAAATATGGATGAAAAAGTCTCCAGAGTAATAGATATCATAAAGAAAAGACAATCACAGCTTCTGGAAGTGAAAGCACACTTAGAGAAATGCAAAATACATTGGAAACTTTCAACAATAAAATAAAACAATTAGAAGAAAGAACTTCCACACTCAAAAGGCTTTTGAATTAACCCAATCCAACAAAGGCAAAGGAAAAAGAATTGAAAAATGAACAAAGCTTCCAAGAAATTTGGGATTATGTTAGATGACCAAACATAAGAATAATTGTTGTTCCTGAGGAAAAGAGAAATCTAAAAGTTTGGAAAACTTATTTGAGAGAATAATCAAGAAAAATATTCCCTGGTCTTGCTAGAGTTATAGGCATCCAAATATAAGAAACTCAAAGAGCACCCAGGAAATTCATTGCAAAAAGATCATCACCTAGGAACACAGTCATCAGGTTATCTAAAGTCAAGACAAAGAAAAGAATCTTAAGAGCTATGAAGCAAAAGGATCAGGTAACATATGAAGAAAAACCTGTAAGATTAACTGCAGATTTCTCAGCAGAAAACCTGCAAGCCAGAAGGGATCCAGGTCTTATTGATAAACTCCTTAAACAAATTATCAGTAATTTTGTATCCAGTGAAATTAAGTTTCATAAATGAAGGAGAGATAAAGTCTTTCTCAGACACACAAATGCTAAGAGAATTTGCCACAACCAAGCCAGCACTAAAAGAAATGCTAGAAAGACGGCTGAATAGGAAGAGCTCTGGTCTACAGCTACCAGCGTGAGCAACGCAGCAGACGAGTGATTTCTGCATTTCCATCTGAGGTACCGGGTTCATCTCACTAGGGAGTGCCAGACAGTCGGCGCAGGTCAGTGGGTGCGCTCACCGTGCATGAGCCGAAGCAGGGCGAGGCATTGCCTCACTTGGGAAGGGCAAGGGGTCAGGGAGTGCCCTTTCCTAGTCAAAGAAAGGGGTGACAGACGGCACCTGGAAAATCGGGTCACTCCCACCCGAATACTGTGCTTTTCCGATGGGCTTAAAAAACAGCGCACCGGGAGATTATATCCTGCACCTGGCTCGGAGGGTCCTATGCCCACGGAGTCTCGCTGATTGCTAGCACAGCAGTCTGAGATCAAACTGCAAGGCAGCAGCAAGGCTGGGGGAGGGGCGCCTGCCATTGCCCAGGCTTGCTTAGGTAAACAAAGCAGCCTGGAAGCTCGAACTGGGTGGAGCCCACCACAGCTCAAGGAGGCCTCCCTGCCTCTGTAGGCTCCACCTCTGGGGGCAGGGCACAGACAAACAAAAAGACAGCAGTAACCGCTGCAGACTTAAATGTCCCTGTCAGCTTTGAAGAGAGCAGTGGTTCTCCCAGCACGCAGCTGGAGATCTGAGAATGGGCAGACAGCCTCCTCAAGTGGGTCCCTGACCCCTGATCCCTGAGCAGCGTAACTGGGAGTCACCCCCCAGCAGGGGCAGACTGACACCTCACACGGCCGGGTACTCCAACAGACCTGCAGCTGAGAGTCCTGTCTGTTAGAAAGAAAACTAACAAACAGAAAGGAAATCCACACCAAAAACCCATCTGTACATCACCATCATCAAAGACCAAAAGTAGATAAAACCACAAAGACGGGGAAAAAACAGAGCAGAAAAACTGGAAACTCTAAAAAGCAGAGCACCTCTCCTCCTACAAAGGAACGCAGTTCCTCACCAGCAACAGAACAAAGCTGGACGGAGAATGATTTTGACGAGCTGAGAGAAGAAGGCTTCAGAAGATCAAATTACTCTGAGCTACGGGAGGACATTCAAACCAAAGGCAAAGAAGTTGAAAACTTTGAAAAAAATTACGAGGAATGTATAACTAGAATAACCAATACAGAGAAGTGCTTAAAGGAGCTGATGGAGCTGAAAACCAAGGCTGGACAACTACGTGAAGAATGCAGAAGCCTCAGGAGCCGATGTGATCAACTGGAAGAAAGGGTATCAGCAATGGAAGATGAAATGAATGAAATGAAGCGAGAAGGGAAGTTTAGAGAAAAAAGAATAAAAAGAAACGAGCAAAGCCTCCAAGAAATATGGGACTATGTGAAAAGACCAAATCTACGTCTGGTGTACCTGAAAGTGATGGGGAGAATGGAACCAAGTTGGAAAACACTCTGCAGGATATTATCCAGGAGAACTTCCCCAATCTCGCAAGGCAGGCCAACATTCAGATTCAGGAAATACAGAGAACGCCACAGAGATACTCCTCGAGAAGAGTAACACCAAAACACATAATTGTCAGATTCACCAAAGTTGAAATGAAGGAAAAAATGTTAAGGGCAGCCAGAGAGAAAGGTCGGGTTACCCTCAAAGGGAAGCCCATCAGACTAACAGCAGATCTCTCAGCAGAAATTCTACAAGCCAGAAGAGAGTGGGGGCCAATATTCAACATTCTTAAAGAAAAGAATTTTCAACCCAGAATTTCATATCCAGCCAAACTAAGCTTCATAAGTGAAGGAGAAATAAAATCCTTTACAGACAAGTAAATTCTGAGAGATTTTGTCACCACCAGGCCTGCCCTAAAAGAGCTCCTGAAGGAAGCACTAAACGTGGAAAGGAACAACCGGTACCAGCTGCTGCAAAATCATGCCAAAATGTAAAGACCATCGAGACTAGGAAGAAACTGCATCAACTAATGAGCAAAATAACCAGCTAACATCATAATGACAGGATCAAATTCACACATAACAATATTAACTTTAAATGTAAATGGACTAAATTCTCCAATTAAAAGACACAGACTGGCAAATTGGATAAAGAGGCAAGACCCATCAGTGTGCTGTATTCAGGAAACCCATCTCACGTGCAGAGACACACATAGGCTCAAAATAAAAGGGTGGACGAAGATCTACCAAGCAAATGGAAAACAAAAAAAGGCAGGGGTTGCAATCCTAGTCTCTGATAAAACAGACTTTAAACCAACAAAGATCAAAAGAGACAAAGAAGGCCATTACTCAATGGTAAAGGGATCAATTCAACAAGAAGAGCTAACTATCCTAAATATATATGCACTCAATACAGGAGCACCCAGATTCATAAAGGAAGTCCTGAGTGACCTACAAAGAGATTTAGACTCCCACACATTAATAATGGGAGACTTTAACACCCCACTGTCAACAGTAGACAGATCAACGAGACAGAAAGTCAACAAGGATACCCAGGAATTGAACTCAGCTCTGTACCAAGCAGACCTGAGAGACATCTACAGAACTCTTTACCCCAAATCAACAGAATATACATTTTTTTCAGCACCACACCACACCTATTACAAAATTGACCACATACTTGGAAGTAAAGCTGTCCTCAGCAAATGTAAAAGAACAGAAATTATAACAAACTATCTCTCAGACCACATTGCAATCAAACTGGAACTCAGGATTAAGAAACTCACTCAAAACCACTCAACTACATGGAAACTGTACAACCCGCTCCTGAATGACTACTGGGTACATAACGAAATGAAGGCAGAAATAAAGATGTTCTTTGAAACCAACGAGAACAAAAACACAACATACCAGAATCTCTGGGACGCATTCAAAGCAGTGTGTAGAGGGAAATTTATAGCACTAAATGCCCACAAGAGAAAGCAGGAAATATCCAAAACTGACACCTTAACATCACAATTAAAAGAACTAGGAAAGCAAGAGCAAACACATTAAAAGCTAGCAGAAGGCAAGAAATAACTAAGATCAGAGCAGAACTGAAGGAAGTAGAGACACAAAACAACCTTCAAAAAATTAACAAATCCAGGAGCTGGTTTTTGAAAGAATCAACAAAATTGATAGACCGCTAGCAAGACTAATAAAGAAATAAAGAGAGAAAAATCAAATAGACACAGTAAAAAATGATAAAGGAGATATCACCACCGATCCCACAGAAATACAAACTACCATCAGAGAATACTACAAACACCTCTACGCAAATAAACTAGAAAATCTAGAAGAAATGGATAAATTCCTCGACACATACACTCTCCCAAGACTAAACCAGGAAGAAGTTGAATCTCTGAATAGACCAATAACAGGATCTGAAATTGTGGCAATAATCAATAGCTTACCAACCAAAAAGCGTCCAGGACCAGATCGATTCACAGCCGAATTCTACCAGAGGTAGAAGGAGGAACTGGTACCATTCCTTCTGAAATTATTCCAATGAATAGAAAAAGAGGGAATCCTCCCTAACTCATTTTATGAGGCCAGCATCATCCTGATACCAAAGCCGGGCAGGGACACAACCAAAAAAGAGAATTTTAGACCAATATCCTTGATGAACATTGATGCAAAAATCGTCATTAAAATACTGGCAAACCGAATCCAGCAGCACATCAAAAAACTTATCCACCATGATCAAATGGGCTTCATCTCTGGGATGCAAGCCTTGTTCAATATACACAAATCAATAAATGTAATCCAGCATATAAACAGAACCAAAGACAAAAACCACATGATTATCTCAATAGATGCAGAAAAGGCCTTTGACAAAATTCAACAGCCATTCATGCTAAAAACTCTCAATAAATTAGGTATTGCTGGGATGTATCTCAAAATAATAAGAGCTATCTATGACAAACTCACAGCCAATATCATACTGAATGGGCAAAAACTGGAAGCATTCCCTTTGAAAACTGCCACAAGACAGGGATGCCCTCTCTCACCACTCCTATTCAACATTGTGTTGGAAGTTCTGGCCAGGGCAATGAGGCAGGAGAAGGAAATAAAGGGTATTCAATTAGGAAAAGAGGAAGTCAAATTGTCCCTGTTTGCAGAAGACATGATTGTATATCTAGTAAACCCCATTGTCTGAGCCCAAAATCTCCTTAAGCTGATAAGCAACTTCAGCAAAGTCTCGGGATACAAAATCAATGTACAAAAATCACAAGCATTCTTATACACCAACAACAGACAAACAGAGAGCCAAATCATGAGTGAACTCCCATTCACAATTGCTTCAAAGAGAATAAAATACCAAGGAATCCGACTTACAAGGCATGTGAAGGACCTCTTCAAGGAGAACTACAAACCACTGCTCAAGGAAATAAAAGAGGATACAAACAAATGGAAGAACATTCCATGCTCATGGGTAGGAAGAATCAATATTGTGAAAATGGCCATACTGCCCAAGGTAATTTACAGATTCAATGCCATCTCCATCAAGCTACCAATGACTTTCTTCACAGAATTGGAAAAAACTACTTTAAAGTTCATATGGAACCAAAAAGGAGCCCGCATTGCCAAGTCAATCCTCAGCCAAAAGAACAAAGCTGGAGGTATCGCACTACCTGACTTCAAACCATACTACAAGGCTACAGTAACCAAAAGAGTATGGTACTGTTACCAAAACAGAGATATAGATCAATGGAAGAGAACAGAGCCCTCAGAAATAATGCCACTTATCTACAACTATCTGATCTTTGACAAACCTGACAAAAACAAGCAATGGGGTAAGGATTCCCTATTTAATAAATGGTGCTGGGAAAACTGGCTAGCCAGATGTAGAAAGCTGAAACTGGATCCCTTCCTTACACCTTATACAAAAATCAATTCAAGATGGATTAAAGACTTAAACATTTGACCTAAAACCATAGAAACCCTAGAAGAAAACCTAGGCATTACCATTCAGGACATAGGCATGGCAAGGACTTCATGTCTAAAACACCAAAAGCAATGGCAACAAAAGCCAAAATTGACAAATGGGATCTAATTCAACTAAAGAGCTTCTGCACAGCAAAATAAACTACCATCAGAGTGAACAGGCAACCTACAAAATGGGAGAAAATTTTCGCAACCTACTTATCTGACAAAGGGCTAATATTCAGAATCTACAATGAACTCAAACAAATTTACAAGGAAAAAAACAAACCCATCAAACAGTGGGTAAAGGACATGAACAGACACTTCTCAAAAGAAGACATTTATGCAGCCAAAAGACACATGAAAAAATGCTCACCATCACTGGCCATCAGAGAAATGCAAATCAAAACCACAATGAGATACCATCTCACACCAGTTAGAATGGCGATCATTAAAAAGTCAGGAAACAACAGGTGCTGGAGAGGATGTGGAGAAACAGGAACACTTTTACACTGTTGGTGGGACTGTAAACTAGTTCAACCATTGTGGAAGTCAGTGTGGGGATTCCTCATGGATCTAGAACTAGAAATACCATTTGACCCAGCCATCCCATTACTGGGTATATACCCAAAGGACTATAAATCATGCTGCTATAAAACACATGCACATGTATGTTTATTGCGGCATTATTCACAATAGCAAAGACTTGGAACCAACCCAAGTGTCCAACAATGATAGACTGGATTAAGAAAATGTGGCACATATACACCATGGAATACTATGCAGCCATAAAAAATGATGAGTTCATGTCCTTTGTAGGGACATGGATGAAATTGGAAATCATCCTTCTCAGTAAACTATCGTAAGAACAAAAAACCAAACACTGCATGTTCTCACTCATAGGTGAGAATTGAACAATGAGAACACATGGACACAGGCAGGGGAACATCACACTCTAGGGACTGTTGTGGGGTGGGGGGAGGGGGGAGGGATAGCATTTGGAGATATACCTAATGCTAGATGACGAGTTAGTGGGTGCAGCGCACCAGCATGGCACATGTATACATATGTAACTAACCTGCACATTGTGCACATGTACCCTAAAAGTTAAAGTATAATAATAATAAAAAAAAGGAATATTAAAAAGAATCCTAGATCTTGAAATGAAACCTTGAAATACACCAAAATAGAAACTCCTTAAAGAATAAATCTCACAGAACCTATAAAACAATAATACAATAAGAAAAACAAGGTATTTGGGTAACAACTAGCATGATGAATAGAACAGTACCTCACATTTCAATACTAACATTGAATGCAAATGGCCTAAATGCTCTGCTTAAAAGATGCAGAATGACAGAGTGGATAAAAATCCACCAACCAAGTATCTGCTGTCTTCAACAGACTCACCTATCACATAAGGACTCACATAAACTTAAGGTAAAGAGGTAGAAAAAGATATTCCATACAAATAGACACCCACAGCAAGCAGGAGTAGCTATTCTTATATCAGACAAAACAGACATTAAAGCAACAACAGTTAAAACAGGTAAAGAGGGGCATTATATAATGACAAAAGAATTAGACCAACAGGAAAATATCGCAATCATAAATTCATATGCACCTAACACTGGAGCTTCCAAATTTATAAAATATTTACTACCAGACCTAAGAAATGAAATAAATGGCAATAGTGGGAAACTTCAGTACTCTATTGACAGCACTAGACAGGTCATCAAGACAGAAAGTCAACAGAGAAACAATGGACTTAACAGAAGAAATGGACTTAACAGATATATACAGAACATTCTACCCAACAACTGCAGAATATACATTCTTTTCATCAGCACATGGAACATTCTCCAAGATAGACCATATGATAGGCCACAAGAAGTGACTCAAGAAATTTAAGAAAATCAAAATTATATCGAGTACTCTTGCAGACCACAGTGGAATAAAATTAGAAATCAACTTCAATAGGAACCCTCAAAAGTATACAAATACATGAAAATTAAATAATCTTCTGAATGATCCTTTCGTCAACAATGAAATCAAGATGGAAATTAAAAAATCATTTGAACTGAACAATAATAGTGACACAGACAGTCAAATCCTCTGGGATACAGCAAAAGCAGTGCTACAAGAAAAGTTCATAGTATTAAATGCCTACATCAAAAAGTCTGAAAGAGCACAAACAGACAGCTAAGCTCACACTTCAGTGAACTAGAGAAACAAGAACAAATCAAACCCAAACCCAGCAGAAGAAAAGCAGTAACAAAGATCAGAGCAGAATTAAATGATATTGAAAGAAAAAAATACAAAAGATAAATGAAACAAAAAGATGGTTCTTTTGAAAGATAAACAAAAGTGATAGACCATTAGCAAGATTAACCAGAATAAAAGGAAGAAGACCCTAATAAGCTGAATTAGAAATAAAATGGGAGATATTACATCCCATAGCACAGAAATACAAAGGATCTTTCAAGGTTGCTGTGAACAACTTTATGTGCGAAAATTAGAAAACTAGAGAAGAAGGATACATTCCTTGAAATATACAACCCCCCTAGATTAAACTATGAGGAAATATAACTTTTGAATATACCAATAATAAGTAGCAAGATTGAAACAGTAATAAAAAAATTGCCAACCACAAAAAGACCAGGAGCAGATGCATTCACAGCTGAATTCTAGCAAGCCTTCAAAGAAGAATTGGTACCAATCCTATTATAACTATTCCAAAGGATAGAGAAAGTGGGAATCCTCCCTAAATCATTTTATGAAGCCATGATCACCCTAATACCAAAACCAGGAAAGGATATAACAAAAAAGAATACTACAGACCAGTATCCTGATGAACATAGATGTAAATATCCTTGACAAAATACCAGCTAAATGAATTCAACACGATACCACAAAGATAATACATCATGATTAAGTGGGTTTCATACCAGGGATGCAGAGTTGGTTTAACATATGCAAGTCAATAAATGAGATACACTACATAAACATAAGTAAAAGCAAAAATCATACCATCTCGATAGATGCAGAAAATCATTTGACAAAATTTAGCATCCCTTTATAATTAAAACTCTCAGCAAAACTGGCATAAAAGGGACATACCTTAAGGTAATAGAAGTTATCTATGATAAATCCACAGACAACATTATATTAAATGGGGGAAAAGTTGAAAGCATTTCCCTTGAGAACTGAAACAAGACAAAGATGCCTACTTTCACCACTTCTATTCAACATAGTACCAGAAGTCCTAGACAGAGCAATCAGACAAGTGAAAGAAATAAAGGGCATCCACATTGGTAATGAGAAAATCAAACTATTGCTGTTTGGTGATGACATGATCATATATCTGAAAACCCTGAAGACTCACCCAAAAAGCTCAGAGACCCGATAACTTAATTCAGTAATGCTTCAGGATACAAAATTAATGCACCCAAATCAGTAGCACTGCTATACACCAGCAGTGCCCAAGCAGAGAATCAAATCAGGAACTCAACCCCTTTTACAACAGCTGCAAAAAACAAAAACAAAGCCCTTAGGAATATACCTAACCAAAGAGGTAAAATATCTGTATAAGAAAAACTACAAAACACTGCTGAAAGAAATTATTGATGATACAAACAAATGGAAACACATCCCATGCTCATGGATGGGGAGCACACTGCTGAAAGCAAACTATAAATTCAATGCAATTCCCATCAAAATGCCACCATCATTCTTCACAGAGCTAGAAACAACAATTCTAAAATTTATATGGAACAAAGAAAGAGCCCGCATAGCCAAAGCAAGACTAAGCAAAAAGAACAAATCTGGAGGTATCACATTACTTGACTTCAAAGTATACTACAAGGCTGTAGTTGCCAAAACAACATGGTATTGGTTTAAAAATAGGCACATAGACTAATGCAGCATAATAGGGAACCCAGAAATAAAGCCAAATACTTAACATCAACTCATATTTAACAAAGCAAACAAAAACTAAAGTGGGGAAAGGACACCCTATTCAACAAATGGTGCTGGCATAATTGGCAATCCAAAACTAGAAGAATGAAACTGAATTTTCATCTCTCACCTAATACAAAAATCAACTCAAGATAGATCAAAAACTTAAATCTAAGACCTGACACCAAAAAATTCTAGAAGATAACATCAGAAAAACTCTTCTAAACTTTGGCCTAGGCAAAAAATTTATGACCAAGAACCCAAAAGCAAATGGAACAAAAATAAAGATAGATGGAACTTAATTAAAGTAAAAAGGTTCTGCACAGAAAAAAAAAATCAGCAGAGTTAACAGACAACCCACAGAGTGGGAGAAAATCTTCACAAGCTATGCATCCAACAAAGGACTAATATCCAGAATCTCCAAGGAACTCAAACAAATCAGCAAGAATAAAACGAACAACCCCATCAAAAAGTGGGCTAAGAACATGACTAGACAATTCCCAAAAGAAGATATACAAATGTCCAGCAAACAGGAAAAAAAAAATGCTCAACATCACTAATGATCAGGGAAATGCAAATCTAAACCACAATGCAATACCACCTTACTCCTGGAAGAATGGCCATAATTAAAATAAATAAATAATACATGTTGGCATGGATGTGGTGAAAAGGGAACACTTTTACACTGCTCTTGGGAATGTAAACTAGTATAACCACTACGGAAAACAGTATGGAGATTCCCTAAAGAACTAAAAGTAGATCTCCCATTTGATCCAGTAATCTCACTATTGGGTATCTACCCAGAGAAAAAGAAGTCATTATATAAAAAAGACACTTACACAGGCATGTTTATAGCAGCACAATTTACAACTGCAAAAATGTGAAACCAGAATAAATGCCCATCAACCAACGAGTGGATAAAGAAAACGTGCGTATGTATCATGGAATTGTTCTTAGCCATGTAAAGGAATGAATCAATGGCATTCACAGCAACCTAGATGGAGTTGGAGACCATTATTCTAAGTGAAGTAACTCAGGAATGGAAATCCAAACATCATATATTCTCACTTATAATTGGGAACTACGCTATGAGTATACAAAGGCATAAGAATGATACAATGGACTCTGGGGACTTGAGAGGAAGGGTGGGAAGGGGCTGAGGGATTTAAGACTACACACTGGGTACAGTGTGCACTGCTTGGGTGATGGATGCACCAAAATCTCAGAAATCATACCTAAAGAATTTATCCATGTAACCAAACACTACCTGTTTCCCAAAAAGGAATGAAATAATAATAATAAAAAGCACAACAACAACATAAAAGAAAATATACCCAGTAGACATTTTGATATCTAAGAAATAAGGTAAGATAGACATATGCAAGGTGATACAAATAATCATTTGGAATAAATGTGAATCAACAGTATTTGTTCAGAACATTGGCTATCCTTTTAGTTAACAGATTTTTGTTCATAAGAAATTTAAAATTACAGTGCAGTGGCTTGAGCATCACCAAAGTCAACTTCAATTAAGGGATTCTGGGAGCTTAGTGCAAAAAGATACTGCCAAATTGTTCATCAGAGGACTAAGTATTAATAGAAAATCATATCAGACTTCCCTTTCCCAGCTATACAGTGCAATTTTTGGTTCATAGGCTAAATCTAGTATTTCATGTGAAATACTATCTAGTACAAACATAAAGTGTGATATACAGTAGAATAATGTAACCTGGACTAATTTGAGGACCCAGGTTCTAGAAAGTCATATCGACGTGATCAAACTTAGTTTCCAGTGTCTGCTCCTGCACTTACTGCTTGTATGCCATTATCAAGTTACTTAATCTCAATAGATCTGTTTTCTTATCTGTAAAATCGAGATAACAATAGGTCCTACCTCCTAGGGTTGTTGGAAGGTTTAAGTGAGATAAAGCATATTGCATAGAAAATAGGGTTTAATATTAATTCTCTTTTGTCTTCTCTCAACTCTACTCCTTATGATGTGACTTCAAATTAGGCACCAAGTCAAATTTTCTTACCTGTAAAACAGGAATAATAATTGTGGGCCTAATTACTTCACAATGTCAAATAAGATAACCTATATAAAAGTGTTTTGTAAAGGCATTGTATAGATAAATGAGAGTGATTCCTATTAGTACATGCAAATGGTTTGTTGTTTTCAATGATTTTTAGGGATCATCTCAAATTTACAGCTTAAAACCTAAAATGAAGTTTATAGTCATCTTAATTATTTCAGGAGAAATTTCTCATTTTTTTTTCTTTATTTGGTTTTGTGCCTTCATCAAAATGTGGGAAACAAGAGAGTTAACCTCAAATTTGTCAATTCTGCTGTTAGTATCTTTGGTGAAGGTTTCCATGCTGCCTAACATTATCCTTTCATTTTTTAAAAAACATGCTATCCATGACCTCTGTAACCATGGAGAAGTTCAAGATCTTCTCTCATTTTTTCCTGTGTCTGTTCTAGCATCTAGCAACATGCTTGGCAAATAGTAAGGGCTTGACCAGTATTTTTAAACTAAATTATTTCATGAATCTATGGGAGTGTATAAAGAAAACTGGATTTAGAGTCAAAAGACTAGGGTTCCTGTCTTGGGTCTGTTCCATTTGGATGTTTAACCATGAACAAGTCACTTAAGGAAAGAGAATTACACAAATATTGTCTGTAAATGAGGATTGGCAATCCTCAAGTTTTTTGGAGAATTAAGAGAACGTAGATGAAACTTTTTTTGTAAATTATAAAACACCAAATTTAAGGTGTTATGATTAGTCATTAGTGAATTTTGCTTTAATAGAGTCTTAAATAATTAAACTGGCTGGATGAATAGACCAAATGCTTATTAGCTAATATAGGTAAATGTATGCATAAATGTTTTCTATGAAAGTGAAAACACAAGGCACAAAGGCAATTGTACTATTCTAATTCATATTCTGTGGCATTGAGAATAAGGCTACTTGCCTAATGAGATACTGAACAAAACTATAGTGCAGTTTTCATCCTGGAATGCCCTACAATAACATTTAAAATTCATTACTGCATTTCGATTACTGCTAATAATACTATACTTTGTTTCAATGTTTTTCCTTAGAGTACTCATTGGCAAAGTAGCCATTCAATTGTTCCTGCCCATTTCAAGTTAGTTGATGCCACTTTTCAAATGAGAGACCCTTTAATTTGCATTATGTGCCAGGTGAAAAGATGCACAGGTTTTCAAAAGTGAGTGATATTACAATTCTAGGTTGCAATTCTTATCATCCAATCCAATTTAAACTCTCTACTTTGTAATTATAGCTAACAGTGTACTGACCTGGAAAATCAGACAAAAAGCAGAAAAATAAAGGGAGAAAAATACCACTGATACCAATACCAAAACAACAAACAAACAAAACAATGGAAAACAGAGAGCCAGACCAAGGCTCAAATCCCACCAAAAACTCGGATATTCCTTTTACCTGTTACTCATACTTCTTTGAATCTCTGAATGTGTTGGTAAGATTCCTGTATGGAAAAATAATTTTAAGAATTGGCTTTTTGGCATACTGCCCAAAGCAATGTACAGATTCAATGCTATTCCTATCGAACTACCAATGACATTCTTTACAGAAATAGAAGAAACTATTTTAAGTTTCATATGGAACTGAAAAAGAGCCAGAGTACCCAAGGCAATCTTAAGCAAAAAGAAAAAAGGCATCACATTACCTGACTTCAAACTATACTAAAAGGCTACAGTAACCAAAATAGCATGATACTGATACAAAAAGTATCACCAGTGGAACAGAATATACCAATGGAACAGAATAGAGAGCCCAGAAATAATGCCACACACCTATAATCATCTGATTTTTGACAAAGTTGACCACAACAAGCAACAGAGAAAAGACTCCCTCTTCAATAAATGGTTCAAAGATACCTGGCTAGTCATATGCAGAAGATTAAAACTGGGCCCCTTCCTTTTGCCATATACAAAAATCAACTAAAAAAGGATTAAAGACTTAAACGTAAAACCTACAACCATAAAAAAAACCCTGAAAGATAATGAGGAAATACCATTCTGGACACAGGACCTGGCAAATATTTCATGATGAAGACACCAAAAGCAATTTCAATAAACACAAAAATTGACAAATGGGATCTAATTAAACTGAAGATCTTCTGCACAGCAAAAGAAACTATCAAGAGAGTAAACAGACAACCACAGAATGGGAGAAAGCATTTGCAAACTATACATCCAACAAAAGTCTAATATCCAGAATCTATTTAAAAAAACTGAACAAATCAACAAGCAAAAAGCAAACAACCCCATTAAAATGTGGGCAAAGGACATCAACAGACACTTTTCAAAGGAAGACATACATGTGGCCAACAAGCATATAAAAAATTCTCAACATCACTAATCATTAGAGAAATGCAAATCAAAACCATAATGGGATACCATGTCACACTAGTCAGAATGGCTA
This sequence comes from Pan paniscus, assembly GCF_029289425.2. Lineage (NCBI taxonomy): Eukaryota > Metazoa > Chordata > Mammalia > Primates > Hominidae > Pan > Pan paniscus. Next base: position 74,926,532 of record NC_073272.2, read on the forward strand.
TTAATAAAAAGTAAAAAAAAAAAAAAAGAAAAAGAAAAGAAAAACAGATAGATGCTGGAGAGGTTGAGGAGAAAAGAGAACACACTGCTGGTGGAAATGTAAATTAGTTCAGCCATTGTGGAAAGCAGTTTGGTGAGTTCTCGAATAAGTCAAAGAACAATTACCATTTGACCCAGAAATCCCATTACTGGGTATATACCCAAAAAAATATAAAACATTCTACCATAAAGAAACATGCAAATTTATGTTCACTGCAGCCCTATTCACAATAGAAAAGACATGGAATCAACCTAAATATCCATCAACAGTAGACTGGATAAAGAAAATGTGGTACATATACACTATGGAATACTGTGCAGCCATAAAAAAGAATGACATCATGTGCTTTGCAGCAACAGGGATGGAGCTGGAGGCCATTATCCTTAGCAAACTAATACAGGAACAAAAACCCAAATACCACATGTTCTCACTTATAAGTGGGAGCTAAACACTGAGTACATATAGACACGAAGAGGAAAACAACAGACATGGGGGCCTACTTGTGGGTGGAGAAAGGGAGGAGGGTAAGGATAAAAAAACTACCTATCAGGTACTATGCTTATCACCTGGACGATGAAATAATCTGTATATCAACCCATGTGACACGGAAATTACCTGAATAACAAACCTGCACATGTACCCTTGAACCAAAATAATAGTTAAAAACAAATAAATATAATTTAAACTTAATATATAAAAAGGAAATGACTTTTCAGAAGACAAAATAGAGAATGTCAACATTGGAAGAAAATTTAAGTTTCAAATACTAAATGAATCTCATTTTATATTTTAAATTAATTGTTTTTGATTTTTTATTTTATTTTATGTTATTATACTTTAAGTTCTAGGGTACATGTCCACAATGTGCAGGTTTGTTACATATGTATACATGTGCCATGTTGGTGTGCTGCACCCATTAACTCGTCATTTACATTAGGTATATCTCCTAAAGCTATCCCTCCCCCCTCCCCCCCCCCACAACAGGCCCCGGTGTGTGATGTTCCCCTTCCTGGGTCCATGTGTTCTCATTGTTCAATTCCCACCTATGAGAGAGAACATGCAGTGTTTGGTTTTTTGTCCTTGTGATAGTTTGCTGAGAATGATGATTTCCAGCTTCATCCATGTCCCTACAAAGGACATGAACTCATCCTTTTTTGTGGCTGCATAGTATTCCATGGTGTATATGTGCCACATTTTCTTAATCCAGTCTATCATTGATGGACATTTGGGTTAGTTCCAAGTCTTTGCTATTGTGAATAGTGCCACAATAAACATATGTGTGCATGTGTCTTTATAGCGGCATGATTTATAATCCTTTGGGTATATACCCAGTAATGGGATGGCTGGGTCAAATGGTATTTCTAGTTCTAGATCCTTGAGGAATCGCCACACTGTCTTCCACAATGGTTGAACCAGTTTACAGTCCCACCAAGAGTAAAAGTGTTCCTATTTCTCCACATCCTCTCCAGCACCTGCTGTTTCCTGACTTTTTAATGATCGGCATTCTAACTGGTGTGAGATGGTATCTCATTGTGGTTTTGATTTGCATTTCTCTGATGATCAGTGATGATGAGCATTTTTTCATGTGTCTGTTGGCTGCATAAATGTCTTATTTATTTTTAAAATAATCACCTGATTGAGAATAAGCATGTCACTTTATAGACAGGGAAAGTGAAATACAGAGAGAGGAAGAAACTTGTCAAATGTCACTCAATTCTTTAGCATAATTAGTTGGTCTCTAATTTTCAAGTTATCCCTCTTTTAAAAGGGAGACTGTAAGTCACTCTTCGTCAAAGTGTATGATTTTTAAAAATCAGAATGGCTGGGTGGCTTAAGAAAAAAAACAGAGCTCCCAGCATGAGTGACACAGAAGATGGGTGATTTCTGCATTTCCAACTGAGGTACCGGTTCATCTCACTGGGGAGTGCCAGAGAGTGGGTGCAGGACAGTGGAAGCAGCACACTGTGTGTGGGCTGAAGCACGGTGAAGCATTGCCTCATCCGGGAAGCGCAAGGGGTAAGGGAATTCCCTTTCCTAGTAAAAAAAAAGGGGTGACAGATGGCACCTGGAATATCAGGTCACTCCCACCCTAATAATGTGCTTTTCCAATGGGTTTAACAAACGGCACACCAAGACACTATATCCCACACCTGGTTCAGAGGGTCCTACGCCCACATAGCCTTGCTCATTGCTAGCACAGCAGTCTGAGATCAAACTGCAAGGCGGCAGTGAGGCTGGGAGAGGGGCACCAGATATTGCCGAGACTTGACTAGGTAAACAAAGCCGCCAAGCTCGAACTGGGTGGAGCCCACCATAGCTCAAGGAGGCCTGCCTGCCTCTATAGGCTCCACCTCTTGGGGCAGAGCACAAACAAAAGGCAGCAGTAAACTCTGCAGACTTAAATGTCCCTGTCTGACAGCTTTGAAGAGAGTAGTGGTTCTCACAGTACGCAGCTTGAGATCTGAGAATGGGCAGACTACCTCCTCAAGTGGGTCTCTGACCCCCGAGTAGCCTAACTAGGAGGCACCCCTCAGTATGGGCGGACTGACACCTCACAGGGCCGGGTACTCCTCTGAGACACAACTTCCAGAGGAACGATCAAGCAGCAGCATTTGTGGTCCACCAATATCCGCTGTTCTGCAGCCATCGTTGTTGATGCCCAGGCAAACAGGGTTTGGAGTGGACCTCCAGTAAACTCTGCAGCTGAGGGTCCTGACGGTTAGAAGCAAAACTAACAAACAGAAAGGACATCCACACCAAAAACCCAACTGTATGTCACCATCTTCAAAGACCAAAGGTAGATAAAACCATAAAGATGTGGGAAAAACAGCGCATAAATACCGGAAACTCTAAAAATCAGAGCACCTCTCCTCCTCCAAAGAAACGCAGCTCCTCACCAGCAACAGAACAAAGCTGGACAGAGAATGACTTTGACGAGAGAAGAAGGCTTCAGATGATCAAACTACTCCGAGCTAAAGGAGGAAGTTCAAACCAATGGCAAAGAAGATACAAACCTTGAAAAAAAATTAGACGAATGGCTAACTAGAATAACCAGGGTAGAGAAGTCCTTAAATGACCTGATGCAGCTGAAAACCATGGCATGAGAAATACGTGACGAATGCACAACTCTCAGTACCTGATGTGATCAACCGGAAGAAAGGGTATCAGCAATGGAAGACGAAATGAATGAAATGAAGTGTGAAGAGAAGTTTAGAGAAAAAAGACTAAAAAGAAATGAACAAAGCCTCCAAGAAATATGGGACTATGTGAAAAGACCAAATCTACGTCTGATTGGTGTACCTGAAAGTGACGGGGAGAATGGAACCAAGTTTGAAAACACTCTGCAGGGTATTCTCCAGGAGAACTTCCCCAATCTAGCAAAGCAGGCCAACATTCAAATTCAGGAAATACAGGGAACACCACAAAGAAATTCCTTGAGAAGAGCAACTCTAAGACACACAATTGTGAGACTCACCAAAGTTGAAATGAAGGAAAAAATGTTAAGGGCAGCCAGAGAGAAAGGTCGGGTTACCCTCAAAGGGAAGCCCATCAGACTACCAGCTGATCTCTCGGCAGAAATTCTACAAGCCAGAAGAGAGTGGGGGCTACTATTCAACATTCTTCAAGAAAAGAATTTTCAACCCAGAATTTCATATCCAGCCAAACTAAGCTTCATAAGTGAAGGAGAAATAAAATCCTTTACAGACAAGCAAATGCCGAGAGATTTTGTCACCACCAGGCCTGCCCTAAATGAGCTCCTAAAGGAAGTGCTAAACACAGAGAGGAACAACCAGTACCAGCCACTGGAAAAACATGCCAAATTGTAAAGACCATCAAGGCTAGGAAGAACTGCATCAACTAACGAGCAAAATAACCAGCTAACATCATAATGACAGGATCAAATTCACACATAACAATATTAACCTTAAATGTAAATGGGCTAAATGCTCCAATTAAAATGTACAGACTGGCAAATTGGATAAAGAGTCAAGACCCATCAGTGTGCTGTATTCAGGAAACCCATCTCACGTGCAGAGAAACACATAGGCTCAAAATAAAGGGATGGAGGAAGATCTACCAAGCAAACGGAAAACAAAAAAAGTCAGTGGTTGCAATCCTAGTCTCTGATAAAACAGATTTTAAACCAACAAAGATCAAAAGAGACAAAGAAGGCCATTACATAATGGTAAAATGATCAATTCAACAAGAAGAGCTGACAATCCTAAATATATATGCACCCAATACAGGAGCACCCAGATTCATAAAGCAAGTCCTTAGTGACCTACAAAGAGACTTAGACTCCCACACATTAATAATGGGAGACTCTAACACCCCACTGTCAACATTAGACAGATCAACGAGACAGAAAGTTAACAAGGGTCTCCAGGAATTGAACTCAGCTCTGCACCAAGCAGACCTAATAGACACCTACAGAACTCTCCACCCTAAATCAACAGAATATACATTTTTTTCAGCACCACACCACACCTATTCCAAAATTGACCACATAGTTGGAAGTAAAGCACTCCTCAGCAAATGTAAAAGAAAAGAAATTATAACAAACTGTCTCTCAGACCACAGTGCAATCAAACTGGAACTCAGGATTAACAAACTCACTCAAAACTGATCAACTACATGGAAACTGAACAACCTCCTCCTGAATGACTACTGGGTACATAACAAAACAAAGGCAGAAATAAAAATGTTCTTTGAAAGCAAAGAGAACAAAGACACAACATATCAGAATCTCTGGGACACATTCAAAGCAGTGTGTAGAGGGAAATTTATAGCACTAAATGCTCACAACAGAAAGCAGGAAAGATCTAAAATTGACACCCTAACATCACAATTAAAAGAACTAGAGAAGCAAGAGGAAACACATTCAAAAGCTAGCAGAAGGCAAGAAATAGCTAAGATCAGAACAGAACTGAAGGAAATAGAGACACAAGAAACCCTTCAAAAAATCAATGAATCCAGGAGCTGGTTTTTTGAAAAGATCAACAAAATTGATAGACCACTAGCAAGACTAATTAAGAAGAAAAGAGAGAAGAATCAAATAGACACAATAAAAAATGACAAAGGGGATAGCACCACTGATCCCACAGAAATACGAACTACCATCAGAGAATACTATAAACACCTCTATGCAAATAAACTAGAAAATCTAGAAGAAATGGATAAATTCCTCGACACATACACCCTCCCAAGACTAAACCAGGAAGAAGTTCAGTCCCTGAATAGACCAATAACAGGCTCTGAAATTGAGGGAATAATTAATAGCTTACCAACAAAAACAAGTCCAGGACCAGATGGATTCACAGCCGAATTCTACCAGAGGTACAAGGAGGAGCTGGTACCATTCCTTCTGAAACTATTCCAATCAATAGAAAAAGAGGGAATCCTAACTCATTTTATCAGGCCAGCATCATCCTGATACCAAAGCCTGGCAGAGACACAACAAAAAAAGAGAATTTTAGACTAATATCCTTAATGAACACTGATGCAAAAATCCTCAATAAAATCCTGGCAAACCAAATCCAGCAGCACATCAAAAAGCTTATCCACCATGATCAAGTGGGCTTCATCCCTGGGATGCAAGACTAGTTCAACATATGCAAATCAATAAACGTAATCCAGCATATAAACGGAACCAAAGACAAAAACCACATGATTATCTCAATAGATGCAGAAAAGGCCTTTGACAAAATTCAACAGCCATTCATGCTAAAAACTCTCAATAAATTATGTATTGATGGGACGTATCTCAAAATAATAAGAGCTATCTATGACAAACCCACAGCCAATATCATACTAAATGGACAAAAACTGGAAGCATTCCTTTTGAAAACTGGCACAAGTCAGGGATGCCCTCTCTCACTACTCCCATTCAACATAGTGTTGGAAGTTCTGGCCAGGGCAATCAGGCAGGAGAAGGAAATAAAGGGCATTCAATTTGGAAAAGAGGAAGTCAAATTGTCCCTGTTTGCAGATGACATGATTGTATATCTAGAAAACCCCATCGTCTCAGCCCCAAATCTCCTTAAGCTGATAAGCAACTTCAGCAAAGTCTCAGGACACAAAATCAATGTGCAAAAATCACAAGCATTCTTATACACCAATAACAGACAAACAGAGAGCCAAATCATGAGTGAACTCCCATTCACAATTACTTCAAAGAGAATAAAATACCTAGGAATCCAACTTACAAGGGACGTGAAGGACCTCTTCAAGGAGAACTACAAACCACTGCTCAATGAAATAAAAGAGGATACAAACAAATGGAAGAACATTCCATGCTCATGGGTAGGAAGAATGAATGTCGTGAAAATGGCCATACTGCCCAAGGTAATTTATAGATTCAATGCCATCCCCATTAAGCTACCAATGACTTTCTTCACAGAATTGGAAAATCTACTTTAAATTTCATATAGAACCAAAAAAGAGCCTGCATCACCAAGTCAATCCTAAGCGAAAAGAACCAAGCTGGAGGCATCACACTACCTGACTTCAAACTATACTACAAGGCTACAGTAACCAAAACAGCATGGTACTGGTACCAAAACAGAGATATAGACCAATGGAACAGAACAGAGCCCTCAGAAATAATGCTGCATATCTACAACTATCTGATCTTTGACAAACCTGAGAAAAACAAGCAATGGGGAAAGGATTCCCTATTTCATAAATGGTGCTGGGAAAACTGGCTAGCCAGATGTAGAAAGCTGAAACTGCATCCCTTCCTTACACCTTATACAAAAATTAATTCAAGATGTATTAAAGACTTACATGTTAGACCTAAAACCATAAAAATGCTAGAAGAAAACCTAGGCAGTACCATTCAGGACATAGGCATGTGTAAGGACTTCATGTCTAAAACACCAAAAGCAATGGCAACAAAAGCCAAAATTGACAAATGGGATCTAATTCAACTAAAGAGCTTCTGCACAGCAAAAGAAACTACCATCAGAGTGAACAGGTAACCTACAGAATGGGAGAAAATTTTTGCAACCTACTCATCTGACAAAAATTAACTCAAACAAATTTACAAGAAAAAAACAAACAACCCCATCAAAAAGTGAGTGAAGGATATGAACAGACACTTCTCAAAAGAAGACATTTATGCAGCCAAAAAACACATGAAAAAAATGCTCATCAACAGTGGCCATTGGAGAAATGCAAATCAAAACCACAATGAGATACCATCTCACACCAGTTAGAATGGTGATCATTAAAAAGTCAAGAAAGAACAGGTGCTGGAGAGGATGTGGAGAAATAGAAACACTTTTACACTGTTGGTGGGACTGTAAACTAGTTTAACCATTGTGGAAGTCAGTGTGGCGATTCCACAGGGATCTAGAACTAGAAATACCATCTGACCCAGCCATTCCATTACTGGGTATATACCCAAAGGATTATAAATCATGCTGCTATAAAGACACGTGCACACATATGTTTATTGTGGCACTATTCACAATAGCAAAGACTTGGAACCAACCCAAATGTCGAACAATGATAGACTAGATTAAGAAAATGTGGCACATATACACCATGGAATACTATGCAGCCATAAAAAATGATGAGTTCATGTCCTTTTTAGGGAGATGGATGAAGCTGGAAGCCATCATTCTCAGCAAACTATCACAAGGACGAGAAACGAAACACCGCATGTTGTCACTCATAGGTGAGAATTGAACAATGAGAACACATGGACACAGGAAGGGGAACATTACACTGTGGGGACTGTTGTGGGGTTGAGGGAGGGGGAGGCATAGCATTAGGAGATATACCTAATGCTAAATGATGAGTTAATGGGTGCAGCACACCAACATGGCACATGTATACATATTAACAAACCTGCACGTTGTGCACATGTACCCTAATACTTAAAGTATATTAATAATAAAATTTTAAAAAAGAATAAAAACAAACAACCCAATTAAGAAGTGGGCAGAGGACATGAACAGACACTTTTCAAAAGAGTACATATGTGCAACCTAAAATTATATGAAAAAATATTCAACATCACTGGTCATTTGAGAAATGCAAATGAAAACCACAATGAGATAGCATCTCCAACAAGTAAGAATGGCTATTAATAAAAAGTCAAAAAATAACAGATGCTGGCAAGGTTGTGGAAGAAATTGAATGCTTAAACACGGTAAGTGGAAGTGTAAAGTAGTTCAGCCATTGTGGAAGACAGTGTGGTGATTCCTAAAAGAACTAAAAACAGAAAAACCGAAGTCTCTTTAGAGGATCATGGCAGATGGGAGGCAGGAGTAGATTGCAGTGCTGACTCCGATGGACAGAGCAGTGCGTGGAGCCTCAGATCGTAAATTTTTCTAGAGGACCACTGCAGGAATAAATCAGGTAACCTAAGAGGACCCACAGACCCTCTGAAGGAAGCAGATTGCCCCTGCAGGACCTGAGAGACAATGCAAATACTTTGAGTGCCAAAAGTGTGAAAGTAGAAAAGGGAGATTATTCATCCCCAAACACAAACCCCCACTGGGGAAACTGAAGGTCTAGGTTGTGGAAGATTCTGACCTTACCTGGAGCTGAGTCAATTTAGAGAGCTGAGCAAAATACAGGGGTAGAGGAAGCAGCAGAGAATGCCCTCTGGGCTCCCTGGGTAAACTAGCAACCCATCTCTGCCTGGCCTCACAGGGGTCCTTCAGAAGGGTGCCAGAGGCACAGGGAAAAGGCCTTTGGGAGCAAGAAATCTCCAGCTGAACTTTGTAACAACTTGAACTCATTGAGAAGTCTCCTAGCCAGAACTCGGGGGAGGCTGTGAATCTGGTGTGTGGACTCCACAAGTAGGGGAAAAAGGAAAGCCATACTTGCTTTGTCACCTGGGAGGCTCAATAGCAATGGATCCAAACCAAGAAGAAATCCCTGATTTGCCTGAAAAAGATTTCAGGAGGTTAGTTATTAACCTAATCAGGAAGACACCAGAGAAAGATGAAGCTCATGGAAGGAAATTTAAAAAATGATATAAGAAGTGAAGGGAGAAATAGTCAATGAAATAGCATAAATAAAAAACAATCAAAACTTCAGGAAACAATGAACACACTTATAGAAATGCAAAAATGATTTGGAAAGTCTCAGCAATAGAATCAAAGAAGTAGAAGAAAGAAAGTCAGAGCTCGAAGATAATGTCTTTGAATTAATCCAATGCAACAAAGACAAAAAAATTTAAGAAAACATAAAGCCTCCAAGAAGTCCGGCATTATGTCAAACAACCAAACCTAAGAGTAATTGGCATTCTTGAAGAAGAAGAGAAGTCTAAAAGTTTGGAAAACATATTTGGGGGAATAATTGAGGAAAACTTCCCCAGCCTTGCTAGAGACTTAGACATCCAAATACAAGAAGCATAAAGAACATCTGGGAAATTCGCCTCAAAAAGATCATTGCCTAGGCACATTTTCATCAGGTTATATAAAGTTAAGACGAAGGAAAGAATCTTAAGAGCTGTGAGACAAAAGCGCCAAGTAACCTATAAAGGAAAACCTATCAGACTAACAGCAGATTTCTCAAAAGAAACCCTACAAGCTGGAAGGGATTGGAACCCTATCTTAAGCCTCCTCAAACAAAAAAATTATCATCAGCGAAGAACTTTGTATGCAGTGAAACTAAGCTTTATATATGAAAAAAAGATACAGTCTTTTTCAGACAAATAAATGCTGAGAGAATTCACCACTACCAAGCCACCGCTACAAGAACTGCTAAAAGGAGCTCCAAATCTTGAAACAAATCCTGGAAACGCATCAACACAGAACCTCTTTAAAGCATAAATCTCACATATCCTATAAAAGAAAAATACAATTAAACAAAATCAAAAATATATAGGCAACAGATAGCACAATTAAAGGAATGCTACCCCACATCTCAATACTAACATTGAATGGGAGTGACCTAAATGCTCCACTTAGAAGATACAGAACCGCAGAATGGATAAGAACTCACCAACTACCTGCTGTTTTCAAGAGACTCACCTAACACACAAGGACTCACATAAAATGAAGGTAAAGGGATGGAAAGAGACATTTCATGCAAATGGACACCAAAAGCGAGCTGAAGTAGCTATTCTTATATCAGACAAAACAAACTTGAAAGCAACAGCAGTTAATAAAGACAAAGAGGGGCATTATATAATGGTAAAAGGCCTTGTCCAATAGGAAAGTATCACAATCCTAAACATATATGCACTTAACACTGGAGCTCTTAAATTTATAAAAAAAATTACTAATAGACCTAAGAAATGAGTTAGACAGCAAACACAATAATAGTGGGGGACTTCAATACTCCACTGACAGCACTAGAAAGGTCATCAAGACAGAAAGTCAACAAATAAACAATGGATTTAAACTGTACTCTGGAGCAAATGGACTTAACAGATATATTCATAACATTCCATCCAACAACCACAGAAAATACATTATATTCAACAGTGCGTGGAACTTTCTCCAAGATAGACCATATGATAAGCCACAAAAGGTGCCTCAATACATTTAAGAAAATGGAAGTTATATCAAGCACTCTCTCAGACCACAGTGGAATAAAACTGGATATCAACTCCAAAAGTAACCTTCAAAACTATGCAAATACATGAAAATTAAATAATCTGCTCCTGAATGATCATTGGGTCAAAAATGAAATCAAGATGGAAATTAAAAAATTCTTCAAACTGAATGACAATAGTGACAAAACATATCAAATCCTCTAGGTACAGCAAAGCTGGTGCTAAGAGGAAAGTTCATAGCCATAAACACCTACATCAGAAAGACTAAAAGAGCACAAACAGACAATCTAAGGTCACACCTCAAGGAACTAGAGAAACAAGAACCAACCAAACCCAAACCCAGCAGAAGAAAGGAAATAACCAAGATCAGAGCAGATCTAAATGAAATTGAAACAACAACAACAAAAAATACAAAAGATAAATGAAACAAAAAGCTGGTTCTTTGACAAGATAAATAAAATCGATAGGTCATTAGCAAGATTAGCCAAGAAAAAAAAAGAGAAAATCCAAATAAACTCACTAACAAATGAAATGGGAGATATTACAACGGATACCACAGAAATATAAAAGATCATTCAAGGCTACTATGAACACTTGTATTTGCAAAAACTAGAAAACCTAGAAGAGATGGATAAATTCCTGGAAACAAATAACCATCCCAGCTTGAATCAGGAAGAATTAGATACCCTGAACAGAACAATAACAAGCAGTGAGATTGAAATGGTAATTTAACAGTTACCAACAAAAAAAAGTCCAGGACAAGAAGGATTCATGGCAGAATTCTACCAGACATTCAGAAAAGAATTGCGACCAATCCTACTGACACTATTCCACAAGATAGAGAAAGAGGGAACCCTCCCTATATAATTCTATGAAGCCAGTATCACTCTAATGCCCAAGCCAGGAAAAAACATAACCAAAAAAGAAAAGTACAGACAGTATCCCTGATGTACATAGATGCTAAAATCCTTAACAAAATACTAACTAACCGAATCCAAAAACATATCAAAAAGATCATCCATCATGATCAAGTGGGTTTCACACCAGGGACATAGGGATGGTTTAACATATGCAAGTAGATAAATGTGATATACCACATAAACAGAATCAAAAACAAAAATCACATGATCATCTCAATAGATGCAGAAAAAGCATTCAACAAAATCCAGCCTCCCTTTATGATTGAAACTTTCACCAAAATTGGCATAAAGGGGACGTACCTCAAAGTAATAAAAGCCATCTATGACAAACCCACAGCCAACATAATATTGAATGGGGAAAAGTTGAAAACATTCTCTCTGAGAACTGGAACAAGACAACAATGCCCACTCTCACTGCTCCTCTTCAACATAGTACTAAAAGTCCTAGCCAGAGCAATCAGGCAAGAGAAAGAAATAAAGGGCATCCAAATTGATAAAGAGAAAGTTAAACTGTCACTGTTTGTTGATGATATGATTGTTTACCTAGAAAACCCTAAAGTTTCCTCCAGAAAGCTCCTAGAACTGATAAAAGAATTCAGTAAAGTTTCTGGATACAAATCAGTAGCTCTTATATACACCAACAGCAACTAAGCTGAGAATCAAATCAAGAACTCAACCCTTTTATGATCCCTTAAAAAAAATCTGAGGGATTTGCTTGCAAGATGGCCAAATAGGAGCAGCTCCAGTCTGCAGCTCCCAATGAGATTGATGCAGAAGAAGGGTGATTTCTGCATTTCCAACTGAGGTACACGGTCCCTCTCATTGGGACTGGTTGGACAGTGGGTGCAGCCCATGGAGGGCAAGCTGAAGCAGGGTGAGGCGTCACCTCACCCAGGAAGCAAAATTGGTCAGGGAATTCTCTCCCCTACCCAAGCGAAGCCATGGGGGACTGTGCCTTGAGGAATGGTGCACTCTGGCCCAGATACTGTGCTTTTCCCACAGTCTTCACAACCTGCAGACCTGGAGATTCCCTGTGGAGCCTATGCCACCAGGGCCCTGGGTTTCAAACACAAAACTAGGTAGCCATTTCGGCAGACACCAAGCTAGCTGCAGGTGTTTTTTTTTTTTTTTTTTTCCTTTTTTCTTTCTTTTTTTTTTCCATACGCCAGTGGCGCATGGAACACCAGTGAGATAGGACCATTCACTCCCCTGGAAAGAGGGCTGAAGCCAGGGAGCCAACTGGTCTGGCTTGGCAGGTCCCACCCCCATGGAGCCCAGCAAGCTAAGATCCACTGGCTTGAAATTCTCGCTGCCAGTACGGTAGTCTGAGGTTGACCTGGGATGCTTGAGCTTGGTTTGGGGAGGGGCATCTCCCACTGCTGAGGCATGAGTAGGAGGTTTTACTCTCACAGTGTAAACAAAGCCTCGAGGAAGTTCAAACTGGGTGGAGCCAATGGCAGCTCAGCAAGGCCACTGTGGCCAGACTGCCTCTCTAGATTCCTCCTCTCTGGGAAGGGCATCTCTGAAAGAAAGGCAGCAACCCCAGTCAGGGGCTTATAGATAAAACCCCCATCTTCCTGGGACAGAGCACCTCGGGGAAGGGGCGGCTGTGGGCATAGCTTCAGCAGAAATAAATGTCCCTGCATGATGGCTCTGAAGAGAGCAGCGGATCTCACAGCACAGTGAGCTCTGCTAAGGGACAGAATCCCTCCTCAAGAGGGTCCCTGACCCCCATGTATCCTGACTGGGAGACGCATCCCGGTAGGGGCCAACAGACACCTCATACAGGAGAGCTCTGGCTGGCATCTGGCAGGCACCCCTCTGGGATGAAGCTTCCAGAAGAAGGAACAGGCAGCAATATTTGCTGTTCTGCAGCCTCTGCTGGTGATACCCAGGCAAACAGGGTCTGGAGTGGACCTCCAGCAAACTCCAGCAGACCTGCATCAGAGGGACCTGACTGTTAGAAGGAAAACTAACAAACAGAAAGAGATAGCATCAACATCAACAAAGAGGATATCCACTAAGAGACCCCATCCGAAGGTCACCGACATCAAAGACCAAAAAGAGATAAATCCATGAAGATGGGGAGAAACCAGTGCAAAAAGCCTGACAATTCCAAAAACCAAAATGCCTCTACTCCTCCAAAGTATCACAACTCCTCGCCAGCAAGGGAACAAAACAGGATGGAGAATGAGTTTGATGAATTGACAGAAGTAGGCATCAGAAGGTGGGTAATAACAAACTCCTCCGAGCTAAAGGAGCATGTTCTAACCCAATGCAAGGAAGCTAATGGTTAGAAGAATTGCTAACTAGAATAACCAGTTTAGAGATGAACAGAAATGACCGGATGGAGCTCAGAAACACAGAACGAGACCTTTTGAAGCATACACAAGTATCAACAGCTGAATCGATCAAGCAGAAGAAAGGATATCAGAGATTGAAGACCAACTTAATGAAATAAAGTGAGAAAAGAAGATCAGAGAAAAAAGAATGAAAAGGAACAAACAAAGCCTCTGAGAAATATGGCACTATGTGAAAAGACCAAATCTACATTTAATTGGTGTACCTGAAAGTGACAGGGAGAATGGAAACAAGTTGGAAAACACTGCAGGATATTATCCAGGAGAACTTCCCCAACATAGCAAGACAGGCCAACATTCAAATTCAGGAAGTACGGAGAACACCACAAAGATACTCCTTGAGAAGAGCAACCCCAAGACACATAATAGATTCACCAAGGTTGAAATGAAGGAAAAAACTGTTAAGGGCAGCCAGAGAGAAAGGTCGAGTTACCCACAAAGGGGAAGCCCATCAGACTAACAGCAGATCTCTCTGCAGGAACCATACAAGCCAGAAGAGAGTGGGGGCCAATATTCAACATTCTTAAAGAAAAGAATTTTCAACCCAGAATTTCACATCCAGCCAAACTAAGCTTCATAAGTGAAGGAGAAATAAAATCCTTTACAGACAAGCAAATGCTGAGAGATTTTATCACCACCAGGCCTGCCTTACAAGAGCTCCTGAAGGAAGCACTCAACATGAAAAGAAACAATGGGTACCAGCCACTGCAAAAACATGCCAAATTGTAAAGACCATTGATGCTAGGAAGAAACTATCAATTAATGGGCAAAATAACCAGCTAACATCATAATGACAGGATCAGATTCACACATAACAATATTAACCTTAAATGTAAATGGGCTAAATGCTCCAATTAAAAGACACAGACTGGCAAATTGGATAAAGAGTCAAGACCCATCAGTGTGCTGTATTCAGGAGACCATCTCACGTGCAGACGCACATAGGTTCAAAATAAAGGGATGGAGGAAGATCTACCAAACAAATGGAAAGCAAAAAAAAAGCAGAGGTTGCAATCCTAGTCTCTGATAAAAAAGACTTTAAACCAACAAAGATCAAAAGAGACAAAGAAGGCCATTACAAAATGGTAAGTGGATCAATTCAATAAGAAGAGCTAACTATTTTAAATATATATGCACTGAATACAGGAGCACCCAGATTCATAAAGCAAGTCCTTAGAGACCTACAAGGAGACTTAGACTCCCACACAATAATAACGGGAGACTTTAACACTCCACTGTCAACATTAGACAGATCAATGAGATAGAAGGTCAACAAAGGTATCCAGGACTTGAACTCAGCTCTTCACCAAGAAGACCTAATAGACATGTACAGAACTCTCCACCCCAAATCAACAGAATATACATTCTTCTCAGCACCACATCACATGTATTCTAAAATTGACCACATAATTGTAAGTAAAGCACTCCTCAGCAAATGTAAAAGAACAGAAATCACAACAAACTGTCTCTCAGACCACAGTGCAATCAAATGAGAACTGAGGATTAGGAAACTCACACAAAACCGCACAACTACATGGAAACTAAACAACTTGCTCCTGAATGACTACTGGTTAAATAATGAAATGAAAGCAGAAATAAAGATGTTCTTTGAAACCAATGAGAACAAAGATACAACATACTAGAATCTCTGGGACACATTTAAAGCAGTGTGTAGAGGGAAATTTATAGCACTAAATGCCCACAAGAGAAAGCAGGAAAGATCCAAAATTGACACCCTAACATCACAATTAAAAGAACTAGAGAAGCAAGAGCAAACAAATTCAAAAGCTAGCAGAAGGCAAGAAATAACTAAGATCAGAGCAGAACTGAAAGAGATAGAGATGCAAAAAACCCTACAAAAAAATCAATGAATCCAGGATCTGGTTTCTGGAAAAGATCAACGAAATTGATAGACTGCTAGCAACACTAATAAAGAAGAAAAGAGAGAAGAATCAAATAGACACAATAAAAAATGATAAAGGGGATATCACCAAAGATCCCAAAGAAATACAAACTACCATCAGAGAATACCATAAACACCTCTACCCAAATAAACTAGAAAGTCTAGAAGAAATGGATAAATTCCTGGACACATACACCCTCCCAAGACTAAACCAGGAAGAAGTTGAATCTCTGAATACACCAATAACACGCTCTGAAATTGAAGCAATAATGAATAGCCTGCCTACCAACCAACCAAAGTCTGGGACCGGAATGATTCACAGCTGAATTTGACTAGAGGTACAAAGAGGAGCTGGTACCTATCCTTCTGAAACTATTCCAATCAATAGAAAAAGAGGGAATCCTCCCTAACTCATTTTATGAGGCCAACATCATCCTGATACCAAAGCCTGGCAGAGATACAATAAACAAAATAGAATTTTAGACCAACATCCCTGATGAACATTGATGTGAAAATCCTCAATAAAATACTGGCAAATTGAATCCAGCAGCAGATCAAAAAGCTTACCCACCACGATCAGGTGGGCTTCATCCCTGGGATGCAAGGCTGGTTCAATATATGCAAATCAATAAACATAATCCATCACATAAACAGAACCATTCAAATTCAGGAAATATGGAGAACACCAGAAAGATACTCCTCGAGAAGAGAAACCCCAAGACACATAATATTCAGATTCACCAAGGTTGAAATGAAGGAAAAAATGTTAAGGGCAGCCAGAGAGAAAGGTCAGCTTACCCACAAAAAGAAGCCCATCAGACTAACAACAGATGCCTCAGCAGAAATGATACAAGCCAGAAGAGAGTGGGAGCCAATATTCAACATTCTTAAAGAAAAGAATTTTCAACCCAGAATTTCATATCCAGCCAAACTAAGCTTCATAAGAGAAGGAGAAATAAAATCCTTTACAGACAAGCAAATGCTGATGGATTTTGTCACCACCAGACTTGCCTTACAAGAGCTCCTGAAGGAAGCACTAAACATGGAAAGAACAACCAGTGCCAGCCACTGCAGCAACATACCAAATTGTAAAGACCATCAACACCATGAAAAAAGTACATCAACTAATGGGCAAAATAACCAGCTAGCATCATAATGACAGGAACAAATTTACACATGACGATATTAAACTTAAATGTAAATGGGCTAAATGATCCAAATAAAAGACACAGACTGGCAAATTGGATGAAGATTCAAGACCTATCAATGTGCTGTATTCAGAAGACCCATCTCACGTGCAAAGACACACAAAGACTCAAAATAAAGAAATGGAGGAAAATTTACCAAGCAAATGGAAAGCAAAACAAACAAACAAACCAACAAAAAACTGCAGGGGTTGCAATCTTGGTCTATGATAAAACAGACTTTAAACTAACAAAGATCAAAAGAGACAGAGCAGGGCATTACATAATGGTAAAGGAATCAAGGCAACAAGAAGAGCTAACTATCCTAAATATATATGAATCTAATACAGGAGCACCCAGATTCATAAAGTAAGTTCTAAAAGACCTACAAAGAGACTTAGATTCCCACACAAAAATAGTGGGAGACTTTAACATGCCACTGTCAATATTTGACAGATCAATGAGACAGAAAATAAACAAGGAGATTCAGGACTTGAACTCAGCTCTGGACCAAGCAGACCTAATACACATCTACAGAACTCTCCACCCCAAATCAACAGAATATGCATGCTTCTCTGCACCTCATCGCACTTATTCTGAAATTGACCATATACTTGGAAGTAAAACACTCCTCGGCAAATGCAGAAGAACAGAAATCATAACAAACAGCCTCTCAGATCACAGTGCAATCAAATTAGAACTCAGGACTATTGATGTTAGTCAGGGATATTGGTCTAAAATTCTCTTTTTTTTTTTTTGTATCTCTGCCAGGCTTTGGTATCACGATGATGCTGGCCTCATAAAATGAGTTAGGGAGGATTCCCTCTTGTTCTATTGATTGGAATAGTTTCAGAAGGAATGGTACCAGCTCCTCCCTGTACCTCTGGTAGAATTCAGCTGTGAATCCATCTGGCCCTGTACTTTTTTTGGTTGGTAGGCTATTAATTATTGCCTCAATTTCAGAGCCTGTTATTGGTCTATTCAGGGATTCAACTTCTTCCTGGTTTAGTCTTGGGAGGGTGTATGTGTCCAGGAATTTATCCATTTCTTCTAGATTTTCTAGTTTATTTGCATAGATGTGTTTATAGTATTTCTGATGGTAGTCTGTATTTCTGTGGGATCGGTGGTGATATATCCTTTATCATTTTTATTGCATCTATTTGATTCTTCTCTCTTTTCTTCTGTATTAGTCTTGCTAGCAGTCTATCAATTCTGTTGATCTTTTCAAAAAACCAGCTCCTGGATTCATTGATTTTTTGAAAGGTTTTTTGTGTCTATTTCCTTCAGTTCTGCTCTGATCTTAGTTATTTCTTGCCTTCTGCTAGCTTTTGAATGTGTTTGCTCTTGCTTCTCTAGTTCTTTTAATTGTGATGTTAGGATGTCAATTTTGGATCTTTCCTGCTTTCGCTTGTGGGCATTTAGTGCTATAAATTTCCCTCTACACACTGCTTTGAATGTGTCCCAGAGATTCTGGTATGTTGTGTCTTTGTTCTCATTGGTTTCAAAGAACATCTTTATTTCTGCCTTCATTTCGTTATGTACCCAGTAGTCATTCAGGAGCAGGTTGTTCAGT
The DNA here is from genome assembly GCF_029289425.2 of Pan paniscus. Taxonomy (NCBI): domain Eukaryota; kingdom Metazoa; phylum Chordata; class Mammalia; order Primates; family Hominidae; genus Pan; species Pan paniscus. Next base: position 74,945,030 of record NC_073272.2, read on the forward strand.
TTCCATGTAGTTGATCAGTTTTGAGTGAGTTTCTTAATCCTGAGTTCTAGTTTGATTGCACTGTGGTCTGAGAGACAGTTTGTTATAAATTCTGTTCTCTTACATTTGCTGAGGAGTGCTTTACTTCCAAATATGTGGTCAGTTTTGGAATAGGTGTGGTGTGGTGTGGTGCTGAAAAGAATGTATATTCTGTTGATTTGGGGTGGAGAGTTCTGTAGATGTCTATTAGGTCCACTTGGTGCAGAGCTGAGTTCAATTCCTGGAGATCCTTGTTAACTTTCTGTCTCATTGATCTGTCTAATGTTGACAGTGGAGTGTTAAAGTCTCCCATTATTATTGTGTGGGTGTCTAAGTCTCTTTGTAGGTCTCTAAGGACTTTCTCTATGAATCTGGGTGCTCCTGTATTGGGTGCATATATAGTTAGGATAGTTAGCTCTTCTTGTTGAATTGATCCCTTTACCATTTTGTAATGGCCTTGTCTCTTTTGATCTTTGTTGGTTTAAAGTCTGTTTTATCAGAGACTAGGATTGCAACCCCTTCCTTTTTTTGTTTTCCATTTGCTTGGTAGAACTTCCTCCATCCCTTCATTTTGAGCCTTTGTGTGTCACTGATGGGTCTTGACTCTTTATCCAATTTGCCAGTCTGTGTCTTTTAATTGGAACATTTAGCCCATTTACATTTAATGTTAATATTGTTATGTGTGAATTTGATCCTGTCATTATGACGTTAGCTGGTTATTCTGCTCGTTAGTTGATGCAGTTTCTTCCCAGCCTCGATGGTCTCTACAGTTTGGCATGTTTTTGCAGTGACTAGTACCAGTTGTTCCTTTCCATGTTGAGTCCTTCCTTCAGGAGCTCTTTTAGGGCAGGCCTGGTGGTGACAAAATCTCTCAGCATTTGCCTGTCTGTAAAGGATTTTATTTCTCCTTCACTTATGAAGCTTAGTTTGGCTGATATGAAATTCTGGGTTGAAAATTCTTTTCTTTAAGAATGTTGAATATCGGCCCCCACTCTCTTCTGGCTTGTAGAGTTTCTGCCAAGAGATCAGCTGGTATTCTGATGGGTTTCCCTTTGTGGGTAACCTGACCTTTCTCTCTGGCTGCCCTTAACATTTTTTCCTTCATTTCAACTTTGGTGAATCTGACAATTATGTGTCTTGGAGTTGCTCTTCTTGAGGAGTATCTTCGTGGCATTCTCTGTATTTTCTGAATTTGAATGTTGGCCTGCCTTGCTAGATTGGGGAAGTTCTCCTGGAGAATATCCTGCAGAGTGTTTTCCAACTTGGTTCCATTCTCCCCGTCACTTTCAGGTACATCAATCAGACATAGATTTGGTCTTTTCACATAGTTCCATATTTCTCGGAGGCTTTGTTCATTTCTTTTTATTCTTTTTTCTCTAAACTTCTCTTCTCACTTCATTTCATTCATTTGATCTTCCATCACTTATACCCTTTCTTCAAGTTGATCGAATCGGCTACTGAGGCTTGTGCCTTTGTCACGTAGATCTTGTGCTGTGGTTTTCAGCTCTGTCAGGTCCTTTAAGGACTTCTCTGCATTTGTTATTCTAGTTATCCATTTGTCTAATCTTTTTTCAATGTTTTTAACTTCTTTGCCATGGGTTCAAACTTCCTCCTTTAGCCCGGAGTAGTTTGTTCATCTGAAGCCTTCTTCTCTAAACTCTTCAAAGTCATTCTCTGTCCAGCTTTGTTCCATTGCTGGTGAGGAGCTGTGTTCCTTTGGAGGAGGAGAGGCACTCTGATTTTTAGATTTTTCAGTTTTTCTGCTGTTTTTCCCCCATCTTTGTGGTTTTATCTACCTTTGGTCTTTGATGATGGTGACATACAGATGGGGTTTTGGTGTGGATGTCCTTTCTTTTTGTTAGGGATGTGAAGGACCTCTTCAAGGAGAACTTCAAACCACTGCTCAATGAAATAAAAGAGGATACAAACAAATGGAAGAACATTCCATGCTCATGGGTAGGAAGAATCAATATTGTGAAAATGGCCATACTGCCCAAGGTAATTTAGAGATTCAATGCCATCCCCATCAAGCTACCAATGACTTTCTTCACAGAATTGGAAAAAACTACTTTAAAGTTCATATGGAACCAAAAAAGAGCCCACATTGCCAAGTCAATCCTAATCCAAAAGAACAAAGCTGGAGGCATCATGCTACCAGACCTCAAAGTATACTACAAGGCTATAGTAACCAAAACAGCATGGTTCTGGTACCAAAACAGAGATATAGACCAATGGAACAGAACAGAGCCCTCAGAAATAATGCCGCATATCTACAGCCATCTGATCTTTGACAAATCTGACAAAAACTACCCATGGGGAAAGGATTCCCTATTTAATAAATGGTGCTGGGAAAACTGGCTAGCCATATGTAGAAAGCTGAAACTGGATCCCTTCCTTACACCTTATACTAAAATTAATTCAAGATGGATTAAAGATTTAAATGTTAGACCTAAAACCATAAAAACCCTGGAAGAAAACCTAGGCAATACCATTCAGGACATAGGCATTGGCAAGGACTTCATGTCTAAAACACCAAAAGCAATGATAATAAAAGACAAAATTGACAGTTGGGATCTAATTAAACTAAAGAGCTTCTGCACAGCAAAAGAAACTACCATCAGAGTGAACAGGCAACCTACAGAATGAGAGAAAATGTTTGCAATCTAATCATCTGACAAAGGGCTAATATCCAGAATCTACAAATAACTGAAACACATTTAGAATTAAAAAAACAGCCCCATCAAAAAGTGGGTGAAGAATATGAACAGACACTTCTCAAAAGAAGACATTTATGCAGCCAACAGACACATGAAAAAATGCTCATCATCACTGGCCATCACAGAAATGCAAATCAAAACCACAGTGAGATACCATCTCACACCAGTTAGAATGGCGATCATTAAAAAGTCAGGAAATAACAGGTTCTGGAGAGGATGTGGAGAAATAGGAACACTTTTACACTGTTGGTGGGACTGTAAACTGGTTCAATCATTGTGGAAGACAGTATGGCGATTCGTCAAGGATCTAGAACTAGATATACCATTTGACCCAGCCATCCCATTACTGGGTAAATACCCAAAGGATTATAAATCATGCTGCTATAAAGACACATGCGCATGTATGTTTATTGAGGCACTATTCACAATAGCAAAGCCTTGGAACCAACCGAAATGTCCATCAGTGATAGATTGGATTAAGAAAATGTGGCACATATTCTATGCAGCCATAAAAAAGGATGAGCTCATGACCTTTGTAGGGACATGGATGAAGCTGGAAACCATCATTCTCAGCAAACTATCACAAGGACACAAAACCAAACATCATATGTTGTCACTCATAGGTGGGAATTGAACAATGAGAACACTTGGACATGGGAAGGGGAATATCACAGTTCAAGGCCTCTCGTGGGGTGTGTGAAGGTGGGAGGGATAGCATTAGGAGATATACCTAATGTAAATGACGAGTTAATGGGTGCAGCACACCAATATGGTACATGTATACATATGTAACAAACCTCCACGTTGTGCACATGTACCCTAGAACTTAAAGTATAAAAAAAAGAAAAATAACTCCAGACTTAGAAGCTCACTCAAAACTGCACAACTACATGGAAACTGAACAACCTCCTCCTGAATGACTACTGGGTAAATAACGAAATTAAGGTAGGAATAAAGATTTTCTTTGAAACCAATTAGAACAAAGACACAACATAGCAGAATCTTTGGGACACATTTAGAGCATTGTTTAGAGGGAAATTTATAGCACTAAATGCCCACAAGAGAAAGCAGGAAAGATCCAAAATCAACACGCTAACATCACAATTAAAAGAACTGGAGAAGAAAGTGCAAACAAATTTAAAAGCTAGCAGAAGACAAGAAATAACTAAGATCAGAGCAATACTGAAGGAGATAGAGACACAAAAAACCCTCAAAAAAAATCAATGAATCCAGGAGCTGGTTTTTTGAAAAGATCAACAAATTAGACCGCTAGCCAGACTAATAAAGAAGAAAAGAGAGAATAATAAAATAGACACAATAAAAAATGATAAAGGGTATATCACAACTGGTCCCACAGAAATACAAATGACCATCAGTGAAAACTATAAACACCTCTACCTAAATAATCTAGAAAATCTAGAAGAAATGAATAAATTCCTGGACAGATACACCTTCCCAAGTCTAACCCAGGAAGAAGTCTAATCCCTGAATATAGCAATAGCAAATTATGAAATTGAGGCAGTAATTAATAGCCTACCAACAAAAAAAAAGTCCAGGACCAGACAGATTCACAGCCAAAATCTACCAGAGGTACAAGGAGGAGCTTGTACCATTCCTTTTGAAACTATTCCAAACAATAGAAAAAGAGGAATTCCTCCCTAATTCATTATATGATGCCAGCATCATCCTGATACCACAACCTGGCAGAGACACAACAAAAACAGAAAATTTCAGGCCAATACCCCTGATGAACATCAAGGTGAAAATCCTCAATAAAATACTAGCAAACCAAATCCAGCAGCACATCAAAAAGCTTGTCTGTCACGATCAAGTTGGCTTCATCCTTGGGATGCAAGGCTGGTTCAACATATGCAAATCAATAAATGTAATTCATCAGATAAACAGAACCAATGACAAAAACCACATGATTATCTCAACAGATGCAGGGAAGGCCTTTGATAAAATTCAACAGCCCTTCATGCTAAAAACTCTCAATAAACTAGGTATTGATGGAATGTATGTCAATGTAATAAGAGCTATTTATGACAAACCCACAACCAATATCATAATGAATGGGCAAATGCTGGAAGCATTCCCTTTGAAAACCAGCACAAGACAAGGATGGCCTCTCTCACCACTCCTATTCAACATAGTATTGGAAGTTCTGGCCAGGGCAATCAGGCAAGAGAAAGAAATAAAGGGTATTCAAATAGGAACAGAGGACGTCAAATTGTCTCTGTTTGCAGATGACATGTTTGTACATTTAGAAAACCCCATTATCTCAGCCCAAAATCTCCTTAAGCTGATAAGCAACTTCAGCAAAGTCTCAGGATACAAAATCACTGTGCAACAATCACTAGCATTCCTATACACCAATAACAGACAGAGAACCAAATAATGAGTGAACTCCTATTCACAATTGCTACAAAGAGAATAAAATACCTAGGAATAAAACTTACAAGGGGTGTGAAGGACCTCTTCAAGGCGAACTACAAACCACTGCTCAAGGAAATAAGAGAGAACACGAACAAATGGAAAAACATTCCATGCTTATGGATAGGAAGAATCAATATCGTGAAAATGGCCATACTGCCCAAATGAATTTATAGATTCAATGCTATTCCCATCAAGCTACCACTGACTTTCTTCACAGAACTGGAAAATCTACTTTACATTTCATATGGAACCAAAAAAGAGCCCACATTTCCAAGACAATCCTAAGCAAAAAGAACAATACTGGAGACATCATGCTACCTGACTTCAAACTCTACTACCAGGCTACAGTAGCCAAAACAGCATGGTACTGGTACCAAAGCAGATATATAGTCCAATGGAACAGAACAGAGGCCTCAGAAATAACACCATACATCTACAACCATCTGATTTTTGACAAATCTGACAAAAACAAGCAATGGGAAAATGATTTCCTATTTAATAAATGGTGTTGGGAAAACAGGCTAGCCATATGCAGAAAACTGAAACTGGACCCCTTTCTAACACTTTATACAAAAAGTAACTCAAGATGGATTAAAGACTTAAACACAAGACCTAAAATCATAAAAACCCTAAAAGAAAACCTAGGCAATACCATTCAGGACATAGGCATGGGCAAAGAATTCATGACTAAAACAGCAAAAGCAATGGCAGCAAAAGCCAAAATGGACAAATGAGATCTAATTATACAACAGAGCTTCTGCACAGCAAAAGAAACTATCATAAGGGTGAAAAGGCAACCTACAGAATGGGAGAAAATTTTTGCAATCTACCCATCTGACAAAGGGCTAATATCCAGAATCTATAAAAACGTAAATAAATTTACAAGAAAAAAACAAACAGCCCCATCAAAAAGTGGGTGAAGGATATGAACAGACACTTCTCCAAAGAAAACATTTATGCAGCCAACGAACATATGAAAAACAGCTCATCATCACTGGTCATTAGAGAAATTCAAATTTAAACCACAATAACATACCATCCCACGCCAATTAGAATGGTGATCATTAAAAAGTCAGGAAACAACGGATGCTGGAGAGGATGTGGAGAAATAGCAACGCTTTTACACTGTTGGTCGGAGTGTAAATTAGTTCAACCATTGTGGAAGATAGTGTGGGGATTCCTTAAGGATCTAGAACCAGAAATACCATTTGACCCAGCAATCCCATTACTGGGTATATACCCAAAGGATTATAAATCATTCTACTATAAAGACACAGGCACACATGTGTTTATTGTATCACTATTCACAATAGCAAAGACTTGGAACCAACCCAAGTGCCCATCAATTTTAGACTGGATAAAGAAAATGTGGCACATAGATACCATGGATTACCATGCAGCTATAAAAACAGGATGAGTTCATGTCTTTTGCAGGGACATGGATGAAGCTGGGAACCATCATTCTCAGCAAACTAACACAAGAACAGAAAACCAAACACCTCATATTCTCACTCATAAGTGTGAGTTGAACAATGAGAACACATAGATACACGGAGGGGAACATCACACGCTGTGGCCTTTCGGGGTTGGGAGGCTAGGGGAGGGATAGCATTAGGAAAACTACGTAATGTAGGCGATGGGTTGATGGGTGCAGAAAACCTCCATGGCACATGTATACCTATGTAACAAATCTGGACATTTTGCACAAATACCCCAGAACTTAAAGTATAATAAGGAAAAAATAAACACTTTATGTGAAAAAAAAAATCCTTAGGAATATACCTGAACAAGAAGGTGAAAGACCTCTACAAGGAAAATTCAAAACACTTCTGAAAGTAATCATAGACGACACAAACAAATGGAAACATAACCCATGTCATGGATGAGTAGAATCAATATTGTGAACATGATCATAATGCCAAAAGCAATCTACACATTCAATGCAATTCCCATCAAAATACTAATATCATTCTTCACAGAATTAGAAAAAACAATTCTAAAATTCATATTGAAGCAAAATAGCCCATATAGCCAAAAAGAATAAATCTGGAGGCATCATATTACCTGGTTTCAAACTACGCTATAAGGCAATAGTTACGAATACAGCATGGTACTGGTATTAAAATATACTCACAGACCAATGGAACAAAACACAAAATCAGAAATAAATCCAAATACAGCCAACTGATCTTCGACAAAGCAAACAAAAATATAAAGTGGGGAGAGGACACCCTTTTCAACTAATGGTGCTGGAATAACTGGCTAACCACATGTAGGAGAATGAAACTGGATCCTCATCTCTCACCTTATACAAAAATCAACTCAAGATGGATTAAGGACTGAAATCTAAGACCTGAAACTATAAAAATTCTAGAAGATAACTTTGGAAAAACCCTTATAGACATTGGCTTAGCCAAAGATTTCATGACCAGGAACACAAAAGCAAATGCAATAAAAACAAAGATAAATAGCTGGGACTTAATTAAACTAAAGAGCTTTTGCACAGCAAAAGGAACAGTCAGCAGAGTAAACAGACAACCCATACAGTGGGAGAAAATCTTCACAATCTATACATCTGACAAAGGACTAATATCCAGGATGTATGAGGAACTCAAATCAGAAAGACAAAAACAAACAATCCCATCAAAAAGTGGGCTAAGGACATGAATAGACAATTCTCAAAAGAAGATATACAAATGGCCAAGAAATGTATTAAAAAATGCTCAACATCACTAATTATCAGAGAGATGCAAATTAAAACCACAATTTAATACCACCTTACTCTTGCAAGAATGGCTATAATCAAAGAAATAAAAAAATAGTAGATGTTGGCATGGATGTGGCAAACAGGGAACACTGCTACACTGCTGGTAGGAATGTCAACTAATGGAAACAGTGTGGAGATTCCTTAAAGAACTAAAAGTAGAACTACCATTTCATCCAGCAATCCCACTACTGGGTATCTACCCAGAGGAAAAGAAGTCATTATACAGAAAAGATAGTTGCACACGCATGTTTATAGCAGCATAATTCGCAATTGCAAAAACGTGGAACCAACCCAAATGTCCATCAATCAATGAGTGGATAAAGAAGCTGTGAGATTATATATATATACACACGTATATGTATATATATATGTGTGTATATATATACATATACATGTGTATATATACATATATATGTGTATATATACGTATATATGTGTATATATGTATATATACATATATATGTGTATATATGTATATATATACATATATATGTGTATATATATACACATATATATGTATATATATGTGTATATATATACACATATATATGTATATATATGTATATATATACACATATATGTGTATATATATGTATATATACACATATATGTGTATATATATGTATATATACACATATATATGTGTATATATATATGTATATATATATGGAATACTACTCAGCCATAAAAAGGAATGAATTAATGGCTTTTGCAGCGACCTGGATGAGATTGGAGACTATTATTCTAAGTGAAGTAACTCAGGAATGGGAAACCAAACATTGTATGTTCTCACTCATAAGTGGGAGCTTAGCTATGATGGATACAAAGGCATATGAATGCTACAATGAACTTTGGTGTCTTGGAGGAAAAGGGTGGGGAAGGGCTTGAGAGATAAAAGACTACAAATAGGGTACAGTGTATACTGCTCAAGTGATGGATGCACCAAAATCTCTCAAATCACCACTAAAGAACTTACTCATCTAACCAAACAGCACCTGTTCCCCAATAACCTATGGAAATAAAAAAAAATTATTAAAAAATCTGTATAGGCATGTTAAAAAAAGGAAGGACAGAAATACCATTCAACTCAGCAATCCCATTACTGGGTATATACCCAAAGGAACATAAATTATTGTTTTATTAAAGACACATGCACACATATGTTAACTCCAGCACTATTTACAATAACAAAGACATGGAATCAACCTAACTACCCATCAATGATAGAATGGATAAAGAAAATGTGGTACATATACACCATGGAATACTATGCAACCATAAAAAATAATGAGATCATGTCCTTTGCAGGGACATGGATGGAGCTGGAGCCTATTATCCTTAGCAAAGTAACACAAGAACAGAAAACCAAATGCTGCATGTTCTCACTTATAAGTGGGAGCTAAATGATGAGAACACATGGACACATAGTGGGGAACAACACACATTGGAGCCTACTGCAGAGTGCATGGTGTGAGAAGGGAGAGGATCAGGAAAGACAACTAGTGGGTACTAGGCTTAATACCTGGGCGATGAAATAATCTTTACAACAAGCCCCCATGACAGAAGTTAACCTATGTAACAAACCTGCACATATATCCCTGAACTTAAAAGTTAAAAAAAAAAAAGATTCTTGTATCCCATCTCGGATCTACAGAATCACAATCTCAAAAATGAGCCGTAAGAACCTGCATTTTAACAAGCTTTACAATTATTGTGGTACATACTGATGTTTGAAAAGTACTGCCCTAGACACTCTTACCTCAGGCCATTATAGTGCGTCCATACACTTAAAAATAAGCGTCTTTCCAAGTACTTAAAAAGTTCAAAATGATAGTGGATCTGAAATGCCGCCTGAGTCCCCATGACAACGTGTACACTGTAGGGCCCAACCAATAAAGATAAGAAAAGCTTTGGCGGTCAAGCATACTTGGGAAGCTGCAGTTTCTAGAACAGTCTAGTAGAGGACAGCCTCTTCAGCAGCCTGCTAGGCATTTTTTTTACTTCTTCCTTCTGTTATGCAGACAAGCTAACTGAAGATGCGGTTACTGAGATATAATTTCTCTGCTAGGTCACAAAGTCTGAAAACATGGGCCTTACGTGTGTAACTGTGTATCATCACCTGCCACCCCCAGTTTTTCCTGGCTCTACTAATCACCCAAAGTTCTGAATGCAGAAGCCCCAGGGGCCCCCGGAAGATCCTTCAAGCTGGCATCCTTGGCCTCGATGCGGGGGCTTAGCTACCTGTGGGAACCCACGTAGCAAGGGTGACTCAAAGGGTTAACAAGCAGTGGCGCCGCAGAGTGGCGAGGAGTGCAGCCAATAGGGTGTCTAGGCAGGCAGTACGTCTGGTGTGGGCGGGGGTGAGCCAAAGTGTGCTAAAGGAAACCAACAGCGGCCTAGGGGTGAAAGGACAGCCAGGGTTAGATGTTCTGAGGAGGCGGGAGCAACCGAGAGAGCACGTGAGCATCTGTCCTTTCTACCCGTTCCTCTTTATCTTTAGTGGTTCAGTAGCAGCGGGGATAGCCCGGGGCCCGGTGTATGGCCACGGAGTTACAGTGTCCGGACTCCATGCCCTGTCACAACCAGCAAGTAAACTCTGCCTCAACCCCAAGTCCCGAGCAGCTGCGACCTGGCGATCCGATCCTGGACCACGCAGGGGGAAACAGAGCCTCCAGGGCCAAGGTGATTCTCCTCACGGGGTACGCCCATTCTAGCCTGCCGGCCGAGCTGGACTCTGGGGCCTGCGGCGGCTCCAGCCTCAACTCAGAGGGCAACAGTGGTAGTGGTGACAGTAGCAGCTATGACGCACCAGCTGGCAACTCCTTCCTAGAGGACTGCGAACTCTCCCGGCAGATAGGGGCGCAGCTTAAGCTGCTGCCTATGAATGATCAGATCCGGGAGCTACAGACCATCATCCGGGACAAGTAAGCCGAGAGCGGAAGGGGAAAGGGAAGTGGAGGGTCTTGCAGGCTGTGGGCGGGGATTGGAAGTAAAAGGGCTAAGAGACAGTGTTCTTGGCCTTGGCAAACTTTGGAGATTGGGGTAAGACCTTTTATTTGGTGTGTGTGTGTGTGTGTGTGTGTGTGTGTGTGTGTCGTGTGACTCGAACGCCAACCTTCTCTTTCCAAGTTCCGGTGTCTAACATCACTTTGGGTGGGGAGGAAGACTTTAGGTAGCCTCTGGGCTCTTTGTCTCTCCCAGGAAAGACAACTCCTTGGCCATTCCAGGCAGGTAAACTCCCCTATACTATGTGGCCAGTGCTTGTCCACATGGTAAACCTATAACCCAGAAATGGTTACTATCCAAGGTTATGCACTACCACCAATCACCTCAGGTTCATAAATAGAAATAAAGCAATTTCAAGGCAATTCTATTCAGGCCCTGACCCTTTAGTATTTGCTACTGCAAACAAGGTCTTTTAGTCTTGGAGTTCAGGTTTACTTGATCACATGAAAGCTTATCGTCCAACTCTTATCATTTTTCACTGTAAACTCACAGAACATAGTTAATGGATCAAAGGGAGCCTAAAGGAGCCTTTGGCCCTTCCTAATCCCACAAACCAATGTAGCCAGAACTTCATGTTAAAATGTAATTTTGAAATTTCTAAACCTACGTTGTAAATGGGTTTTCTCCAGGGAAATATGTACCATGATGAACTACAGCTATTTTCTTTATTGGCAGCACTTTAAATGAGCAGCATGTCAAAACACCCCTTTTTTAGTGGCAGGGGTTGGGGGGACATGCCTTGATCTTTTAAAAATGGCTACTGAATGAGAGATGCCACTCCCTAAACCAGACTCTAGAAACCTTGTCTTACACTATTGTAATAATACTGTTTCTCTGCTTGCAGTTTTTCCTCTCTTCCACATGCACCCATACATTACTGTACAATCAATCTTCAAAACATACATCTTTGATTCAGTAATTGCCCTACTCAGCAACCTTCTTTGGCTTCTCAGAGCCTACCAAATAAAGTCCAGGATCCTTAGCTTGATTGATATTTTTGAGACAGGATCTCTCTCTGTCACCCAGGCTGGAGTGCAGTGGTGAGATCACAGCTTACTGTACCCTCATACTTCTGGGCTCAAGTAATCCTCCTGCCTTAGCCTCCTGAGTAGCTGGGACTACAGGCACATGGCACTGCCCCCGGCTAATTTTTTATTTTTTTGTAGAGATGGAGGTCTTGCTATATTGTCCACGATGGTCTTGAACTCCTGGCCTCAAGCAATCCTCCTGCCTCGGCCTCCTAAAATGTTGGGATTACAGGTGTGAGCCACCATGCCTGGCCCCCTTAGCTTGGGATGAAGGCCCTTCTTCATAGTTCCTAGGAACAATTCTGAAACATATCTGTTTCTGCTCTCATCTGGAATTCCCTGTGTCTCCTTTATGCACGTTCAGGATACTTATTCTTCAGGGTGAAACACAGCTTTAAATAATTGTCCACCTCTGCCAAGAAGCTTCCCTTTAATCATTATTCCTGGCTTATCTTCCCTGGTCTTTTTAATGCAAGATTCACCTTCTTTTTCGTATATTGTTATTTTTGTATAGATCTTATCCTGCCTATGACATCTTGAAGGCAGAAATCTTTTACATTTTTGAATGCCAGCCATGCCTTGCAAATAATAGATGCTCAATTGCTAGAGTTTTTTTGTAGCTCTTAAAATTATATTTATGAAACTATACTATTTTACTCTTTTTAATGAATCAATATTGAAAACTACTGTGGTTATGTTATCTAATAGACAAAATAGTGATCCTAAAAAATAGGAGGCATAGGTTTGCTGTAGTTGTGGTAGGGTAGGGGCAGCCAAAATAAATCTTACATATACAACAAAGAAAAATAGATGATGATTCTTGTTTCTATAGAGCAGAAGTTACTAAGCTTGGGTCTTCGACTCCCTCGTACCAGTAGATGGGTTCAGGGCTTTAACAAACCCTCATAAATTATCTGGGAAATTTTACTCATATGAAGATTTTTAATAGTTGTTTTTAAATAACATCTTTATTGAGATATAATTCACAGACCATACAGTTCAAGAATTTAAAGTGTATAATTCAGTGGTTTTAAGTATGTTCACAGCTGTGCATTCATCACCACAGTTTTAGAACATTTGTCATCACCCCAGCAAGAAACCTCATGCCCATTAAACAGTCACTCCCCATTTTCACCCAACCCACCCAAAGCCCTAGACAATCATTAATCTACTTTCTATTTCTAATGGTTTGTCCATTCTGCACATTACATATAAAAAATGTCTATTCTGGACATTTCATTATCATACAATATGTGGTCATTTTGTGACTCATTTCATTTAGCATGTTTTCAAGGTTCATCCATGTGGGATCTTTCCTTTTTATGATTAAATGATACTCCATTATATGAATATACCACAATTTGTTTATCCATCAGTTGGTGAACATTTGGGTGGTTTACCACTCTTTGGCTATTATGAATAATGCTGCTATGAACATTCACATATGTGCCTTTTTTTTTAGAGGGTGAGGATTCCTTAGTTTTTTAGATTTCACAAAGTGTCATGATAATGTAAAGGTGAAGTGCCCTTGCTATAGCGCTTGGAGAGGGAATGGCATTTAGCATTCACATATGACAAAATAAGACCTGATTATATGTCATTAGTCAGAAAAACCTGGGTTATGTAGTAAACCTGGGTGTAAGTGGAATCCTTTTTTTTTTTTCCTCTAAGTTTGGAAGGAGACAGCAGGATCCAGAGGAGTGATTTAGGCAATATGTTTAGCATCTCTGTGCTTCACCTTTATCATTTGTAAAATGAAGATGTTGGTAAATATCACATGGAGCCCCTGGGAGGCTAAAGCAAGATACTGTTCATGAATATTCATTATGAACTGCGAAGAGCTGTTCACATTTAAGGAATTTCAAGCCTCATGTTTGGATTTGTGCATGCTTCTAATTGCATTCATAAGTGCTGTCTTCTTGATTTGTCAGAAGACAGTAAAATGAATTTAACTCTATGTGGAATTCACTTTTTTATTTTGAAAATGAATACTGGGATATTGTAGATAATTTTTATCTTGTTTTGATATAGTATGGAAAGACCCACCACAATTTTTAGTAATGTATTGCTGCTTATTTAGGCTGGGGACATTGTTTTTAGTTTTGTTTTTGTTAACCAAATTAGAGGCTTTATATTCCCTTTATCTTTAAAAAATTGTCATCCTCTCTCACAAGACCTGTTTTAGCCCCTCTAGGAGGCTGGTTTAAGGTGCCTATGGTAAGAGGAGCTATATTTACGTAGGTCTAGTTATGGAAGGTGCCATCAGTTATCATACCCTGTTCTCTTTGGGGCTTATTCTCTTCTCTATTTTGATGTGACAGCATAAATGTGCACTGTGGAACTGTCCGATAATAGAAGCCACTGGAGTACATATTTTTTCTTTTATTGTTTCTGGTCCTTAGCATCTATATAGTGAAGGGATTGCTTTGTGAATTGACTTTGGTATGGGGAAATCGGGATTGAGCCAGCAGGACTGCATGTTGTTGTATATATGTGAAACAGGCAAGATTGAGAACATTGTCTGTATTGATTTAAAATGTCTTTTTAGTTTTTGAAATGTGCAATATTTGAAACATAATATGTTGGTTGTATTATTGAATTTCAAGGAAATAAATTTCTCTCTTTGAAAGTGCAGTAAACACTGAGTAGATTATTTGCTCAGCCATACGTATGTGGGTTGCTGGTGAACTTGGGATAAGAAAAAATTCCTTCATTTATGTCGTTTTGTTGTTGTTGCAATGGATTAAACCACACATCCTTCTCTTCTGCCTCCGTTATATACTAAACTCAGCAAAATCTGAGTAATGTGCTTTTCCTGTGAATATAGTTCATGACCTCATATTTAAAGGCAATGCAGTGTATTTAAAAGATCATCCTCCCTGTCCAGTTTTTTGTTTTTTATTTTTTGTTTCCTGAAACATTAAAGCTGTTGTGTGAGCTGTTGAATGCTTCCTGTGTATTTGTCCTAGGTGGGGCTTTGGCATGGCCTCAGCAAGCTGCTTGTTTAAAAGTTTAGCAATGTTAGAGTATGTCAGTATGTGACATAGGACCAAAAAAGGAGCAATTCAGCCTTGTGACTCTCTTTAGTCACCTGGAGGGGAGAAAATTATCCTTAGGGTGAATGAACATCCTGTGTAACCCTAATGTGAGTGCAATCTAATGTGATTTGAGTTATGTGACTAAGTAATGTATTGTCCTTAACCAAAGCTGTGTGCATCAGAATTGCCTGTGGAGTCTCTCTCTCTTTTTTTAAAATACAAGTTCCTGACTCCCATCCTTAGCAGTTGTTTGTATAGTCTTGAGTAAAACCTGACCACAGGTAATTGTGCTGTGTTTAGACTGGGCCATTGCCCCTGGGAGAATGGCCAGTCTCCCTTGTGTGCTGATTTGCTAGCCTGCTGATTCGGGCTATAGATATGGTGATCCAGGGATTCCACACACTAAACAGAACTAGGCTAGAGAGCCTGACCTAGCATTACATCAACACTGGAGGAATCTCCCAACATTTCCTTCCAACTTGCACAAAACCAAAATGCCCACCGCAGAAAAAAACTGTGACGTGCAAATTGTTTAAAACATGGACATATTTTCGGTTTTTGTGTGTTTCCTGTATGACTCCTCTGACTTTTAGAGCAGGAAGGAGGAAGTCACCACTAAGCTATACGGACCTCTGTTATAACATTTACTGGGCATATCCTGGTATATCTAACTAGACTGGACTCCAAGGAGGCATAAAGGGGGTCTGACCTGGCACAGTCCCTGACACAAAGGATAATTAATGTAGCAATTGTAATCAGATAAAATGATAGTTTCCCTTGTTTTTCTGTCCCATTTTTTTGCAATAATTTCAACATTTATTTTATTTTTTTAAAGCTTTCAGATTTCACTTATTTATTTTTTTCCATAAGTTATTGGGGTACAGGTGGTATTTGATTACATGAGTAAGTTCTTTAGTGGTGATTTATGAGATTTTGGTGCACCCATCACCCAAGCAGTATACACTGCATCATATTTGTAGTCTTTTATCCCTTGACCCCCTCCCACCCTTTCCTCCCAAGTTGCTAAAGTCCATTATATTTTTCTTATGTCTTTGCATCCTCATAGCTTAGCTGCCACATACTAGTGAGAACATATGATGTTTAGTTTTCCATTCATGAGTTTCATCCAGGTCACTGCAAATGCTGTTAATTCATTTCTTTAATGGCTGACTAGTATTCCATCATGTATATATATTTGATATGTATTCCATCATATATATATATTTGTTGGCCATTTGTATATCTTCTTTTGAGAATTGTCTATTCATGTCCTTAGCCCACTTTTTGATGGGATTGTTTGGTTTTTTTTTTCTTGCTGATTTGTTTGAGTTCCTCGTAGATTCTGGATATTAGTCCTTTGTCAGATGTATAGATTGTGAAGATTTTCTCCCACTGTATGGGTTGTCTGTTTACTCTGCTGACTGTTTCTTTTGCTGTGCAAAAGCTCTTTAGTTTAATTAAGTCCCAGCTATTTATCTTTGTTTTTATTGCATTTGCTTTTGTGTTCCTGGTCATGAAATCTTTGGCTAAGCCAATGTCTGTAAGGGTTTTTCCAATGTTATCTTCTAGAATTTTTATAGTTTCAGGTCTTAGATTTCAGCCCTTAATCCATCTTGAGTTGATTTTTGTATAAGGTGAGAGATGAGGATCCAGTTTCATTCTCCTACATGTGGTTAGCCAATTATCCCAGCACCATTAGTTGAAAAGGGTGTCCTTTCCCCACTTCATATTTTTGTTTGCTTTGTCGAAGATCAGTTGGCTATAAGTATTTGGGTTTATTTCTGAGTTCTCTGTTCTGTTCCATTGGTCTTTGTGCCTATTTTTGTACCAGTGCCATGCTGTTTTGATGAATGTGGCCTTATAGTATAGTTTGAAATCAGGTAGTGTGACACTTCCAGGTTTGTTCTTTCTGCTTAGTCTTGCTTTGGCTGTGTGGGGTCTTTTGTGGTTCCATATGAATTTTAGAATTGTTTTTTCTAATTCTGTGAAGAATGATGGTGGTATTTTGATGGGAATTGCATTGAATTTGTAGATTGCTTTTGGCAGTATGATCATTTTCACAATATTGACTCTACCAATCCATGAGCATGGGATGTGTTTCCATTCATTTGTGTCATCTATTTTTTTTTTTTTAATTATACTTTAAGTTTTAGGGTACATGTGCACATTGTGCAGGTTAGTTACATATGTATACATGTGCCATGCTGGTGTGCTGCACCCACTAACTCGTCATCTAGCATTAGGTATATCTCCCAATGCTATCCCTCCCCCCTCCCCACCACAGTCCCCAGAGTGTGATATTCCCCTTCCTGTGTCCATGTGATCTCATTGTTCAATTCCCACCTATGAGTGAGAATATGCGGTGTTTGGTTTTTTGTTCTTGCGATAGTTTACTGAGAATGATGGTTTCCAGTTTCATCCATGTCCCTACAAAGGACATGAACTCATCATTTTTTATGGCTGCATAGTATTCCATGGTGTATATGTGCCACATTTTCTTAATCCAGTCTATCATTGTTGGACATTTGGGTTGGTTCCAAGTCTTTGCTATTGTGAATAATGCCGCAATAAACATACGTGTGCATGTGTCTTTATAGCAGCATGATTTATAGTCATTTGGGTAAATACCCAGTAATGGGATGGCTGGGTCAAATGGTATTTCTAGCTCTAGATCCCTGAGGAATCGCCACACTGACTTCCACAATGGTTGAACTAGTTTACAGTCCCACCAACAGTGTAAAAGTGTTCCTATTTCTCCACATCCTCTCCAGCACCTGTTGTTTCCTGACTTTTTAATGATTGCCATTCTAACTGGTTTGAGATGATATCTCATAGTGGTTTTGATTTGCATTTCTCTGATGGCCAGTGACAATGAGCATTTTTTCATGTGTTTTTTGGCTGCATAAATGTCTTCTTTTGAGAAGTGTCTGTTCATGTCCTTCGCCCACTTTTTGATGGGGTTGTTTGTTTTTTTCTTGTAAATTTGTTTGAGTTCATTGTAGATTCTGGATATTAGCCCTTTGTCAGATGAGTAGGTTGCGAAAATTTTCTCCCAGGTTGTAGGTTGCCTGTTCACTCTGATGGTTGTTTCTTTTGCTGTGCAGAAGTTCTTTAGTTGAATTAGATCCCATTTGTCAATTTTGGCTTTTGTTGCCATTGCTTTTGGTGTTTTGGACATGAAGTCCTTGCCCACGCCTATGTCCTGAATGGTAATGCCTAGGCTTTCTTCTAGGGTTTTTATGGTTTTAGGTCTAACGTTTAAATCTTTAATCCATCTTGAATTGATTTTTGTATAAGGTGTAAGGAAGGGATCCAGTTTCAGCTTTCTACATATGGCTAGCCAGTTTTCCCAGCACCATTTATTAAATAGGGAATCCTTTCCCCATTGCTTGTTTTTCTCAGGTTTGTCAAAGATCAGATAGTTGTAGGTAAGTGGCGTTATTTCTGAGGGCTCTGTTCTGTTCCATTGATCAATATCTCTGTTTTGGTACCAGTGCCATGCTGTTTTGGTTACTGTAGCCTTGTAGTATAGTTTGAAGTCAGGTAGTGTGATGCCTCCAGCTTTGTTCTTTTGGCTTAGGATTGACTTGGCGATGCGGGCTCTTTTTTGGTTCCATGTGAACTTTAAAGTAGTTTTTTCCAATTCTGTGAAGAAAGTCATTGGTAGCTTGATGGGGATGGCATTGAATCTGTAAATTACCTTGGGCAGTATGGCCATTTTCACGATATTGATTCTTCCTACCCATGAGCATGGAATGTTCTTCCATTTGTTTGTATCCTCTTTTATTTCCTTGAGCAGTGCTTTGTAGTTCTCCTTGAAGAGGTCCTTCACATCCCTTGTAAGTTGGATTCCTAGGTATTTTATTCTCTTTGAAGCAATTGTGAATGGGAGTTCACTCATGATTTGGCTCTCTGTTTGTCTGTTGTTGGTGTATAGGAATGCTTGTGATTTTTGTACATTGATTTTGTATCCTGAGACTTTGCTGAAGTTGCTTATCAGCTTAAGGAGATTTTGGGCTGAGACGATGGGGTTTTCTAGATAAACAATCATGTCGTCTGCAAACAGGGACAATTTGACTTCGTCTTTTCCTAATTGAATACCCTTTATTTCCTTCTCCTGCCTGATTGCCCTGGCCAGAACATCCAACACTATGTTGAATAGGAGCGGTGAGAGAGGGCATCCCTGTCTTGTGCCAGTTTTCAAAGGGAATGCTTCCAGTTTTTGCCCATTCAATATGATATTGGATGTGGGTTTGTCATAGATAGCTCTTATTATTTTGAAATACGTCCCATCAATACCTAATTTATTGAGAGTTTTTAGCATGAAGGGCTGTTGAATTTTGTCAAAGGCTCTTTCTGCATCTATTGAGATAATCATGTGGTTTTTGTCTTTGGTTCTGTTTATATGCTGGATTACATTTATTGATTTGCGTATATTGAACCAGCCTTGCATCCCAGGGATGAAGCCCACTTGATCATGGTGGATAAGCTTTTTGATGTGCTGCTGGATTCGGTTTGCCAGTATTTTATTGAGGATTTTTGCATCAATGTTCATCAAGGATATTGGTCTAAAATTCTCTTTTTTGGTTGTGTCTCTGCCCGGCTTTGGTATCAGAATGATGCTGGCCTCATAAAATGAGTTAGGGAGGATTCCCTCTTTTTCTATTCATTGGAATAGTTTCAGAAGGAATGGTACCAGTTCCTCCTTGTACCTCTGGTAGAATTCGGCTGTGAATCCATCTGGTCCTGGACTCTTTTTGGTTGGTAAACTATTGATTATTGCCACAATTTCATCTCCTGTTATTGGTCTATTCAGAGATTCAACTTCTTCCTGGTTTAGTCTTGGGAGAGTGTATGTGTCGAGGAATGTATCCATTTCTTCTAGATTTTCTAGTTTATTTGCATAGAGGTGTTTGTAGTATTCTCTGATGGTAGTTTGTATTTCTGTGGCATCGGTGGTGATATCCCCTTTATCATTTTTTTTTGTGTCTATTTGATTTTTCTCTCTTTTTTTCTTTATTAGTCTTGCTAGCGGTCTATCAATTTTGTTGATCCTTTCAAAAAACCAGCTCCTGGATTCATTGATTTTTTGAAGGGTTTTTTTGTGTCTCTATTTCCTTCAGTTCTGCTCTGATTTTAGTTATTTCTTGCCTTCTGCTAGCTTTTGAATGTGTTTGCTCTTGCTTTTCTAGTTCTTTTAATTGTGATGTTAGGGTGTCAATTTTGGATCTTTCCTGCTTTCTCTTGTGGGCATTTAGTGCTATAAATTTCCCTCTACACACTGCTTTGAATGCGTCCCAGAGATTCTGGTATGTTGTGTCTTTGTTCTCATTGGTTTCAAAGAACATCTTTATTTCTGCCTTCATTTCGTTATGTACCCAGTAGTCATTCAGGAGCAGGTTGTTCAGTTTCCATGTAGTTGAGCGGCTTTGAGTGAGATTCTTAATCCTGAGTTCTAGTTTGATTGCACTGTGGTCTCAGACATAGTTTGTTATAATTTCTGTTCTTTTACATTTGCTGAGGAGAGCTTTACTTCCAAGTATGTGGTCAATTTTGGAATAGGTGTGGTGTGGTGCTGAAAAAAATGTATATTCTGTTGATTTGGGGTGGAGAGTTCTGTAGATGTCTATTAGGTCCGCTTGGTGCAGAGCTGAGTTCAATTCCTGGGTATCCTTGTTGACTTTCTGTCTCGTTGATCTGTCTAATGTTGACAGTGGGGTGTTAAAGTCTCCCATTATTAATGTGTGGGAGTCTAAGTCTCTTTGTAGGTCACTCAGGACTTGCTTTATGAATCTGGGTGCTCCTGTATTGGGTGCATATATATTTAGGATAGTTAGCTCCTCTTGTTGAATTGATCCCTTTACCATTATGTAATGGCCTTCTTTGTCTCTTTTGATCTTTATTGGTTTAAAGTCTGTTTTATCAGAGACTAGGATTGCAACCCCTGCCTTTTTTTGTTTTCCATTTGCTTGGTAGATCTTCCTCCATCCTTTTATTTTGAGCCTATATGTGTCTCTGCACGTGAGATGGGTTTCCTGAATACAGCACACTGATGGGTCTTGACTCTTTATCCAACTTGCCAGTCTGTGTCTTTTAATTGGAGAATTTAGTCCATTTACATTTAAAGTTAATATTGTTATGTGTGAATTTGATCCTGTCATTATGATGTTAGCTGGTGATTTTGCTCGTTAGTTGATGCAGTTTCTTCCTAGTCTCGATGGTCTTTACATTTTGGCATGATTTTGCAGTGGCTGGTACCGGTTGTTCCTTTCCATGTTTAGCGCTTCCTTCAGGAGCTCTTTTAGGGCAGGCCTGGTGGTGACAAAATCGGTCAGCATTTGCTTGTCTGTAAAGTATTTTATTTCTCCTTCACTTATGAAGCTTAGTTTGGCTGGATATGAAATTTTGGGTTGAAAATTCTTTTCTTTAAGAATGTTGAACATTGGCCCCCACTCTCTTCTGGCTTGTAGGGTTTCTGCTGAGAGATCCACTGTTAGTCTGATGGGCTTCCCTTTGAGGGTAACCCGACCTTTCTCTCTGGCTGCCTGTAACATTTTTTCCTTCATTTCAACTTTGGTGAATCTGACAATTATGTGTCTTGGAGTTGCTCTTCTCGAGGAGTATCTTTGTGGCGTTCTCTGTATTTCCTGAATCTGAATGTTGGCCTGCCTTGCTAGATTGGGGAAGTTCTCCTGGATAATATCCTGCAGAGTGTTTTCCAACTTGGTTCCATTCTCCACATCACTTTCAGGTACACCAATCAGACGTAGATTTGGTCTTTTCACATAGTCCCATATTTCTTGGAGGCTTTGCTCATTTCTTTTTATTCTTTTTTCTCTAAACTTCCCTTCTCGCTTCATTTTATTCATTTCATCTTGCATTGCTGATACCCTTTCTTCCAGTTGATTGCATCAGTTCCTGAGGCTTCTGCATTCTTCACGTAGTTCTCGAGCCTTGGTTTTCAGCTCCATCAGCTCCTTTAAGCACTTCTCTGTATTGGTTATTCTAGTTATACATTCGTCTAAATTTTTTTCAAAGTTTTCAACTTCTTTGCCTTTGGTTTGAATATCCTCCCGTAGCTCAGAGTAATTTGATCGTCTGAAGCCTTCTTCTCTCAGCTCGTCAAAATCATTCTCCATCCAGCTTTGTTCCGTTGCTGGTGAGGAGCTGCGTTCCTTTGGAGGAGGAGAGGCGCTCTGCGTTTTAGAGTTTGCAGTTTTTCTGTTCTGTTTTTTCCCCATCTTTGTGGTTTTATCTACTTTTGGTCTTTGATGTTGGTGATGTACAGATGGGTTTTCGGTGTGGATGTCCTTTCTGTTTGTTAGTTTTCCTTCTAACAGACAGGACCCTCAGCTGCAGGTCTGTTGGAATACCCTGCCGTGTGAGGTGTCAGTCTGCCCCTGCTGGGGGGTGCCTCCCAGTTAGGCTGCTCGGGGGTCAGGGGTCAGGGACCCACTTGAGGAGGCAGTCTGCCCGTTCTCAGATCTCCAGCTGCGTGCTGGGAGAACCACTGCTCTCTTCAAAGCTGTCAGACAGGGACATTTAAGTCTGCAGAGGTTACTGCTGTCTTTTTGTTTGTCTGTGCCCTGCCCCCAGAGGTGGAGCCTACAGAGGCAGGCAGGCCTCCTTGAGCTGTGGTGGGCTCCACCCAGTTGGAGCTTCCAGGCTGCTTTGTTTACCTAAGCAAGCCTGGGCAATGGCGGGCGCCCCTCCCCCCGCCTCGCTGCCGCTTTGCAGTTTGATCTCAGACTGCTGTGCTAGCAATCAGCGAGATTCCGTGGGCGTAGGACCCTCCGAGCCAGGTGTGGGATATAGTCTCGTGGTGCGCCGTTTTTTAAGCTGGTCTGAAAAGCGCAATATTTGGGTGGGAGTGACCCAATTTTCCAGGTGTGTCCGTCACCCCTTTCTTTGACTCGGAAAGGGAACTCCCTGACCCCTTGCGCTTCCCAGGTGAGGCAATGCCTCGCCCTGCTTCAGCTCGCGCACGGTGCGCGCACCCACTGGCCTGCGCCCACTGTCTGGCACTCCCTAGTGAGATGAACCCGGTACCTCAGATGGAAATGCAGAAATCACCCGTCTTCTGCGTCGCTCACGCTGGGAGCTGTAGACCGGAGCTGTTCCTATATGGCCATCTTCGTCATCTATTATTTCTTTCAGCAGTGTTTTGAAGTTTTACTTGTAGAGGTCTTTCAACTCCTTAGGTAAATTCCTAAGGATTTTATTTTTTTTGGCAGCTATTGTAGAGGGTTGAGTTCTTGATTTGATTCTCAGCTTGGGTACTGTTTGTGTATAGAAGAGCTACTGATTTGTGTACATTAATCTTGTATCCAGAAACTGCTGAATTCTTTTATCAGTTCTAGGAGCTTTCTGGAGGAGCCTTTAGGGTTTTCAAGGTAAAAGATCATATCCTCAGCAAACAGTGACAGTCTGACTTCCACTTTATCAATTTGGATGCCCCTTATTTCTTTCTCTTGTCTGATTGCTCTGGCTAGGACCTCCAGTACTATGTTGAAGAGGAATGGTGAGGGTGGCATCCTTGTCTTGTTCCAGTTCTTAGAGTGAATGCTTTGAACTTTTCCCCATTTAGTATTATGTTGTCTGTGGGTTTGTCATAGATGGCTTTTATTACATTAAGTTGTGCCCTTTCTATGCTGATTTTGCTGAGAGTTTTAATCATGGAGGTATGCTGCATTTTGTTGAATGCTTTTTCTGCATCTATTGAGATGATCCTGTGATGTTTGTTTTTAATTCTGTTTATGTGGTGTGTCACATTTATTGACTTGCATACGTTAAACCATCCCTGCATCCCTGGTATGAAACCCACTTGATCATGATGGATTATCTTTTTGATGTGCTGTTGGAATTGGTTAGCTAGTATTTTGTTAAGGATTTTAGCATCTATGTTCATCAAGGATATCAGTCTGTAGTTTTCTTTTTTGGTCATATCCTTCCCTGGTTTTGCTATCAGGGTGATGCTGGCTTCATAGAATGAATTAGGGAGCATTCCCTCTTTCTCTGTCTTGTGGAATAGTGTCAAAAGGAATGTTATCAATTCTTCTTTGAATGTCTCGTAGAAGTCTGCTGTGAATCTATCTGATCCTGGACTTTTTTTGTTGTTGGTAATTTTTAAATTACCATTTCAGTCTTGCTGGTTGTTATTGGTCTGTTCAGGGTCTCAAATTTTTCCTGATTTAAGCTAGGAGGGTTGTATTTTTTTCAGGAATTTATCCATCTCTTCTGGGTTTTCTAGTTTATGTGTGTAAGGGTGTTCATAGTAGCCTTGAATGATCTTTTGTATTTCTCTGGTGTCAGTTGTAATATCTCCTGTTTCATTTCTTAGTGAGGTCATTTGGATTTTCTCTCTTCTTGGTTAATCTTGCTAATAGTCTATTAATTTAATTTATCTTTTCAAAGAACCAGCTTTTTGTTTCATTTATCTTATAAATTTTTTTTTTGCTTCAATTTCACTTAGTTCTGCTCTGATCTTGGTTATTTCCTTTCTTCTGCTGGATTTGGGTTTGGTTTGTTCTTGTTTCTCTAGTTCCTTGAGGTGTGACCTTAGAATGTCAGTTTGTGTTCTTTCGGTCTTTTTGATGTAGGTGTTTAGGGCTGTGAACTTCCCTCTTAGCACTGCCTTTGCTGTATGCCAGAGGTTTTGGGAGGTTGTGTCATTATTTGGGAGGTATGTGTCATTCAGTTTGAAGAATTTTTAAATTTTCATCTTGATTTTGTTTTTGACCCAGTGATCATTCAGGAACAGGTTATTTAATTTCATGTATTTGCATGATTTTGAAGGTTACTTTTGGAGTTGATTTCCAGTTTTATTCCACTGTGGTCTGAGAGAGTGCTTGATATAATTTCAGTTTTCTTAAATTTATTCAGGCTTGTTTTATGGCCTATCATATGGTCTGTCTTGGAGAAAGTTCCATGCACTGTTGAATAGAATATGTATTCTGCAGTTGTTGGACGAAATGTTCTGTATGTATCTGTTAAGTCAATTTGTTCCGAGGTATAGTTTAAATCCATTGTTTCTTTGTTGACCTTCTGTCTTGATGACCTGTCTAGTGTTGTCAGTGGAGTACTGAAGTCCCCCACTGTTATTGTGTTGTTGTCTAACTCATTTCTTAGGTCTGTTAGTAATTGTTTTATAAATTTGGGAGGTCCCATGTTAGGTGCATATATGTTTAGGATTGTGATAGTTTTCCATTGGACAAGGCTTTTCACCATTATATAATGTCCCTCTTTGTCTTTGTTAACTGCTGTTGCTTTCAAGTTTGTTTCTTCTGATATAACAACAGCTACTCCAGCTCGGTTTTGGTGTCCATTTGCATGAAGTGTCTCTTTCCACTTCTTTACCTTATGTTTGTGTGAGTCTTCATGTGTTAGGTGAGTCTCCTGAAGGCAGCAGATAATTGGTTGGTGAGTTCTTATCCATTCTGCGGTTTTGTATCTTTTAAGTGGAGCATTTAGGCCATTTACATTCAATGTTAGTATTGAAATGTGAGGTTCTGTTGCATTGATTGTGCTCTTTGTTGTCTATGTACTGTTTTTTTTTGTTTTTAGTTTTGGCCTTTTACTTGTATTTTTGTTATATAGGTCCTGCATGATTTATGCTTTAAAGAGTTTCTGTTTTGATGTGTTTCCAGGATTTGTTTCAAGAATTAGAGCTCCTTTTAGTGGTTTTTATAGTGGTGGCTTGATAATGGTGAATTCTCTTAGCCTTTGTCTGAAAAAGGCTATATTTTTCCTTCATGTATGATGCTTAGTTTTGCTGCACACAAAATTCTTGGCTGATTTTTTGTTTGTTTGTTTGTTTGAGGAGGCTGAAGATAGATAGCTCATAGCTTGTAGGGTTTCTGCTGACAAATCTGCTGTTAATCTGATAGGTTTTCATAGGTTACCTGGTGTTTTTGTCTCACAGCTCTTAAGATTCTTTCCTTCATCTTAACTTTGGATAGCCCGACGAAAATGTGCCTAGGCTATGACCTTTTTGTGATGAATTTTCCAGGCATTCTTTGTGCTTCTCATATTTGGATGTCTATGTCTCTAGCAAGGCTGGGGAAATTTTCCTCAATTATTCCCCCAAATGTGTTTTCCAAGCTTTTAGAATTCTCTTCTTCCTCAGGAACACGGATTATTCCTAGGTTTAGTTGTTTAACATAATCCTAGAATTCTTGGAGGCTTTGTTCATATTTTCTTATTCTTTTTTCTTTGTCTTTGTTGGATTGGGTTAATTCAAATACCTTGTCTTCAAGCTGTCAATTTCTGTCTTCTACTTGTTCAATTCGGTTGCTGAGACTGTCCAGAACATTTCCCATATCTAAAAGTATGTCCAAAGTTTCCTGAATTTTTGATTGTTTTTTCTTCGAGCTATCTGTTTCCTTGAATATTTCTCCATTCACTTCTTGTATCATTTTTGGATTTCCTTGCACTGGGCTTTGCCTTTCTCTGGTGCCTCCCTGATTAGCTTAATAACTAACCTCCTGAATTCTTCTTCAGGTAAATCAGGGATTTCTTCTTGGTTTGGATCCATTGCTGGTGAACTAGTGTGATTTTTGGGGGCTGTTAAAGAGCCTTGTTATGTAATATTACCAGGGTTTGTTTTCTGATTCATTCTCATTTGGGTATGCTCTGTCAGAGGGAAGATCTAGGGCCAAAGGCTGTTGTTCAGATTCTTTTGTCCCATGGGGTGTTTCCTTGATGTAGTACTCTCCTCCGTTTCCTATGGATGTGGCTTCCTGTGAGCTGAACTGCTGTGATTGTTGTCTCTCTTCTGGATCCAGCTACCCAGAGAGTCTGTTCAGCTCTGGGCTGGTACTGGGTGTTGTCTGCATGGAGTTCTGTGATGTGAACTGCCTATGGGTCTGTCAGCCATGGATACCAGTGCCTGTTCCAGTGGAGGTGGCAGGGGGGTGCAGTGGACTCCATTATGGTTTTTAGCTTTGGTGGTTTAATGTTCTATTTTTTTGCTGGTTGGCCTCCTGCCAGGAGGTGGCACTTTCCAGAGAGCATCACCTGTAGTAGTATGGAGAGGGACTGGTGGTGGGTGGGGCCCTAGAAATCCTAAGATTATATGCCCTTTGTCTTCTGCTACCAGGGTGAGTAGGGAAGGAACGTCAGGTGGGGGCAGGGCTAGGTGTGTCTGAGCTCAGACTCTCCTTGGTCTGGTCTTGCTGTGGCTGCCGTAGGGGATGGGGTCAAGATGCCCAGGTCACTGGAGTTGTGTACCTAGGAGGATTATGGCTGCCTCTGCTGAGTTCTGCAGGTTGTCAGGGAAGTGGGGGAAAGCCAGGGGTCACAGGCCTCACCCAGCTCCCATGTAAACCGAAGTGCTGGTCTCACTCCCACCATGCCCCCTCCAACAGCCCCAAGTCTGTTTCCAGGCAGTGGGCACGACTGGCTTGAAAAATTGCCCAGACTACCCGCCTCCAAGTTGAGAAAGAAAAACTTCTTTCCCTGCCTGTGGAGTCTGCACACTGGATTTGTGCCCTCCCCCTAGTTCTGGCCAGGAGGCTTCTTGCCCCATTGAAATTGTTAAAAAGGTCAGCTAGAGATTTCCTTCTCCCTGTGGAGATTTACCCCCTGCTCCTCTGGCCTCCCTCCTGATGGATCCCTGTTTTGTCAGGCAGGAATGGGCTGCTTGGGGACCCAGCAAGCTTCCAGGGCCTTTCTGCTGCTTTCTCTACCCCTGTATTTCACTCGGCTCTCTAAATTGACTCAGCTCCAGGTAAGGTCATACATTTCTCCCACAAACAAACCTTCAGATTCTTCAGTGGGGGGGTGTGTTTGGGAGGGGAGGGTCTCCCTTTCTCACTTCCACAGTTGGGGCACTCACAGTATTTGGGGTATCTCCCAGGTCCTGCAGGAGCAATCTGCTTCCTTAAGAGGGTCTGTGGGTCCTCTCCTCTGTCCTATTTTGAATGTTCACATTGAATGCAGCTTTGAGGTGCAGGTAAATAGTTATTGACACTCTGTGAGTTTATTAAGAAGGCGCTGAAGTGCTGTGGCCTTGATGCCTTGCACCTGGCAAAAAAAAAAATAGTAACATAATATTATTTTTTTTAAACTTTTTGCTTTTGGTTAAATTTGCTCCAAATTCTTCATTGGGGGTTTGTTTTTGTGAAGGTAAAGGAAGGAGAAGGAAAACCATTCATAAATCATCTGTATACTACGACAAACTTTGGGACTATATTTTAGTGATCACATAATAATAAAGTAGTTATGGATGTAAAGCTCATGTTTTCATTAAACATTAACTTTAAATGAAACATTCCTTTGGTTAAAACCTGCCGGAAAAGCTTTTTTTGTTGTACTTTCCTTTAACTTGTTGCTCAAAACCAAAAAAAGCACATTAGAGCTGAGTTTGAGTCCATTTAATTCTTCCTCCTCAACTTAGATTGCCTGGCAAAGTACAGGATGCTCAGTTAAATCTGAATTCAAATAAACAATGAATAATTTTTTATGTTAAGTATGTCCTAAATATTTCATGGGATTTCTGAAATACAAATTTACTTGGGGGCGGGGTGGGTCCTGATTTTGATTTACTTAATCTGGCAAACCTATGCCCAACTACAACACCCAACCTGCCCCTCGCCCCATATGCTACAAACAAACTTTGTATATAATCCTCCCAGAGAGAGTGATATATTTAAATTTTTGAAATGACAATTAATTCAGTGCTACTAGCATTTTATTTAAATTAAGTTGTTTTTAGGTGATAAGTCACAAGATTTTGCTTTAGTCATTGTTGGAAAGAGTGTATTCTTGTATGTGGTAACCTTAGTACGTATTTTACAAGCCACGTTATAAAAACTTTTCCCTCTTCAGAAGGAATATTTTAATGATGTTTTATTTGCCTCCCAAACTCTTTCATTGTTTTGTGTTTCCATTGTATATACGTATCAATCGGAGTCACAGGGAGAGAAGTATCATAACAGGACATCTAAAAAATTGGCTACCTTTTAGTAGTAAGCATTCCCTTATTAGGGCAAAATATAAGTCATTGCTTTTCTCAGAGCCTTGGAATTGGAGAGCTCCAGGCTGTGAGGAACCTGACTTTACTTTTGGAAGCCTCACTGTTCTCATTGCTAAAGTGGTAGTGATAATAAAATCTACTTCTTAAATTGTATGAGGATTAGATGAGATAATATACCAAAAGTGGTTACTACTGGGCACCAAGGAAGCTTTTAATAGATGGTGGCCTCTGGAAAAGAAGGTAGTAATATGTGTATAACATTAGGTACCTCCTGTAATTTATGGACCTTTTTTTAAGAAGAGTTATATACTTAAGTCTTTGTAATTTAGGATATATATATGTCACACACACACACATACGTATGTATATGTAGTTGTTAAATTGATTTTTGTAAAAAAAAGATGAGGGTTGTTAAGTGTATTCTGAATAGAGAGAAGAAACAGAATGAGTGATAAAATGTCAATATCTGCTGTGAGAATTGAAGTTGTAATTATCTCAGGGGAGAATCCCTCCATTTAGAAGTTGTAGTAATAGTAATAGTACTAGTAGTAGTGAGCCTTAGTAAGAAGATGGGAGAAGCTCCCCATGTTAACATTTTAATATTATAAAAATTTTCCTCTTTTTCATATTTCTATATCTTGTGGATAAGTAAATATTAGTTTATTGAAAGAAAGATCAGTGAGACTCTTAAAAGGTTTCATGTTGTTTTGGGTCTACTATGAGATGTAGATATTTTTAAATATATACAATTGCTACAGCCCCAGGAAATGTTAAAGTGCTTTATAGACAGTCTCACTTAATATTTAGGAAAGAGTCAGGTTTAACAAGTCCACATTAAATTGAGGATTTGCAAAAAATTCTTTGAAACAAAACAGAGACACAACATACCAAAATCTCTGAGATGCAGCAAAAGCAGCATTAAGAGGAGTTTATAGTGCTAAACACCTCAAAAAGTTAAAAAGATCTCATTAACAATCTAATGTCACACCTAGAGGAACTAGAAAAACAAGAAAAAACTAACCCCAAAGCTAGCAGAAGAAAATACATAATTAAAGTCGGAGTGGAAGTGAATGAAATTGATACACAAAAATTCATACAGAGGATCAACAAAGTCAAAAGTTACTTCTTTGAAAGGATAAACAAAATCGATAGACCATTAGCTAGATTAACAAAGGAAAAAAAGGGAGAAGATCCAAATAAGTGCAATCTGAAAAGGCAAAGGTGACATTACAAATAATCCCATGTAAATACAAAAGATCCTCAGAGACTATTATGAACAACTCTAGATGCAGAAACTAGAAGATCTAGAGGAAATGGATACATTCCTGGAAACAAACATTCTCCTAAAATTGAATTAGGAAGCAATTGAAACCCTGAACAGACCAACATTAAGTTCCAAAATTGAATAAGTAGTGAAAAACCTACCAACCTAAAGAAGACCTGGACCAGATAGAGTCACAATTGAATTCTACCAGACATACAAGAAGAGCTTATACCAATTCTACTGAAACTATTCCAAAAAAATCAAGGAGGAAGGACTCCTCCCTAACTCATTCTATGAATCCGATGAATCCAGCATCACCCTGATAACAAAACCTGGCAAAGACACAATGAAAAAAGAAAACTTCAAGCCACTTATGATGAACATAGATGCAAAAGTCCTCAACAAAATACTAGCGAAACAAATTCAACAGCACATCAAAAAGTTAATTTGACATGATCAAGTAGGTGCCATTACTGGGATGCAAGGATAATTCAACATATGCAAATCACTAAATGTGATTCAACACATAAAAAGAATTTTAAAATATATGATCATCTCAACAGCTGCAGAAAAAGCTTTTGATAAAGTATACCATCCATTTATCATAAAACCACTCAAAAAAATCATTTCTTAGTTATCAAAGGAAAATACCTGAAAATAATAACTGCCATATATCTATAACAAACCCACAGCCAACACTGTACTGAATGGGCAAAAACTGGAAGCATTTCCCTTGAAAACTGGAACAAGACAAGGATACTCACTCTCACCACTCCTATTCAACATAGTACTGGAAGTGCTAGCAAGAGCTATCAGGCAAGAGAAATAAATAAAAGGCAACCAGATAGGAAAAGAAGTCGTCAAACTATCTCTCTTCATGGAAAATATGATTCTATACATAGAAAACCCTGTAGATTCCACCAAAAGGCTCCTGGAACTGATAAATGACTTCAGTAGTGTTTCAGAATACAAAATCAGTGTACCAAAATCAGTAGTATTTATATACACCAGTGATATTCAAGCTGAGAGCCAAATCAAGAACACAATCATATTTACAGGGCTGGGCATGGTGGCTCATGCCAGTAATCCAAGCACACTGGGAGGCCAAAGCAGGAGGATCACTTGAGCTGAGGAGTTCAAGACCAGCCTGGGCAATATAGTGAGATCCCATATCTATAAAGTAAATAAATGAAAAAAAGTTCCATTTACAATAGCTGCAAAAAAATACCTAGGAATACATCTAATCAAGGGGGCAAAAGATCTCTACAAAGAGATCTGCAAAACACAGCTAAAAGAAATAATAAATGACACAGTAGAAAAACATTTCATGTGCATGGATTGGACGAATCAATTTTGGTAAAATGGATACACTGCCCAAAGCAATCTATAGATCCAATGCTATTCCTCTCAAACTACCAACATTATTTTGCTCAGAATTGGAAAAAAAAACTATTCTGAAATTCGTATGGTGCCCCAAAATAGCCAGAATAGCCAAAGCAATCCTAAGCAAAAAGAACAAAGCTGGAGGCATCACATTACCTGACTTCAAACTATACTACATGGCCACTGTAACCAAAACAGCATGGTTCTGGTGAAAAAACAGACACACAGACTGATAGAACAGAATAGAGAACCCAGAAATAAAGCCACAGACTTACAGCTATTTAATCTTCAACAATGCCAACAAAAATAAGGAATAGGGAAAGGATTACCTATTCAATAAATAGTTTGGGGATAGCTGGCTATCCATATGCAGAAGAATGAAACTGGACCCCCACTTTTCACCATGTAGAAAACTTAAGATGGATTAAATATTTACATGTAAGACCTCAAACTACAAGAATCATAGAAGAAAACCTGGTAATTACCCTTCTTACCATTGGCCTTGGGAATTTATGACAAAGTCCTCAAAAGCAATTGCAGCAAAAACAAAAATTGACAAGTGAGACCTAATTAAACTAAAGAGCTTCTGCACAGCAAAAGAAACTATCAACAGAGTAAGCAGACAACCTACAGAATGGGAGAAACTATTCACAAACTCTGAATCTGACAAAGGTGTAATATCCAGAAATCTGTAAGGAACTTAAACACATTGAACAAGCAAAAAACAAAGAACCCCCTTAAAAAGGTGCAAAAGACATAAACAGACACTTTTCAAAAGAAGACATACAAACAGCCAACAAACATATGAAAAAATGCTTATCATCACGAATCATCAGATAAATGCAAATCAAAACCACAATGAAATACCATCTCACACCCGTTAGAATGGTGATTATTAAAAAGTCAAAAAACAACAGATCTTGGCAAGGCTGTGTAGAAAAGGAGATGCTTATACACTGTTGGTGAGAATGTAAATTAGTTCAGTCAGTGTGGAAAGCTGTTTCAAGATTTCTCAAATTATTAGAAACCATTTGACCCAAGAATCCCATTACGGGGTATATATTCAAATGAAAACAAATTATTCTACCAAAAAACCACACGCACTTGTATGTTCATCACAACAGTATTTACAACAGCAACGACATGGAATCCATGTAGGTGCCCATCAACAGTGGATTGGATAAAGAAAGTGTGGTAAATATATATGATGGAATCCTATGTAGCCATAGAAAAGAATGAAATCATGTCCTTTGCAGTAACATGGATGCAGCTGGAGGCCATTATCCTAAGTGAATTAATGCAGGAACAGAAAATCAAATACTGCATGTTCTCACTTATAAATGGGAGCTAAACACTGGGTACTCATGGACATTAAGATGGCAACAGTAGACACTGGGGACTACTAAATGGGGGAAGGATGGAGGGGGACAAGGGTTGGGAAACTAACTGTTGTGTACTATACTAAGTACCTGGGTGATAGGATCATTTGTACCCCAAACCTCAGCATCATGCAATACACCCAGGTAAAAAACCTGCACATGTACCCCCTGAATGTAAAATAAAAGTTGAAAAAAAGTAAATTAAAAAATGAGGATTTGGCTTCCAGTATGAATCCCATTCTTTTGTTGTTTCAGTGTGAAGATAACTTTTTAAAATGACTGCCTTTGGCGTTTGTCTTATGCTACAGGTGTGTGACACATTTGTTTATGTGAGGAGGTGTCAAGAAAAGTGGGTTCTCAGATATGGTTAAATCTGCATCGCTAAACCTGCTTGGGTTTGTACAATTTAAAATATGCTCAGCTTAACAATTAGATATCTATACTTTGGATTACAAGTGCCTGGATATCATTATCTGTTTAAATATTTGATATTTGGTTTTTTAGATGTATTTAAAAATATTCCAGGGATGTGTGCATGTGTGTTTTTTACATTGTGATAATTTTACATTAGACTTTATTTGGAACTGTTATCAGATAGAAGATAATTAATGTGTCTTTCAAAGCTTTTTTTCCAGTAGGAGAGATTACGGTTATGATTTAAAATGAAGTGTGTGGAATGAAGAAGATCTGGAGTCTGGTTCATATTAAAACATCCCTATTAACAAATAATTCAGCCTAGCGTTGTGTCTAAAATAGAGCCTCAGAGAATACATGCAGCTTCATTGATACAACAAGTAAATACCTGCTTTATGAAGCTCTAGTCTTAACAATGTTAAAGATTTAAATATGATATTGAAGGCCATTGTGGAATTTTTTAAAAAAAAAACGAGGTCAACTTATTGTATTCTAGATATACTTTAATTTCTAAATGGATTTAAAATGAATAATATGGATCTGAAGTCTGTCTATACAGCAGGAAATAGGTAAGTAATTACAGCTTGCAGTAGAGTTACTTGGAGTGGTAAATGATTTTATTGGAGGTCAAATAGCTGTCAAGAGATAACAGCTCATATTAGGTTCTCATAGTGTGTACCTTTTTTGGAATATCGAGAAAGCAGGTGCTTATTGTGCAAAAGTTATCAGCTGAGGCTGATTTTTTTGTGGGGGAGGGTGTGAAAGGTGGTAAAATGTTTGATTCCAAAGTAAAATAACAGATTTGGGCAACTCTGATCACTTAACCTAATATACTGTTTCTCTGTAATAAAGTGATATCTAACTGTTAAGAAATTAAAACTGACATTTCAGGTGTCTCCTATAATATATAACACCGCATATGTCTTTAAGTCAAATCCAGACTTCTTTCTTATTGAAAAACTATGTTCTAGCTGCCTAGGTAAGTTTGTATAGACCTAGCAAACAGAGCAGTAGGTTTCAGTATTTTTTGCAGTTCACTGAGTGAAGATTAATTATATAAATGAAAGGTGCTGGTGTAATTGTATAGTCTTATTTGAAAACCACAGTACGTGAAATTGAGCCTGTTTTAAAGGGGCTCTGTGTGTGTGTAGGTATGTGTGGATAGAGTTTTCTGAGTTTAAGGAATTTTTGTAAATAAACAACACAGACCTATATTCTTGCTGTTGCTAAATTGTGGTTTATATTTTAGAGAGCTAATATCTGTAGTATGATAGAACTGTGGTTACTCTAAGAAACCTAATGCCATTTGTGTCAGGGCTATTTCATTGCTTTTTCCATCTCAGAGAAATCAAATGCAACTTGAGGCAAAAGAGTGGAAATAAATGATATACTGAGATAATATGTGTTTGCATATATCATTTTGAGGCTGTTTTGGAGAATACTTTAGGTGGTCCATAGATAGGCAGATGGGGGTTTTTAAGTACATAAGCTGTAAATCAATCCATTCAGTCAGATCATTTAACTTATATGGAAGAAAGATGAGGAACAATACTACATTTTTATGTGCAGAAATAACATCAGTTATTTAACATTCCCTTTTTGGCTCGTTAACAGCTTGTGGGTAGACGTAGCCCTGGATTATTATTACTTGGTTACCTCAGGATATTGACCAGAGGAAATGGACAGGAAAATGGCAGAAAGATCTAGGGAATGAAGTACTCATTTGAAAAAACAGTCAAAAGGAACAAATTATCAATTATTTGAGAATGAGTTCTCGGAAATTAGTTTATATGTTTTTGAAAGCAGTAGCAAAAGCAGAGGATTTATTTATTGGTACCATTCCAGTTCCAAAAAGGATTACAAAGTAGATGGGTTACTTATCTTGGTAATATGGGTTTTAGATCAAGGTGAGTTGAGGGGGAGAATGGGGAGAAACTGCTTCTCTTACTGCAAAGTTTCCTCTCAACTTTAGCTCTGGACTTGCTCTCACCCTCCAGGGGTAACTTGTTCATCTCCCGGTTGACTAATATGTACTTGGGCAGCTCAGTGGGGGACTGCATGATCTTTTCAGTTCCAGTCTCTAATGTTGGTATCAAGCATTTTCATTATTGATCAAGTTATCTCATTTAGGTGCCTGTATCCTAGTAAAAAGTATCTTGCCTCAGTAATAGTCTGTACATGTAAGCATTTAAGCTTTTAGTATGTTATAGGTCTTAATATCAGTGTTACTGTACATATTAAATAACATTTTGCCTTAAAGCTCTAATTTAGACTAAAACTTGTATTATCTTTTTTTAGGACAGCCAGTAGAGGTGACTTCATGTTTTCTGCGGATCGTTTGGTAGGTGGGGGCTTTTCATTTTCATTTCATTGTTTTGCCTAGTGATATAACCATGGTAGACCAAGGGATATTTTTGTTCTAGAGCATTCTGGGGCTGAAAGAGATTGTACTAAGTAACCATCATGTTGCTAGGCTAATGAAGTGTTGTTTCACTGTTGCATTAAAGATCTACTTCAATACTTTTCACCACAAAGCATTGCCCATGAACTAATTCCCTGTATTTCTGAGATACCACTACCTCTCAAATGGGTCTTGGTAACTTGAGTTTCAGCAATTCTTAAGTGCCTCCTCTTAGGGCAGTGAAGTACATTAAAAGAAAACCAAAAATGTAAGGAGACCTCATAGTTACACTTGTGGTATCCAACGAATGTACAAAAATATATATTTCTTGTAGTTTACGGCGGCGGCAGGGGGAGGCTTATTTTGCCTCTTCTTTCCTGTACTAGCCTTCACATGTGAAATAGTACATTTGACTGTCTATGGTTTCCTCAGGCACTTCCTATTAAGAATTGACCAAGCCCAGTTCTGTTTAGCTAGTGTGATCTGAGAGGATCTCAGTCCAAATTGGTTTGTCTTCAGGGTAAGCACTGTGTTTTCTTCTTGTGTTAATATCTAAGCATGCTCAGTGCTTGAAGTGAGGTTGACATGTTTTCTGCTGTGGCTATTAGTTTTAATCCACAGCAGAAAATACATTACATTCAGGAAAGTTTAGTGTATATTTATATTTATATATAGTTTAATGTATATTTATATTTAGTGTATATTCATGAAGTTTAGTGTATATTACATGAATGTATTTCACTAAACTTGCGTGAATCAGGTATTGTGCTAGGCTGTGTCCAGAGAGATGAGATACAATAGTGAAGAATGTAGGCATGGTCCCTAATCTCTTGGTGTTTATGATCTAAATACTAGATTTACAAACTAAGTGCAAATTTAGTTTGGGAAAGAAAGGAATGAACAGGGCTTCTTAGCCCCAAAGTTATAATCAGATTAAGGTAGATGATTAAAAGGAATGTGAAAAAAAGGCATGAAACTTTTCATTTAGGTTTTGCCTGAGGATTTATTCCAAAGAGCATAGACAACTCCTGTTCTGCTTTTCATCGTAAGTATTCTTGGTTCAGAGACCAATTTTATTTAAAATTATTTGAGTTTTCATTGGCAGTAATAACCCTTAGATAGTAACAAGATAAATGTGGTTGACATTCCTGGAGCAATAGTTACGTCATTCTGTCTTTTATGCTTTTATCAAACCAAAAGAACAGGCTTGAAGAACTTGTATCTTAATGGCTGCTGTTTTGGTGTTTACTGGTAGAAAATGGTTCCTCTTTCTTTTGCTGTTCTTATGCTCTTTTTCTATAGAAAGTAGGAGTTAAGTTCACGGTTATTGTAAGATGCTTCCCTGAAAGGGCAAGCATAATCTTAGCCCAGTGAGATAGTAAGGACCTATGGCATAATTCGCCTGAGGGGATAATGATTTGGATCTCTCTCTGTTCTCTGCAGGTGGCTTTCAAGGTCCTGATATGGGGTGAAAAAGGGTCTGTTGTGGTTGTGGTAGAGACTGGAGCTATTTAGGTTTATCTTCTTGAGGATTTCTAGTACACTATCTCCTGCAGCACATGCCATTAATATATATTATTATATATATATTAATTTCATCCTGAATTTGTCAGGGTTGGCTTCCTTGGCCCTCAGATCCTTGGGTTCTTTATATTTTAGTCACTCTTCTGATTTTATGCACTCCTGTGAGAGTTGGGCACACTAATTTCTGTCCCAGTGTTGGAGGGGATGGGGATAGGAGGTAAGACTCATTAGAGGACTGTTACTAGGAGGAAAAGATCTAGGCTCTTCAAAGAAAAGAATCCTCTTTTACCCTTGTAATTTGCTCATAAAAAAATCTCCACAGAAGATGGTGGCTGGAGGTGAGTATGCACACATGTGCAGTATTCATGAGGTGCCTGGGCCCTCTGTCTGATGCTGCAGGCTGACAAAATCCTGGCTTATTTAGAATTGATTGTTTTAATGGCAGCAGGGTGTTATTATATGTTGTGATAACAGAGCATAGGGCCTGGTGCTTCTCCCTGCTGTTGCAGATTCTCAATCAGTAATGTAATGTTGATTGGATAAAATGTGCATTGCAGACTCAGCATTACTTTTACTGTAGTTGGCTTTGGTTGTTCATGGAATTACCATATCTTGTTTTTGGAGGCTCTTCTAGTAGTTCTGAGTGATGCTTTCCTTTGTACCACACATTATGATTGATATGAGCCTTTTCTTTAGCTGAGAAGCCCCAGTGCATTTTACTGGATCCTCCTTCAAGCTCAGTAAATTGGTTCAGCCAATGCACTCATTTATTTCCTCTAAAGAAGTTTCAGGCTTTATTTACATTATGGTGGGCCTTTGTTAAAAATAATCTGACTTAATGATTTCCAAGGTACTGAATAAAGCAGAGAAATTCCCAGTGAGCACTATTTCCAGAATAATAAGAAGTATATTACTTCCAAGAGTGCTTGCCATGACTGTTGTCACTTGCTGGAGTTTTGTGTCCCTCATAGTCTGGACTGACAGAATGAGAATCAGAAGGAATATTGGAGCCTTTTGGTGGCAATCATGGCCTATCTGAGGTTGGATACCTAGCAGCAAGTAGTATGGCATTTGGATCTATCCCTGTATCTAACACATGATAGGGGGCCCCTTACTGCCTCCACAAGTGAAACCTTTGCCTAGTGTGTTCATGACTCTGCCTACTGTTCAGCTCCTGAAGCTAACAGCTAACAGGAGATTCCCAGCAGGTTCTCAACTTCTTCTTCCTTTGACTCTCTAGATCAGACTTGTTGTGGAAGAGGGATTGAATCAGCTGCCATATAAAGAATGCATGGTGACCACTCCAACAGGTAACTAGGGCTGTTATTCTCAAATTTTCCTCATAAAAATTCTGAGCTAGAATGGGGAAAGATGTAAGTAAAGCAGTCTAAGTACAATAAATATGCAAAATGAAGGGCTAGATGGAGCTATTCTTTTAAAATCTTAAAAATAAAACTCAGGCATTTAGGAAAGAAATCTGTGTAGATGATTTTTTGTTAAGGGCTTGCTTGTCAATTCAAGTTAAAGGTTAACAAATACTCTTCAGCATGCACGTGTTGCCTCTAATGATGGCCCATTGAGACCATAGTTAAGAATTGCTGGCAGCTTATCTTCATCTCTATGGGAAAGCTGCTGGTGAGCACAAATGGGCAAGTCTGTTTTGGCACTGAAATTACATGTTAAAAAAGGATAGAAAGTAAAAAAGAAAACTAAAAATGATAAGAATTGGAGAAGGTGCTTTGTTCTATCCTTTAATAGAAAGTAGCCAAAGATCCCTGTTTCAGGGATTTGAAATTATGATTTGGTTTAGTAAATAACGTAAAACTGTTCTATTCAAAGGGTTTACTTTATGAAACTTGGGGACTGAGTTTGTAGCATCATAATTGACACAAATTCAGGATGAGACCAAGAGTTGAACATGTCTTAATAACTATTTCAGCCACTTTCTTCTGCTTTTAAGGCAGAATGGAGGCTCATAAAGAAGAACGGAGGCTCATAAAGAAGAATGGAATGAGGAAGCTTTCTGCTGTGGCTCACAGTGGGGTCCCAGTTTGAATTGATGGGGTATATAGCATTCTCAGAGTGCAGTGATTCTCTTTGAATTCAGTTTGAGGAATGTGTATGTGAATATCATGTTATAATAAGTCCTATTCCCATTCAATGAAGTCTGCCTCTCCCAATTATCCCCACAGGTTTCTTATGAAGAATTAAGAAATAACTGAAAAATCATGACTCATCTCATTATTTCCACAGGGAATCTCAGGCATTATACAGTGTGTCTGAACAAGGGTTGCTTTGTGCCCATCTACTTTAAACCGTAGACACTTTATAAAATACGTAGGTTACTCCAGTGATGAAAGATAAATTCTTTGGTTTTATTTCCTAACAGGGTACAAGTATGAAGGAGTGAAATTTGAGAAGGGAAATTGTGGGGTCAGCATAATGAGAAGCGGTAGGTTCACGTGTGTGTGATTTTTGTCTCTTTGTATGCATAGAAATGGTTGCTGTTTTCCAGAAGAGAGGCAGGCTTGTCTGTCATAATTGCAGCCTGCCTTTAGTTAAATCTCACTACCTGTGTTATCTAGCCTCATGGTGCTGTGGAGTCATGGCCTGTGTGAGGCTGGGTTTGGCTAATTTTAACTACAGAGCGTATTCCCTAATAGAGTGCTCCCATGGGCAAGCCAGCTTTCAAAGAGATTCAGAGGAGGATGGGAGGATAGGAGGATGTGGTGATGCTATCTTGGGGAGAACAGGTCAGTTTGAAGACTGAGGGAATATGGTATAAATTCGGGCTTGGAGAACTTTGAATACCTGACTGGAGAAAATATTTATTCTGTTTTTATTTCTGTTGTTGAGCTAAATGACTTGTTTGATATTTTTACTTTTTTTTTTTTAGAGACAGGGTCTCACTCTATTGTCCAGGCTGGAGTATGGTGGCATGATCATAGCTCGCTGTAACCTCAAACTCCTGAGTTCAAGTAATCCTCCCACCTCAGCCTCCTGAGCAGCTAGTACTACAGGCACATGCCACTATACCTAGCAAATTAAAAAACACATTTTTTTTTTTTTGGTAGAGATGAGGTCTTGCTATGTTGCCCAGGCTGGTCTAAAACTCCTGGCCTCCAGTGATGCTCCTGCCTCAGTCTCCGAAAGTGCTGGGATTATGGGCATGAGCCACCATACCCAACCTAATACTTTAAAACTTTATATATGATGACTACGTGACCACATAGGCAAAAGTGCTTGACTGTCATTAATTCTAGGTATTTCCATCTGCTGGTCTTATGAATGTTGTATTTGTGTTTGAGTTCAACTGATTACCCTTCTAAACCAACCTTTGTATAGCAAAATCACTTGCCTGTGATTAGAACCTTTACCTGTTACATGGGGTTTTTTCCATTCAGCCAACTTAATTGTTTCACGTAAGATTTATGTTTTTTTTGCATAAGTGGTAGAAGCTCCACTTGTTTGCACTGAATACATATAGTTTAATTTTTAACATATAAACATTCACTTTTCTCTTCTGGTTATGAAGTTATGTTTGTGAACAATTAAATGCCTCAAGTAAACTAGGAACTTTAAGCTCCTTTTTTTCTAGGAGGAAGCTCTTAAGCACTGATAGCATTTCAGGACATTTCAGGACAATGATGTTCAACTTTTAAAAACTGGTAAAGACAATGGACTTTTAAGGTGCAGTTTCTTCTGTTTCAGTTCAGCTTCTTCTCTAAAGGCACAAGCATGGTCCTTGTACCCTTAGTATGTACTAGATGACTTGTGGTGATGTACAGCATTGCTTATAACCTTAATAGCCATTTGTTGATTTTCATATATATTAGAAAGAAACTTGTTTTATGTTTACACTAGTGATATAGTTTCCTCTTAAAATAAGTTTAAGTGAAAACAATAAATTTAAGAAAAATGTTAAGTAAATGCCAGTATTGGTAGAATTCTGATATGGCCTAAAATCTTGAAGATGGCATGAGAATGACTGCCTTTTGGCAAACACTTCTTTAAAGGAATTCAGACTCAAAAATAGCTCTGTGTTCAGAAATCAACGGTGGTAGTGCTAGTTATTATTACCTGGGAGAGGGGGAACAATATACAACTTTTTCACTGCTTGCAGCAAAATCTTTGCTGTTGAGAAGTCATTGTTGAGCTAAGTGATGTCCCCTGATGCTACCTTGACCTAAAAGGAGACTTTCTGATCTACAGCCTTTATTCTTCCATAAATCTTTTGCATTTTCTCATACAAAAGTCACAAATTTAGGTGGTTTAAAGGCTTCTTTAAAATAATAGAGATAAAAATATTCCTGATATTAAAAAAGCTCAGGGAGCTGCTCAACAAAATGCTTTATTTCCTGTAATCACGGAAGCATGACAGCTCTAAAACTTGTAAGCTAGCAATAAAACTAGCTTATTCTAGTTTCATTAACCAGCCCTTAACCTGGTTTCATTAACCTCCACTAAGTATGAAATATGAGCATATCAGAAATAAAAGCTGTCAGCTTCAAAATAATTATTTTCATCTTCCTTCCTTTTTGTATTAATAACAGTGACAAACTATACTTTGGCCTGTTCTTGGACTTTCTCTCTCTTTCCCCTAATCTTTTTTCTTCTTCAAGGTGAGGCAATGGAACAAGGTTTACGAGACTGCTGTCGATCCATACGAATTGGAAAGATCCTGATTCAGAGTGATGAGGAGACACAAAGAGCCAAAGTATATTATGCCAAATTCCCCCCAGACATTTACCGGAGAAAAGTCCTTCTGATGTATCCAATTCTCAGTGAGTGGCTTCCATTTATTTGTAACCTTTGGTTAGGGTTTAAATTCAACTTAGTGCCTGCCTCCTAGGTACCCTTATATAAAAGGCAAAAAGAGTTTCTAAATGTTTTTTTCTCAGTTGGGAAAACTGCCCCAGGCAGTTCACTGGAGAGTTTTTATTGCATAGTAAGAGAATATACAGTAGTCAGACCTTATTAGCCCCAACAAACTTCCGTCTTGAACACACTGAAACAAAGGATTTAATGAGGCAAAATATATGGAATACAGAAAATATATTGAAACATATCTCCTCTTTAGCCTAATGAGTACAGCAGTGATTTTCCTCAATAATTTATTCTCTCTGGAGGTAATATTTTTTCCTGCTATTCTGTTCTGTTTCTTAAGCTTACTCAGACCACACTTGGCATGGTCTTTAAGGGAGGTGAGAGGGAATATGTTAAATTTGATACCTCATACTAAATGAATTTAGGGCTTGGTATTTGATAACTGAAAAGTGTATGTGTCATGTTCATTATTGAAGATAGCATGGATAAAGAACAAGTACCTTCATATGAAGTGGTTTCTTATGTTAGATTGCTATATTGCTCTTACTTCAAAGACATTTTGTGGCCGCGTGCTGTGGCTCACACCTGTAATCCCAGCAATTTGGGAGGTCGAGGTGGAAGGATCGCTTGAGCCCAGGAGTTTATGACCAGCCTGGGCAACATATGGAGAACCCATTTCTGCAATAAATAGAAAAAGTAGCTGGGTGTGGTGGCACGTGCCTATAGTCCCAGCTACTTGGGAGGCTGAGGTGGGAGGATGGCTTGAGCCTGGGAGGTCAAGGCTGCAGTGGGCCGAGATCATGCCACTGCACTCCAGCCTGAGTGACAGAGTGATTCCCTGTCCCCCCTCCCCCCAAAAAAAGAAAAAAGACATTTAAAAATGAATGTTAAGGTTGCTAATTCATTTGGTTATCTTTTGATTTCAGGCACTGGAAAT
Organism: Pan paniscus; assembly: GCF_029289425.2. Classification (NCBI taxonomy): domain Eukaryota; kingdom Metazoa; phylum Chordata; class Mammalia; order Primates; family Hominidae; genus Pan; species Pan paniscus. The sequence continues at coordinate 74,988,144 of NC_073272.2, forward strand.
ACTGTAATTGAAGCTGTAAAGGTTCTTATAGAACATGGAGTTCAACCCAGTGTTATCATCCTACTCAGTCTGTTCTCCACTCCTCATGGTGAGTTCAGCATGAGGCAGTAACTAGGGCTCCATATAGTCCTGAGGTGGGTAAGTATGCATTTTCTAGCTTCTAATCCTGAGGAAAAGTTTATCTGCTTTCACATTAAATCTGAATCTAATTTGGGTAATTATAACTTGTGTTTGTCATCTGTAAGCTTAGTGATAACATTTTATACCATTCTAATGTTCAAATGCAAATGGAGAAGTATGAACTAACCCCATTTAAAAGAATTGCAATTGTTTTCCTGGTTTGGCCTGCAAATGACTCAAAGGTTCCTATTTCCCTTGGCTCGCCACCTGAGCCTGAGAACTGCTCACAAACAGCAAGAAACATAAGGTTCTAGCTAGCCCTGTAGTCTTACCGAAGTAATCTTTGCAGTGTGAAGTGAAGAGCAGAAGTTTTTAAAGTTAGACTTCTGCTCAAAGGGCAGAGAGAACTGTGTGTTCTCCATTCCTGAAGGAGGTGTACCTAACTTAAGATCTTAGTGTTTTTTGCCATACATTGCAGAACAATTGGGAATATATTTTAAGAAAATAAGTATAGGTGCATGTAGAAATTTAGCTTCTAGGATGTTTATTGTAGAGTTATTTGGTATAAGAAAAAATGTGAAAGTATACAAATGACTCACAATAAGGAAATGGTTAAATAAATAATATATATTCAAAGGATATACTATTATGTAACTGTTAAATCATGTTTTTGGAAAATATTGAATGGCATCCAAAAATGTACATGGTAAATGTAAAAAAGCAGTATAAAAATAACAACATTAGAATAGGGTAAAGTGTTATCACCAAGCTTGGAGATGACCAGTACAAATTATGACTATTTTAATTACAAAAATCAGAGTTGGATTTAATATGGAACCTAATAAATCTTTCCTTAGCATGAGAGGCTAGACAGACACACAGTGTTGTTTCAATTTTGGTTTCAAAATGCATACACAATATTAATAGTGGTTATTTTAGGCTGGTGGGATTCTAAGTGCTTTTCATTTTGTTTTTAAGCTTTAAATTGGTATTTTTCAAATGTTCTACAATGAATTTGTATTTGCTTCATAATTTTTAAAAAGGGAAATATATGGCTTCTCTAGTCAGGTGTTTTCTCATTTCCAAAATTTCTAAGTCTTAGCCAGTTCTGAAGAGGCTACAGTATATCTAGTTGGGAAAGCTGGTTTCAGTAGGTTATTGACAGGAGTTATGGCCTGTTTGATTACTTTGCTGTTTCATAACTAAATATTACTTGTAGTTCAAATGTTGGTGGTAACAAAAGGCGATTTGCTTAGTTATCATTTATATATATAAAACACAGGTGGCATTGAAAATATTGAGAGAATCCAATAATTATTAAAATTTTTACCTTTGGGAATAGAAAAGCACTCTTTTTAGTTCTAATAGTATACATGAGAATGGTGTACTATTCTTTGAAATTTATGCTGAAAAATTTTATTCTGTGGCAACTTTGCTATGGATTTTTAGTTTGACAGGGTAATTAAAATAGTCATAATTTGTATTGGTCATCTCTTAAGCTTGGTGATAACATTTTATGTGATTCTAATGCTGTTATTTATACATTTTTTACATTTTTACATTTACCATGTACATTTTTGATGCCATTCAATATTTTCCAAAAATATGATTTAACAGTTATATATTACATCCTTTGAATATATGTTATTTATTTAACCATTTCCTTATTGTGAGTTATTTACATACTTTCACATTTTTTCTTATGCCAAATCACTCTACAATGAATATCCTAGTCCTTGTTACTTTTCCCTACCTATTCCCCTCCCCATAAGCTAGAGTCCTAACTTCTAAAAAGCTGGCGTGCTCTGACACACCAGCTTTTTCTGTGAAAAGCAAGTACACTGTGAAACGCTACGCTTGTTTCACAGTGTTTCAGTTGGGAAACCATCATCTTACGTGTGTTCCTCTTTAATTTTTTTTTAATAGAGATGGGGTGTTGCCATGTGGCCCAGGCTGGTCTCAAATTCCTGGCCTTGAGTGATCCTCCTGCCTCAGCCTTCTAAAGCTCTGAGATTACAGGCTTGAGCCACTGTGCTTGGCCTGTGATCCTCATTTTAAAAAGGACTGTATTCACTCTATTACAGTCACCTTTAAAATTAAACAAAATAAAAAATACTCTTTAGGGGGAAAGTTTCTATAACTGAACAATTATATTTTTCAACTTGAGTATAAAATAATAATTCTAAGAATGTATTAGTGAGATGGAGGGGGCATAGTCTGACTACTGTCAAAGCTTTTCAGACTTTATACAAAGGAAGAGATTAACCAAGTCTGATTAGGTATCCAAAGATCATTGCTCTCTGTCTTCTGTCAATTTTAGACCTAGTGGCAATAACTACAAAATTCCTGAATTACAACTGGTGTTACCAAAACATCCTACCATAATAACTTTTGTTTTTTTGAAGGTGCCAAATCAATCATTCAGGAGTTTCCAGAGATCACAATTTTAACTACTGAAGTTCATCCTGTTGCACCTACACATTTTGGACAGAAATACTTTGGAACAGACTAAGTTATTTAAGTAAAATAATTATCTTGTGTAATATTACAATCATGTTTTGATTTTCTATTTGTTTTACTGATTCACTTGAGGGTGGCAGAGAAAAATGTGTTAAAATGCTTTTTAGTTTTGGAAGTGGGTATATTTGAGGTTATATCTCATTTAGTTATTTGTTTACTGTTGGCACCGAATTCAACAATGAAGTATATGCAACTCTTACAAAACATAAATTTTAATAATATTCTAATGCAAATTACTGAACCCTCAGTGCATTAAAATTATTTCCTAATTTATGAGCCTCTTAGTTTGGAGGTTGCTTGAAGCCACAAATAAAACTCAAATGAGAGTCAGTTCTTTGTCCCACTGTAGTTTGCATTTTGTTTAGTTTGGTTTTAGCTCTAGTAAGGTTTCACATATGTGGCTATTGCCACATTCCTCTACTGTTTTCTTTCTGATACTGGACATGCTAGTAACTTGGAGAGGAGAATAAAAGAATGTCTCCTGGAATTTTACATTCCCATTAATGTCCTCATTCAATTGGCAGACCTAGGATGTATGATTAACTCTCAGGCCATTATGTTTTTCATGGCTCATTTCCCAAACTGCATTGTTGGTAGGTGCCTTGCTAAGCTGTAATGCAGTGAAGAAGATGGTGGGGCATTTTTAGTAATTGGAACTGTAACATTAATTTACAAGATTGAACCAGGGATGTCTGGATGCTGACAAGGGAGAGCCAAGTACTGTTAATGCCATCAATCCTCTAGGAAGGAATTGGTGGTTTTTCTGAAGTGTGGGGGAAAGGGTGGTTTCTTGCTGGATTTCATGGCCAGTAAGTAAATTTAAATGCTTCATTTTTAATTTGAATGTTTCTGCTAGAGACCTTTGATTTGGAAATTAGTTATTTTGCATGTTTGTCAACTGTATATGTATGAAAATAGAAAAAAACCATGCTTTTTGTAAAAACCCCTAAGATTTGTATATGTTCATCTTTAGGCTTCTGAAAGGGAGAGAAATCATATTGGAAATCAATGTTGGTGTTCTGAAATCTGCTTGTAAAACTCTCATCTCATTTTACATTGATATTAAAACATTTTAACAGTGTTGGCTAGCTGATTACTTGATTAATTATACTCCCATGGCCCCATAGGCAGCTGTTGTGGGCCTCTGTTCAAAAGCACAGAAAAGAGCAGAAGGAAATGTCTTAGAAAGAATCAAAGCTGATGAAATCAGCAAAGATTGGGGGAAAGGAAGGAAGCCTGGTGTAGATTGGATTATATTTTTCCTTTGGGGACTAGAATACTAGAAGAACTTCAGTATATTTTTCCCTTTATTTTTGAATACTGTCATATAATAAATTGAGATTAATAAATTACTCATATTACAGTTCTTCCATGGCAAATGTTGCTTTCAAGTTGTTACTGAAATTCTCATCTATACTTGTCAGTTAACTGTCTTGATACAGTGTGGATTTTGTTTACTCCTGACTAGCAGAAGTTATAACTAAAGCCCGTTAAAGCTAGAATTTCTATCTCCCTCTCCCAGCACAGATGTGAACCAGCAAATTTAGATGGAGAACAGATATGCTTGAGATTGGTGCATCAAACTAGTTGAAAAGATGATGCCTACCACTATAGGAGTTAATGCTTCTAAATTATTGCTTATGTTAGGGCTTCAGTATTTCATTTGAGGTGACTTTCCAAAACAGCAGACAAATTTATATTCAAGTGTAGATATAAAACCATATTTTAAGCAAATTATTTTTGTATTACCAGCCATTTAGATTTAACATGTCTTTGTTCCTCGATTGATATTTAGTTGACTACATTTGGTTCCCACATGAAGGGCCTAGAATGAACAGTAGGAAGTATTCAATGAGGTCATAGTCGCCCCTGATATTTGTCTTCTATCCCTCTCTAGATTTCAAGAAAATTATACCTATGGGTTTTGAAGTTTGGGTCTTTTTAGCAAATGAGGCATTATTTGTAGGGTTAATCACTTGCAGGACTCTGAGCGTGGGACATTTTTTAAGTATTCTAAATTTAACACAAGATTAACAGACTATTGAAAACAAGATTGTTTTTAAGTAATATGAACTTCAGAGTAGTATAAACTTTGTATATTCCTTGCTGAAGAACACACCCTAGCACAATAAAAAGAATGGTCCAATCGTATATGCAGTGGTTCTCAAAACTTGAATGTGCATCAGAATCACCTAGAGGGCCACAGATTGCTGTGGCCTAACAAGTTCCCACGAGATGCTAACGTTGTTTTGGAGACCATATTTTGATTTAAGACATTTCTTTTATAATAGAAGCATTTAATGTTATAAGTTTTCCTATAAATATTGATTTAGCTGTACCTCACAAATTTTGATATAGTATGTTTCATTTTCATTTATATTAAAATAATTGCTCATTTTTCATTTCTTCTTTGACCCAGGATTATTTAGAAACATGTCATTTAATTTCCAAATACGGGATTTTCCAGATTTCTTTCTGTTATTGCTTTCTAATTTAATCCCACTGTGGTGAGAGAATATACTTCTTATTATTTGAATCCTTTTAAATTTATGGAGACTTGTTTTATGGCCCAGAATATAGTCTCTTCTGGTAAATCTTCCATGGGTGCTTGAAAACTATGTTTTATCCTGCCGTTTTTGGATAGAGTGTTCTATGTCAATTAGGTTAAGTTGGTTGATAGTGTTGTTCAAGTCTTCTACTTTACTGATTTTCTCTTTTTTCATCTGCTCCTTCTGAGGCAACTTTATTGACTTTCTGTCTACTTATTCTATCGGTTGTTGGGAGAGATCGATGAAATCTCTGACTAAAATTTATATTTGTTTGTTTCTCCTTTCAGTTTTATCAGTTTTTGCTTTATGTATTTTGAAGCTTTGTTGTTAGGAGTGTAAACTTTTAGGATTGTTATGTTCTCTTGATAAGCTGACTCGTTATCATGAAATATTCCCTTTTATCCCTGTTATTCTTCTGAAATCTACTTTGCCTGATGTTAATGTAAATATTCTGGCTTTCTTTTGAATAATACTAACATGGCATATCTTTGTTCACCCTTTTACTTTTTTTTTTTTGAGATGGAGTCTCATTCACTCTGTCACCCACGCTGGAGTGCAATGGCGTGATCTTGGCTCACTGCAACCTCTGCCTCCTGGGTTCAAGTGATGCTCCTGTCTCAGGCTCCCAAGTAGCTGGGACTACAGACGTATACTGCTATGCCTGGATAATTTGTGTATTCTTAGTGGAGACGGGGTTTCACCACATTGGCCAGGCTGGACTCGAACTCCTGACATCAAGTGATCTGCCCGCCTCAACTTTTCAAAGTGCTGGCATTACAGGTGTGAGCCACCATGCCTGGCCTCATCCTTTTACTTTTAACTTATGTGTGGGGTTTTTTTGAGGCAGGGTCTCAGTCCATCACCCCGGCTGGAATGCAATGGCATGATCATAGCTCACTGTAACCTTGAACTCCTAGGTTAAAGTGATCCTCCTGCCCCAGCCTCCCAAGTAGCCAGGACTACAGGCATGCGTCACTACACCTGGCTAATTTTTAATTTTTTTGTAGAGATGGGGTCTTGCTATGTTGCCCAGGCTGATCTTGAACTCTTGGCATCAAGGGATCCTCCCACTTTAGCCTCCCAAAGCCATGAGATCACATGTTTGAGCCATCACACCCAGCCCTATTTGTGTTTTTATAGATTTTTTAAATTAAACATTTCAAAATTTTATTTCTAGAGACAGAGTCTTGCAATATTGCCCATGCTGGAATTCAACTCCTATTTCCTGAGTAGCTGGGATGACAAGCATGTGCCACCACACCTGAATTGTTTTTATATTTAATCTGGGTTTCTTATAGGTAACCTAGAGTTGGGCCTTGCTTTATTTTTCCAATTTGACAGTCTCTGCCTTCTAATCAGGATGTTTAGACCATTTTTATTTAATGTGATTATTGATATGATTGATTTAAAATCTACCATCTTGCTATTTGCCTTCTATTTGTTCATTATTCACTTTTTCCTCTTTTTCTACCTTCTTTTGCATTATTATTTATTATTCCATTTTATCCATTTGGATTATATTAGATGCAATACTTTCTTCTTTTAGTGGTTCCTTTAGGGTTTATAGTATATAACTTTAATTTATCACAGCCCACTTCAAGCGTAAGATAAGAACTTCATGTACTTCTATTCCCCCACTCGAGTCTGTTCCCTATTATTGTCATGTTTTACTTCTACACATGTTAAACCTTATAATACATTGTGGGTTTTTGTTTGTTTTTGATACTTTTAAAGTGATATAAAAAGAAATAAGAAAAAAGGTATTTTCATTTTTTTAAATATACTTTAAGTTCTGGGATACATGTGCAGAACGTGCAGGTTTGTTACATAGGTATACATGTGCCATGGTGGATTGCTGCACCCATCAACCTGTCATCTAGGTTTTGAGCCCCGCATGCATTAGATATTTGTCCTAATACTATCCTTCCCCTTGCTCCCCATGCCCCAACTGGCCCAGTGTGTGATGTTACCCTCCCTTTGTCCATGTATTCTCATTGTTTAACTCCCACTTGTGAGTGAGAACATGTGGTGTCTGGTTTTCTGTTCCTGTGTTAGTTTGCTGAGAATGATGGCTTCATCCATGTCCCTGCAAAGGACATGAATTCATTCTTTTTTATGGCTGCATAGTATTCCATGGTGTATATGTGCCACATTTTCTTTATCCAGTCTATCATTGATGGGCATTTGGGTTGGTTCCAAGTCTTTGCTATTGTAAATAGTGCTGCAATAAACATACGTGTGCATGTGTCTTTATAGTAGCATGATTTATAATCTTTGGGATATAGCCAGTAATGGGATTGTGGGTCAAATGGTATTTCTGGTTCTAGATTCTTGAGGAATCGCCACACTGTCTTCCACAATGGTTGAACTAATTTACTCTCCCACCAACAGTGTAAAAGCATTCCTATTTCTGCACATCCTCTCCAGCATCTGTTGTTTCCTGACTTTTTAATGATTGCCATTCTAATTGGTGTGAGATGGTATCTCATTGTGGTTTTGATTTGCATTTCTGTAATGACCAGTGATGATGAGCTTTTTTTCCAATGTTTGCTGGTTGCATAAATGTCTTCTTTTGAGAAGTGTCTGTTCATATCCTTCACCCACTTTTTGATGGGGCTGTTTTTTTCTTGTAAATTTGTTTAAGTTCCTTGTAGATTCTGGATATTAGACATTTGTCAGATAGATAGATTGCAAAAATTTTTGCCCATTCAAAAGGTAGCCTGTTCACTCTAATGATAGTTTTTTTTTTTTTCCTGTGCAGAAGCTCTTTAGTTTAATTAGATCCCATTTGTCAATTTTGGCTTTTGTTGCCATTGCTTTTGGCATTTTAGTCATGAGTCTTTGCCCATGCGTACGTCCTGAATGGTATTACCTAGGTTTTCTTCTAGGGTTTCTATGGTTTTAGGTCTTACATTTTAGTCTTTGATCCATCTTGAGTTAATTTTTATATGAGGTGTAAGGAACGGGTCCAGTTTCAGTTTTCTGCATATGGCTAGCCAGTTTTCCTAACACCATTTATTAAATAGGGAATCCATTCCCCATTGCTTGTTTTTCTCAGGTTTGTCAAAGATCTGATGGTTGTAGTTGTGTGGTATTATTTCTGAAGTCCCTGTTCTGTTCCATTGGTCTATATATCTGTTTTGGTACCGGTACCATGCTGTTTTGGTTACTGTAGCCTTGTAGTATAGTTTGAAGTCAGGTAGGGTGATGCTTCCAGCTTTGTTCTTTTTGGTTAGGATTGTCTTGGCTATACAGGCTCTTTTTTGGTTCCATATGAAATTTAGTTTTTTCTAATTCTGTGAAGAAAGTCAACGGTAGCTTGAAGGGGATAGCATTGAATCTATAAATTACTTTGGGTAGTATGGCCATTTTCACAATATTGATTCCTCCTATCCATGAGCATGGAATGTTCTTCCATTTGTTTGTGTCCTCTCTTATTTCCATGAGCAGTGGTTTGTAGTTCTCCTTGAGGAAGTCCTCTACGTCCCTTTAAGTTGTATTCCTAGGTATTTTATTCTCTTTGTAGCAACTGTGAATGGGAGTTCACTCATGATTTGGCTCTCTGTTTGTCTATTATTGGTGTATAGGAATGCTTGTGATTTTTGCACATTGATTTTGTGTCCTGAGACTTTGCTGAAGTTGCTTATCAGCTTAAGGAGATTTTGGGCTGAGACAATGGGGTTTTCTGAATATACAGTCATGTCATCTGCAAACAGAAAGAATTTGACTTCCTCTGTTCCTATTTGAATACCCTTTATTTCTTTCTCTTGCCTGATTGCCCTGGCCAGAACTTCCAATACTATGTTGAATAGGAGTGGTGAGATAGGGCATCCTTGACTTGTGCCAGTTTTTGAAGAGAATGCTTCCAGCTTTTGCCCATTCAGTATGATATTGGCTGTGGGTTTGTCATAAATAGCTCCTATTATTTTGAGATATGTTCTATCAATACCTAGTTTATTGAGTGTTTTTAACATGAAGATGTGTTGAATTTTATCGAAGTCCTTTTCTGCATCTATTGAGAAAATCATGTGGTTTTTGTTGTTGGTTTTGTTTATGGGACGGATTACGTTTATTGATTAGTGTATGTTGAACCAGCCTTGCATCCCAGGGATGATGCCTACTTGATCATGGTGGATAAGCTTTTTGATGTGATACTGGATTTGGTTTGTCAGTATTTTATCGAGGATTTTTGTTTCAACGTTCTTCAGGGTTATTCGCCTGAAATTTTCTTTTTTTTGTTGTGTCTCTGCCAGGCTTTGGTATCAGGATGATGCTGGCCTCATAAAATGAGTTAGGGAGGAGTCCCTCTTTTTCTATTGTTTGGAATAGTTTCAGAAGGAATGGTAGCAGCTCTTCTTTGTACCGCTGGTAGAATTCGGCTGTGAATCCATCTGGTCCTGGGCTTTTTTTTTGGTTGGTAGGCTATTAATTACTGCCTCAATTTCAGAACTTGTTATTGGTATATTCAGGGATTCGACTTCTTCCTGGTTTAGTCTTGGGAGGGTGTATGTGTCCAGGAATTTTTCCATTTTTTTCTAGATTTTCTAGTTTATTTGTGTAGAGATGTTTATAGTGTTCTCTGATGGTAGTGTGTTTTTCTGTGGTGTCAGTGGTGATATCCCCTTTATCATTTTTTTATTGTGTCTATTTGATTCTTCTCTCTTTTCTTCTTTGTTAGTCTGGCTAGCAGCCTATTTTTTTAATCTTTTCAAAAAACCAGCTCCTGGATACATTTTTTTTGAACCGTTTTTCCCGTCTCTATCTCCTTCAGTTCTGCCCTGATCTTAGTTATTTCTTGTCTTCTGCTAGCTTTTGAATTTGTTTGCCCTTGCTTCTCTAGGTCTTTTTATTGTGATGTTAGGGTGTTGATTTTAGATCTTTTCTGTTTTCTCCTGTGGGCATTTAGTTGTATAAATTTCCCTCTAAACACTGCTTTAGCTGTATCCCAGAGATTCTGGTATGTTGTGTCTTTGTTCTCATTGGTTTCAAATAACTTATTTATTTCTGCCTTATTTTCATTATTTGCCCAGTACCCATTCAGGAGCAGGTCATTCCATTTCCATGTAGTTATGTGGTTTTGAGTGATCTTTTTTTTTTTTTTTTTTTTTTTTTTGCGATGGAGTCTTGCTCTGTCACCCAGGCTGGAGTGCAGTGGTGCGATATTGGCTCACTGCAAGCTCCGCCTCCTGGGTTCATGCCATTCTCCTGCCTCAGCCTCCCGAGTAGAGTAGCTGGGACTACAGGCGCCCACCACCACACCTGGCTATTTTTTTTGTATTTTTAGTAGAGATGGGGTTTCACTGTGTTAGCCAGGATGGACATGATCGCCTGACCTTGTGATCTGCCTGCCTTGGCCTCCCAAAGTGCTGTTGAGTGATCTTCTTAATCCTGAGTTCTAATTTGATTGCATTGTGGTCTGGAGAGGCTGGTTTTTATGATTTCCATTGTTTTGCATTTGCTGAGGAGTGTTTTATTTCCAATTATGTGGTCAATTTTAGAATAAGTGCGATGTGGTGCTGAGAAGAATGTATATTGTTGATTTGGGGTGGAGAGTTCTGTACATGTCTATTAGTTCTGCTTGTTGCAGAGCTGAGTTCAAGTCCTGAATATCCTTGTTAATTTTCTGTCTCATGATCTGTCTAATACTGACAGTGGTGTGTTAAAGTCTCCCACTATTATTGTGTGGGAGTCTAGGTCTCTTTGTAGGTCTCTAAGAACTTGCTTTATGAATCTGGGTGCTTCTGTATTGGGAGCATATACATTTAGGATAGTTAACTCTTCTGGTTGCATTGATCCCTTTACCATTATGTAATGTCCCTCTTGGTCTATTTTGATCTTTGTTGGATTAAAGTCTGTTTTATCAGAGACTAGGATTGCAACCCCTGCTTTTTTTTTGCTTTCCATTTGCTTCATAAGTACTCCTCCATCCCTTTATTTTGAACCTATGTGTGTCTCTGCATGTGAGATGGGTCTCCTGAATACAGCACACCAATGGGTATTGACTCTTTATCCAACTTGCCCATCTGTGTCTTTCATTTGGGGCTTTTAGCACATTTACATTTAAGGTCAATATTGTTATGTGTGAACTTGATCCTGTCATCATGATGCTAGCTGGTTACTTTGCACATTACTTGATGCAGTTTCTTCATAGTGTCATTTGTCTTTATATTTTGGTATGTTTTTGCAGTGGCTGGTACCAGTTTTTCCTTTCTATATTTAGTGCTTCCTTTGGTATCTCTTGTCAGGCAGGCCTGGTGGTGACAAAATCCCTCAGCATTTGCTTGTCTGGAAAGGATATTATTTCTCTTTTGCTTGTGAAGCTTAGTTTGGCTGTATATGAAATTCTGGGTTGAAATTCTTTTCTTTAAGAATGTTGAATATTGGCCCCTACCCTCTTCTGCCTTGTAGGGTTTCTGCAGAGGCATCCATTGTAAGACTGATGGGCTTCCCTTTGTAGGTAACCTGACCTTTCTAACTGGCTGCCCTTAACATTTTTTCCTTCATTTCAACCTTGGTGAATCTGACGATCATGTTTTGGGGTTGCACTTCTCAAGGAGTATCTTAGTGGTGTTCTCTGTATTTCCTGAATTTGAATGTTGACCTGTGATGTTCTCTGTATTTCCTGAATTTGAATGTTGGCCTGTCTTGCTAGGTTTGGAACGTTCTCCTGGATGTCATCATGATGTGTGTTTTCCAACTTGTTTCCATTTTCCCCCTCACTTTCAGGTACACCAATCAATCATAGGTTTGGTCTTTTCACATAGTCACATATTTCTTTGAGGCTTTGTTTGTTCCTTTTCATTACTTTTTTCTCTAATCTTGTCTTCATGCTTTATCTCATTAAGTTGATCTTCAATCTTTGATATCCTTTCTTTCACTTGCTCAATTCGGCTATTGATACTTGTGTATGCTTCATGAAGTTCTCGTACTGTATTTTTCAGCTACATCAGATCATTTATGTTCTTCTCTAAACTGGTTATTCTAGTTAGCAGTTCCTATAACTTTTTATCAAGGTTCCTAGCTTCCTTGCATTGGGTTAGAATATCCTACTTTAGCTGGAATCGTTTGTTATTACCAACCTTCTCAAGCCTACTTCTGTCAATTCATCAAACTCATTCTCCATCCAGTTTTGTGCCCTTGCTGGCATGAGGTTGTGATACTTTGGAGGAGAAGAGGCATTCTGGCTTTTGGAATTTTCAGCATTTTTGCACTTTTTAAAAAAAAATTTTTATTTTATCAAAATGTAATTTAATCCAGGATTTAAAAAAACAATCTTCCTTATTTCACAGTTTATATTAGAGAATTTCTCCAACATGTGGTTCTGTTTTTCTTTTATTTTACATATACCATGTTTCTGAATTCCAAGACCACTTATAAAATATAAAGATAATTTTTTTACTTTACTTAATTCTGTCTTTTTATGAGAAATAGTGTTTTATCTTTTTTTATTCTTTTTCTTTTTTTATATATATTTAAAGTTTTAGGGTACATGTGCACAACGTGCAGGTTAGATACATATGTATACATGTGCCATGTTGGTGTGCTGCACCCATTAACTCATCATTTAACATTAGGTATATATCCTAATGCTTTCTCTCCCCCCTCCCCCTACCCCACAACAGGCCCCAGTGTGTGATGTTCCCCTTCCTGTGTCCATGTGTTCTCATTGTTCAATTCCCACCTATGAGTGAGAATATGCGGTGTTTGATTTTTAGTCCTTGTGATAGTTTGCTGAGAATGATGGTTTCCAGCTTCATCCATGTCCCTACAAAGGACATGAACTCATCCTTTTTTATGGCTGCATAGTATTTCATGGTGTATATATACCACATTTTCTTAATCCAGTCTATCATTGTTGGACATTTGGGTTGGTTCCAAGTCTTTACTATTGTGAATAGTGCCGCAATAAACATACATGTGCATGTGTCTTTATAGCAACATGATTTATAATCCTTTGGGTATATACCCAGTAATGAGATGGCTGGGTCAAATGGTATTTCTAGTTCTAGATCCCTGAGGAATTGCCACACTGACTTCCACAATGGTTGAACTAGTTTCCAGTCCCACCAACAGTGTAAAAGTGTTCCTGTTTCTCCACATCCTCTCCAGCACCTGTTGCTTCCGAACTTTTTAATGATCGCCATTCTAATTGGTGTGAGATGGTATCTCATAGTGGTTTTGATTTGCATTTCTCTGATGGCCAGTGATGATGAGCATTTTTTCATGTGTCTTTTGGCAGCATAAATGTCTTCTTTTGAGAAGTGTCTGTTCATATCCTTTGCCTACTTTTTGATGGGATTGTTTTTTCTTGTAAATTTGTTTGAGTTCATTGTAGATTCAGGATATTAGCCCTTCGTCAGATAAGTAGATTGGAAAAATTTTCTCCCATACTGTAGGTTGCCTGTTCACTCTGATGGTAGTTTCTTTTGCTGTGAAGAAGCTCTTTGGTTTAATTAGATCCCAATGGTCAATTTTAGCTTTCATTGCCATTGCTTTTGGTGTTTTAGACATGAAATCCGTGCCCATGCCTATGTCCTGAATGGTATTGCCTAGGTTTTCTTCTAGGGTTTTCATGGTTTCAGGTCTACCATGTAAGTCTTTAATCCATATTGAATTAATTTTTGTATAAGGTGTAAGGAAGGGATCCAGTTTCAGCTTTCTACATATGGCTAGCCAGTTTTCCCAGCACCATTTATTAAATAGGGAATCCTTTCCCCATGGATAGTTTTTGTCAGATTTGTCAAAGATCAGATGGTTGTAGATATGCAGCATTATTTCTGAGGGCTCTGTTCTGTTCCATTGGTCTATATCTCTGTTTTGGTACCAGTACCATGCTGTTTTGCTTGCGGTAGCCTTGTAGTATAGTTTGAAGTCAGGTGGCATGATGCCTCCCGCTTTGTTCTTTTGGCTTAGGATTGCCTTGGCAATGCGGGCTCTTTTTTGGTTCCATATGAACTTTAAAGTAGTTTTTTCCAATTCTGTGAAGAAAGTCATTGGTAGCTTGATGGGGATGGCATTGAATCTATAAATTACCTTGGACAGTATGGCCATTTTCATGATATTGATTCTTCCTACCCATGAGCATGGAATGTTCTTCCATTTGTTTGTATCCTCTTTTATTTCATCGAGCAGTGGTTTGTAGTTCTCATTGAAGAGGTCCTTCACATCCCTTGTAAGTTGGATTCCTAGGTATTTTATTCTCTTTGAAGCAATTATGAATGGGAGTTCACTCGTGATTTGGCTCTGTTTGTTTGTTATTGGTGTATAAGAATGCTTGTGATTTTTGAGCATTGAGTTTGTATCCTGAGATTTTGCTGAAGTTGCCCATCAGCTTAAGGAGATTTTGGGCTGAGACGAAGGGGTTTTCTAGATATACAATCATGTCATCTGCAAATAGGGACAATTTGACTTCCTCTTTTCCTAATTGAATACCCTTTATTTCCTCCTCCTGCCTCATTGCCCTGGCCAGAACTTCCAACACTATGTTGAATAGGAGTGGTGAGAGAGGGCATCCCTGTCTTGTTCCAGTTTTCAAAGGGAATACTTCCAGTTTTTGCCCATTCAGTATGATATTGGCTGTGGGTTTGTCATAGATAGCTCTTATTATTTTGAGATACGTCCCATCAATACCTAATTTATTGAGAATTTTTAGCATGAAGTGTTGTTGAATTTTGTCAAAGGCCTTTTCTGCATCTATTGAGATAATCATGTGTTTTTTGTCTTTGGTTCTGTGTATATGCTGGATTACATTTATTGATTTGTGTATGTTGAACCAGCCTTGCATCCCAGGGATGAAGCCCACTTGATCATGGTGGATAAGCTTTTTGATGTGCTGCTGGATTCGGTTTGCCAGTATTTTGCTGAGGATTTTTGCATCGATGTTCATCAGGGATATTGGTCTAAATTTCTCTTTTTTTGTTGTGTCTCTGCCAGGCTTTGGTATCAGGATGATGCTGGCCTCATAAAATGAGTTAGAGAGGATTCCCTCTTTTTCTATTGATTGGAATAGTTTCAGAAGGAATGGTACCAGCTCCTCCTTGTACCTCTGGTAGAATTCGGCTGTGATTCCATCTGGTCCTGGACTTTTTTTGGTTGGTAAGCTATTAATTATTGCCTCAATTTCAGAGCCTGTTATTGGTCTATTCAGAGATTCAACTTCTTCCTGGTTTAGTCTTGGGAGGGTGTATGTGTCAAGGAATTAATCCATTTCTTCTAGATTTTCTAGTTTATTTGCATAGAGGTGTTTATAGTATTCTCTCATGGTAGTTTGTATTTCTGTGGGATCGGTGGTGATATCCCCTTTATTACTTTTTATTGCATCTAATTGATTCTTCTCTCTTTTCTTCTTTATTAGTCTTGCTAGCGGTCTATCAATTTTGTTGATCTTTTCAAAAAACCAGCTCCTGGATTCATTAATTTTTTGAAGGGTTTTTTTTGTCTCTATTTCCTTCAGTTCTGCTCTGATTTTAGTTATTTCTTGCCTTCTGCTAGCTTTTGAAAGTGTTTGCTCTGCCTTTTCTAGTTCTTTTAATTGTGATGTTAGGGTGTCAATTTTAGATCTTTCCTGCTTTCTCTTGTGGGCATTTAGTGCTATAAATTTCCCTCTACACACTGCTTTGAATGCGTCCCAGAGATTCTGGTATGTTGTGTCTTTGTTCTCCTTGATTTCAAAGGACGTCTTTATTTCTGCCTTCATTTCATTATGTGCCCAGTAGTCATTCAGGAGCAGGTTGTTCAGTTTCCATGTAGTTGAGCGGTTTTGAGTGAGTTTCTTAATCCTGACTTCTAGTTTGATTGCACTGTGGTCTGAGAGACAGTTTGTTATAAATTCTGTTCTTTTACATTTGCTGAGGAGTGCTTTACTTCCAACTATGTGGTCAATTTTGGAATAGGTGTGGTGTGGTGCTGAAAAGAATGTATATTCTGTTGATTTGGGGTGGAGAGTTCTGTAGATGTCTGTTAGATCTGCTTGGTGCTGAGCTGAGTTCAATTCCTGGATATCCTTGTTAACTTTCTGTCTTATTGATCTGTCTAATGTTGACAGTGTGGTGTTAAAATCTCCCATTATTATTGTGTGGGAGTCTAAGTCTCTTTCTAGGTCTCTAAGGACTTGCTTTATGAATGTGGGTGCTCCTGTATTGGGTGCATATATATTTAGGATTGTCAGCTCTTCTTGTTGAATTGATCCCTTTACCATTATGTAATGGCCTTCTTTGTCTCTTTTGATCTTTGTTGGTTTAAAGTCTGTTTTGTCAGAGAGTAGGATTGCAACCCCTGCCGCTTTTTGTTTTCCATTTGCTTGGTAGATCTTCCTCCATCCCTTGATTTTGAGCCTCTGTGTGTCTCTGCACGTGAGATGGGTTTTCTGAATACAGCACACTGATGGGTCTTGACTCTTTATGCAACTTGCCAGTCTGTGTCTTTTAATTGGAGCATTTAGCCCATTTACATTTAAGGTTAATATTGTTATGTGTGAATTTGATCCTGTCATTATGATGTTAGCTCCTTATTTTGCTCGTTAGTTGATGCAGTTTCTTCCTAGCTTTGATGGTCTTTACAATTTGGCATGTTTTTTCAGTTGCTGATACCGGTCGTTCCTTTCTATGTTTAGTGCTTCCATCAGGAGCTCTTTTAGGGCAGGCCTGGTGGTGATAAAATCTCTCAGCATTTGCTTGTCTGTAAAGTATTTTATTTCTCCTTCACTTATGAGGCTTAGTTTGGCTGATATGAAATTCTGGGTTGAAAATTCTTTTCTTTAAGAATGTTGAATATTGGCCCCCACTCTCTTCTGACTTGTAGATTTTCTGCCTAGAGATCAGCTGGTAGGCTGATGGGCTTCCCTTTGTGGGTAACCCGACCTTTCTCTCTGGCTGCCCTTAACATTTTTTCCTTCATTTCAACTTTGGTGAATCTGACAATTATGTGTCTTGGAGTTGCTCTTCTCGAGGAGTATCTTTGTGGCGTTCTCTTTATTTCATGAATTTGAATGTTGGCCTGCCTTGCTAGATTGGGGAAGTTCTCCTGGAGAATATCCTGCAGAGTGTTTTCCAACTGGGTTGTATTCTCCCTGTCACTTTCAGGTGCACCAATGAGACATAGATTTGGTCTTTTCACATAGTCCTATATTTCTTGGAGGCTTTGTTCATTTCTTTTTATTCTTTTTTCTCTAAACTTCTCTTCTCGCTTCCTTTCATTAATTTGATCTTCCATCACTGGTACCCTTTCTTCCAGTTGATCGAGTTGCCTCCTGCGGCTCGTGCATTCTTCACGTAGTTCTCTTGCCTTGGTTTTCATCTCCATCAGGTTCTTTAAGGACTTCTCTGCATTGGTTATTCTAGTTAGCCATTCGTCTAATTTTTTTTTCAATTTTTTTTAACTTCTTTGCCATGGGTTCGAACTTCCTCCTTTAGCTCAGAGTAGTTTGATCGTGTGAAGCCTTCTTCTCTCAACTCGTCAAAGTCATTCTCCATCCAGCTTTGTTCCGTTGCAGGTGAGGAGCTGTGTTGCTTTGGAGGAGGAGAGGCACTCTGATTTTTAGAGTTTCCAGTTTTTGTGCTCTGTTTTTCCCCCATATTTCTGTTTTTATCTACCTTTGGTCTTTGATGATGGTGATGTACATATGAGATTTTGATGTGGATGTCCTCTCTGTTTGTTAGTTTTCCTTCTAACAGTCAGGACCCTCAGCTGCAGGTCTGTTGGAGTTTGCTGGAGGTCCCCTCCAGACCCTGTTTGCCTGGGTATCAGCAGCGGAGGCTGCAGAACAGCAGATACTGGTGGGCAGGAAATGTTGCTGCCTGATCGTTCCTCTGGAAGTTTTGTCTCAGAGGAATACCCAGCCCTGTGAGATGTCAGTCTGCCCCTACTGGAGGGTGCCTCTTAGTTAGGCTACTTGGGGGTCAGGGACCCTCTTGAGGAGGCAGTCTGTCCGTTCTCAGATCTCCAGCTGCATGCTGGGAGAACCAATACTCTCTTCAAAGCTGTCAGACAGGGACATTTAAGTCTGCAGAGGATTCTGCTGCCTTTTGTTTCGCTATCCCCTTCTCCTAGAGGTGGAGTCTACAGAGGCAGGCAGGCCTCCTTGAGCTGTGGTGGGCTCCACCCAGTTCGAGCTTCCCAGCTGCTTTGTTTACCCACTCAAGCCTCCGCAATGGTGGGCACCCCTCCCTCGCTGCCACCTTGTAGTTTGATCTCAGACTGCTGTGCTAGCAGTGAGCAAGGCTTTGTGCGCATAAGACCGTCTGAGCCATGCGAGGGATATAATCTCCTGGTGTGCTGTTTGCTAAGACCATTGGAAAAGTGCAGTATTGGGTGGGAGTGACCCGATTTTCCAGGTGCCATCTGTCACCCCTTTCTTTGACTAGGAAAGGGAATTCCCTGACCCCTTGCATTTCCCGGTTGAAGCGATGCCTCGCCCTGCTTCGGCTCACACATGGTGCACTGCACCCACTGTCCTGCACCCACTTTCCAACACTCCCCTGTGAGATGAGCCCAGTACCTCAGTTGGAAATGCAGAAATCACGCATCTTCTATGTCGCTCACTCTGGGAGCTCTAGACTGGAGCTGTTCCTATTTGGCCATCTTGGCTCCACCCCCCTGTGCTGTTTTTTTCCTCATCTTGTTACATTTATGTACCTTTGATCTTTGATACTGATGACCTTTGGATGAGGTTTTTGCATGGTTGTCCTTTTTGTTTATGTTGATGCTATCCCTTTCTGTTTGTTAGGTTTCCTTCTAACAGTCAGGTCCCTCTTCTGTAGGTCTGCTGCAGTTTGCTGGACATCCACTCCAGACCCTGTTTTCCTGTGTGTCACCAGCAGAGGCTGCAGAACAGCAAAGATTGTTGCCTCATTTTTTTTTCTGGAAGCTTTGTCCCACTGGGGCATCTGCCAGATGCCAGTCAGAGTGCTCCTGTGTGAGGTGTCTGTAGACCCCTTCTGGGAGTTATCTCCCAGTCAGGAGGCATGGGTGTCAGGGGCCCACTTGAGGGGCAGTCTATCCCTTAGCAGAGCTCAAGCACTTTGCTGGGAGATCTGCTGTTCTCTTCAGAGCCGGCAAGCAGGAACATTTTGTCTGCCGAAGCTGTGCCAACAGCTGCTCCTTCCCTCAGGTGTTCTGTCCCAGGGAGATGGGAATTTTATCTATAAGCCCCTGACTGGGGCTGCTGCCTTTCTTTTAGGCATGCTCTGCCCAGTTAGGAGGAATCTAGAGAGGCAGTCTGGCCGCAGTGGTTTTGCCGTGCTGTGGTGGCTTCCACCAATTCCGAACTTCCTGGCAGCTTCATTTACACTGTGAGGGAAAACAGCCTATTCAAGCCTCAGTAATGATAAACGCCCCTCCCCTCACCAAGCTCAAGCGTTCCAGGTTGAGTTCAGATTGCTGTGCTGGCAGTGACAATTTCAAGTCTGTGGGTTTTAGCTTGCTGGGCTCCATGGGGGTGGGACCCACTAAGCAAGACCACTTGCCTCCCTGGCTTCAGCCCCCTTTCCAGGGGAGTGAATGGTTCTGTCTCGCTGGGGTTCCAGGTGCCACTGGGTTATAAAAGAAAACTCCTGCAGCTAGCTCGGTGTCTGCCCAAACAGCTGTCCAGTTTTGTGCTTGAAACCCAGGGCCCTGGTGGTGTGGGCACACGAGGGAATCTCCTTGTTTGTGGGTTGCAGAAACCGTGGGAAAAGTGTAGTATCTGGGCCAGATAGCACAATACCTCACAGCTTCCCTTGAGGGAAGGTTCCTGACCCCTTGCACTTCATGGGTGAGGCAACACTCCACACTGTTTCTGCTTGCCCCCCATGGGCTGCACCCACTGTCTGAACAGTCCCAATGAGAAGAAGTGGATACCTCAGTTGGAAATGCAGAAATCACCCACCTGTGTTGGACTGGCTGGGAGCTGCAGACCAGAGCTGTTCCTATTCAGCCATCTTGCTAGATCTCAGAATGTCTTTCTTATTTACCTACATATTTACCACTTTTGGTGTTTTCTGTTTGTGTAGATTTAGATTTCCATTAGGTATTATTTTTCTTATACCTGAAGGACTTCCTATTTCTTGTAGTGCACATCTCCCAGTAATGAATTATTTCAGCTTTTGTGTGTCTGAAAAGTTGCAAAAGTTCACCTATACTTTTGAAAGACATTTCACTGTTATAGAATCCTAGGTTGGCAGCATTTTTCTTTTAGTAGTTTAAAAATGTTTCTTCACTGTCTTTGTTGGATTTCTTTGATGATAAATCTGCTGTTATTCTTCCATTTATATTTAATATAATTACTGCCTAGGTAGGATTTACATCTACCATTTTGCTGTTTTCTATATGTCTTGTATTTCTATTACTGCCTTCTTTTATGTTACTTAGATTATTTTCTGTTGTACCTGTTTTGGTGATCCCCAAGACCAACTCTAGGACTCATAGTACCCAGAAGTCATTATATTCATGGTTATAGCTTATTACAGCAAAAAGATGCAAGGCAGTATCAGCACAGGGAATAGGCACATGTGGCACAGTCTGGAGGAAACCAGGCAGGTGCAAGCTTCCAAGAGTCCTTTTCCAGTGGAATTGTACAGGATTCACTTAATTCCTCTATCTACAATTTATAGGAACACATGTGAAGTGTGGTCTACCTGAGAGCTCATTTGAGCCTAAGATTCAAGTTTTTTTAGTGGGGTTTGGTCACATAGGCACACAGTGCCTGCATGGTTGATTGCAGTTACCAAAACAGACCACAAGAAAGAAAGCAGGTGTTCCCCATAAGTCACATTATTTCACAGACTATGTTTTTTTTTTAATTTTTTTATTTAAATATATTTTGGTGTACAAGTCATTGTTGGTTACATAGATAAATTGTATAGTGTTGAAGTCTGAGATTTTAGTAAACCCATCATTCGAGTAGTTTACATTGTACTGAATATGTAGTTTTTTTAATCCTTTACTCCCCTTCCACCCTACCCCTTCTCAGTCTCCAAAGTCCATTATTCCAGTGTGTATGCCTTTGCATACCCATAGCTTAGCTCCCACTTATAACTGAGAACATACAGTTTTGGTTTTCTATTTCTGAGTTATTTCACTTAGAATAATGGCCTCTGGCTCCATTCAAGTTGCTGCAACAGACATTATTTCATTCTTTTTTATGGCTAAGTAGTATTCCATGGTGTTGTATATGTACCACATTTTTTTTTGAGACAGGGTCTCACTCTGTTGTGCAGACTGGAATGCAGTGGCATGATCAGGCCTCACTGCAGCCGCTATCCCCCATAAAGTGATCATCTCAGCCCCTGGAGTAGCATGCACCTCACACCTGGCTAATTTTTTTTTTTTTTTTTGGAATTTTAGTAGAGATGAGGTCTTGCTATGTTGCCTAGGCTAGTCTTGAACTCCTGGACTCAAGTGATTCTCCCACCTTGGCCTTCAAAAGTGCTGGGATTACAGACATGAGCCACTGCACCTAGCCTACTACATTTTCTTGATCTACTCATTAGTGGATGGACATTTAGGTTGGTTCCATAGTTTTGCAATTGTGAATTTTGCTACAATAAACATATACATACAAGTGTATTTTTGATATAATTACTTCTTTTTCTTTGGGTAGATATGCAGTAGTGGGATCACTTCATTGAATGGTAGATCTACTACTTTTAGTTCTTTAAGAATTCTCCATACTATTTTCCATACAGGTTGTACTAATTTACATTGTCACCAACAGTGTTTAAGCATTCCCTCTTCACCACATCCACATCAACATCTCTTATTTTTTTGACTTTTTAATAATGGCCTTTCTTGTAGGGGTAAGGTGGTATCAGATTGTGGTTTTAATTTGCATTTTCCTGATGATTAGTGATGTTGAGTATTTTTTCATGTTTTTTGGCCATTTGTATTTTGTATATCTTCTTTTGAGAAATGTCTGTTCATGTCATTTGCCCACTTATTGATGGGACTTTTTTTTTTTTTGGCTGATTTGTTTGAGTTCCTTGTATATTCTAGATATTGGACCTTTGTTGGATGCATAGTTTGCAAATATTTTCTTTCATTTTATTCATTATCTGTTTACTGTGATTATTACTTTTGCTGTGCAGAAACTTTTTAGTTTAATTAGGTCCCATTTATTTATTTTTGTTTTTGTTGCATTTGCTTTTGAGGTCATATTTGTTGGGAACAGGCCCCAAAATCTGGCTATGAACTGGCGCCAAAACTGGTCATAAACAAAATCTCTGCAGCACTGTGACATGCTCATGGTGACCTTGACACCCACGCTAGAAGGTTGTTGGTTTAACGGAATGAGGGCAAGGAACACCTGGCCCACCCAGGGCAGAAAACCACTTAAGGCATTCTTAAACCACAAACAATAGCATGAGCTATCTGTGCCTTAAGGACATGTTCATGCTGCAGATAACTAGCCAGAGCCCATCCCTTTACCTCGGCCCATCCCTTTATTTCCCATAAGGAATACTTTTAGTTAACTTATAATCTATAAAAACAATGCTTATCACTGGCTTGCTGTCAGTAAATATGTGGGTAAATCTCTGTTCAAGGCTCTGAGCTCTGAAGGCTGTGAGACCCCTGATTTCCCACTCCACAATCTATATTTCTGTATGTGTGTCTTTAATTCCTTTAGTGCCGCTGGGTTAGGGTCTCCCTGACCGAGCTGGTCTTGGCAAGTGGTGCCCATACATGGGGCTTGAACCCAGGTCAAAGGGTTGCCAGAGCAACAGTTGGAGAATGTGGAACTAAGCTGGAGGACACACGAGTACTCTTAAAGCAATCCCTGCGGTGAGTAAGAAAGGGAGCTTGGAAGCATCAAGGTAACAATGGGACAAGTGTGAGCTCTGGTTCGTTCCACCTTGGAACCTT
Source organism: Pan paniscus (assembly GCF_029289425.2). Taxonomy (NCBI): domain Eukaryota; kingdom Metazoa; phylum Chordata; class Mammalia; order Primates; family Hominidae; genus Pan; species Pan paniscus. The sequence goes on from NC_073272.2 coordinate 75,011,168, forward strand.
TTCACACTAATGATGAGGAAGAAGGAAAGTGTAATGAGTAACAGAAGAGGTGACAGAGCAGGTTTGTTTGCCAGCTAAAGCTATAGCGGCAAAGGAGGGAGAGGTTCATCCCTACCCTTCTGTACCCCCTCCTTATTTTGAAGAAAAAGAGTGGCCTGGCCCTCCAGATCTTTCTTTTCCAGAGGATACTGGGTGAAAAGTAGTTGCCCCAGTGACTGTTCGAGCAGAGCCTCAAGCGACCACTCTCAGTTCTATTCAGGCAGGAATTCAGCGAGCTAGATGAGAAGGTGATTTAGAGGCTTGGCAGTTCCCTGTTAGAATACACCCCCCAGATCAACAGAGAAATATTATAGCTACATTTGAGCCTCTTCCTTTTAAATTCGGGAAACCCATGAGGGGCCCATCCCTGGCCCCGTTCCAAACCGAGGCATTTCTGGCTCAGGCCATTCCCTCACGTCTGTACAATGTCTGTCCCCCACCACAGCCAGTAGTGCTGCAGTAGATTTTTGCTGCACAAAAACTGTGAGCCTTCTGCCTGGGGAACTCCCACAAAAAGTTCCAACAGGGGTCTGTGGACCCTTGCTAGCGGGGACGATAGGATTACTTCTAGGAAGGTCTAGTTTAAATTTAAAAGGGGTACAAATACAAACAGGAGTCATTGATTCAGATTACAATGGGGAAATTCAAATTGTTATATCTACTTATGTTCCCTGGAAAGCAGAGCCAGGAGAGCGTATAGCACAGCTCCTGATTGTGCCGTATATGGAAATGGGGAAAAGTGAAATTAAACTAACAGGAGGATTTGGAAGCACAAGTAAACAAGGCAAAGCAGCTTACTGGGTGAATCAAATTACTAATAAACATCCTACCTGTGAAATAACTATTCAGGGAAAGAAATTTAAAGGTTTGGTAGATACAGGAGCGGACATTTCAATTATTTCTCTACAGCACTGGCCATCCACTTGGCCAGTTCAACCCACTCAATTTAACACAGTTGGAGTTGGTAAAGCCCCTGAAGTATATCCAAGTAGTTATATTTTGCCTTGTGAAGGGCCCGATGAACAACCTGGGACTATTCAACCAATCATAACTTCTATACCTATAAATTTATAGGGAAGAGATTTATTGCAATGCTCAGTTATGATTTCATACAGTTGAACAACTGATGACAAAAACAAAAAAGAGGGAGAAACAGGGATTACAGGACAGCCCATATGTAATTGAATCTAACATTATTATCTTTAAACTTTTTTTTTTTTTTTTTTTTTTTACTCATCCATGTTTCTGTTTATATACAGGATAACAAATTCAGGAACAATGGGAAAGTAATATATGAAACCTTAATAGGAAATACAATAGAGATTACAAAAGACTACCATTTGATTTTTTTATGCAAATACTTCAATCTTCCAATATTTTTACTCACTTGCTAAATAAAGCACATGACTCGAAATCCTAAATAATTCTGTTAGTCTAAATCTTTTAAAGAATAAAATGTTGGTGAAAAACCAAAATTGTTTAGTAAGGTATGTATGACCTTGTTTATTATCTATCATAGACATGAAGATGATCATAGTTAATACCAATTTAAGCTTTACAGAATACTGTTTTAGGCCCAATATTGATATGTTAAATGAAGGTATCAGAGAATCTTGTATTTACGGCATCAGGTTATAAAGATCTATTCAAAACCATTTTTGTCAAAGTTTAAACACTGGAGCAAAAGTCAAATTGTTTCTAAATGAGACACAAAATGATTCTTGCTAATAGTACAAATTTTGTCCCATGGGTAATACTATTGTCTTTTTCTTTTTTAAAAAAATTATTTTGATTTTTATTTTAGATTCAGGGAACACAGGGGCAGGTCTGTTAGCTGGGTATCCTGTGTGATGTTGAGGTTTGGGATATGGATGATCCTGTCACCCAGGTAGTGAGCAGAGTCCCCAGTAGGTAGTTTTTCAGCTCTTGCTCCCGCTCCCCAACCTACCTCCCCAGTGTCTATTATTCCCATGGGTCCTCAGGTATTACTATTTTCAAGTTTTTTTCTTTACATGAAACTACTGAAAGCAAAAGTATGTCATGCTTATAGGTCACTCTGTACATTTATCATTCTATTAATAAACATCTTAAATAATTATGTAGTATATTAAGGCCATAAACCAAGTCATTATCTCCTATCAAAGGACTACTGTTATTCAATCATCTAGAAAATTCATTTTAGGCAGGACTCAGTGGCTCACGTCTGTAATCTCAGCACTTTGGGAGGCTGAGGTGGGTGGATCATGAAGTCAGGAGTTCGAGACCATCCTGACCAGCATGGTGAAACCCCGCCTCTACTAAAAATACAAAAATTAGCTGGGCGTGGTGGTGTGTGCCTGTAATCCCAGCTACTCAGGAGGCTGAGGCAGGAGAATCACTTGAACCCGGGAGGCAGAGGTTGCAGTGAGCTGAAATTGCGCCATTGCACTCCAGCCTGGGCGACAGAGAGAAACTCTGCCTTAAAAAAATAATTCATTTTAATGGGTTATGTTACAGGGTTGAGGTCAGCCTACAGACACAAAATAGGTTGACTGAAATTTTTTTTTTGTATCAGGTTTTAATTTTTTCATTGGAACAGGATTTGGGGGTGGGGATACTAAATGTGGCAGGGTTCAACAAATTTACATTTTATCAAAATAAAGTTCTTAAAGAATACAATGATAGCATATGCTTTAACTCTTATAGCACAAACCCACATATTAATTGATGGTCACAGGAAAATACTGTAATGGTTTAAACAAAAGTTTTAAAATACATCAATGACACAAGTTTCAAACAAAATGCAGTGATCAAAATACTTAACTGTCCTTTCATCAAGCTTTTACAAACACAATCAGTCTTCACTGTCTGAGCAAATCAGTTTTAGTTTCTTCATGGTCCTCCATCTGTCTTTTAATATGACACTTGTCCGGTTGTTGAATTTACAATGCAATAGTATTTTAGACCAGTTTCCCTCTCCATGTTTCCTCATGCCAGATCTCAAATTCTTGTCTTCTTCCCAAAGCCATGCCTGTCTTTTTCTAGCTTGATGTTTTTCAGGAGTTACCGGTTGACTCTTTGAAATAGGTATTCTGCTTTCAGTGGCTCTTCTGCTTTCTTTTTTTCTTTTTTGTACTTTGAAGAGTTCCTACTCTCCTTTCTTTCTTATTAAGGTCTTGTTGCTGGGTTCCATGTTGCAACTTAGATAAGAAAAGATTCTTGTGAGACCTTTTTCTTGTATCCAAATTAGCTTCAGTTTCCATTTCAACATCATTACCATTAGGTTTATCTTGAGAAATTATTGTTCTTGTTCTTTTACTTTCTACTACTTTTGCTGCTGCCTTCATTAGAAAGGTTGATGATTTTTCACTTAGCACATAATTCACATAAGTCTTAATTTTCTCCATCATGTGATTGTAGCTGAAGTGTTGAAAAAAGGAATGAAATGTATCTTTCTGAGAGATTATCATAAGCAATTTGCTTTTGAGAGGCATATAAGAATTTGGATCACCAAATATTCTTTCAAAGACTTCTTCTGCTTCTGTAAAGTTGTCATTTTCCATACAAACAGCTATAGCCTGAATTTTAATTAAATTCTATATTTCTTCATGAAGTTTGTCATGTTCCTTTTCAATTGAACCCCAAATCATCAGGGCTGATTCCAAGGGTGTAATTCGTTCATCATTTTCAAACTGTGCATCAAGGGTTTTTCCTGCTGCAATGCTTGTCAAAAACTGACATATGCATATTGTTCTCAACTGGTAAGCTGTTAGACTGGATAGTCCATGAATAATAGCCTCTGCGCTGTTGCGGGTCCGGCAGAAGTCCTCAGGGCGGCCATCGCGGAAAGCTCAGCAAAGAGAGAGGCAGAGGAAATAGAGCATCCAGCCAGCAGCCACAGCCTCGGCCTCAGCCACCAGGCCCGGGTCCTCCTCCTCCTCCTCGGGGGCTCCCACCTGCACCCGGCACTCGAGCAGTTCCTGGCACTCGAACTGCTCCTCGTCGTTTCTCTCTGTTTCTGCCATCTGCTCCTCAGTAGGGTTGGCATCCCTACCATCTGCACAGCCCCAAGGGCTCGGGGCCCAGCTTTAAATTTTTTGAGCCTTCCTAAAAGCCAGATGTTATCAGCAGCTGAACAGCATCTACAGAAACCAGCTGCAAAGACAGAAGCAGAACAACTGGTTTGGTGGAGATATCCAATACCAAAAAGTTGAGAAATAGGTAAAATAATAACTTGGGGTAGAGGTTATGCTTGTGTTTCTCCAGGCCAAAATCAACACTGATTTGGATACCCTCAGGACACCTGAAACCTTATCATGAACCAGATGCTGAGGAAGAGATTCTGGGAGGATCCCGAGTACCTCCCAGTTGCAGTCATGTCAAGACTGATGCTGAGGAGGACCCCAACTGTCATGAGCAACACCCATCGAATACAGCCATCCACCTGGGAACAGATCAAGAAGCTGTCACAGATGGTGGAAGAAAACCTGAGGAAAGCGGGACAACCAGTCACAATGAGTAATTTAATGGTAGCTATGATAGCAGTGATCACCATTGCTGTGAGTATTCCTTCAACAAGGGCTGACACAGAGATCAGTTATACTTATTGGGCATATTTGTCAATCTTGGCTGGCAATAATGCCTGGATATAATCACTTTATGACACAGTTACACATGCTTTCTGGTCTCAATATTTACCATAATAAGTCTGCTCCTATAATTGAGGCATACCGCCCTCAAAAATCTATTTGTAAACAAAATTGAACCTGGCCAGAAAAAATGAACGTACTTTTTTAGGAAGATTGCATTGCAGAACAGGCAGAGGTGCTGCACAACGATTCCTATGGAATCATTATTGATTGGTCCCCTAAGGGGATGTTTAGCTTGAATTGCACCTCTTAGTCTGCATGTCACAGCCACACTGTGTTCAACTGGTCCGAACAGAATGGTCAGATGGTACAAATGGTAAGACGTATGGCAAGAGTTCCTATTATCTGGAACCATGGCAGTATAGTGGCACCTCAACCTCAAATGATATGGCCCATTGTAGGAGCTAAACATAAGGATTTGTGGCAACTGTTAATAGCTCTTAATAAGATCAAAATTTGGGAAAGAATAAAAAAAGCATCTAGAAGGACACTCTGCAAACTTGTCTTTGGATATTGCTATATATATATATATATATATATATTTAAAGCATCCCAGGCACACCTGACCTTAATGCCAGAACTGGAGTGCTCGAAGGAGCTGCAGACAGATTAGCAGCTAGTAACCCATTAAAATGGATAAAAACACTTAGAAGCTCTGTGATTTCAATGATGATTGTGCTTTTAATCTGTGTTGTTTGTCTTTATATAGTCTGCAGATGCTGATCTTGACTCCTGTGAGAAGTAGCTCACCATGACAAAGCTGCCTTTGCTTTTATCGCTTTGCAAAACAAAGAAGGGGGACAAGTTGGGAACAGGCCCCAAAATCTGGCCATAAACTGGCCCCAAAACTGGTCATAAACAAAATCTCTGCAGCACTGTCACATGCTTGTGATAGCCTGACGCCCACGCTGGAAGGCTGTCGGTTTACCGGAATGAGGGCAAGGAACAGCTGGCCCACCCAGGGCGGAAAACCACTTAAGGCATTCTTAAACCACAAACAATAGCATGAGCTATCTGTGCCTTAAGGACATGTTCATGCTGCAGATAACTAGCCAGAGCCCATCCCTTTACCTCGGCCCATCCCTTTATTTCCCATAAGGAATACTTTTAGTTAATCTATAGAAACAATGCTTATCACTGGCTTGCTGTCAATAAATATGTGGGTAAATCTCTGTTCAAGGCTCTCAGCTCTGAAGGCTGTGAGACCCCTGATTTCCCACTCCACAATCTATATTTCTGTGTGTGTGTCTTTAATTCCTGTAGCGCCGCTGGGTTAGGGTCTCCCCGACCGAGCTGGTCTCGGCACATATTCATAAATTATTTGCCTGGGCCAATGTCCAGAAGAATTTTTCATAGGTTTTCTACTAGAATTTTAATGTTTTCATGTCTTAGATTTAAGTATTTGATCCATCTTGAGTTGATTTTTATAAAAGGTGAGATATAGGGATCCAGTGTCATTCTTCTACATGTGGATATCCAGTTTACCTAGCACGATTTATTAAATAGAGTGTCTTTTTCTCAATTTATGTTTTTGTGTGCTTTGTTGGAGATCAGTAGGTTGTAGGTGTTAGGCTTTATTTCTGGGTTCTCTATTCTATTCCATTTGTGTATCTACTTTTATGCCAGTACTGTGATGTCTTGGTAACTGTAGTCTTGTAGTATAATTTGAAGTCAGGTAATGTTATGGCTCCAGATTGGCTATTTTTGCTTAGGACTGCTTTGGCTGTTTGGACTCTTGTGGTTCCCTATGAATTTTAGGATTAACTTTTTAAATCTTTAAAAAATAATGTTGGTATTTTGATAAGAATTACATTGAATCTGTAGATTGCTTTGAGCTGTATTCTCATTTCCGCTATATTGATTCTTTCAATCCATGAGCATGGGATGTGTTTTCATTTGTGTCCTCTACGATTTCTTTTAGTACTTTTGTAGTTGTCATTGTAGAGCTCTTTTACCCCATTGGTTAAGTATAATCCTAGGTGTTTTTGTGTTTTTTTTGTTTTGTTTTGTTCTGTTTTTTGTAGCTATTGTAACAGGGATTGAGTCCCTGATTTCCTTCTCAGCTTGGTCATTGGTTATAGCAGGGCTACTGATTTGTGTATACTGATTTTGTAACTTGAGACTACTGAATTCATTTATCAAATATAGTTGTCTTTTGGAGGAGTCTTTAGGGATTTCTACATATAAAATCCTATCATTGGCAAACAGGAATATTTTCACTCCTTCTTTTCCAATTTGAATAACCTTTATTTCTTTCTCTTGCCTGATTGCTCTGGCTATGACTTCCAGTACTATGTTAAATAGAAGTAGTGAAAGTGGCCATCCTTGATTTGTTCCAGTTCTCAGCGGGAATGCTTTCAACTTTTCCTGATTTACTATGATAAAGTCTGTGGGTTTGTCATATATGGCTTTTATAATTTTGAGGTATGTCCCTTCTATACTTAGTTTGTTAAGGATTTTTATCTTAAAGTTATGCTGGAATTTATTGAATGCTTTCTCTGAATCTATTAAGATGATCATATGGTTTTTGTTTTAATTCTGTTTATGTGATGTATCACATTTATTGACTGACTTGTGTTAAACCATTCCTGCATCCCTAGGATGAAACCCACTTTATCATAGTGTATTATCTTTTTTGAGGTGCTGTTGGATTCAGTTTGCTAGTATTTTTGTGAGGTTGTTTGCATCTGTGTCCATCAGGGATATTGGTCTGTCATTTTTTTTGTTGTTTTTATGTTCTTTACTGGTTTTTGTATCAGGGTGATACTGGTTTCATCAAATGAGTTAGGGAAGTTTCCCTGTTAATCTTTTGTAATAGTTTCAGTAGGATTGGTACCAATTCTTCTTTGAATGTCTGGTATAATTCAGCTGTGAATCATCTGGAACTGGGCTTTATTTTTGGCAATTTTTAACTTACTGATTCAGTCTCGCTGCTTGTTAATGGTCGTTCAGGGTATATATTTCTTCCTGATTTAATCTAGGAAGGCCATATGTTTCAAGGAATTTATTCATTTCCTCTAGATTTTCTAGTTTGTGTGCATAGAGGTGTTCACAGTAGTTTCAAATGATCTTTTGTATTTCTTTGGTGTCAGTTTTAATGTCTCCATTTTCATTTCTAATTGAGCTTATTTGAATCTTCTCTCTTCTTTTCTTGGTTAATCTACCTAATGCTCTATCAACTTTTTTAATCTTTCCAAATAATCAAGTTTTCGTTTTGTTGATCTTTTTGATTTCATTTTTTTTTGTTTCAGTGTCATTAGTTGTGTTCTGATCTTTGTTATTTCTTTTCTTCTGCTGGCTTTTAGTTTGGTTTGTTATTGTTTTTCTAGTTCCTTGAGGTGTGACCTTAGGTTGTCAATTTGTGATGTTTCAGATTTTTTGATGTAGGCATTTAGTACTATAGACTTTCCTTTTAGCACTGCTTTTGCTGTAACTCAGGGATTTTGATAACCTGTGTCATTATTATTAATCATTTTGAATAATGTTTAAATTTCCATCTTGATTCCATTGTTAACCCAAAAGTCAGTCAGGAGCAGATTGTTTAATTTTCATGTATTTGTATAGTTTTGAGGGTTCCTTTCAGAGTGGATTGCTAGTTTTATTCCACTGTGTTCTGAAAAGTTACTGGGTATGATTTCAATTTATTAAAATGTTTTGAGACTTGTGGCCTATTATATGCTCTATTTTAGACAATGTTTTATGTGCTGATGAAAAGAAAGTATATTCTGTTGTTCTTGGGTAGAAGTTCTGTAAATATCTGTAAGGTCCATTTGTTCTGGAGTGCAGCTTAAATTCAGTGTTTCTTTGTTGACTTTCTGCCTTGAGGATCTGTCCAGTGCTGTCAGTGGAGTGCTGAAGTTCCCTACTATTATTGTGTTGCTGTCTATGTTTTTTCTTAGGACTAGTAGTAATTGTTTTATGAATCTAGGATCTCCAGAGTTAGGTGCATGTATATTTAGGATTGTAATTTTTTTCTGTGGGATTGATCCTTTTATCATTTCATCATGACTTTCTTTGTATTTTTTTATTGTTGTTGCTTTAAAGTTTGTTTTATCTGATACAAGAATAGATACTCCTGCTCTCTTTTGGTTTCCATTTGCATTTAGTATATATTCTATCCCTTGTACCTTGAGTCTATATGAGTCCTTACATATTAGGCAAGTCTCTTGAAGATAGCATACATTTGGTTTGTGATTTTTAAACTCTATTCTGCCAATCTGTTATCTTTTAAGTGGAGCATTTAGGCCATTTATATTCAAGGTTAATGTTGGAGTGTGAGGTGCTGTTCTATTCATCATATTAGTTGATACCTATACTTTGTTTTCTTCATTGTGTTATTGTTTCATAGGCCCTCTGAGTTTTATGCTTTCAGGAGGTTCTATTCTGTTGGATATTGATCTTTTGTTTCAAGATTTAGAACTACTTTTAGCATTTCTTGTAGAGCTGGTCTGGTAGTGATAAATTCTCTCAGCATTTGTCAGAAAAAGACTATTTATCTTCCATGTATGAAACTTAGTTTTGCTGGATACCAAATTCTTGACTGACAGTCATTCTGTTTAAGGAGGCTAAAGATAGGACCCCATTCCCTTCTGGCTTGTAAAGCTTCTGCTTAGAAGCCTGCTGTTAGTCTGATAGGTTTTCCTTCTTAGGTTACCTGATGCTTTTATCTCACTTCTCTTTGAGTTTAGAAAGCCTAATGACTGTTAGCCTTGGTGATACCCTTTTTGCAATGAATCTCTCAGGATTTCTCTCAGGCTTCTTGTATTTGGATATCTAAATCTCTATCAAGGTCCGGGAGATTATCCTCGATTATTCCCTAAAATAAGTTTTCCAAACTTTTTGCTTTCTCTTCTCCCTCAGAAACACCATTCCTTTTTAGGTTTAGCCCTTTTACACAATCCCATGTTTTTTGGAGACTTTGTTCATTTATTTTGATATTTAAAAAAATTGTCTGAGTTAATTCAAAAGCCTTGTCTTTGAACTGTGAAATTCATTCTTCTACCAGGTCTAGTGTATTCTTAAAACTTTCCACTACATTTTGTAATTCCCTAAATGTGTAATTCATTTGCAAAAGTTCTGATTGTTTTTTCTTTAAAATATCCATCTTTTAGAAAATTTTTCATTCATATTCTGATTTTTTTTAACATTTCTTCAGATTGGTTTTTACATTTCTTTCATATCTCCTTTAGTAGCTTAACAATCAACCTTTTGAATTTTTTATCTGGTTTTTCAATGATTTCTCTTGGTTTGGATCCATTCTTGGAGAGTTGGTGTGAATTTTTGAGGGTGTTATAGAACCCTATTTTGCCACATTGCCAAAATTACTTTTTTTGGTTCCTTCTCATTTGGCTAGACTATTTTTTCTTTTTCTTTTTCTTTTTTTTTTCTTAAGTATTTATTGATCATTCTTGGGTGTTTCTCAGAGAGGGGGATGTGGCAGGGTCATAGGATAATAGTGGAGAGAAGGTCAGCAGATAAACACGAGAACAAAGGTCTCTGGTTTTCCTAGGCAGAGGTCCCTGCGGCCTTCGGCCCTGTTTGTGTCCCTGGGTACTTGAGATTAGGGAGTGGTGATGACTCTTAATGAGCATGCTGTCTTCAAGCATCTGTTTAACAAAGCACATCTTTCACCGCCCTTAACCCATTTAACCCTGAGTTGACACAGCACATGTTTCAGAGAGCAGGGGGTTGGGGGTAAGGTTATAGTTTAACAGCATCCCAAGGCAGAAGAATTTTTCTTAGTACAGAACAAAATGGAGTCTCCTACATCCACTTCTTTCTACACAGACACAGTAACAATCTGATCTCTCTTTCTTTTCCCCACATTTTCCCCTTTTCGACAAAACCGCCATCATCATCATGGCCCGTTCTCGATGGTCACTATCTCTTCGGAGCTGATGGGCACACTTCCCAGATGGGGCGGCCTGGCAGAGGCGCTCCTCACTTCCCAGATGGGGTGGCCGGGCAGAGGAGCTCCTCACTTCCCAGACGAGGCGGCCGGGCAGAGGCGCTCCTCACTTCCCAGATGGGGCGGCCGGGCAGAGGCGCACCTCACTTCCCAGATGGGGTGGTGGCCAGGCAGAGGTGCTCCTCACCTCCCAGATGGGGTGGCAGCTGGGCAAAGGCGCTCCCCACATCCCAGACGGGGCAGCCCGGCAGAGGCGCTCCCCACCTCCCAGACGGGGCGGCCCGGCAGAGGCGCTCCCCACCTCCCAGACGAAGAGCGGCCAGGCAGAGGCGCCCCCCACTTCCCAGATGGGGCAGCCAGGCAGAGGTGCTCCTCACCTCCCAGATGGGGTGGCCGGGCAGAGGCGCTCCTCACCTCCCAGACGGGACGGCCGGGCAGAGGCGCTCCCCACTTCCCAGATGAAGAGCAGCTGGGCAGAGGTGCCCCCCACTTCCCAGATGGGGCGGCCGGGCAGAGGCGCTCCTCACATCCCAGACGGGGCGGCCGGGCAGAGGCGCTCCTCACATCCCAGACGAGGCGGCTGGGCAGAGGCGCTCCTCACCTCCCAGACGGGGCGGCCGGGCAGAGGCACTCCCTACCTCCCAGACAAAGAGCGGCTGGGCAGAGGCGCCCCTCACTTCCCAGGTGGGGCAGCTGGGCAGAGACGCCCCTCACCTCCCAAACGGGGCGGCGGCCGGGCAGAGGCACTCCTCACCTCCCAGACGGGGTGGCGGCCAGGCAGAGACGCCCCTCACCTCCCAAATGGGGTGGCCGGGCAGAGGCACTCCTCACCTCCCAGATGGGGCAGCCGGGCAGAGATGCCCCTCACCTCCCAGACGGGGCAGCCAGGCAGAGGCGCCCACTTCCCAGATGGGGAGGCCGGGCAGAGGCACCCACTTCCCAGATGGGGCGGCCGGGCAGAGGCGCTCCCCACCTGCCAGACAAACGGCGGCCGGGCAGATGCGCCCCTCACTTCCCAGGCAGGGCGGCCGGGTAGAGACGCCCCTCACCTCCCAGATGGGGTGGCGGCTGGGCAGAGGCGTTCCTCTCTTCCCAGAGGGGGCGGCCAGGCAGAGGCGCTCCTCACTTCCCATTCGGGGCAGCCAGGCAGAGGCAATCCTCACTTCCTCCCAGAGGGGGCAGCCAGGCAGAGGCGCTCCTCACTTCCCAGAGGGGGTGGCCAGGCAGAGGCGCTCCTCACTTCCCTTTCAGGGCAGCCGGGCAGAGGCGCTCCTCACTTCCTCCCATTCGGGGCAGCCGGGCAGAGGTGCTCCTCACTTCCTCCCAGACGGGGCAGCCGGGCAGAGGCACTCCTCACTTCCCAGACGGGGCAGCTGGGCAGAGGCACTCCTCACATCCCAGATGATGGGCAGCCAGGCAGAGACGCTCCTCACTTCCTAGACAGGGTGGCAGCCTGGCAGAGGCGCTCCTCACCTCCCAGACGGGATGGCCGGGCAGAGGGGCTTCTCATGTCCCAGACGATGGGTGGCCAGGCAGAGACGCTCTTCACTTCCTAGACAGGGTGGCCGACAGGCAGAGGCTGTAATCCTAGCACTTTGGGAGGCCAAGGCAGGCGGCTGGGAGGTGGAGGTTGTAGCGAGCCGAGATCACGCCACTGCACTCCAGCCTGGGCAACATTGAGCATTGAGTGAGCGAGACTCCGTCTGCAATCCCAGCACCTCGGGAGGCCGAGGCAGGCAGATCACCTGAGGCCAGGAGCTGGAGACCAGCCCGGTCAACACGGCGAAACCCCGTCTCCACCAAAAATACAAAAACCAGTCAGGAGTGGCGGCGCGTGCCTGGAATCCCAGGCACTCGGCAGGCCAAGGCAGGAGAATCACTGGAGCCCGAGGCAGGGAGGTTGCAGTGAGCCGAGATCATGGCGGCACAGTCCAGGCTCTGCAAGAGAGGGAGACCGTAGAAAGAGGGAGATGAGAGGGAGAGGGAGACCGTAGAAAGAGGGAGATGAGAGGGAGAGGGAGAGGGAGGACTATTTTTTCTAATTATTCTTGAATTGATTTTTTATTAAACTGTGTTTTAAAAATTTCTTTCCCCCTTTAAGGATTTGAGTTTAATGTTTACAGTTTATTGTAGCCTATTCAGTTCTCAGTGCTTTCAAGGCTGAAGACTCTGTATGAGTTCCTTGTTTATAGAGAGTCTTTGTATGTTAACTTCCCCAGATGCTTGTTTTAGTAGCAGTGTGCTTGGTATATGATTAAGTTCACTGTTTCCTGTGGGGTTGGAGTGGCAGAGGTATCTTTTGAAACTTGTCTCTTTCCCCTGTAGTCTGCACTTTTTTATGTATTTATTTTTCTTCTGTATTTTATTTATTGGGTTGAATAGTTTACGCTTCAGGTCAGTAGAGGGGGTGTCCCCAGATAGAAACTGGCTGTGTCTAAAACAGGTGGATAAATAGAATACCCCATGGTGGGAAGAGGTCCCAGCCTTGAAAACAGTGGCTGGAGGAGCTCTCAGTGTAATGCACTAAGGTCTTATCGGGGGAAAGGGTGGGAGCCATGTCAGCTACCCTGCCAGGCTAGCCGGAAAGCAATCCCATTGCCAGTCACACTCCTGACTCAGTGTTTCAGCTATTCAGATCAGACAGATACCTCTTTTTATCTGAAAGAATATTGATAGTCCAAGTAGAGAAGTATTGTGACTCTACTCCTCATGTAAGCCTGAACCTGGAGGGCACTACTTCTGTGGGGATACAGTCACCTTGAAGTGTTCCAGAAAAGCTGTCTACAGATGCACCCATGCTGAGCTCCCATGGTGGAAGCCCAAGCTTTGTCTTCAATGGTGGACGACTGGGAAAAGAAGTCCCCTTCTCCAAGACCCTTCACAAGCACCAGGGCTGCCTGACTGTTAAGGTAGAACCACAGACTTTCCCTGCTGAGCCCAGCACCTTACCTGTACCTCTGCTGAAGGAAACTTCCCACAAGTAGAAATTTCTGGAATGCAAGGCCTTCCATCTGGATTTTTTTTTTTTTGTCCTACAAGGGTGCTACTTTGATGTGGTATGCTGCCACTTCCCCTAGGAGTAGGAGTCCCTGAGAGCCAGACTACTCTGAATGCTGCCGCTTCTCTGGGTCTAGCTGCCCAGTGGAGCTGGCACATTCCAGGCTGTTGCTGGGGAGTGTCTGCAGGGGATCCAGTGATATGGCCTGTCTTCAAGTCTCCCAGCAGTGGGTACCAACACCAGCACTGATGGGGGTGACAGGGGAGTGATGTCGACTCTTTGAGTTTCCTCGGTTATAAATAGCCTTAGTATGACAGCTTTCTGTAATGCCAGTTGCAGTAGTAATTATCTGGTCATGTGGACAGACTCAGGACCTCCTGGTTAGCCAGGATGCTGCAGGCAGTGGTGATAGCTGAGGTCACACACAAGTTTTTTCCTTTCTAGACACTGTTATTCTACCTGGAGATGCTGTAGTGGACTGTATTGGTTGGCCTCCAGCCAAGAGATAGCGATTGCAAGAGAGCACCAGCTGTGGTGGTAGTGGTGAGATTTGTGCTTGCTTTACATTACCCAGGGGAGGTACTTTGGTGTCTCAGGCAATGGTGGGACCATAGAGCTCCCAAAAGTTTCTGCGTTTTGTGTTAAGCTGGTGGAGGAGCAAAAGCAGGTGTGGGCTACATCAGACTGGTCTGTGCTCTGTCTTCCACATGCTGGGCAAGAAGTGGCCCTCACAGGCTATGTAGACAAATTGGTACACTGTGGGTAAAAGTTCCAAGTATGCAAAACAATCTTATTAGTTAGAACATTCCAAGACCTCAATTCCCAGTAGCTGGACAAGGACCATTCATGACAATAGACCCTTCTGAAAATGTACAAGTTTGAGCAACTCAGACCTACTGAGTCAACTGTTTCCTGTACAGTCTACCTTCCTGGCCCTAGGCTCAGGCTCTCTTAAAGGAAAACTACTGTATTTTATAATAGATATATTAATAATATTAGCATGAGAATGTCCAACATTTGGAGGAGCTGGTGCAAGATATAGACTTGAAGAAACAATTAATTCACCGATAAAGCCATTGTATACATCTTCATATTTTCTTCATATTTTTGTAGTAATTTGATTGCTTCTTCCCTTGGTCTAATGATATTTGTGCTTTATGATACACTTACCTATAGTTATTTAGCATATTAGTTAGCTGGTGGTTAACTAGATCTAGTTCCTCAAGCCAATAATTTTTCACTGATATCAGATCCTGAGGAGGCTTTAATTAAATTTCACAATACATATAATTACCGTTATTTGTATTATATGACTTATTAACATAAGGTAATAGAACCTTACCAGCAATGCTAATGTTATACCATATCGTGCAATGGTAGTAGTACAGTTCTGTTTCATTCCACAAGTCAGTAAGAGTTATTATACCTTACCCAACATAATTGGCTCTTGACCACTTAGCAGATGTTCTTAGGGACAGATGTCATCACAAGGGACCAGGATTCCTTTATTTCCAGGTTCCAAGTAAGATGGTAACTGATGGCTTTAACACAGACTGGGTGGCTTTAACAGCAGAAATTTATTTTCTCATAGTTCTGGAGGCTAGAAGTCCAATATTAAGGTGTTGACAGGCTTAGTGTCTTCTGAGATCTCTCTTTGGCTTGCAGGTACCCACCTTCTTGGTTGTCCTTACAGGATCTTTCCTCTGTGTATGTGACTCTGGTTTTTCTTTGTATATCCAAATTTTCTCTTCATATAAGGACACCAGTCAGATTGGATCAGGGCCCATCCTAAAAGGCTTCATTTTAACTAAATTGCCTCTTTAAAGGCCCTATTTCCAAATATAGTCACATTCTGAGGTACTAGGAGTTAGGGCTTCAACATAGGAATTTTAGGCAGGGACACAATTCAGCCCATTAATATATGAAGACAAAACTAGTCATATTGTCATGATTTTACTGAAATGTTCCATTGTATACTGTTATGTACCATCTCTTTCTCATGGTAAGTCTGAGTGTAATTCACAATGGTTCCTATTTCTGTGAACTGCATTACAGGATACAACTTATTTTGAACCATTCTTGGAGTGAGGGCAGGCAGAGTATACCAACGTAAATTACTCTTAACCTACTAATTTGCTATCTTTATGAATTTGGCTATTCTGAACATTTGGTATAAATGGAATCAGGTAATATTTGATCTATTTCAGTTAATTTTCATGTATGATATAAGGAAACAAGGTGACTTTACTCTTTTGCCTGTGGTTATTTAGTTGTCCCAGAACCAGTTGTTGAAAAGACCTTTCATTCTCCATTAAATTGTCTTGGCACCCTTGTCAAGAATCAGTTGTCCACAAATGTAAGGGTTTATTGCTGGATTCTCAATTCTATTTTATTGCTCTATGTATCTATTGTTATGCCAGTTTTGATTGCTGTAGTTTTGTAGTAAGTTTTTAAATCAGGGGCTGTGAGTCCTCCTGCTTAGTTTTTCTTTATCAGGATTGTTTTGGCTATTTGGGCCTTGAAATTCATTATTAATTTTAGGATTAACGTTTCAATTTCTACAAAATGGGTCATTTGAATTTTGATAGGGATTGCATTGAATCTGTAAGTCATTTTGGGTAGTATTGACATCTTAATAGTAAGTCTTTCAGTCTATAAACATGGAATGCCTTTTTATTTAGGTCTTTAATTTATTTCAATAATGTTTTGTAGTTTTCAGTGTACAAGCCTTGCACCTCCTTTGTTAAATTTATTCCTAAATATTTTCTTCTTTTTGATGCTATTGTAAATGGAATTGTTTTCTTCATTTAGTTTTATTATTGCTAGTGTAGATGTAGCGTGGTTTTGTGTGTTGATTTTGTATCCTGGAACTTTGCTGAATTCATTTATTAGCTTTACCTATTTTTTTTAGGTGTGTGTATTCTTTAGGATTTTCCACATATAAGTTCATGTCATTAGCATATAGAGATAGTTTTACTTCTTCCTTTCCAATTTGGATGCTTTCTATTTCTTTTCTAATTGCTGTAGCTAGAACTTCCATTACAATGTTTAATAAAATTGGTGAAAGCAAACAGCCTTGTACTGTTACAGGTCTTAGAGAAAACAATTCAGACTCTCACCATTGAGTATCATTATAAAATGTACCTCTTCATCTCTATTAACATGTTTTGTTTAAAGCCTACTTTGGCTGATAATAGTATAGTCTCTCCAGTTTTCTTATGGTTTATCTTTATATGATATACATTTTTCCATCGTTTTACTTTCTATCCACTTTTATCTTTGAACCTAAAGTATCTCTCCTTAGATAAGATACAGTTGGATATTATTTCATCCATTCTTGCAATCTCTGACATTTTATTGGATTGCTTAATCCATTCACATTTAATATTATTATTAATATAGTTGGATTTGTGTCTGCAATTTTACTTTTTCTTTTCTGCATATGTTGTGCCTTTCTTGTTCCTCTGTTCCCTTTTGTCTACTTTCTTTTTCATTAAGTGAATATTTTATAATGTTAGAATTTATTCTATTTTTTACTACATTTTTTGTTAGTTTCTTATTCGTTACTTTAGACTCTCCCTATACATCTCAACTTACCAGAATCTGCTAAATAGTCTATTAGAGATAGGAAAAGCCAGTGTTTTTTCTACTCTCACACACTTAACACACATTTATGATACCAGATGTGTAGGAATTTCTGTCCACACACCAAGCAATCTGTTGTCCAGCATACACCAGCACACACATCAATTCAATTCAATTCTAACACTATCAATCTGGAGATAATGTCAGATCTCACAGGTTATGTGCTCAGTCTCACAAGACTGCCTCTTACTTCACATGCCAGTGGCATACCCAAGTGGTTTTACCTGTGTTTATGACCAACCAGCTATATCATATTTTTTATACAAAATTTTAATTTGTAATTTTTGTGGGTACATAGTAGGTATATACATTTATGGGGTACATGAGATGTTTTGATATAGGTGTGATGCATAATAATCACATCATGGAGAATGGGGTATCCACCCCCTTAACCATTTATCTTTTGTGTTACAAACAATCCAATTATACTCTTTTAGATATTTAAAAATGTACACTAATTATTGACTATAATCACCCTGTCGTGCTATCAAACAGTAGGCCTTATTCATTCTTTCTGACTATAATTTTAAACCCATTAAACATCATCAAATCCCCTCACCAGCCCCACTGCCTTTCCCAGCCTCTGCTAACTAACCTTTTACTCCCTATCTCCACGGTACAACTCTATTAATTTTAGATCCCACAAATAAGTGAGAACATACAAAGTTTGTCTTTCTGTGCCTGGCTCATTTAACTTAACATAATGACCCCCAGTTCCATCCATGTTGTTGCAAATGACTAGATCTCATTCATTTTCATGGCTTAATAGCAGTTCATTTTGTATATGTACTTTTCTTAACTTTTATTTTAAGTTCAGGAGTACAAGGGTAGGTTTGTTACATAGGTAAACTTATGTCATAGGAATTTGTTGTACAGATTATTTCATCACCCAGGTATTAAGCCTAGTACCCATTAGTTATTTATCCTAATCCTCTCCTTCTTCCCACCCTCCACCTTCTGAAAGGCCCCAGTGTTTGTTGTTCCCCTCTACATGTCCATGTGTTCTCATCATTTAGCTCCCACTTAAAAGTGAGAACATGTGTTATTTGGTTTTCTATTCCTGTGTTAGTTTGCTAATGATAATGGCCTTTAGTTCCATCTACATCTCTGCAAAGGATATTATCTCATTATTTCTTATGGCTACATAGTATTCCATGGTGCATATGTACCACATTTTCTTAATTCTATTATTGATGGGCAGTTAGGTTGATTCCATGTCTTTGCTATTGTGAATAATGCTGCAATGAACATACACGTGCATGTGTCTTTATAATAGAATGATTTATATTCCTTTGGGTATATACCCAGTAATGGGATTGCTATGTTGAATGGTATTTTTGTCTTTAGGTCTTTGAGGAATCACCACACTGTCTTCCACAATTGCTGAAATAACTTACATTCCCACCAACGGTGTGTAAGCATTCCTTTTATGCCACAACCTTGCCAGCATCTGTTATATTCTGATATTTTAATAACAACCATTCTGACTGGTGTAAGATGGTATCTCATTGTGGTCTTGCTTTGCATTTCTCTAATGATCTATGATGTTGAGCTTTTTTTCTTTTTCTTTTTTTTTTTTTGAGACAGAGTCTTGCTGTCGCCCAGGCTGGAGTGCAGTGGCGTGATCTCTGCTCACTGCAGGCTCTGCGCCCCGGGTTCACGCCATTCTCCTGCCTCAGCCTCCTGAGTAGCTGGGACTACAGGCGCCCACCACCTCACCCAGCTAATTTTTTGTATTTTTAGTGGAGACGGGGTTTCACCGTGTTAGCCACGATGGTCTTGATCTCCTGACCTCGCGATCCACCCACCTTGGCCTCCCAAAGTGCTGGGATTACAGGCTTGAGCCACCGCACCCGGCCGCTTTTTTTCATATGATTTTTGGTTGGACGTATGTCTTCTTTTGAAAAGTGTCTGTTCATGTCCTTTGCCCACTTTTTAATGGGTTTGTTTGTTTTTTTCCTTGTAAATTTGTTTAAGTTCTTATAGACGCTGGATATTAGGCTTTTGTCAAATGCATAGTTTCAAAAAATTTTCTCCCATTCGGTTGTCTGTTTACTCTGTTGATAGTTTCTTTTGCTGCACAGAAGCTCTTTAGTTTAATTAGATTTCATTTTTCTATCTTTGATTTTGTTGCAATTGCTTTTGGCATTTTCATCATGAAATCTTTGCCTGGGCATATGTCCTGAATGGTATTGCCTAGGTTGTTTTCCGGGATTTTATAGTTTTGGGTTTTACATTTAAGTCTTTAATCCATCTTGAGCTAATTTTTGTATGTGGTGTAAGGAAGGGGTCCAGTTTCAATCTTCTGCATATGTGTAGCCTGTTATCCCAGCACCATTTATTGAATAAGGAATGCTTTCCCCATTGCTTGTTTTTCTCAGGTTTCTCAAAGATCAGATAGTTGCAGGTGTGCAGTCTTATTTCTAGCTTCTGTATTCTGTTCCTTTGGTCTATGTGTCTGTTTTTGTACCAATACCATGCTATTTTGGTTACTGCCGCCCTGTAGTAGAGTTTAGGTTTGAGTAGCATGATGCCTCCAGCTTTGTTCTTTTTGCTTTGGATTGCCTTTGCTATTCTGCCTCCTTGTTGGTTTGATATGAATTTTAAAATAGTTTTCTCTAGTTCTGTTTAGAATGTCAATGGTAGTTTAATAGCTAGTTTAATAAGAATAACATTGAGTCTGTAAATTGCTTTGGGCAGCATGGCCATTTTAATGGTATTGATTCTTCCTGTCCATGAACATGAAATGATTTTCCATTTGTTTGTGTTATCTCTGATCTCTTTGAGCAGTGGTCTGTAGTTCTCCTTGTAGAGATATTTTACCTCCCTCATAAGCTGTATTCCTAGGTATTTTATTCCTTTTGTGGCAATTGTGAATGAGAGTTTGCTCCTGATTTGGCTCTTGCCTTTACTGTTGTTGGTGTATAAGAATGCTAGTGACTTTTGTACATTGATTTTGTATCCTGAGACTTTGCTGAAGTTGTTTATCAGCTTGAGAAGCTTTTGGGCTGAGACCATGGGGTTTTCTAGATATAGGATCATGTCATCTCCAAACAGAGATAGTTTGGCTTCCTCTATTTGTATTTGCATGCCTTTTATTTCTTTCTCTTGCTTGATTTTCCTGGCCAGAACTTTCTATGTTCTGCTTCTATGTTCTAATAGTATGTTAAATAGGAATGATGAGAAAGGGTATTTTGTAAAAATTCTACTTTAAGTTCCAGGATACATGTGCAGAATGTGCAGGTTTGATACATAGTTATACATGTGACATGGTGGTTTGCTGTACCTATCAACCTGTCATCTAGGTTTTAAGCCCCGCGTGCATTAGGTATTTGTGGTAATGCCCTCCCTCCACTTGTCCCCCAACCCCTGACAGGCCCCAGTGTGTGATGTTTCCCTCCCTGTGTCCATATGTTCTCATTGTTCAACTCCCACTTATGAGTGAGAACATGTGGTGTTTGGTTTTTTGTTCCTGTGTTAGTTAGCTGAGAATGATGGCTTCCAGCTTCATCCATGTCCCGGCAAAGGACATGAGCTCATAGTATTCCATGGTGTATATGTTCCACATTTTCTTTATCCAGTCTATCATTGATGGGCATTTGTTTTGGTTCCAAGTCTTTGCTATTGTAAATAGTGCTGCAGTAAACATACAAGTACATGTGTCTTTGTAGTAGAATGATTTATAATCCATTGGGTATATACTCAGTAATGGGATTGCTGGGTCAAATGGTATTTCTGGTTCTAGATCTTTGAGGAATCACCACACTGTCTTCCACAATGGTTGAATTAATTTACATTCCCACCAATGGTATAAAAGCAGAGAAAGGGCATTTTTGTCTTTTGCCCGTTTTCAAGGGGAAGGCTTCCAGCTTTTACCCATTTAGTATGATATTGGCTCTGGGTTTGTCATATGTGGCTCTTATTATTTTGAGGTATGTTTCATCAGTACCTAGTTTATTGAGTTTTTAACATGAAGGGGTGTTGAATTTTACTGAAAGCCTTTTCTGCATCTATTAAGATAATAATTTGGTTTTTGTCATTAGTGCTCTTTATGAGATGAATTGCGTTTATTGATTTGTGTATATTGAGCCAAACTTGCATCCCAGGGATGAAGCCTATTTGATTGTGGTGGATAAGCTTTTTGATGTGCTGCTGGATTGGGTTTGCCAATATTTTATTGAGGATTTTTGTGTCAATGTTCTAGTATGTTGGCCTGAAGTTTTTTTGTTTTTGTCTGCCAGGTTTTGTTTTCAGGATGATGCTGACCTTATAGAATGAGTTAGGGATGAGTCCGTCCTCCTTAATTCTTTGGTATAGTTTCAGTAGGAATGGTACCAGCTCCTTTGTACATCTGGTAGAATTCAGCTGTGAATGTATCTGGTTCTGGGCTTTTTTTTCGGTTGGTATGCTACTACTGCCTCAATTTTAGAATTTGATATTGGTCTGATCAGGGATTTAATTTTTTGTTGGTTCAATCTTGAGAGGGTGTGCGTGTCCAGAAATTTATTTGTCTCTTCTAGGTTTGTTAGTTTGTGTGCATAGAGGTATTAATAATATTTTCTGATGGTTGTTTGTATTTCTGTGGGTTCAGTGGTAATATTCCCTTTTTCATTTCTGATCGTGTTTATTTGAATATTCTCTTTTCTTTTTTATTAGTCTGGCTCGATGTCTATCTATTTTATTGTTTTTTTCAGGAAACCAACTCCTGGCATTGTTGATCTTTTGAGTGGTTTTTCATGTCACTATCTCCTTCATTTCAGCTCTGATTTTGGTTATTTTTTATCTTCTGCTAGCTTCAGGGTTGATTTGTTTTTGCTTTTCTAGTTCAGTTGTGAATTAGGTTGTTAATTTAACATCTTTCTAGATTTTTGATGTAGACATTTAGTGCTATAAATTTCCCTCTTAACACTCCCTTATCTGTGTCCCAAAGTTTCAGGTATGTAGTATCTTTGTTCTTATTGGTTTCAGAGAACTTCTTAATTTTTGCCTTAATTTCACTATTTACCTAAAAGTCACTCAGGAGCGGGCTATTTAATTTCCATGTAATTGCATGGTTTTGAGTGAATTTATTAGTCTCAATGTAAAATTTGATTGCTTTGTGCTTTGAGATACCACACATATTTCACATCTTTTGCATTTGCTGGGGAGTGTTTTGCTTCTGATAATGTGATCAGTTTTAGAGTAAGTGACATGTGGCATTGACACAAATGTATATTCTGTTGTTTTTGGCTGGAGCATTCTGTGTACGTGTGTGTGTGTGTGTGTGTATATATATACATATACACATACAGAATGCTCCAGCCAAATATATATATGTGTGTGTGTGTGTGTGTGTGTGTGTGTATACATCAGGTCCTTTTGATGCAGTGCTGAGTTCAGGTCCTGAATGTCTTTGTTAATTTTCTCTCTCAATGATCTGTCTAATATTTTCAGTGGGTTGTTAAAGTCTCCCACTATTACTGTGTGGGAGTTTGGTATGGTTTGGCACTGTGTCCCCACAGAAATCTTATCTTGTATTTCCCATAATTCCCACATGTTGTGGGAGGGACCCAGTGGGAGATAATTGAACCATGTGGGTCTTTCTCATGCTGTTCTCATGATAGTGAATAAGTCTCATGAGATCTGATGGTTTTATAAACAGAAGTTTCCCTGCACAAGTTCTTTTTTCGCCTGCCATCATTCATGTAAGACATGATTTGCTCCTCCTTGCCTTCCACCATGATTGTTAGGCCTCTCCAGCCATGTGGAACTGTAAGTCCATTAAACCTCTTTTTCTTCCTAGTCTCAGGTATGTCTTTATCAGCAGCATGAAAACAGACTGATACAGTAAATTGGTACTAGTAGAGTGGGGCATTGCTGAAGATATCCGAAAATGTGGAAGTGACTTTGGAAGTGGGTAAGATGCAGAGGTTGGAACAGTTTGGAGGGCTCAGAAGAAGACAGGAAAATGTGGGAAAGTTTTGAACCCACTAGAGACTAGTTGAATGGCTTTGACAAAATGCTGATAATGATATGGACAATGAAATCCAGGCTGAGGTGGTCTCAGATGGAGATGAAGAATTTGTTGGGAACTGGAGCAAAGGTGACTCTTGGTATGTTTTAGCAAAGAGACTGGCAGCATTTTGCCCCTGCCCTAGAGATTTGTGGAGCTTTGAACTTGAAAGAGATGATTTAGTGTAGCTGGTGGAAGAAATTTCTAAGCAGCAAAGCATTCAAGAGGTGACCTTGGTGCTGTTATAGGCATTCACTTTTCAACAGGAAACAGCATAACAGTTCAGAAAATTTGCAGCCTGACAATGTGATAGAAAAGAAAATCCCAGTTTCTGAGGAGAAATTCAGGCTGGCTTCAGAAATTTGCATAAGTAACGAGGAGCCAAATGTTAATCTCCAAGACAATGGGGAAAATGTCTCCAGGGCATGTCAGAGATCTTTGCAGTAGCCCCTCCCATCACAGGCCTGGAGGTTTAGGAGGAAAAATTGGTTTCATGGGCCGGGCCTAGGGTCCCTCTGCTGTGTGCAATATAGGGACTTGATGCCCTGAATCCCAGCCACTC
The DNA here is from genome assembly GCF_029289425.2 of Pan paniscus. NCBI lineage: Eukaryota > Metazoa > Chordata > Mammalia > Primates > Hominidae > Pan > Pan paniscus. The sequence continues at coordinate 75,034,940 of NC_073272.2, forward strand.
CAGCTGTGACTAAAAGGGGCCAAGGGACAGTTTGGGCTGTTGCTTCAGAGGGTGGGAGCCCAAAGCCTTGGTAGCTTCCATGTGGTGTTGAGCCTGCAGGTACATAGAAGTCAAAAATTGAGGTTTGGGAACCTTCGCCTATATTTCAGAGGATGTATGAAAATGCCTGGATGCCCAGACAGAAGTTTGCTGCAGGGGTGGGGCCCTCATGGAGAATCTCTGCTAGGGCAGTGCAGAAGGGAAATATGGGGTTGGAGCCCCCATGCAGAGTCCCTACTGGGGCACCAACATAGTGGAGCTGTGAGAAGAGGGCACCATCCTCCAGACCTCAGAATGGCAGATCCACCAATAGTTTGTACCTTGAACCTGGAAAAGCCACAGACACTCAATCCTGGCCTGTGAAAGCAGCCAGGAGGGCAGCTATACCCTGAAAGCCACAGGGGCAGAGCTGCCTAAGACAATGGGAACCCACCTTTTGCATCAGTGTAACCCAGATGCGAGACACTGAGTCAAAGGATACCATTTTGGAGCTTTAAGATTTGACTGCCCCACTGGATTTTGGACTTGCATGAGGCTTGTAGCCCCTTTGTTTTGGCCAATTTCTCCAATTTGGAGTGGCTGTATTTACCCAATGGCTGAACCCCTATTGTATCTAGGGAGTAACTAACTTGCTTTTGACTTTACAGGCTCATGGGCAGAAGGGACGTACCTTTTCTCAGATGAGACTTTGTGGACATATGTGTTAATGCTGAAATGACTTAGGACTTTGGGAGACTGTCAGGAAGGCAAGATTGGTTTTGGAATGTGAAGACATGAGATTTGGGAGGGGCCAGGGGCAGAATGATATGGTTTGGCTCTGTGTCCCCACCCAAATCTCATCTTGTAGCTCCCATAATTCTCTCTCTCTCTCTTTTTTAAAATTATACTTTAAGTTCTGGGATACATGTGCAGAACGTGCAGGTTTGTTACATAGGTATACACGTGCCATGGTGGTTTGCTGCACCCATTAACCCATCATCTACATTAAGTATTTCTCCTAATGCTATCCCTCTCCTAGCCTCCCACCCCCCGACAGACCCTGGTGTGTGATGTTCCCCTCCCTGTGTCAATGTGTTCTCATTGTTCAACCCCCAATTATGAGTGAGTATATGTGGTGTTTGGTTTTTTGTTCCTGTGTTAGTTTGCTGAGAATTATGGTTTCCAGCTTCATCTATGTCCCTGCAAAGGACATGAACTCATCCTTTTTGATGGCTGCGTAGTATTCCATGGTGTATATATGCCACATTTTCTTTATCCAGTGTATGATTGATGGGTATTTGGGTTGGTTCCAAGTCTTTGCTATTGTGAACAGTGCTGCAATAAACATATGTGTGTATGTGTCTTTATAGTAGAATGATTTATAATCCTTTGGGTATATACCCAGTAATGAGATTGCTAGGTCAAATGGTATTTCTGGTTCTAGATCCTAGAGGAATCATCACACTGTCTTCCACAATGGTTGAACTAATTTACACTCCCACCACAGTGTAAAAGCATTCCTATTTCTCCACATCGTCTCCAGCATCTGTTGTTTCCTGACTTTTTAATGATTGCCATTCTAACTGGCATGAGATGTTATCTCATTGTGGTTTTGATTTGCATTTCTCTAGTGACCAGTGATGATGAACTCCTTTCCATATGTTTGGTGGCTCCATAAATGTCTTCTTTTGAGAAGTGTCTGTTCATATCCTTCACCCACTTTTTGATGGGGTTGTTTTTTCTTGTAAATTTGTTTTAGTTCTTTGTAGATTCTGGATATTGGCCCTTTGTCAGATGGATAGATTGCAAAAATTTTCTCCCATTCTGTAGGTTGCCTGTTCACTCTGATGATAGTTTCTTTTGCTGTACAGAAGTGCTTTAGTTTAATTAGATCCCATTTGTCAGTTTTGGCTTTTGTTGCAATTGCTTTTGGTGTTTTAGTCATGAAATCTTTGCTTATGCCTATGTCCTGAATGGTATTGCCTAGGTTTTCTTCTAGGGTTTATATGGTTTTAGGTCTTATGGTTAAGTCTTTAATCCATCTTGAGTTAACTTTTGTATAAGGTGTAAGGAAGGGGTTCAGTTTCAGTTTTCTGTATATGGCTAGCCAGTATCCCCAACACCATTTGTTAAATAGGGAATCCTTTCCCCATTGCTTGTTTTTGTTAGGTTCGTCAAAGATCTGATGGTTGTAGATGTGTGGTGTTATTTCTGAAGTCCCTGTTCTGTTCCATTGGTCTATATATCTGTTTTGGTACCAGTACCATGCTGTTTTGGTTACCGTAGCCTTGTAGTATAGTTTGAAGTCAGGTAGTGTGATGCCTACAGCTTTGTTCTTTTTCTTAGGATTGTCTTGGCTATATGGGCTCTTTTTTTGGTTGCATATGAAATTTAAAGTAGTTATTTCTAATTATGTAAAGAAAGGCAATCGTAGCATGATGGGGATAACACTGAATCTTTAAATTACTTTGGGCAATATGACCATTTTCACGATATTGATTCTTCCTATCCATGAGCATGGAATGTTTTTCCATTTGTTTGTGTCATCTCTTATTTCCTTGTGTAATGGTTTGTAGTTCTCTTTGAAGAGATCTTCACATCCCTTGTAAGTTGTATTTCTAGGTATTTTATTCTCTTTGTATCAATTGTCAATGGGAGTTCACTCTGATTTGGCTCTCTGTTATTGGTGTATAGAAATGCTTGTGATTTTTGCACACTCATTTTGTATTCTGAGACTTTCCTGAAGTTGCTTATCAGCTTAAGGAGATTTTGGGTTGAGATGATGGGGCTTTTAAAATATACAATCATGTCATCTGCAAAGAGAGAAAATTTGACTTTCTCTTTTCCTATTTGAATACCCTTTATTTCTTTCTCTTGCCTGATTGCCCCGGCCAGGACTTCCAATACTATGTTGAATAGGAGTGGTGAGAGAGGGCATCCTTGGCTAGTACTGCTTTTCAAAGTGAATGCTTCCAGCTTTTGCCCATTCACTATGATATTGGCTGTAGGTTTACCATAAGTAGCTCTTATTATTTTGAGATAAGTTTCATCAATAGCTACTTTATTGAGAGTTTTTAGCATGAAGGGGTGTTGAATTTTATCAAAGGCCTTTCCTGCATCTATTGAGATAATCATGTGGTTTTTGTCACTGGTTCTGTTTATGTGATGGAATACATTTATTGATTTGCTTATGTTGAACCAGCCTTGCATCCCAGGGATTATGCCAACTTGATCATGGTGGATAAGCTTTTTGATGTGCTGCTGGATTCTGTTTGCCAGTATTTTATTGAGGATTTTTGCATCGATGTTCATCAGGGATATTGGCCTGAAATTTTCTTTTCTTGTTGTGTCTGTGCCTGGTTTTGGTATCAGAATGATGCTGGCCTCATAGAATGAGTTAGGGAGGAGTCTGTCTTTTTCTATTGTTTGGAATAGTTTCAGAAGGAATAGTTCCAGCTCCTTTTTGTACCTTTGGTAGAATTCGTCTGTGAATCCATCTGGTCCTGGGCTTTTTTTGGTTGGTAGGTTCTTAATTACTGCCTCAATTTCAGAACTTGTTATTGGTATATTCAGGGATTCAACTTCTTCCTAGTTTAGTCTTGGGAGGGTGTATGTGTCCAGGAATTTTTCCATTTTTTCCTAGATTTTCTAGTTTATTTGTGTAGAGATGTTTATAGTGTTCTCTGATGGTAGTTTGTATTTCTGTGGGATCAGTGGTGATATCCTGTTTATCCTTTTTTTGTCTATTTTATTCATCTATCTTTTCTTCTATATTAGTCTGTCTAGCGTTCTATTTTGTTAACCTTTTCAAAAAATCGGCTCCTGGACTAATTGATTTTTTGAAGGGTTTTTCATGTCTCTATCTCCTTCAGTTCTGCTCTGATCTAAGTTATTTCTTGTCTTCTGCTATCTTTTGAATTTGTTTTCTCTTCCCTCTCTAGTTCTTTTCATTGTGATGTTCGTGTGTCAATTTTAGATCTTTTTTGCTTTCTCCTGTGGGCATTTAGTGGTATATGTTTCCCTCTAAACCCTGCTTTAGCTGTGTCCCAGAGATTCTGGTACGTCGTGTCTTTGTTCTCATTGGTTTCAAATAACTTATTTATTTCTGCCTTAATTTTGTTATGTACCCAGTAGTCATTCTGTAGCAGTTTGTTCAGTTTCCATGTAGTTGTGCAGCTTTGAGTGTATTTCTTAATCCTGAGTTCTAATTTGATTGCACTGTGGTCTGACAGACTGTTATGAGTTCTGTTCTTTTGCATTTGCTGGGGAGTGTTTATTTCAGAAAGGCAGTCTTCAAGCTCTGAGTTTCTTTCCTTCTATTGGTCTGTTGTGCTATTAATACTTGTGAGTACATTATGAAATTCTTGTAGTGTTTTTCAGCTATAACAGGACGGTTTTTTTTTTTGTTCTCTCTACTGGCTGTTTTGTCTGTCAACTCCTGCAATGTTTATCATGATTTGTAGTTTCCTTTCATTGGGTTACAACATGCTCCTTTTGCCAGTGGACTTCATTCCTATCCGTCGTCTGAAATCTACTTCTGTAATTAAAGCCATCTCAGCCTCAGCCCCGTTCCAAACCCTTGCTGGAGAGGTGATGTGGTAATTTGGAGGAAGGAGGGTACTCTGGGTTTCTGTTTTCAGTGTTCTTACACTGTTTTTTTTCTTCTCATCTTTGTGGGATTATCTACCTTCAGTCTTTGACATTGCTAACCTTTGGATTGGTTTTTCTTTTAACAGTCTGACCACGTTTCTGTAGCTTTTATTGATCCACTTGTCATTCAAGAGCATATCTTTAAATTTCCATCTATTTGCGTAGTTTCCAAAATTCCTCGTTATTGATTTCTAATTTTCTTCCAGTGTCTTCAGAGAAGATGCTTGATATTATTTCAATGCTTTTGAATATTTTAAGACTTGTTTTGTGATTTAATATATCGTCTATTCTTGAGAATGATTAATGTGCTAAGGAAAAGATGTGTATTTTGTAGCCATTGGATGAAATGTTTTGTAAATGTCTATTAGAACCATTTGGTCTATAGTGTAGATGAAGTCTGATCTTTCTTTGTTGATTTTCTTTCTGGAAGACTTGTTCAATGCTGAAAGTGATGTGTTGAAATGTCCAGCTATTTTCTTTTTATTGGAGTCTATCTCTCTCCTTAGTTGTAATAATGTTTGCTTTATATATCTGAGTGCTCCAGTGTTGGGCATATATATTTACAATTGTTATATTCTTTTGCTGAATTGACCCCTTTATCATTATATATTGACCTTCTTTGTTTCTTGTAGTTTTTGTCTCGAAATCTAGTTGGTTTGATAAAAACATAGTGACTCCTGCTCTTTTTTTTTTGTTACCATAGGCATAAAATATCCTTTTCCCTCCCTTTATTTTCAGTCTATGTGTGTCTTTATAGGTGAAGCATGTTTCTTGCAGGCATCAGATCACAGATCAATGTGTCTGTCTTTTTAATCCATTCAGCCTCTCTCTGTCTTTTTTGTTTTTTGAGATTGAGTCTTGCTCTGTCCCTCAGTCTGGAGTGCAGTGGTGAAGTCTTGGCTCACTGCAACCTCTGCCTCCCTGGTTCTAGTGATTCTCCTGCATCAGCCTCCTGAGTAGTTGGGACTATAGAGATGCATCACCACATTTGGCTAATTTTTGTATTTTTAGGGGTGACGGAGTTTCACCATTTTGGCTAGGCTGGTCTCAAACTCCTGAGCTCAGGTGATCCACCTGCGTCAGCCTCCCAGTGTTAGGATTACAGGTGTGAGCCACCATGCCCAGCCCTATCTCTGCCTTTTGATTGGAGAGTTCAGTCCATTTACAGTCAATGTTATTATTGATAAGTAAGGATTTTCTCCTGCCATTTTGTTATTTGTTTTCTGGTTGTTTTGTTGTTTTCTTGTCTTGTCTTGTCTTTTATTTAGTGAAGGTTGTCTTCTCTGGTGATATGATTCATTTTCTTGCTTTTAACTTTTTATTGTATCTGTTGTGTTTTTTTGTTTTTTTGAAGTCATTAGGAGGCTTGCAAATACCATCTTACACGGGATTATTTTAAGTGGATAGCAATTTAACACTGTTTGCATAAATAAACAAAGAAGCAAAAAGAAGTCTAATAAAATCTCTATGCCTTAACTTTGTCCTCCTAATTTTTAAGCTTTTGTTGTTTCTATTTCTATTTTATTTTACTGCATATGTCTTGAAAAGTTGTTGTAGGTATTATTTTTGATTGGTTCATAATTTAGTCTTACTACTTAGGATAATAGTTTACACAAGACAGTTACAGTGTTGTAATATTTTGTGTTTTTCTGTGTACTTACTATTACCAGTGAGTTTTGCACCTTCAGGTAATTACTTATTGCACATAAATGTTCTATTTTCTTATTGAAGTACTCCCTTCAGCATTTTTTTGTAGGACACATCTGGTGATAATGAAATCCCTTTGCTTCAGAATGTACTAAGAATTATGAAAAAATAAAATAGAATAATTAAAATAAATAAAAATAAATATAGAAAGAAATCCCTAAGCTTTTGTTTGTCTGGGAAACTTTTTTCTCAGTCACGTTTGAAGGATATTTTCACCAGATATATTGTCCTTGGGTAAAAGCTTTTTTATGCTTCAGCACTTTAAATATGTTATGCCACTCTCTTCTGGCCTGTAAGGTTTCCACTGAAAGGTCTGCTCCTCCTTTGTATGTTATTTGTTTCTTTTCTCATGCTGCTTTTAGTATCCTTTCTTTGTCCCCGATCTTTGGGAGTTTATTAAATGCCTTGAGGTAGTCTCCTTTGAGGTAAATATGTTTGGTCTTCTATAACCTTCTTATACTTTAATATTGATATATTTCTCTAGGTTAGGAAAGTTCTCTTTTATTATTTCTTTGAATAAACTTTCAACCCCCCCACCCACTTCCTCTTTAAGGCTAATAACACTTAGATTTGGCCTTTCTAGAGTATTTTCTACGTCCTGTAGGTGTGCTTAATTATTTTTTACCCTTTTTTTTTGGTCATTTCTGACCGTGTTTTCTTTTTTCCCTCTCTTTCTTTTCTTTCTTTTATAGAGTCTCACTCTGTCACCCAGGCTGGAGTGCAGTGGTGTGATCTTGGCTCCCTGCAACCTCCACCTCCTGGGTTCAAGTGATTCTCCTGCCTCAGCCTCCTGAGTAGCTGGGATTACAAGTGTCTGCCACCATGCCTGGCTAATTTTTTTTTTTTTTTTGTATTTTTAGTAGAGACAGGGCTTCACCGTGTTGGCCAGGCTGGTCTTAAACTTCTGACTTCAAGTGATCCTCTCACTTCGGCCTCCCAAAGTGCTGGGATTACAGATGTGAGCCACCATGCCTGGCCCTGACTGTATTTTCAAATAGCCTGTCTTCAAACTCATTAATTCTTTCTACTGCTTTATCAGTTTTGCTATTGAAAGACTTTGATGCATTCTTCAGTATTCCAATTGCATTTTTCACATCCATAATTTCTACTTGATTCATTTTAACTATTTCAATCTCTTTGTTAAATTTATTTGATAGAAGTCTGATTTCTTTGTGTTCTCCTGAATATCTTTGAGTTCCCTCAAAACAGGTATTTTGAATTCTCTGTCCGAAAGGTCATATATCTCTATTTTTTCTGGATTGCTCCCTGGTTATTTAGTTAATTCAGTGTAGTCATGTTTTCCTCGATTGTCTTGATACTTGTAGGTGTCTGCCTGTGTCTTGGTAGTGAAGAGTTAGATATTTATTTTAGTCTTTGCAGTCTGGCTTTGTTTGCACCTGTCCCTCTTCAGAAGGCTCTCCAGATAGTTGAAAGGACTCAGGAATTGTGATATAATTTAGTCCATTCCTAAACAACTGAGGGTCCTGGGGGTTTAAGCATGTCAATGCAGTCTTTTATTTCATTATTAACTGAAGAAAAATTGGCGCCCTTACAGATTTTTTAAGATTCTGAAATAAAAGAAGTCAGAAAGAACCAAGTCAGGACTGTAAGGTGGATGCCTAATGATTTCCCACTGAAACTCTCAAAAAATTCCCCTTGTTTGGTAAGAATGAGTGGGAGAATTGTTGTGGTGAAGAAGGATTTTCTGGTGATGATTTCCTGGGCATTTTTCTGCTAAATATTTGGCTAACCCTAAATACTTTAATAATAAACAGATATTATTGTGCTTTGGCCCTCCATAAAGTCAAGAAGCAAAATGCCTTGAGCAACCCAAAAAACTGTGTCCATGACCTTTGCTCTTGACTAGTCCACTTCGACCTCTTTGTTGCCATTGTTTTGATTGTGTTTGTCTTCAGGATAGTTCTGGTAAAGCCTCATTTTGTCTCCTGTTACAAGTCTTTGAAGCAATGCTTTAGGATGTTGATCTCACTTTTTTAAAATTTCCATTGAAAACTCTGCTCTTGTCTGCAGCTGATCTTGGTGCAATGGTTATGGCACTCATCAAATGTAAAGTTTGCTAAACTTTAATTTTTAGTCAGAAATGTGTATGCTGAAACAATTGAGATGTCTGTCATGTTGGCTATTGTTTCTGCTCCTCTCCAGCTACAGCATGAACAAGATGAATTTTTGCTTCACAAATTGATGTGAATGGTCTGCTTCCATGGGCTTCATCTTCAATGTTGTATCGTCTCTTCTTAAAATGAGTTATTCATTTGCAAATATCTATTTTTTGGTGCCATTGTTCTCATAATCTTTTCATAAAGCATCAGTGATTTCACTATTCTTCCACTCAAGCTTCACTATAATATTGATATTTGTTCTTGTTTCAAATTTAGCAGACTTCATGTTGCTGTGATAGGGACTTATCTTTCTGAGTGCCTCAAGCTAAATCCTGTTCAGACATGTTATAACAGTATGGGTTTATTTTGGTGTAAAACATTTTTGAATGCTGTGGATAGTTTTATTATAATATGCATTTTCCATGAATTATTTGAAATTCCCTATTATATGGTGTAAAGTATGGGTTCAAGTTCATTCTTTGGTATGTGGAGATCCAGTTGTACCAGCACCAGCTATTGAAGAGACTTTTTTCCCATTGGTTGAACATGGCACCCTAGTAAAAAATTATTTGGCCATAGATATATGTGTTTATTTCAGGCTTCTTATTTCTGTTGCATTGTCTATGTGTCTGTCCTTATGTTAGTAGCACAGTGTTTTAATCACTGTAGTTTAGTTGAAGGGTTTGATACTGAGAAATGTGAATCTTAATTTGTTCTGCTTCTTCAAGATTATTTTGGCTATTTAGGGCCCCTTGCAGTTTCATATGAATTTGAAGATCAGCTTTTTTCATAAATGCAAAAATGCTATTGGAATATTGAAATCGTGTTGAATCTGTAAATCACTTTGGGTAATATTGACATCCTAACAATATTAAATATTTCCATCCATGAGCACCGGATATCTCTGTTTATTTAGGTTTTCTTTAATTTCTTTCAACAAGATTTTGTAGTTTTCAGTGTGTAAATCTTTTACTTCATTAGTTAAATTTATTTCTAGGTATTCTTTATTGTAAATAAAATTGCTTTCTTAACTTCCTGTGTATTTATCTTATACTCTATAGCTTTGTGAAATTTATTTATTAGCTATTATTTCCTTCTTTTTCATTTTTATTTTTTGAGACAGAATCACTCTGTCACCCAGGCTGGAGTGCAGTGGTATGATCATAGCCTTGAACTCCTGGGTGTTTATGTGATGCTCCTGCCTAAGCCTCCCAAGTAGCTGGGACTTTAGCCACACACCGCCATGCACAGCTAATTTAAAAAAAAAATTCTTTTTTTGTAGAGATGGGGTCTTGCTATGTTTCCCAAGCTGGTCTTGAATTGGCCTCAAGTGATCTTTCTGCCTTGGCCTCCCAACGTGCTGGGATTACAGGCATGAGCCAACACTTCTGGCTCTAGTTGCTTTCTTGTGGAATCCTTCGGATTTTCTTTATATAGGAACATATCATCTGTGAATAGTTTCACTTCACTATCTGTGATAGTATTGCTTCTTCCTTTGTAATTTGGATGACTTTTATTTCTTTTTTGTCTAATTTCTATGGCTAGAATTTCCAGTATAGTGTTGAATAGCAGTGGTGAAATCGGGAATCCTGTGCCTAATCTTACGGGAAAAACTGTCAGTCTTTCATTAAGTATGAGGTTAGTTGTGAGTTTTTCATAAATGTACTTTATGTTTAGGAAGTTTCCTTCCATTCCTAATGTTTTGAGTGTTATCATGAAAGTTGTTGGGGCACTGGTATTCTTAGCCTGTCTTGCCTTGGGTAGAACCCTCCCCTGTGGTTGTGGGCTGGTGAATGAAGAATCTCAAAGTTCTAAGTCGCTCCTGCCCAGGATAGAGCTTCTGTCATGTGGAACTAGAGAGGGGTAAAAAATTTTGGTGGCCTGCCACTCCAGAGCAGATACTGAAGTCTTCACTGGTAAGAAGTAGGGAGAAGGGAGTCTGTGTTTTTGGCTGCACCCACTTGGAGTAGAGCTTGGATCAGGCTGAGCTGGTGGAGCGGAGGGAAAATGGAGGGAGCAGGCTGTGTTTCAAGTGCTAGAGTCTCACTGTTCATAGTGAGATTTAATAGATTTTCTTGAATCATTGTTTCATTTGCTATGTGCTCTTAAGACAATTTTCAGAGACTTAAAACGTTTACTTTAAAAATATTGTTTTACCAGTTATGATGCTTTTGCTGGGGGGAGTACCTGTGGAGTTCCTTACACCACCATTCTAGAACTAATCTCCTTCGGCCATTATTTCTTCCAAATATTTTTCTGCCCCCTTTTCTTGAGGACTACAATTACACTTATATCAAACAGCTTGAGGATGTGCCACAGCTCACTGATTATCAGTTCTGTTTGTCTTTTTTTCTGTTTAATTTTAGGTAGCTTCTAAACTATTTAAACTTGCTGTGTGATGAAGCACTAAATTATTTTTCTGCAGTGTCTAATCATCTGTTAATACCATCTGGCATGTTTTTTCATCTCTGTCTTTTTTTAATCCTTCATCTTCCTCTTTAACACACTTATATCTTCTTCTACCTTTTTGAACATATGGAAATATGGAATATTGATATAATAACTGTTTTAATACTTTTTCTTTACTTTTCTACAAATTCCATTGTCCCTATTACTTCTGGGTCTGATTTTACTGATTTACTTTTCTCTTCTTCATTGGTTGTATTTTACTGCTCCTTTGAATGCCTGGTAATTTTTTATTGTATGCCAGATAGTGTGAAATTTATCACGTTGGGTGCTAGATATGTTTGTTATAATTAACATTGAGTTTTGTTCTGAGATGTAGTGAAGTTACTTGTGAACAATTTGATCCTTATAAGATTTGTTTCTAAGCTTTTCTGGGCAGGTTTAGAACGCTCTTTAGCTTAGGCATAAAATTTCCCTACTACTCACTACATAAAACTCTTGTGAATTTTCTAGCCCCTTGTCCATGTATTACCAGGTTTTTACCCTCTGGTGGAGGTTTAAATGAACTGTTTCTGGCACTGTATGAGGTACAGAGGTTGTTTCCCATACTGCTTTTGGGTGGTTCTTTAGGGTCCCTACTTTTGAGAGCCACTGCCATGTAGTATTAATTAACACACAATTAAAAGAGCTATTAAAACTTCCAGCATGCACCTTCCAAGATCCAATAAATAACAGAGGGTTTCAGAGTAAAAATGAACATAATGCTTATAATATAAAATTTTCTTTGAAAACCCATTTCTGACATTTAAAAACCAATGGCAATGTTACTAAAAATAACACTGTCATGAGCTAAATACGTCAACATCTATCATCTTAAGGCTCCTTTAATGTGATGAAAAACATTTGGTCCCTTGTTGTCTGAAGAGAGGACTTTATATAGTACCTGTTGTGTACATAGCCCATCTCTCTGATATCCTTAGCAACGGCCATACTGCTGCTAATCTAACTGCTCCAAAGCCTCAGGTAATGGAGTGGAGGATTGTGGAAATAACAAATTATGAAAATATAATAAACTCAGTAATAGAATTTGCATTAATTGGTAACTTGTAGCCCAGTTTCATCATGTAGCACAGGGTCACATTCGAGTGCACTTATTTGATTTGATGATTCTATAAAGATGGGACACAATGTAAGGTAGAAATTATCAACTAAGTTAAGTAAGTTATGTAATTTCAGAGTCGTTTAAAACACTCTGAAATTGTAAAATTATGTGTGCACATGTGCGTTTGTGTATGTGTGCCTGCACATGCTTGTATTTTTATGTGGAGAGTGTCCATAGCTTTTTTCAGATTCCAAAAGCAGTGCATTACCAAAATAATGTTTTAGGCAACCTCAAATGAGTTCAGGCACTCTCCCTTCCTCTCCTTTTCTACTATCTTCCCTATCTTTCTTGTTAACAGTGTTAACAAAGATGATAGCCTATGGCAGTGACAATTATTATGAAGAAGTAGACTTAAAATGTAGATTGTGCAACACGAGAGAGACTCCATATTATATACAGTTTTCAATTTAGAAACTGGGACTCTAGTGTCTACACCCCTTGTAAACAGCCACATAGACACAAACTGGTTTCTGATTACTTTGGCTGAACTGAGGTTGTCCAAAACTTACAGGTGAATAAAGAGTAGAAACCTTATAAGTTCATGACAAATGAAAGTATTTAAAAATAATGTTCAGTAATAGGTGCCCCAGGTGGTTCTGTTAAGATAGTCAGAGTGAGGCAATGGTAGAAATGCATGTCTGAAGTTGTTTCTTGGTTATTATTCAGCTAATAAGGTAGACATAGAAGAGGTAAATTAATTTTACCCTCAACAAAACCATAATTTTTATAGATTGAAAATACGTAAGTAGAAAATAGAAGGCCTCAAAGTTTAGGGGAAATGACAATCAAGTGGAAAGTGGGTTAAAAATGTTACTGTTTTCTATCTCATCTTGCTTCATTTCCCCAGTATTCCCCTTTGATCTTTTATATTTTACAGGACCTTCAATATTCAGAATGTGGCAGCCTTGCCACACACACACAGACTTTTTGTGATTCAGAGGTAGCTTCAGATTTGCATTTGTATTGGGTTCGTCTGAACCACATTATTCTAATAAGTGTTTTCTAATTGCCCAGGGTAATTTATGTATAGCATGACAGTGGATTGGTAAGTATAACCTAATCATAATTTTTGACTAATTATTACTACATTCTTTAATGTTCCAATAACAAAACTTTTGCTTTGCCTGTGTAGTGAATTGTGTTTTATTTTCATTGACCTTCTTATATTCTATATCCAGATTTATTTTAGAGTTTGCCAACATTCTCAGGATCTGGGTCTGAGACTGTGCTAATGTGCAAAATTGATATGAGTACTTCAGTTAAAGTTTATGAGAAGATTTTTTTTCAAAACCATAAACATTCAGATTCTTTCTTTCAAAAATGTTTGCTTAAAATGTACTTTTTGTTGTCACAATTATTTTACCCCTCTAGATTTGGAAGTCTAAACACTGACATATTTTGCTACTGTGCAAAAATGAATATTGTAATATTAAAAGAGAAACTAATTGTTCAGTATCACTGCACATAGTGAGAATATTAGATTTGAACAATATTGCTTATAACGTAAAGAAAATGCACGTCAATATATTTGCACATTCCTATATAAGACATTATACATATATTTTTATTTATATCTATAAATTAAAGTTTCCTTTTAGACATTTATGCCTTAAATTTCCTCAGTAACCTTTACTTAAATAAGATTCTTGTACAGAAGTTTCCTCTTTTATGCCTTTCTTAAATCTAGAAAGATATCAGTTGTCCTTTTGTCAGAGGCATTTGAACCAGAGCGACTCCATCTTGAATAGGGGCTGGGTGGAAGGAGACTGAGACCTACTGGACTGCATTCCCAGGTGGTTGGCATTCTAAGTCACAGGATGAGTAGGACATCAGCACAAGATACAGGTCACAGAGATCTTACAAAAGAGCATGTGGTAAAGAAGCTGGCCAAATTCCACCAAAACTAAGATGGCAATGAAAGTGACCTGGTCATTCTTGTTATATGCTAATTATAATGATTAGCATGCTAAAAGACACTCCCACCAGTGCCTTGACAGGTTATAAATGCCATGGCAACACCAGGAAGTTACCTTATATGGCTTAACAAGGGGAAGAATCCTCAGTCCTGGGAATTGCCCACTCCTTTCCTGGAAAGCTTATGAATAATTCACCCCTTGTTTAGCATGTCATCAGGAAATGACCATAAAAGTGGCCAGTCAGCAGCTCTTGGGTCTGCTTTGCCTATGGAGTAGCCATTCTTTTGTTTCTTTACTTCTCTAATAAACTTGCTTTCACTTTATGGATTCACTTTCAATTTTTATTTGTGTGAGATCCAAGACCCCTCTCTTGCGGTCTGGATTGGGGCCCCTTTTCAGTAACATCTTCCTGGTAACCATGAAAGGATGATACTGAGGAGACCCCCGACCTAAAGGAAATAAACTGCAACACCAATTGGTGACTTTGGGTAAGTGGGGTGCATTTTACCTGGGTAAAGGGTGGGATTGGGTTAGAGGCCCAATTTAGGGGAGTTAGACTCTCTCCTAAGATGGAGTGGGTTAAAGGACCCTCTTAGGAAAAAGGCAAGCATGCTTAAACCAACTTGTGTTCGAGACCAAACTTACGAAGATTAGTCCTTCCTAAGATTTAGGGGGTTAGAGATCCTGCTCAGGAAAGTCCTCCTCAAATAAAAATGGATTTGGCATTATGGAATGTTAACCACTATTCGCTTTGGATTACTCTGTCTTGCACTCTTTGCTAATGGCTATGGGTGACAGGGTTGGGTATGTACATGATCTTGGGACATGGGAAGCTTTTATCTCCCCAAAAGGGGAAACTTGAGAGCTGATGGGACTGCTGGAAAAGATCCCTTTGCCACTGACAAGTGGCCGCCTGAACTTTTGATTCCATGTCGCTGCAATGGGTAGGTGTTTCTCTGGCCTCCCTGAGCTCTTTTCACCTTCCCCACTCTGCCACAGGCAATACTTTTTTCTCTGTCTCTTTCTCTTCTTTCCCTTTCCTATATTTTCTGTTACTCAGGGTGACCATCTTGCCCAAAGACTATATGTTAACTTCTGGTTGTTTGTTGAATTAAAGATGACAGGGCCAATCTGGGGGCAAGTTTGAGCTTTGCCAGTTCAACATTGGGTGCTAAGCAGAGTGGCTGCTGTAGCGAATCTTGTGTACTTTGTGCTATAAATTTGTCTTTCTGTATTACTCTGTCATAAAGAGGAATACCTTAGGATAGAACACAGGCTTAGGTCTCCATAAGCCTGCTGTTCAAGACAGTCCAGCAAACTGATCAGTTATCCACTTTGCTGCGGGTCCCTGTTGGGGAAAAATTGGATGAAGTTTCCTTTTACTCTTGTTTTATGTCCTTGGGAGCTTGACCTTGTAGCCACATGGTGGTACTTTCTCTTGGTCTCTGCCATCCAGCAGACAGAAATTTTTGGGTGCCTGTCATAACTAGCTATAAAAATTATCTTGAGCAGTTAACAACCATTGCAAGCTCAAAATTGGCTGCTCTAGGCTCCTTCTGGGAAGGGCAATGGAAACTGCCCAATGCTGTAGCTTAGTAACTAAGGCTTTGTCTTTTCACAATGGTGGCCTGGGTTCAGGGTTCAATACTGGCTTAGGGAATGAGTCCTTTCTCATTTGATATCTGTGTAACCTTTATCATTTGTTGATTATCTTCCCCTCCATGGACCATTTTGTATTTTCCTTTCTCTGAGCACCTGGGAGGTTGCCTTTGGTAAGTTTAAAAGCCAGAAATATTGGCCGTTTGGCCTGGCAAAAGTTGGGTAATAAGAAAATTTAAAAAAATTTTTTTAAAGTGCTATATATAAAAGTCTGCTTATTCAAGTTCTAATAGCCTGGGACTCCTTGGGAAAACAGAGGAGGTGCCACAGTCCCCATTTTGGGAAAATCCTCTGTTTTCATCATGCAACCCCAGGAATTAAAAGCAAATAGATCCCTCTCAAAATCTAAGACTCTGTTGTATTTTGTGTTGCATTATCTGACATTTTTTACTTTTGGGGGTATCAGAAGTTACTTTACATTATGAGAGAGCTTTGGTGTGTAATAACTAGGTAGGAAATATAGTTTTGGAGATAGCTAATGAAAGTTATGGGGGGATACTCAGCTCCTTGCACGTTTGGATCAAAGTAGTATGCTCTTGGCCACCCAGAAGGTATAGAGATGTTCCCCTGCCCACTGAGAGTTAAACCTCCCATGGGGGATGGGCTAATCAAAGAATAGGCTAATTGGCTTTGGATTGCTTTGCAAAAAAATACATGATAAAATCATTGCATTGTCTTTTTCTGCAGCATTTCTCTTTTGGGGATCCAGTATAAAAATGGGACCCTTAATTTTTGGGATTTGTTTTTGCCTTCCAGCTGTGCCTGCTTATTAGGCTGTAGAAACTGTAATGCTTTCCTGGCCCTGTTCCTCCAAGGGCTCCACCCAGAAGGTAGTAATCTAATTAAGAAATGGGAAAATGAAAACCCTTACAACTATTGAATCTTCTGTGTATCTGTGTATTTATATGTGATGTGTGTGTAATGTGAAAGAGCATTGACTAATTGGTTTTTTAAGAAAGAGCTTAAATATTTTATCAGAAAAATAAAAACCATTATGCTTTTAGTTTACATGACTTTAGTAATTGTTGGGAAATAAAATATTTTACATGCAAGGTGTGTAAGGATAGTGAAATATGTTTTTGGTAAAAGATTATAAAAAGGCATGGGAATGTGGATTGTTCTGCTTAAAGGGTTAAAGGATTATTTTAAGTTAGATAGGATAAAGCTGAAGGTTTGAGCAAGTTGTGGAAGGTTTGTGAAAAATTAATTTTGTGAAAGAAATTGTGTGTGAACATATTGGCTAAAATTAAAGGGGAATTGTTTAGGTCTTCCATAAAGTGAAGATTGGAATAAAAGCACAACATGTTTTTCTTAGAGCACTGATCTTTTTTTTAACAAAAATTTGTAAAGGGTTGTAAAAGGTTAATGGAAATCTTAACCTTATGGTCAAACATTAAAATTGGGTAGATTTGTCTATCAGGTTTTATTAAAAATTGGGGTTTACATTAATAGTACACTAATGCAAAAGGTGAAATTTGAATTTCTCTCTTGAACAAGATTTTTATATAATATTAAAGGATAATAAAAATTTTTGTTTGCCCTTTGAATAAACTGCAGGAAAAAGAAGGGAAAGAAATGAGACAGGTTGTTTGGAAAGCTAAGTCTTCCCTCTTCATGAGTAAAGGTTTTTGCCTTTTTAAAATTTTTAAGTTATCAATTTTGCTAAATAACAAAATGGAATCCCAGGTTATCATAAGTTATGGTAACCTTGAAAAAACTTTCAAGACTCTCATGGAGAGCTGAAATGTTCATAAATATCAAGCAGAACAGGAGTCAACTGCATGGACTAAACTAAAAGTCTGAAGTAATCTTTTTAAACTTTTTGCTTAAAATGTTGCTGATCATTTGTTTTGTTTTTCAGAGTCAAGGAAAGTTTTTTGAGCCCTTTACAGCTTTTAACAATTGAATAAAATATACTGTGAACAAAATTTGGAGCATATTTGTTTCTCTCTACCTAATTTCTCTAGAATTTGGTAACTGTATTCTTAATTTATGGAAATGTAGTTATTTGCATAAGTGCAATAGGAATGTTTTCTTTTGCAGCAGGACACAATTGGAGAATCTTGGTTTACCAAGGCTTTGACTAGAATGGCATGCTTCTTTTTAAGGAATCAAACTTAACTTGTAGATCCAATAAAAGCCCCTTGGGAAAACTGGCCTCATGCCTTTTCTGCAAAGTCCTTGGTGAGGGTTTCTAACCTGTGGTAAGTAAAGAATGTCACTTTCTGATAGGCTCAGCAGGTTCAAGTTATCTTGGGACTTCAAGAGGAGAGAAATTTACTCAACTCATTGGTATTTGAGGGTACCAACCCACGGCTGGGCTCAGCTTAAAAAAATTCATATCTGAGATTCCTCATGAAACAGTTTCATCAAAGCCAATTTAAAATGCCTACTACGTGAAAAAAATTATTCTTGCTGCACTTTATACAAATATTCAAGCCAATTATAAGACTAAGGCTTATTTTTGCAAATGAATTGGTCCTATTATAACTTGTCTTTAGTAAAAATGGGAAACTGGAGAGAGAACAATTATGTTTCAAGAACTATGGTATACCTGTTATTAGATTCTAGTCTCATTGGTTGTTTTTGAGTTTTTTTCCTGCAATTTAGACTAACCCTACTTATTCCTGTGAACCAATCTGTAATCTCTGACTGCTGCACAGAAGAAACAAGAGGGATGGGTAGTCAAAAATCTGGATCTATATTCTAATTCTGGGCACATTGGAATCAGTTGGCAACCCCATATCAGCTTGGTTCCAACAGTTGCCCAGTCCATGGAAAACCTTCTTATTTAGTTGGGATAGTATTACTTATTTTGCTTTATTGTTGTGGAATATATTGCTGTTGTACCCTTTTGTAGGAATACAGGATAAGCTTACTGTTTTCTTTAAATGGAACACTTTTTAATTTTCCAGATATCACCTTGTGTCAGAGTTATAAATGGCCCTCACCATACTGACACTTTCTGACTGAGCTCCTCTCTACTCCAACTACAGGAGACCCTAATAATTAGGCAGGAATGTCATCACCCTTATTCAGCCTGAAAAAGTTACAGAAGATGGATCTTCAACCCTCTACAAACCTTAGGATTAAATGTTCTCTTATAAAAAGGAGGGGAAAGATATGTCAGAGGCATTTGAATCAGAGTGACTCCATCTTGAATATGGGCTGGGTAAAATGAGTCTGAGACCTACTGTGCTGCATTCCCAGGTGGTTAGGAATTCTAAGTCACAGGATGAGTAGGAGGTCAGCACAAGATATAGGTCACAAAGACCTTGCTGATAAAATAGCATGTGGTAAGGAAGCCAGGCAAATCCCACCGAAACCAAGATGGTAATGGAAATGACCTGATTTTCCTCACTGCTCACTACATGCTAATTATAATGCCTTAGCACTCTAAAAGACACTCTCACCAGCACCATTACAGTTTACAAATGCCATGGCAATGTCAGGAAGTTACACTATATGGCCTAAAAATGGGAGAAATCCTCAGTTCCTGGAATTGCCCACCCCTTTTTGGAAAACGCATGGATAATCCACCCCTCGTTTAGCATATAATCAGGAAATGACCATAAAAGTGGCCAGCCAGCAGCTCTCTGGGCTCCTCTGCATATGGAGGAGTCATTCTTTTGTTTCTTTACTTCTCTAATAAACTTGCTTTCATTTTATGGATTCACCTCAAATTCTTTCTTGCATGAGATCCAAAACCCTCTTTTGGGGTCTGGGTCCAGACCCCTTTCCAGTAACACTTTGTTTGTAATATGAGCTCTTTGTAACTGATTCACTAGAATAAATGACATGGGATTTTCTACAGAGATATTTGAGGTCTTTACCTAGGACAAAGTAAGTACTTTTTTTAAAAAAAAATAAGCTTGGCTGGAATAAAAGATTTTTTTCTGGTTTTGTGTTAAGCCTGACCTCTATGGGTTGGGCTTCTTTTAAGTGATTCAAGTTCTCCATTATTAATTGGTCAGAAAGTCAGCAATGACTGTTCCAAACTTCAGTTTTCAATGCTCTGCATTTTGAATGACTTCTGCCTTCCTGGTTGGCTAATTGGGGGCTTTCTCCATTCTGTCTGAAAAAGGACTTTTCCTGCAAATGGTGCATCAATTGAGGGAAACCTTATTTGGGGCTTACCTTAATGAGGGTCTCCTCAAATATTTCTCTGAGGGTAATGTATGAGTTAGGAGTAAGTGGGCTACTGTGTTTCTTTTTTAGTGTGTTTTGTTTATACTTATTTTAACTTTTAAATTCAGAGGTACATGTGCAGGTTTGTTATATAGGTAAACTTGTGTCATGGGAGTTCGTTGTACAGATTATTTCATCACCCAGGTATTAAGCCTAGTACCCATTAGTTATTTTTTCTGGTCCTCTCCCTCCTCCCACCCTTCACCCTCTGATAGGTCTCAGTGTCTGTTGTTCCCCTCTATGTACCTTTTTTCAGGTGACATGCATCTGGAGAATAGTACACATAGCCTTCAGTGTAAGAAAAAGCAAACCAGAGTTCACTTCACCCTTAGGCACATAAGAAAAGTTCTTTCTTTTTCCTTTCATCACAATGGCAGAGTGAAAGGCAAAAGATGTGTGAGGCTGAGTAGAGACTGAACGTGATTAAGTGTCACTAGACTGGTCAGCTTTCTATCTAAAAGCCATTGCAGCTAATTTCCCAATTCATATTCATGTAGGAACATAAGACAGAAATACCGAACGCATGGAAGGGGCTGTTCAGAAGGTGAGATGTTACAGAGAAGTCTACATACCACACATACCAATCAACCTGAGTGAATAAACATCACTATACCCCTATGAAATTAGATGTATAGAAACTTCCTTAGAGTAGTCTGAAACTTTAGGGTTTGTCAACATTGTTTAACAAAGCCACAATTTAGGAAAAAAAACAACAATTATATGCATATACTTTTAATGAAGGATATAGGAAGATAAAGCTGGCCAGCATTTGTCAATATTTCTGCACCAAGACACATGGTTTTAAGAATACTATATACAATCATTTTGAGCAGATTGGTGGGAAAAATAATTGTAGCAGATTGGCAACCTGTGCTTAACTTCTGAGGTCTCCTTTTCTGGCACTCTAATATAGTTCATATATTACCAAGACCAACTGCCAGCTTTTCTTTTATGTTCCTTCACTGATTAAGCCAGCAGAGTGAAAGTAATTATTCCTTGAATGCATCTTATCTAATTTTTTTTCCTTTAATGCCATTCCCTACTAACAATCTATTTCCTGGTATATTGAATTCATTGTTGGTTTTAACTCATTCTGCTGATGGCTGTGTACCATCCTGCTACAAAGAACACATTTAATGGTTTTGAACACTGTGCAGGACACAGACCTAACCCTTTTAGGGAAGTAAACAGTCATGGGTTGCATGCTACTAGGAGCCACCCATTCATTATTATATAATACCCGCATGCAAAAGGCTACAATTTAATATGGTACATTACAGCTATGGTTAAAGAAATGCAGATGTACCATACCTCATCAACCAATTCCTAACGAGATGGAACTCATTAATTTTCTAAGAATATGGATCTTGTCCAAGGGCCTGACAATCTCATTAGATGCCCCCTGTGCTTCTCCATAGAACGTCTTCTGTACCGAATCTCTTAGCTACTCTGAGAGCAGAGATTCTGGAATGTATAAATTTAATGTTCTTCACATGCTGTGTTTCTTAGACTCTTTTTCTAAAAGGAGAAAACAGATAATCATTCTTTTAAATTAAAGTATTTGCTCCTGCTGAAGAGGCAGCCTGCTTTGGAGAAAATGTGTGTGTGTGTGTGTGTGTGTGTGTGTGTACATGTGCATACATGTATGTAGATATGTGTGATGAGAGGTGAAAAGAATAGGCTTTCAATGACTGTTACATTCCTATGAATTTGGGCCCTGTTAAATTAATTTCAGGTTCATGTTACAATAATGTATAATATTCAGTATTCTTAAAACTTACTTGCTAGGATTGTGCTTAAATCTCCATTAACCTCAATGTCTATACTTTGTGCAATTTGGCATAAACATGGAGTGCATTCTTTACCTTGGCAATGTCTGCCCTGAGATTGGGCTCTATGGTGCCACAGGAGGTAATGGCACTGGTTGATGCCACATAGTGTGAAAAATATGTGTCACATGGGGCTAGTAGGGGAAAGAGGCACATATTGCATTCTTATCACATAGAAAGTAAGAGTTGTACAAATTGCATACTTTTCAGATTTTTGACAAAATGTGACTCTTTCAGAATGTGATCCTGTTGTAATTACTCTCAAAATTCTAACTGCTCCATGATAATTCCAGTCCTGGGAAGCCAAGTTACTTTAACAATGTACTGAACATGGTAACTGTGAGCCCTGCATAAGACAGCTGTGTTCCATTGGGGACCACTTAATCTCTTTTCCCCTTAATTTTTCCAGCTGTACCATGGGGAACAATTTTTTTATTCTGTCTCTTTCTGAGGACATTGTTGGAGTGAATGGAAGAACATTAACAAAGTGCTCTAAGTCCTGCAAGAACAAATCAGCAATGAGAGCATGGACAAAAGAATGGAGTACATTATTTTGCTTAGAAATACTGTATGGTTAAGCTTTTCATTCCAGTCCTATAATTAAAGACATATAAGAGCACTAGAAAGTGACATAGCACCCTTCAGCAGTAGGATCCTAACAATGAGTATCTTCATTTTGCAAATGGAGAAAATGAGTATCAACGATTAGGGAATGAGATTCCACAGAGGTTACTGGACAGGGATCCAAAGAAAACCAAGCAAAGAAGCCAGATCAGGGTGTGCTAATTATTAAATAAAATTCTGTATTCTTGATTAATAATCAACCAGTTGGGTACCTATGTACATTAGTCAATACTCAAATGATCCATGGATAGGGATATTATCAGAGCCTATAAACCAATGAGACCAAAATGCTAAGATAGGAATAGGTTTTCTTTTTATCTCTGAGCCCCTGGTAAAACCCTGATTTATTTGGCTTTTTTTTTTTTTTTTTTTTTTGAGACAGAGTTTCACTCTTATTGCCCAGGCTGGAGTGCAATGGCACGATCTCAGCTCACCACAACCTCTACCTCCCAGGTTCAAGCGATTCTCCTGCCTCAGCCTCCTGAGTAGCTGGGATTACAGTCATGCACCACCACTCCTGGCTAATTTTTGTATTTTTAGTAGAGACGGGGTTTCTCCATGTTGGTCAGGCTGGTCTTGAACTCCCGACCTCAGGTGGTCCGGCCGCCTTGGGCTCCCAAAATGTTGGGATTACAGGTGTGAGCCACTGCGCCCAGCCTTATTTGGCCTTTTAAAGACAGTGTAAATCTGTAAGACATTAAACAATCAGCTTTGCATTACATCTTTCCTGAGCTTTACCTCTCCGGAACTTCCTTATAGTTAACTGACACTATATTTTGTGACTTGACTTCTGTGGGAGCTGAGTGCTGATACACCCTATGCATCAAAGAAGTTCTTGATGTTTTTCTGACTTTGAATCACAGTTAACAGCTGCTCTGCCTGAATGCTTGGCAGAAGATGATTGATGGGAAAGAGGAAGATTACTTTGAGGCCTACTTGCTGTGTAGTAAGTAAAGGCCATACATGTAGAAAAAGGTGCATATCTATACGAATAGAAGACAAGGCTTGTCTGTCATAAAACCATGGGAATGGCCAAATAAGGCTTCAGGAAAAACCAAACGAGAGTATTTTGAGAAAGAGTGTAAGGGGAATTTTTTTTCCATCTGAATATATAAGAAGATTTCATCATGAAACCCAGTGTGTGCATAGTCATCTAGGCTGCTTTTTAGCTTCTGAGTTTGAGAAAGTCACTAGCCCTAATAAGTGTAGTCATGTCTAGTATTCTCTCAAATGTAATGCTGACCACAATCCATTTAATTTATGCCAAAAGTCTCACCTTGGTCAAAATTACCTAGGGGTCCAGATGAACAGGTTTTGTTGTTGCTTTAAGTAGCTGGATTGTTCACTTTCTCAGCTCCACTGGAACCCCAACACTAAATTGTGGCAGGCAACTCTTTTTTACTCAAACATATTTCAGGGAAGATAAATTAGTAAGCCAAACCATCCCTCTAGGAGCTCAATTCCTTGACACCTGTAAGATGCTTCTAAATTCCACTGATCTCTAAAAGAGTTGGAGCTTTTATTGTCAGCAGCTGGGCACTAGACTGCTGGATGAAAAAATGAAAGATATCAATACTCTTAAGATATTATTATTGTAAAGAATCAGTACTAGTATTCTCACTCATTGATTCAGGCACTAGGACTAAAAGAAAGGCTGATTATAAATAAATGGGGAAATTGATGCAAACTGTATTAACGGCTTAGCTACTACTGAAGCTAAAAAAAGAAGAAAGAACTGGCATATTACTATTTGGTTATCACTGTCTGTACAATAGCCCCTGCTATGAAAACACAGCTCTTTAGTGCTAATCCTCAGGCTAATGTCAGCTGTGAAACTTTACCCTTATGAAAGGCAGTGAAATTAAACCTGAAAATCACTCTGAAAACCCTTAACAAAACCTATGGGCCATAACTTAGGCTTATAGATTTTCTTTCATCATAAAATAACACATAAAGGCTAAAATAAAACTAGGAAGCAGATAAATGAATAAAAGTAATTGGAGAATTTTACTGCACCCTGACAAAAAAGTCTTTAAAAAACACTGGTTATTATGTTCAATAAAGTTTATGTCCTGAATTTGATCTTCTTGAGTAGCTGTGGTGCTTTCAGGAACATTTGTGACAGAACAGGTTTTACATTGTTGTTCAAATTCCAATTTGAGGACCTTGGTCACAGTGTACTGATTCACCCTCCCAAATTTTAGATACTTGATATAGCGATGGTTCAAAGTCTAGCAAATATTTAAGTTGCTATTTAGAGGAAAAGCATAATTAAACAAAGGCTTCAGGTTTTTAGCCTCGATTTTCACACTATAGCAGAATTTTGTATAGATATGCTGTACATGTTCACAAATGCATACGCACACAAGCAGCAAATGTAGTTTGATTCCCTTCAACACCAAAAAGGCCCTATATATGTGATTAATAATCTTTGTGGGGGAATTAAAGACTCTAAGGAAATTTTC
Source organism: Pan paniscus (assembly GCF_029289425.2). Taxonomy (NCBI): domain Eukaryota; kingdom Metazoa; phylum Chordata; class Mammalia; order Primates; family Hominidae; genus Pan; species Pan paniscus. The sequence goes on from NC_073272.2 coordinate 75,059,684, forward strand.
TGAATTTCCTTTTACCTGATAAGATGAATGAAAAGATATATTTTACATTTAGGCTTTCATGGATTGGGGGAGGGGAAATGAAGAAACAAAAAAAATTGGCTTGAATTAACTGCTACCAAATTCCAAATTGGATTTCAGTCAGTAAATTAAATAACATAAAGTCCAGAAACATTTACACAGCAAGTATTTGATGGAATTCTTTCAAATTTTGAAGCTTTCAATCCATCACGGTGACTTATTTTGAAGATTACAATGATTTCCAACATTGAACTCTGTAAGCCTCATGGGAGGCAGAGATGGTGAGTCCTGGGAATGAAGAGAAGAAATTCACAGATGAGCTGAACAACTGTAAATATTCATGTGGTAACACCCACTTGACAATAATATGCAACCATTAAAATTACATTTATGAAGAGCATAGATCAGCACTGAAAAATGTTAAGTGAAAAAGGCAGGATATAAAATTATATATACAATGCTATATTTTTGACCCCCAAAATTATATTTGGAATAAGAGACTGAGGAAATACACTGAACTATTGAAAGTGGTGGATTCATGGGTAATTTGTTTTCATTTCTCTACCTTCTACTTGCATTTTCCACATTTTCTTTAGTAAATATATAATTTGATACTTCAAAAATACTATTTTTGAAATCCACATGGAAATAACAAGAGCTTTGAAATTGGGCAATTATGAATCTGAATTCTAGCTTTGCCTCTTATCTCCATAACTCTAGAAAAATAATGTCAATGGATCCTAGTTTACTCATCTGTAAAACTGGTATAATATAATCTTCCTGAAACAATATCTGGCATATAGTAGGCCCTCAAGTAGCTATTTGTTTAAGCTTTCCGGAAAATGATTTGGCCTTATCCATTGACCCTTTAAAAAATTCATACCAGTAATTTTGCTTCCAGGATTCTATCCTATGGAAATGATTATAAATGAGGAGAAAGATTTATGTTTAGTGATATTATTCACAACATTATGATGATGGAAAATTGGATAACATATCTTATTAAATTTATTTTTATTTTTAATTTTTATGGGTACATAGTAGGTATATATATATTTATGTGTTACATGAGATATTTTGATACATGCATGCAATGCATAATCATCACATTTTGGTAAATGAGGTATCCATCACCTCAAGCATTTATCCTTTGTGTTACCAACAATCCAGTTATACTTTTATAGTTATTTTAAAATGTACAATTAAATTATTTTTGACTATAGTTACCCTATTGCCCTAGCAAATACTGGGTCTTATTCATTCTTTCTGTTTTTTTTTTTTTTTTTTTGTAGCCATTAACAATCCCCAATTCCCCTCCAGCACTCACCCCTCCACTACCCTTCCCAGCCTCTGGTAATCATCATTCTACTCTCTAACTCCATGAGTTCAATTGTTTTAATTTTTAGCTTCCACAGATAAGTGGACATAGATGAAGCTGGAAACCATCATTCTCAGCAAACTAACACAGGAACAGAAAACCAAACACCACATGTTCTCACTCATAAGTGGGAGTTGAACAATGAGAACACATGGACACAGGGAGGGGAACATCACACACCGGGGCCTGTCGGGGGCTGGGGGGCTAGGTTTGGGATAGCATTAGGAGAAATACCTAATGTAGATATACCACGGGTTGATGGGTGCAGCAAACCACCATGGCACATGTATACTTATGTATCAAACCTGCACGTTCTGCACATGTGTCCCAGAAGTTAAAGTATAATTTTAAAAAAAGGGAACCTCCTTAATCTGATAAAGCTATCTAGAAAGAATGAGAGAGTGAGCATCTACCACACACAGGGACAGGATAGAAAAATGGTTCATTAAAAAAAAATTCTATGCCTACCATATGACTTAGCCATCCTACTCCTTGGTACTTACCCAAGCACAGGTTCACACAAAGTCTTGGTCACAAATGTTTATAGCAGCTTTATGTGTATGAGCAAAAAACTAGAAACACTTCTGATATCCATTAATAGATGGAAAAGTAAATTTTAGTGTGTGTGTGTGTGTGTATATATATATATAATATATATATATATATATATCTCCAGTGGAATACTACTCATCAATAAAAAGAAATCAATTATCCTTACACACAGCAACAAAGGTGAATCTCAATTATGTTGAGTGGAAGAAGCCAGACAAAACAAAAAAATACATTTGTACAGATCTACTTGTTTAAAATTCTAGAAAATGAAAACTGATAGTAACGAAATAAATCAGTGGTTGCCTGGTGATGGCGCAGGGGTTATTTATAAAAGTGCAGAAGAAAACTTTTGGGAGAGATGGATATATTCATTATTTTGATTGCAGCGATGGTTTCACAGATGTAAACGTATTTCAAAACTCACCAGATTGTATATTATAAAAGTATAGTTTTTTTGTAGTATAAAGGCACAAAAATGCAGAATAAAATTAAAGTGCTAGTTTCTTTGAATTAAAAAAGTATGAGATTTTAATGTTTTTATACGTGTTTCCAAGTTGCACTCAAAAAATGATCTATGAATTTAAACTTACATCAGCATTGTATAAGAACATCTGTTTCAGCATGTCCTTGCCTACAATAGGTACTGTAATTTGTAAAAATTGGCTGACTTAATAGATAAAAATTAGTATTTTAGGTTATTTTAATTTGCATGTCTTTACAGTGAAGTTGAACAAGTTTAATGTTTATTTTTCATTTTAATTTCTATTTTGTTGATTGTTTGCATCCTTTGCCCATTTACTTTTTACTTCCGTCTGGGAAGTGAGGAGCGTCTCTGCCCGGCCGCCCATCATCTGAGATGTGGGGAGTGCCTCTGCCCGGCCGCGACCCCATCTGGGAACTGAGGAGTGTCTCTGCCCGACCGCCACCCTATCTGGGAGGTGAGAAGCGTCTCTGCCCGGCCGCCCCGTCTGAGAAGTGAGGAGCCCCTCCGCCCAGCAGCCGCCCCATCTGGGAAGTGAGGAGCCCCTCCACCCAGCAGCCACCCTGTCCGGGAAGTGAGGAACGTCTCCACCTGGCAGCCACCCCGTCCAGGAGGTGGGGGGCAGCCCCCGCCCGGCCAGCCGCCCCGCCCGGGAGGGAGGTGTGGGGCAGCCCCCGCCTGGCCAGCTGCCCCGCCCGGGAGGGAGGTGGGGGGCAGCCCCCGCCTGGCCAGCCGCCCCACCTGGGAGGGAGGTGGGGTGCAGCCCCTGCCCGGCCAGACATCCCGTCAGGGAGGGTGGTGGGGGGCAGCCCCCGCCCAGCCAGCTGCCCCATCCGGGAGGGAGGTGGGCAGCCCCCACCCGGCCAGCCGCCCCGTCTGGGAGGGAGGGGGGCAGCCCCCACCCGGCCAGCCGCCCCATCCGGGAGGGAGGTGGGGGGCAGCCCCCGCCCGGCCAGCTGCCCCGTTTGGGAGGTGGGGGACAGCCCCCACCCAGCAGCCGCCCTGTCCGGGAGGTGGGGGGCGCCTCTGCCCGGCCACCCCGTCTGGGAAGTGAGGAGCCCCTCTGCCCGGCTGCCACCCCACCTGGGAGGTGTGCCCAACAGCTCATTGAGAACGGGCCATGATGACGATGGCGGTTTTGTCAAATAGAAAGGGGGGAAATATGGGGAAAAGAAAGAGAAATCAGATTGTTGCGGTGTCTGTGTAGAAAGAAGTAGACATAGGAGACTCCATTTTGTTCTGTACTAAGAAAAATTCTTCTGCCTTGGGATGCTGTTAATCTATAACCTTACCCCCAACCCCGTGCTCTCTGAAACATGTGCTGTGTCCACTCAGGGTTAAATGGATTAAGGGCGGTGCAAGATGTGCTTTGTTAAACAGATGCTTGAAGGCAGCATGCTCGTTAAGAGTCATCACCACTCCCTAATCTCAAGTACCCAGGGACACAAACACTGCGGAAGGCCGCAGGGTCCTCTGCCTAGGAAAACCAGAGTCCCTTGTTCACATGTGTATCTGCTGACCTTCCCTCCACTATTGTCCTATGACCCTGCCAAATCCCCCTCTCCGAGAAACACCCAAGAATGATCAATAAATACTAAAATAAATAAATAAATAAATAAATAAAACATTAGTCACCACAGTCAAATGAGATTCATCCCAGGGATGCAAGGATGGTTCAACATACACAAATCAATAAATTTGATGCATCACATTGACAGAACCAAGAAAAAAAGCACATGATTATTTCAATAGCTGCTGAAGAAGCATTTGATAGAATACAAATTCCCTATATGATTAAAACCCTTAATAAACTGGGTGTAAAAGGATCATACCTCAAATTAATACAGGCCATATATGACAAACCCACAGCTAACATAATACTGAATGGGAAAAATTGAAAGCTGATCCTCTAAGATCTGGAACAAGATGAGGAGGCCCACTTTCACCAATTTTATGCAACATAATACTAGAAATCCTGGCCAAAGCAATCAGATAAGAGAAATAAATAAAGGGGATCCAAATTGGAAAGGAAGAAGCCAAGTTATCCTTGGTTGCAGATGACCTGATATTTAGGAAACCCTAAGAACTCCACCAAAAAACTGTTAGAACTAATAAATGAATTTAGTAAAGCTGCAAGATACAAAATCAACCTACGAAAATCAGTAGAATTTATGCACACCAACAACAAACAATCTTAAGAAATAAATCAAGGAAGTAATTCCATTTCAAATAGTTACAAAGTATATAAAATACCTAGGAATTAATTTAAGAAGTGAAAGATCTATAGAAGGATAACTATAAAACATTGATGAAAAAGGTTAAAGAGGATATAAAGGAAAAATGGAAAAATATTTCATGTGCATGGATTGGAAGAAGAATCAATATTGTTAAAATGTCCATTCTACCCAAAGCAATCTACAGATTCAATGCAATCCCTATCAAAATACCAATGGCATTCTTCACAGAAATGGAAAAAATAATTCTTAAACGTATATGGAACAAAAAAAAGACCCCAAATAGCCAAAGCAATCCGGAACAAAAAGAACAAAACTGGAGGCACCACACTACCTAATTTCAAAATATACTACAAAGTGGTCAGGCACTGTGGCTCATGCCTGTAATCCCAGCATTTTGGGAGACTCAGGTGGGCAGATCACTTGAGGCCGGGAGTTTGAGACCAGCATGGCCAACATGGCAAGACCCTGTCTCTACTAAAAAACAAAAATTAGACAGGCATTGTGTACGCCTGTAATCCTAGCTACTCAGGAGCCTGAGGCAAAAGAATTGCTTGAACCTGTGAGGTGGAGATTTCAGTGAGCTGAGATTGTGCCACTGCACTCCAGCCCAGGCAACCAAGGAAGTCCCTGCCAAAAAAAAAAAAAAAAAAAAAAAAAAAAAAAAAAAAAAAAAACACACTACAAAGTGGTGGCTCATGCCTGTAATCCCAGCACTTTGGGAGGCTGAGGCGGGCAGATCATGAGATCAGGAGATTGAGACCATCCTGGCTAACACGGTGAAACCCCGTCTCTACTAAAAATACAAAAATTAGCTGGGCGTGGTGGCAGGCACCTGTAGTCCCAGTTACTTGGGAGGCTGAGGCAGGAGAATGGCATGAACCTGGGAGGTGGAGCTTGCAGTGAGCTGAGATTGAGCAACTGTACTGCAGCCTGGGCAACAGAATGAGATCCCATCTCTAAAAAAAAAAAAAAAAAAAAAAAAACAACAACAACACTACAAAGCAATGTTAAGTAAATCAGCATGGTGCATGGTGTTGGGATAAAAACACACATAGACCAATGAAGACAATAAAGAAACCAGGTCTAAGTCTACACATTTACAGTCAACTCATTTTTGACAAAGGTGCCAAGAACATACAATGTAGAAAGAACAGTCTCTTCAGCTAACGGTGCTGTGAAAACTGGACAACCATATACAGAAGAATGAAACTAGACCCATATCTCTCTCCGTATACAAAAGTCAAATCAAAATGGATTGAAGACTTAAATCTAAAGCCTGAAATTATGAATCGACTAGAAGAAAATTTGGGGGAAATGCTCCAGGACAAGACGCTGAAAGCACAGGCAACCAAAGCAAAAATAGACAATTGGGATTACATAAAGGTAAAAAGCTTCTGCACAGCAAAGAAAACAACCAACAAAGTGAAGAGACAACCCATAGAATGGGAGAAAATATTTGCAAACTATCCATCTGACAAAGGATTTATAACCAGAATATATAAGGAGCTCAAACAACTTAATAGCAAAAAAGAAAAAAAAAAGAAAAGAAAAAAGAAAAAGCCAAGTAATCTGATTCTAGAATGGGCAAAATATCTGAATAGATGTTTCTCACAAGAAGACATACAAATGGCCAACAGGTATATGAAAAATGCTCAACATCACCATTCTTCAGGGAAATGAAAATCAAACCATTGTGAGATACCATGTAATCCTTGTTAAAATAAGACCGTGAATAATGGATGCTACCAAGCACATGAAAGGGGAATGCTTGCACACTGTTGGTGGAAATGTAAATTAGTACAGTCACTATGGAAAATAGTGCAGAAGTTCCAATAGAAACTAAAAATAGAACTACCATAGGATCCATCAATTCCACTACTGGGTATACATCCAAAAGAAAGGAAATCAGTGTATCAAAGAGATATTTGTACTCCTATGATGTTTACTGAAGCACTATTTATAAGAGCCAAAATATTAGAACCAACTTAAATGTTCCTCGGTGGACTAATGAATAAAGAAAATGTGGTATATGTACACGATGGAATATTATTCATCCATAAAAACGTTAAAATCCTGTCATTTGCAGCAACATGGATGGAACTGGAGGTTATTACGTTAAGGAAATAAGCCAAGCACACAAAGACAAATATTGCATATTCTTACTCATATGTAGGAGCTACAAAAGTGGATCTCACAAAGATAGAGAGTAGATTGGTTGTTACCAGAGGCCAGGAAGATTAGGGAGGAGAGGAGAATAAAGAGAAGTTGATTAATGGGTGTAAGTATACAATTCGATAGGAGAAATAAGACCTTGTGTTTGATAGATCAGTAGGTTGCCCATAGTTAACAATAATGTATTGTACATTTTTTTTTTTTTGAGATGGAGTCTGGCTCTGTCGCCTAGGCTGGAGTGCAGTGGCGTGATCTCAGCTCACTGCAAGCTCTGCTTCTGGGGTTCACACCATTCTCCTGCCTGCCTCAGCCTCCCGAGTAGCTGAGACTACAGGCGCCCACCGCCACGCCCGGCTAATTTTTTGTATTTTTAGTAGAGACGGGGTTTCACCCTGTTAACCAGGATGGTCTCGATCTCCTGACCTCGTGATCCGCCCGCCTCGGCCTCTCAAAGTGCTGGGATTACAGGCGCGAGCCACCGCGCCCAGCCTGTACATTTCGATATAGCTAGAAGAGAATAATTTGAATGTTCCTAGCCTAAATAAAAGATAAATATTTAAAGTGATAGATATCCCAATTAACCTGATTTAATCTTTACACATTATGAATGTATAAAAATATCACATGTACCCCTTAAATATGTACATCTATTATAAAAATATTTTTAAAACCACAGTGCAATTTTGAGTTCCTAGATTCTTTGTGTTAATAATTTCAAGTAAAATAAGTATGGTTTCCTCATAGTGATACATCCAAAATTTAAAAAAAAGAAACAAGAAACTGGAATTTTGAAATCTTAAAAAAATGAAAATGCAACTTACAGAATGAGACAAAATATTTGCAAACTGTATACCTGATAAGGGGTTCATACCCAAAATATATGAAGAACTCATCCAACTCAATAGCAAAAAAACAAATAAACAGATTAAACAACGGGTGAAGGACCTGAATAGACATTTCTCAAAAGAAGACATTCAAATGGCCAACAGGTGTGTGAAAGGATGCTCAACATCACCAATCTTTATGGAAATGCAAATCAAAACCACCATGAGATATCACCTTCCACCAGTTAGGATGGTCATTCTCAAAAAGTCAAAAGATAACTAACGTTGGTGAGGATGTGGAGAAAAGGGAATCCTTATCCATTGTTGAGGGGATTTGAATTGATATCGCCATTACAGAAAACAGTATGGAGGTTCTTCAAAAATTGAAAAATAGAACTACTATATGATCTGGCAATCCCCCTTCTGTGTATGTATCCAATAAAATAAAATCAGTACCTCATAGAGATATCTGCAATCCCATGTTTACCACAGCATTATTCACCGTAACTAAGCTATGGAAACAACTGACGTGTCTGTGGATGGATGAATGTATAAAGAAATTGCGGGACAGATATACAACTGATTATTATTCTTTTTTTTTTTTTTTGACACGGAAGTATCACTCCGTTGCCCAGGCTGAAGTGCAGTGGCGAGATCTTGGCTTACTGCAACCTCCACTTCCTGGGTTCAAGCGATTCTCCTGCCTCAACCTCCCGAGTAGCTGGGATTACAGGCACGTGCCACCACGCCCGGCTAATTTTTTGTATTTTTAGTAGAGATGGGGTTTCACTGTGTTAGCCAGGATGGTCTCGATCTCCTGACCTCGTGATCCACCTACCTTGGGCTCCCAAAGTGCTGGGATTACAGGTGTGAGCCACCACCCCTGGCTATTATTCAGTTTTTAAAAAGAAGGCCATTCTTCCATTTACAACAACATGGATGAGACTAGTGGTATAAGCCAGACACAGAAAGAAAAATACTGCATGATCTCTCTTATGTGTGGATTCTAAGACAAAGAGAGCCAGAGAATACAACAGTGGTTACCAGAGGCAGGCAAGGTTGGGGGAAATGTAGGCCAAGGTGTACAAAGTAAGTAGTTATTTAGGATGAACAAATCTAGAGATTTAAAGTACAGCATGGGGACTATAGTTAATAATATTGTATTGTATACTGGAAATTTTCTAAGAGCATAGATTATAAGTACTCTTATCCCACAAAAAAAGGTAACTATGTAAGATGATGTATTTGTTAAATTGCTTACTTGTAATCATTTTACTATGTATTTGTATTTCAAAATATCATGTTGTACATCTTAAATTTTTACAATGAAAGAAAACAAACAAATAAGCATACATATTTAAAAACTAGAGTTATTCCTTTGCAAATAGAAAAAAACATTGCTCTGTTGCTGGAGTCTTTGTCAATGTCGCTGTTAACTTTATTTCATAGAGAATATTAACTGTGGCTGTCTCCTGCAGATTTCCAGGGATACTGCATCTCAAATAAATGACCACAATCAAAGAGTTCGGCAACTAATTTGAAAGGAGTGACACTTGGAAAATGGCAGAGCCTTTGTTACTACTGAAACAATAAAGAAACATATGAGTTCAAGACCAGCTGGCCAGCATGGTGAAACCCCAACTCTACTAAAAATACAAAAATTAGCCAGGCATGGTGGCGCATGCCTGTAGTCTCAGCTACTTGGGAGGCTGAGGCAGGAGAGTCACTTGAGCCCGGGAGGCAGAGGTTGCAGTGAGCCGAGATTGCGCCACTGCACTCCAGCCTGGATGACAGAGCGAGACTCCGTCTCAAGAAAAAACAAACAAACAACAACAACAAAAACAAAACAAAACGAAAAAAACACAGAACATTAAAAAAGGCACCAGAGCCATAAAGATGTAAAAAACTGAGAAATCAGCTGTACAAGAAATATTAAGGAACTAGGATTACTCCCAGCCCCCGACCCCGAGAAAGCTGAAGAAGTTCTTTATGGGCTTCACATACAGGCAAGCTCTGACCCACAGCAGTTTTCATTTAAGAATCACCCTGACAATCATACCCAACTTATTATTCATGATACTCATGACAGGTAGAGCCATAGATGCCACCCATCCAATTTGAAGGAAATGGATCCCAATTTGAATAGAGCAGAAAGAATTATACTGTAATCTTTAATTTTCATTATGTAAGCTACAGGAAAATTTATAATGAGCAAAAGTGGTAATATAACAGACATCTCTGGATCATTTCCTCAAAAAGCTAAAATATAGCCCCAAGACTCAAAAGTCTTTAAAAAGATGCCTGTTAAATCTCCTCAGAAGACTACATGGATCTATACACTGTGTATTTATGCGTTTTCTATATATTTGTGCATTAATTAAACCTTTTATTTTCAAAAATGACATCAGAGAAGCCTATTTAAATCCCTTGATTTCATAAAGGTGTTTCTTTACCTTATAATTTGCTGTGCTAATACAAGGCCATGATTTCAAAGAACACAAAGGCTTTATGTAGTTCCTGACTGTGATATTATATTTGTACCTAACAGGTTATTGTTAGCATATTTTATCATTTTTTTCTTTTTTTGAGACACAGTCTTGCTCTGTCGCACAGGCTGGAGTGCAGCGGCGCGATCTCGGCTCACTGCAAGCTCTGCCTCCTCGATTCACGCCATTCTCCTGCCTCAGCCTCCCGGGTAGCTGGGACTACAGGTGCCCGCAACCACGTCTGGCTATTTTTTTTTTTTTTGTATTTTTAGTAGAGATGGGGTTTCACTGTGTTAGCCAGGATGGTCTTGATCTCCTGACCTCGTGATCTGCCTGCCTCGGCCTCCCAAAGTGCTGAGATTACAGGTGTGAGCCACCACGCCCGGCCAAAAGTTTGTTTTATATTATGCAATGTACAAGTACGTTTTTTTTTGAGACGGAGTCTCACTCTGTCGCCCAGGGTAGAGTGCAGTGGCACGATCTCAGCTCACTGCAACCTCCATCTCCCGGGTTCAAGTGATTCTCCTGTGTCAGCCTCCCGAGTAGCTGGGATTACAGGTGTGTGTCATCATACCTGGCTATTTTTTTTTTTTTGTACTTTTTTAGTAGAGATGGGGTTTTGCCATGTTGGCCAGGCTGGTCTCAAACTTCTCACCTCAGGTGATCTGCCCGCCTCAGCCTCCCAAAGTGCTGGGATTACAAGCGTGAGCTACAGCGCCCGGCCATACAAGCACATTTATACTAAATGAAATGTTACATTTTGGGCTAGGAATAAAAATTCCACTTGATTCCTAAAAGAAATTAACTTAAATACACACATGTAATTTCAACTTACAGCACCTTTCCTAGGAATCTAAGTTGTTAAAAATGTAAGAACTGTTTGTCTATGACAGTTATGCACAGAAAATGGGAGCAACTGAAGTTAACATAGAATCAACCTAACAAATAACACAGCATGAGAACTTGCATTAGATACTAGAATGGGTTACAAAGGAGGATTGTGGAGTCTCCTTCAATGAACTTAAAAAAAAACCCTCAGCTATCTAAGATGGCATAGTGGTCTTGCTAAAGCTAAAGGCACCTTACAGTTTATGATTTTATGATTATGTAAGAAGCAGTTGAATGCTTCAGATCACTAAATGGCATGCAATCACAGCACTGTGTCTCATATGTACTTGTCCAAAGGAGAGACCTAGCAGTGTAGTGGAAAAAAGCTAGGATTTGGAATCAAGATACCTTGACATGTGAGATTAACATCTCTCAATTTTAGTTTCTTAATTATAAAATAGGGATGCTATTAATAACACTGCCTATCTAACCTGAAAGTTGTGAGGGTCAAAGGATATGAAGAAAAAGTATAGGAAAGCACTTTGTAAACTATAAAATAACATACTAATTTTTAATGATTGAATATTTTTGAAAAGGTCTGGAATTGGAGACTGCTTCAAAATATAACCTCTTTATGATGTGATGCTATATCTACATTTAAAGTATTCCACTTGCCAACACAAAGCTCAGCTATGAATAGCTTTTTCCATTGTGAATTATTTCAAACCAGGTAAAGACCTGATAAGTATTTGGCTTCTATTAGAGTTTGGGTTTAATACCAAAATAAGAGTTGTTATAACTTGTGACTGCTGTAAGTAAAAGTCAGTTCAGAAAGACTGAAGACTGAAGGAAGACAGGTCAAAATATAGTCAATTTTCCAATAGTCAGCAGGAGGAAGTAAGGGAGTTGCCCTTGTAAGTTCTTTGGGATGGGCAATAACTGTTTTCTTTTTTATCTATGGATTTGTGGCTGTTTTGTATTCCTTGGGCCTAGTAACATGCTTTTCTCTAAAACTAGATTTCCTGGTAATCAGGGCCTGGATAATCCAACTGGGTAAAAAATTAGAAAGGCTTGCTCTCTACCGCTGCTCCCACTTCAATGCTTTTCCATGTCTTCATTTAGCCTCCTTCACCCCAGGTACAGTTTGTGATAGCTACTACAAGTTCCTACTCAAAATTGCTGCCAGCTACTGCATTATTGGGAACAGTAGCCAAAACTACTTTCTAATGGTTGTTATTAGCAACATAAGTAAATGTTGGAGACACAAAAGTAGGCACAGCAACAGGTGGAGACAAGGAATAGGGCTGGCAATGGGGATACATTATATGAGAACTCAACTTTTAGCTCTTTACAAAATGCCTTAGGATGACCCAGTGACCTGGTAGGAGAAAGTTGAAGCTTATTTTCCTTTGCCCCTCTTCCTTTTAGAAAAGTAGACTACATGCATGTGTAGGCTTGCCCCATTACTATCTTTTAGTTTTTAGTGTATTTAAACCATTCTAAAAAGAGAGTGAGTATAGGATTTTAAAGAAAATTTAACCAATGTGAATGAAAGAGGATGGAGAAAGGTGCAATGTTGCCCATTGATTAAATTGAACTCCACATTCAAGCAAAGTACTACAAGTGACTACCCAGCAGGATTGTTTAGAAATCCATATATATCCAGATGTATATCTGACTGGTAATATAAATCACAGAATCACAAAGCTGGTAAGGAGCCTCCCAAGCTGCAATCTAATCTTATCTAAACTACCCATGGTTACTAAACAAATATGGCCATACTTGCTCTCCACCATCCAGAGGACACTTATGAGGTTGACATGCTTATAAAATCTTTCTGGACACTATTTACTCACCACATTGCATTGGTTGTATTAATGTGGACTTCATAGTCTTTGACCCTACTTACCTTGGTTGTCATCCTCGTTGTCTTCCCAGGGTTCTTCATTTGCTAGCAGTGGATTCTGTGACTCATTCATAGACCTCATAGGGAAGGAGTGTCCATCACCAGGGCTGATGGGAAAAGAAAGGCAGTGACCTATTGCAGCTGACATAGACTTTTGTGAAGGTTATAATCCTCTTAAAAACAAGAGGGGGGTTCTTAGCCATATTTAGTCTCATTGTCTAAAGCCATGGTGGAATGGGCTCTTACAATAGCATTATTTAGTTGCTATATTGCTCTCGATTTCCATATCTTATTTGTGTGTCTGCATCAGTGTTAACTTCTTGTTTGTAAGCAACTCTATAGTTTGCTTCCCAAAATGCCCAGTATGGCAATATGCACACACAGCAAGCTTCATACATATCACTTAATGATGATGATACCAATTTATATCCAATTATCTCACTGCTTTGATTCTAAGTTTTCAAGAAAGATGACCAGTCTCTGAAACACTGAATACAGTGGAGATAAGCTGGTGTGAATTGGTGAAAGACAAATGCGCGAATGCACTGTTATTTATTTGGTGTGCATGGCAGAAAGGTTATTAGGAACTAGGGGAAAGAGCCAGAGTGAGCCATCTCTAGACTGCAGATTTTCAGGGCAATTATCCACATGTGGGGTCTCGCTTTGTGGCTACCTGTGGTAAGCTAGGGTCAACTCCCTGGGTAATTTCTGGCCACTAACAGATGGGATGCATTGGAGGGAACTGAGCTGGCCCTGGCTAGAAGAGGTTACAGTTTGAACATTTCAGTTTAGGTATCTGAATGCATTCCACATTTGAGTCTGAATGACTTTTGATGTTACTTATGCCTTTTCTCCTGTTCATGTATGTGGTAAATTGAAAGTTGACAGATTTTATTGATAGCACTCTAAAGAGAATGTAAGTGTACTGATTATAAATGAATGGGCTTTGATTTTTGGTTTTGTTCTTTATTCCAGAGAAGACTGATTTTACACCTCCCTTTGATGTGGTGATGATGTGTGGATATTTGTGTATGTGAGTATGTGAATAGGGTATAGGTAATATCTGGTAACAGTTATTAATCAATATTACCCACTGACATAGTTTTGCCTTGTGATTTATAGACAGGTTAGTTGGATACACCACATCTCTGAAATACATGAGTCTTTAAAATACTAACTGCTACACAGGAAGTATCAAGGCAATCAATCAAGGAGAAATTTTTCCATAATTACCACCCTACCCCCAACAAAGTTACCTCAACTAAGTGAACATGAGTGTATTCCTGTCTAAGGAGGGGACTGAAAAGTGGCTGCAAGAAGGCTACAAGCAAGCTCTGCTCTAGAACTAGTTTAGTTGATGGTGGTTCAATCTGGTTCACAAAGTCATTCAGAGAACACAAGCTTGACTGTTTATTTCTCATCCACTACTTTCCCTGCATAATTGTTGCAGTTCTAAGAATGACCTACAACCACAAATTAAACTATACTACAAGGCTACAGTAACAAAAATAGCATGGTACTGATATGAAGACAGATATATAGGCCAATGGAACAGAACAGAGGCCTCAGAAATAACGTCACAAATCTACAACCATCTGACCTTTGACAAACCTGACAAAAACAAGCAATGGGGAAAGGATTCCCTATTTAACAAATGGTGTTGGGAAAACTGGCTAGCCATATGCAGAAAGCTGAAACTGGATACCTTCCTTACACGTTATACAAAAATTAACTCAAGATGGATTAAAGATTTAAATGCAAGACATAAAACCATAAAGAAAACCTAGGCAATACCATTCAGGACATAGACATGGCAAAGACTTCATGAACAAAACATCAAAAGCAATGGCAACAAAAGCCAAAATTGGCAAATGGGATTTGATTATACTAAAGAGTTTCTACACAGCAAAAGAAACTCTCATTAGAGTGAAGAGGCAACCTATAGAATGGGAGAAAATTTTTGCAATCTATCCATCTGACAAAGGGCTAATATCCAGAATCTACAAATAACTTAAACATATTTACAAGAGAAAAACAAACAACCCCATCAAAAGAAACTACCATCAGAGTGAACAGACAACCTACAGAATGGGAGAGAATTTTTGCAATCTACTCATCTGACAAAGGGCTAATATCCAGAATCTACAATGAACTCAAACAAATTTACAAGAAAAAAACAAACAACCCCATCAAAAAGTGGGCGAAGGATATGAACAGACACTTCTCAAAAGAAGACATTTATACAGCCAAAAGACACATGAAAAAATGGTCATCATCACTGGCCATCAGAGAAATGCAAATCAAAACCACAATGAGTACCATCTCACACCAGTTAGAATGGCGATCATGAAAAAGTCAGGAAACAACAGGTGCTGGAGAGGATGTGGAGAAATAGGAACACTTTTATACTGTTGGTGGGACTGTAAACTAGTTCAACCATTGTGGAAGTCAGTGTGGCAATTCCTCAGGGATCTAGAACTAGAAATACCATTTGACCCAGCCATCCCATTACTGGGTATACACCCAAGGGATTATAAAACATGCTGCTATAAAGACACATGCACACATATGTTTACTGCGGCACTATTCACAATAGCAAAGACTTGGAACCAAGCCAAATGTACAACAATGATAGACTGGATTAAGAACATGTGACACATATACACCATGGAATACTATGCAGCCATAAAAAATGATGAGTTCATGTCCTTTGTAGGGACATGGATGAAGCTGGAAACCATCATTCTTGGCAAACTATCACAAGGACAAAAAACCAAATACCGCATGTTCTCACTTACAGGTGGGAATTGAACAATGAGAACACATGGACACAGGAAGGGGAACATCACACACTGGGGTCTGTTGTGGGGTGGGGGGAGGGGGGAGGGATAGCATTAGGAGATATACCTAATGCTAAATGATGAGTTAATGGGTGCAGCACACCAACATGGCACATGTATACATATGTAACAAACCTGCACGTTGTGCCCATGTACCTTAAAGCTTAAAGTATAATAAAAAAAAGAAAAAAACCAAACAACCCCATCAAAAAGTGGGCAAAGGATATGAACAGACACTTCCCAAAATAAGACATTTATGTGGCCAACAAACATATTAAAAAAAGCCCATTATCACCGGTCATTAGAGAAATGCAAATCAAAACCACAATGAGACACCATCTCATGCCAGTTAGAATGGCAATCATTAAAAAGTCAGGAAACAACAGATGCTGGTGAGGATGTGGAGAAATGGGAACGCTTTTATACTGTTGGTGGGAGTGTAAATTAGTTCAACCACTGTAGAAGACTGTGTGGCAATTCCTCGAGGATCTAGAACTAGAAATACCATTTGACCCAGCCATCCCATTACTGGGTATATACCCATCGGATTATAAATCATTCTACTATAAAGACACATGCACACGTATGTTTATTACAGCACTGTTCACAATAGCAAAGACTTGGAACCAACCCAAATGCCCATCAATGATAGACTGGATAAAGAAAATGTGGCACATATACACCATGGAATACTATGCAACCATCAAAAAATGAGTTCATGTCCTTTACAGGGACATGGATGAAGCTAGAAACCATCATTCTCAGCAAACTAATACAAGAACAGAAAACCAAACACCGCATGTTCTCACTCATAAGTGGGAGTTGATCAATGAGAACACATGGACATAGGGAGGGGAACATCACACACCAGGGACTGTCCTGGGGTGGGGAGCTAGGGGAGGGATAGCATTAGGAGAAATACCTAATGTAGATGATGGGTTGATATGCAGCAAACCACCATGGCACGTGCATACCTATGTAACAAACCTGCATGTTCTGCACATGTACCCCAGAAATTAAAGTATAATAAAAAAAGAATTACCTACAACCTCAAATTAATCTTTGTTCTTGCTTTTCATATTTTTATTCATAAAATAATATTAGTATTAATCACAAAATATATAAAATGGAGAAAATATAAATAATTTCTAAGACTATTGCCCTTACCATTTTTAACATTTTTTGGCGTATTTCTCTTCTGCTGTTTCTCTTCTATATATATTTATGTTTTTAATCACAGTGTATTGAATTTTTTGTTTTTCACTTAAAATATAGTACCATTTTTAACATTTTTTGGTATATTTCTCTTCTGCTGTTTTTCTTCTATATATACTTATGTTTTTAATCACAGTGTATTGGATTTTTCTTTTTTCACTTAAAATATAGTAAGCACTTTCCCTTTTTGTGACATAGTCTTTATAACCATTACTTTTGATTGTATAATATTCCATCCAGTATATATATATATATATATATATATATATATATATCCATTCCCATATTGTTGGCTGTTTAGGTTGTTTCCTAATTATTGGCTATAAATAATGCTGTGATGAACATTTTTGTGCATAGTTTGTCTCTGTCTTTAGGGTAGATTCAATTCCCAGAAATGGAATTACTGGGATGTTGGGCAAGTAGATTCTTAAATTTTTTCATAGATATTACCAAATTCAGTTATAAAAGATTGGTAGTGCCACTGCACACTGCCACAAAGAAAGCATGAGAATATCTATTTTATCAGACCCTCACCTCTTTATTTGCCTTTATTAACCTAGAAATGAAGAACTTGGGGAATAGAGTTTCACACTGGACTGATACCTGCTGCATACTACAATCAAAATTGAATTTGCTGGTTTAAGGCAGGGTCCAGTACTAACTTCTTCCAGTGGTAATATTTACTCACCTGGAACCAATAGGTATTAACCAGAACTTCTTCTTATCTCCAAACACCTGCTGGATATTCTTGATGAAGCCAAGGTTGAACCCATTTTTCTCTGGGCCACTTGTAAACACTGGAGTGCAGAAGGCCTCTAAGGCAGGGCAGGAGAGTTGAAGAAAAGAGGAAGAAAGCAATAAAGAAACAAATTTCAGCATAGTCATGATTTTACATTTCTCCATGTATGTGACTTGGTTCTATTATATCTTTTTGCTGTGGTAGCACAGACCTCTCATTTTTAGGTATTGCTAAATTGCTTAGTAAAAACCAGTTTAATCACTTCACACAAACTAAACTTGTTACTGCATATAAAGAATTAGAACTCTCTTTTTAAAAGACAGGGGAAACACATGGTGGTAGAAATAATTAAGCAGCCACGGGGGTAGTATGTATTTTGTACTGCTGAATTTAGAATATAGGAACAGATTTAACAGCACTTTATTTGAATCTAAGCGGCAACAACAGCCGAATGACCACCATCTTTAGAGCTGGGAAGAAAGTAATGACACATAAAGAGATGGTAATGACGTTGATTTGGTTTTGAAACATTTCAAAAATGAAAGTGTTCATGCTGAAGCCTGCAGTGTAAGAAACTGAGTTTTACTTCAGCTAAAATGTCAATTGGTGAGCCATAATCACTTCAAAGACTGTAAGGAATGGGACCATGTTAGTGCACATTATTTTTAGACACACATTTATCCCATTAAGTAAATGATTTCACTGTTGGACTCTAGCTGCATCTGACTGTTTCTCATTTGTTCTTTGTTTTCAGACTCTGTTATCATGAAGCTTTTAGTGGTTTTCCACTTCGTAGCTGGTCTCTAAGCCAAATGTGCTAATCTACCACCCTAGCAACTAGGGGCTACATACATATTTGGTTAAGAAAATGGGTGCAAATACTTTTTAAAAAAAATTTATTATTATTATACTTTAAGTTTTAGGGTACATGTGCACAATGTGCAGGTTAGTTACATATGTATACATGTGCCATGCTGGTGCGCTACACCCACTAACTTGTCATCTAGCATTAGGTATATCTCCCAATGCTATCCCTCCCCCCTCCCCCCACCCCACAACAGTCCCCAGAGTGTGATGTTCCCCTTCCTGTGTCCATGTGTTCTCATTTTAAAAAATAGATACAGGGTCTTATTCTGTCACCCAGGCTGGAGTACAGTGGCACAATCTTAGCTTACCACAGCCTTAAACTCCTGGCCAGGGTCAATCAATCTTCCTGTCTCAGCTTACTGAGGAGCTGCAGCCACAGGCACATGCCACCACACCCAGCTAATGATTATTATTTAAAAAATATTTTAACTATTATTTTAGGTTCAGGGTAAATGTGCAAGTTTGTTATATAGGTAAATTTGTGACTTGAGGGTATGGTGTTTGTCACCCAGGTACTAAGCATAGTACCCGAGTGAATTTTTTTTTCTGAACCCCTCCCTCCTCCCATACTCCTTCCTCAAGTAGGCCCCAGTGTCTGTTGTTCCATTCTTTGTGTTTACGTGTACTCAGTCTTTAGCTCCCACTTATAAGTGAGAACATGAAGTATTTGATTTTCTGTTCCTGAGTTAGTTCACTTAGGATAATGGCTTCAAGCTTCATTTGTGTTGCTGCAAAGGACAGGATCTCGTTCTTTGTTATGGCTGCGTAGCATTCCATGGTGTATATGTACCACATTTTCTTTATCTAGTTTGCCATTGATGGACCTTTAGGTTGATTCCACGGCTTTGCTATTGTGAATAGTCACCCAGCTAATTATTTTTATTTTTATTTGTAGAGATGGGGTTTTGTTATGTTGCTCAGGCTGGTCTCAAACTCCTCAGCTCAAGTGATTCTCCTGCCTTGGCCTTCCAAAGTACTAGGAGTGCTAAGAATACAGGAGTGAGCCATCATGTACGGCCAATAGATGCGAATACTTTCTTAGCTGTTAGCATTATTAGCAAACAAATTCCCAATGTGTAGTAGCTTTTGCACTAAACTTTTCTCAAATCTATCCTAGCTAAACATTCAACATTCAAAACTTGGACACTTTGTCCTCACTCCTCATGTACTGATTTGTACACAATGTAAATACTTATTTCACCATAGATGAAATAAAATGTACTGGAATCCATCAGTAATATAGTTTTCCACATAATAGCCTATAGACTAACTGACAGAAAATATGTTCATTTATTTTACTCATTTTCTAGAGAATCATTTGTTCAATGTATTTATCTCATTCCCATAGTACCTAAACAGCCCCTTGATGATTGCAGATATTTACTGATTTTTTTTTTGTTTCTCAAGACTTTTGGATTCTTGTTGTGGTTGGTTTGGATTTTTTCTCAGGGCTCTGTTTTTAGATGTGCATAATAAATTAGATTCTACTATCTTTATCAAACTTTACTTCTCCCTTCTGACATCCCCTTCTGTACTGATTCTTTCTTTAATTTCCTCATGTGAACACCTTTTAGAAATCTTCTGAGCTATTAACCTTGGGAGCTATTACCCAGTATGCACTATAAAGAACAATGGCCATTTTTGTTTCTGTGTGGGGTTTCATTAAAAAATATTCTCATAATTAGCCTATAAGCTTCACTCACTATGCCTTTCTATTTTGGTAAAATGTATTTTCATCTGTCTCAGTCTGGGGGTAGAGGGATGTCACTGCAGCTAAAATGCTTCACTGGAAGTTTTAATTGGGAACAATTCACAGGTCCCTCTGATACACATTAATATGTTTTTTCCTAATCTTAATATTCAGTCTTACCTAAGGTGGTTTTGTTTCTGCTGACAAGCCAACAATGGTAACCAAAGAGAATCACAAGGCTGACAAAAAACATGCAGGCCACAAAGAGTAGAAAAAGGACATGGAACTTAGAGCGAACACTGGGTAATTCCCCCTAGAAAAGAAATAATAAACAAGCAAAAGATTAAAGTGGAAATGGATGGCTAGTTTTTCTAAATATATAGGTTAGTAGTTTTCACATGTATAAAGTGTCTAGCTGTAATTTAAAAAATAGATTCTGTAAAATTTTTATAATATGGTTCTTTCGGTCAATGATGATACCTGTGAGTGTGCTCTCAGCCTACAAAGCCTAAAATGGATCCTTGCTTAAGTGCAGTTCAGTGTAAAATAGAGTATCTTAAGTACCAATTATAAAAGGGTAATGTGAAAAGGGTATTCTCGGGCCATAATTGGTATGCGACCGCTTACAGCTTGTAGTCAATTTAGTTTGAGATCTTGAAGTCATATGCCTTATCCTCTTGTCTCAGGGTAAGTTATTCTGGAATTCTTTATATATCATGTTTCCTTGGGCATGCGTGTATTGAAAATGTCACGGTGATGTATGTAAGAAGTTAAAACATATAGGTAGAATTTTAAAATGTCCTACCCATAAGTCATAACCTGATTTTAAAGTTGTTGTAGATTTTGTGTAGTTGTTTTTTATAGCTGAGGTAGAATGTGCTGATATATTACATCCTGTGAAACAGCTGTTTAGACAGTAAAAATCAAGCAGAATTTTTACAGGCAACTGTAAAAGTAGGTGGCTAAAGATTTTTATAGTTATCTAGGACATCTTATTTTCCATGTGGCACCAGCCTTTTTTTCCGACATGCGGCCTAGACCAGAATGAATGTTATAAAGTTCTGTAACATGCGCAGCATGTAACATTTATCTTCTGAAGAGAATCTTAGAAAACATTTTCAATTTTGGAGTGAATAGTTGGGGGAATGACTATTATTTATTTTCCCCTGTGATGATTATTGTTTCAGTGTGATGAATCACTTTGAAATATTTCCAATTGCTCTCTAGTAATAAAGTTAAATGTGATTCTTAAGTGGCCCTTAACTTCTGAATGATCTAGTTCGACTCCAATTTGGAAGGAGAAAGTTAAGGCTTGGCAACACTTGGCAAGTTCAGATAGTACAGATTTTTTTCTTCTCTGAGATAATATTTTTATTCATTTTTATGTATGGAAATATTGGGAATCTTCCAGGTTGTATACTGAAGGATGAAGATAAGGATGCTTCCCCTTATCTTCAGCCAGTCAGATGCTGTCAGCTGAGTGGGGGTCCAGGTGAAAATTGCATAGGGGCAGAGCAGCCCAGCAAAGAGCTACCTCAAGAACTTCAACCTTCAAGAATATTTATTTGAAACTCTCCTTTTTGAAATGATCCCTCTACAAATTCTCGGCCTAAGCAGGCAAATTGAATTAGATTGGTTTTTGTTTTATTTTGAACTTATAGAAAAGATTCCATACATTGCTTTGCAGTGGGTTTTGCCTTGACTGTGTTTTTGCTTTCACAATCTTTAGTTTTTAAAGAATGTTTTAAAAATATTTTAAAGCTCACATTTATTTTACTTCTTATTGTTTCACATATAAATGGATAGTAGAAAATGGCTGGGCAAGAGGGACTGATATAAAGTCAGTCCACAGTCTGTCTGGCTGAGCTGAAGTCTATTCCCTCACCCCACCCAATTACTCTTAAAGAACATTTTTCTGTCTGCCAAAGCATATCTACTGTGTTGTCCCTTGATAGAGTTCTTCTTAAACTTTTTTTTTTTTAGAAGAGGGTGATAGCCCTATGTTCAAAAATACCTTCTCAGGAGATAACCAAGCTAAATCACTCAAAGTAATAGCCATCAGAGAGAGAGCAGATGAATACTGGCAGAATAATGCTATTATCCTGATTCTAAAATAATTCATAGCTCTGTGAGGAGATCCATGGCCCAATATGTGAGGGATGTATTACTATTTTTTGCATAAGGAAAAGCTCAATCTCTTATCAAAGTAGCTATTGTTTAATATAGAGAAGAGAGAAATAATCTGTTGGTCTTCTGAATTCTTTAATCTCATGGAGCTAGAGCTCTCCACAGCAGAGCCATAATGGGCAGTAGGACATGGTATAGTGTGTAAGTTCACGGGGCTTAGGGTCCGACTTAGGTGAAAGTCCTAACTTTGGAAATTTACAAGCTGGGTGATCATAGACAAGTCACTTAACTACTATGAGCCTCAGTTTTTATCATCTTTGAACAAGACTAATAATTCATGCTTTGCCTACTTCACAGGGTTGTGGTAAGGATCAGATGAGATAAGGGGTATGAAAGTGCTTCAAAAACTGTAAAGTACCATACAAATGAAGGTTGCTATTGATAGGAGCACAGCTTGTCTCCTTGATACACAGCTTTCAAAATATATGGCAGTGTTTACTTTTTATTTTAAGGGGATATTCAATTTAAACAGAGAAAGCCATCCCTAAACTACACTAAAGTGTTATCTGGCTAAAGAGACTGCCAGGAAGCATTTCTCTGAACTGTCAATGCCCTTTTCATTTTAGGACAAGCCAGGACACATTTCCTTGCCTCTCATCTGTGAGGCATGAGCTAGCCTACTGTGGAGAAAAAAAATGAGGGAATAGAAAGAGAACAAGGTTATGTTCACTCTTGGTATTACTTGTGAATATTGGCACATTACTGATGATTAATTCATATCCAAATATTATCTTTCAAGAATGAAAAAAGCATATAGCACCTGTGACATTTGATTATTGGCTGACTAGGTGGGCTAAAGGCAAAATGTGTGAAATGCAATATTGTTTATTTTGTTACAAGGGTAAAAAGTGGTTCCTAAACAGTAGCCTACTGTGTTAAGAACCAAGAAAGGTCTATAGTGAAGACCAAGGCCGACACTTTCCCTGCTGATTGGACATAGTAGATTTTCTTCACATTCAGGGTAGTAGCTCAGTATGTGGATTTTATAATATATTTTAAAATTATTGTAACTTTATAATAATCCTGTGCTGTGGAAAGGGACAAAGGAAGGGATGATGAAGCATTTTATATTTGTAGAAAAATTTATGAAAATGTTTTACTTCTGCATAAAGTTTTGCTTGTATCCCTGAGTTAATGATTATGGCATCTATTATATAATTCCTTATTCTTAAAGTTATTAAATATCTGAACTGATTAAGCAAGTTGAAAGGGAAATGGAAAACACACATCACTATAATTTTCTACACTATCTTTTCTATATTACTAGGGATCAATGCACTGATTAATAATTTAAATATTCTTGGCTATTTAGGTTCCTATTGCCTTACCCTTCTCCTTTTTTCTTCAGTTTATTATAGTCTATATTCTGGTCACTGAATTCATGTTCTTTCTCTACGGCTTTATGTCTCCATTTGAAGTGAGATATTCATGTTATGTAGGCTTTTGTGCAATCCCTAAATAACTAGTAGCTCTGTCCACATCTGTCTTTTGATATTCAGGTTCAGTTTGGACAGCCTTCATCATGGATGTCTTAGTAATTGTACTGGAGTTGTGGGGAAGGGATATCTCCTGGAGTCCACTAGTATGACATTTAAAAAGAACATATTTCACTATACTTTTGCCAGACCTTGTACACATATGTAAATAAAAAAATCTGCCTTAAGTTTGTTTTTCTTTTTTTGGAAGTAGTTGGATATGATTTATATCTTCAAGTAGATGAAATAACTTTTTTTGAGATTTCATTATAATTATTAGACTCACATTTTTAAAGGTAAAGCACTTTCAACATCTGTTTCATTTGATCTTGGCAATGAGCCAGTGAAGCAGGTAAGAGATCCAGTATTAGATCCCAGTTCTCCTAATTGCTAACCCAGTGTTTGTCAAACAAAGTTAAAAAACAAAACAAAAAAACCCCTCCCCATTATGTGAGATAGGTCAGTATATCTTTCTGTCCCATAGGAATTCTGCAACTCTCCTTTGAATAGGGAATTAGGAAGTATTTTCTAACAACAGGGGAGTGATTTGTTAGCCTTTTTCTTAGGAAACTAGGGATTTAAAATTAGTTTCAACATTTTTCAAACCTATAACTGGTAGGAAGTGGAACTTTAAAACTCAACTGGAGAAATACATTGTAAAGAATCAATAGGAGTCAAGAGATTAGGTACCCAAAAGCCTTAGCAAGATTCTCATGTATGACAGAAACTTGTTTAACTAGAATCTTTAAATAACAGCTTCCTAAATCTCAGAGTATTCAATATGGAAAACCTGTTTTTAGTGCCTTCTCTTCCAGTTACTTCAACAGTATTAGCTATTTAAAAATGTAAAAAGATAGAGGGTGAACAATGTCACAAGTTGGAGTGGGTGTGCATTTGTTCTAGAGGGACCCTTCAGGATATTTTTAACTTACTCTCCAGTATTTGATGAAATAGCTGAAGACTGTCGTAGCAATGTACAGGCAGTAGAGAACAGAGTAAGCTAAGAATTGAAGGAAGAATTTGTAGTTGGAAAATCCAATGCAGTTATTAACCCTAAAAAAAAAGAAAAACTAATTTGACATCAGGACCTCTTGATTGAGAGCACACTGATACATAAGTGAACTAAGCAATGGAATCATGCTAGTTCTGCTGCTTCATTATGTGTCGTGTAAAAGTCCAATAGAGATAGAAGTCCCTTAACAAGAACAAACTGGATAAAACAAGTTCATGTCTCACTTGTTTATTCTTTCATTTACAGGCACAGAAACACCTGGCCTGCCTAATAGCTCTGGACTGGTTCGTGACACATCCAAGCAAACCTGGATCCTGGTTGCTAAAAATGTATTACAGTTTTAGCAGCTACATTTGGTACAGTTGTGGCATGTTGTTTTTGTAGTTAGGTGATTTCAGACTGGCCCGCAGGGTCTGATATACAAAATTTGGAAAATTGCTGAATTTAACATTCTAGAATATTTCAAACATCAAGCCAACTAGAAACAGAACTGAATTGTGTAATGTTAAAAGGAGAAATGTTTGTGCTGTATTTCATTACTATGCTCAATTGCTAAAGTTAATGAATATGAGACCATTAGCTTTGTAACTCCAGGAATTCACTACCATACCTTTGGTGTTATATTTTTTCTTTATTTAAAATGTTACCCCTCCCCTGTCCCCTACAGAAATATAAAACCCAGTGAATTATGGTGGCAGAAACAGGCATGTGACAACTATGCTTAGAAAAGTGCATATAATTGAGCAACTTTGACCCTTTTAGAGGAGAGAAATGAATCAAACAGACATACCAAGGGCAGTGATGATCCATTTTTAACACACACCTACGAAGGGGACAAAATACAGTGTGATAAGTGAGGCTATGGAAATGAAGCAACATCTCATAATTAAACTCAAGGTTTCACCAGTATTTTTACATGGCTCTAATAACACCCATTCTCAGATTTCCACTATAGTGACTCCAAAACTGTGGCCCTCAGTTATTTCTAGGATGAGGTAATCACAACAACACTTTATAGGATCATGCCAGCAGCAAGTTACATGCTTATAAGTCCAACCTTTCAAAGGGATTGGAAACTCCAGATTATTAATACAGAGAAAAGGTTCAAGATGTCTCCTATCATTTTATTCAATACTTAGTTTAATAAAAATACAGAAGAAAATATATGGCTATAGCCTCTATCTGAATCAAGGGTAAGAAAAATATGGGTGGAATAAGTACTCAAGAGAAAAGGCATTACATGTATCAATATAAAAATGGGGTTTGCAAAGCTGGAACAATTTGGGCAACAAAAAAGTAGTATTGGGTTATAATGCAAAATGTAAAATGAATATTTATGCTTTCATACTGATATAAATAAACGATTGAATAAATAAATAAATGAAGAGAAGAGATAAATGTCCCAAGCAAAATAACTTGAAATAATTTGTGTAGATACTCCACCTTCAAGGATGGAGGGCATAACTTTCCATTCCTTTAGTGTTGGCTGTGCATAGTGACTTCCTTTCAAAGAGTAAAGCATAGAAAGGAAGAACAATTTTACAGTGGTGAAACCTGACATACTACCTCAGCCAGATGATCAAAATTAACCTTTCAGTGATAAGTCATGTTTATAGGTACCCTTAATATGATGTAATGAGAATGGCACCTTACTCTGTCGTCTTCCTCCCCCAAATCATATTACCCCAGTCTAACAATGATGAGGAAAGCATCAAACAAATCTCAATCAAGGGACACTCTATGACCTACTTGACCATTAATCCTAAATACTGTCAAGGTTATCAAAAACAAGTCTGGGATACTGCCACAGCTAAGAGAAGCTAAGGAGATGAGACATCACTATTAAATGTAATGTGGTATCCTGGATGGGATCCTGGAACAGATAAAGGACATTATGGAAAAACTGAGGAAATCTAAATATAGACTTCAGTTAAAAATAATGTATCAGTATTAGTTCATTAATTGTAACAAATGTATCATACAAATATAAGATGTTAACAACAAGGGAAACTGGGTGTGAGACATACAAGAACTATCTTCACAATAAATCTGTAAGTCTAAAACTGTCCACAAATACAATGTTAGTTTTTAAAATGTGGTCTTACTTCTCTTACTTATCTTTAGAGTAGCTTGGATCATCATCATCCGTGTGAGGGGTTTTGGCATATGCTCATTATAATTGAAAGGAAATGCTCTTATCTAGGTATGATTACATGTTAGGATCAGTCATTTTGTTGTCTAGGAAACCTTCAGTGGCCAAGCCCAGCCCAGGGGAAATATGGCCGTCACTTACATAGCACAGACAGAGCAGTGGTGGCAGCGGTCTGGCTTGATCAGATGACACCGGTCACAGAATCGTACAGCTATTAAAAAAAAAAAAATAAGGTGGTTAGCACTTGTTAGGGCTCAATATAAGACCTTATATCTTACTAGCTTATCTGGATGACTTGTTATGCACTGATTATAGATAGTCAAACTCATCTCAAGTTACCAAGCAAAAGGCAGACTACATAAGAGAATTGGGGTATATATTTTTTTCCTTGTTGTATCCAATTTTGAAAGCACTTTTGGGGGCTGAAAGGAACGAGAAAAGTTTCTTATCTGGATATCTGTCATAAGATCTTTCATTATAAAACAAACTATACTATCAAATGCTTGAGGGATCTTGAAAAACCATTTAGCCTCTATTTACCCCCAACTTTCTGATCTGAAAATAAGGATTCACAGTTTATCTCCTGTCTCCAGAGGTTGGATTGTATGTGGTGGATAACACTCCTAAAACATGGTAAAGAGAGTGGTTTCTAGAATAATAATTTGGGGAACAGAAGAGACATTCTAGAACAATTAGTTTAATTGACCATTTCACAGATAAAGGAAATAAAGATCTGGGTCATATCAAGTGATTTGCCCAGGGTCACACAGCAAGTTGCTGGCAGGGCTGTGACCTGTACAGTTTTGATGATTTCTTATTTTAGGATTCTTTTAACTCTGTAATTCTTATTTTAGGATTCTAATATAAAAAAATCATTCCTCCTTCTCTCCCTCCTTCATTCCTTCCTTTCTTCCTTCCTTCCTTTCCTTTAGATGAAAGGTATTTTACCTTCCCTCTCATTTTCTAGATGTTCATTGATAGAGTACGACTGTGTTTAATGTGATTATTAAGTATAAAAACTAAAATGATGAATAATTTGAACTATTATATTCATTTCATCTAAAGTGTACATTAAGCACATATTACTGATTCAACACAATAGACAGTTAATTCAGCAGAGATTTGTGTTTACTTCCACTAATGGAAGTATGTGAGTGACTAAAGTCGTGGGTATAATTGAGTCAAAGAGGAAGGGAGAAGAACATGCATATCTGGGTCCTTTTGTATATTTTAAAATATACTGTCAATGCTCCTATCCTCATTTAAGCCACATTGTCTCTTAGCTAGTTGACTGCAATATCTGTGTAATTTATCACTCTGCTTTCATACTTGCCCCTCAAAAGACCTACTATACAGAGTAGCTGGGTGATCTGTCAAAATCTACATCAGATCTGGTGTAGTGGCTCATGTCTATAATCCCAGCACTTTGAGAGACTGAGGCACAACTATCGCTTGAGACCAAGAGTTCCAGACCAGCCTGGGCAACATAGTGAGACCCTATCTCTATAAAAAAATAAAATAAAATAAATTAGCCAGGCACGGTGGTGTGCACTTGTGGCCTCAGCTACTTGGGAGGCCGAGGCGGGAGGATTGCTAGAGCCCAGGAGTTCGAGGCTGCTGTGATCCATGAATGAACCACTGTACTCCAGCCTGGGCGATAGAGCAAGATCCTGTTTCTAAAAATAAAAAAAAATGTAAATCAGATCATATCACTCTCCACTTAAAACTCTCAATGGATTTCCAACACCTTCAGAATAAAATCCAAACTCCTTACCATGGCCTGTATCATCTAGCCTCTGCCTATCTCTTCAAATGAATCTTGTAAAACTCTCCTCATACTATGTTCCAGTGAAACTGGCTGCCTATCTGCTCTTGTAATCAAGCTTGCTCCTGTTTCAAGGCTTTTTGTGCTTGCAGTTCCTTTTGCCTGGGATGATCATCCCTCTGCTCCTTTTGGTAAGATGGTTAATTTTACTTTTTTTATTTCAATAGGTTTTTGGGGAACAGGTGGTGTTTGGTTACATGGATAAGTTGTTTAGTGGTGATTTCTGAGATTTTGGTGCACCCATCATCTAAGCCGTAAACACTGTACCCAGCATGTAGTCTGTTAACCCTTGCCACCCCCTACCCTTCCCCCTGAGTCCCCAGAGTACACTATATCATTCTTAGGCTTTTGCATCCTCATAGCTTAGCTCTCACTCATAATTGAAAACATATGATATTAGGTTTTCCACTCCTGAGTTACTTTACATAGAATAATGGTCTCCAACTCCATCCAGGTTGCTGAGAATGCCATGATTTTGTTCCCTTTTTATGGCCAAGTAGTGTATATTTTTTATGGCTGAGTAGTGTGTGTGTGTGTGTGTGTGTGTGTGTATATATATATATGTAACATTTTCTTTATTCACTCATTGGTTTGGGCTGGTTCCATATTTTTGTAATTTGTAATTGCAAACTGTGTTGCGATGAACATGCCTGTGCAAGTGTGTTTTTCATATAATGACTTCTTTTGCTCTGGGTAAATACCCAGGAGTGGGATTGCTGGATCAAATGATAGATCTACTTTAGTTCTTTAAGGAATCTCCATACTGTTTTCCATAGTGGTTGTAGTAGTTTATATTCCCACCAGGAGTGTAAAAGCGTTCCCTTTTCACCACATCAAAGCCAACGTTTATTATGCTTTGATTTTTAAATTACGGCCATTCTTGCAGGAATAAGGTGGTATTGCATTGTGGTTTTGACTTGCATTTCCCTGAAAATTAGTGATGTTGAGAATATTTTCACGTTTGTTGGCCATTTGTATATCTTCTTTTGAGAATTGTTTATTCAGGTCCTTAGCCCACTTTTTGATGGGATTGTTTTTTTCTTGCTGATTTGTTTGGGTTCCTTGTAGATTCTGGATATTCATCCCTTGTCACATGCATAGTTTGTGCATAATTTTTCCTAGCCTTTGGGTTGTCTGTTTACTCTGCTATTTCTTTTCCTATGCAGAAGCTTTCTAGTTTAATTAAGTCCCATCAATTTATCTTTGTTTGTGTTGCATTTGCCTTTGGGTTCTTGGTCATTAACTATTTGCATAGGCCAATATCTAGCAAAGTTTTTCCAATGTTATCTTCTATAATGTTTACGGTTTCAGGTCTTAGATTTAAGTCTTCGATCCAACTTGAGTTCAGTAGATTTTTGTATATGGTGATAAATGAGGGTCCAGTTTCATTCTTCTACATGTGGCTTGCCAATTATCCCAGCATCATTTGTTGAATAGGGTGTCTTTCCCCACTTTATGTTTTTGTTTGCTTTGTCAAAAATCAGTTAGCTGTAAGTATTTGGGCTTATTTCTGGGTTCCTATTCTGTTCCATTGGTCTATGCACCTATTTTTATACCTGTACCATGCTGCTTTGGTGACTATAGCCTTGTAGTATAGTTTGAAGTCAGGTAACGTGATGCCTCCAGATTTGTTCTTTTTGCTTACTCTTGCTTTGCCTAATGCGGGCTTTTATAGTTTCACATGAATTTTGGAATTGTTTTTTCCAGTGCTGTGAAGAATGATGATGGTAGTTTGATGGGAATTGCATTGAATTTGTATATTGCTTTTGGCAGCATGGTCATTTTCACAATATTGATTATACCCATTCATGGGCATGGGATGTGTTTCCATTTGTTTATGTTGTCTATGATTTCTTTCAGCAGTGTTTTGTAGTTTTCCTTGTAGAGGTCTTTCATGTCCTTGGTTAGGTATATTTCTAAGTTTTGTTTGTTTGTTTGTTTGTTTTCTGCTATAGTAAAAGTAGTGGAGTTCTTGATTTGATTCTCAGCTTGGTTGCTGTTGGTGTATAGCACTGCTACTGATTTGTATACATTAATTTTGTAACCTGAAATTTTATTGAATTCATTGATCAGATCCAGGAGCTTTTTGGAAGAGTCTTTAGGGTTTTCTAGGTATATGATCACATTATCAGCAAACAGTGACTGTTTGACTTCCTCTTTATTCATTTGGATGTCCTTTATTTCTTTCTCTTGTCTGATCACTCTGGCTAGGACTTCCAGTACTATGTTGAATAGAAATGGTGAAAGTGGGCATCTTTGTCTTGTTCCAGTTCTCAGGAACAATGCTTTCAACTTTTCCCCATTCAGTATAATTTAGCTGTGGGTTTGTCATAGATGGCTTTTATTACCTTAACATATTTCCCTTCTATGCTGATTTTGCTGAGGATTTTAATCATAAAGGGATGCTGGATTTTGTCAAATGCTTTTTCTGCGTCTATTGAGATGATCATGTGATTTTTGTTTTTACTTATGTTTATGTGGTGTACCACATTTATTGACTTGCCTATGTTAAACCAACCCTGAATCCATGGTATGAAACCCACATGATGATGATGGATTATGTTTTTGATATGCTGTTGAATTCGGTTAGCTAGTATTTTGTTGAGGATTTTTGCATCTATATTCATTAGGAATATTGGTCTGTAGTTTTCTTTTTTAGCTATGTTCTTTCCTGGTTTTTGGTACTAGGGTAATATTGGCTTCATAGAATAATTTAGGAAGGATTCCCTCTTTCTCTGTCTTTTGGAATAGTTTCAGTAGGAGTGGTACCAATTCTTCTTTGAGTGTCTGATAGAATTCAGCCATGAATCCATCTGGCCCTGGACTTTTTTTTGTTGGCAATTTTTTTATTACCATTTTAATCTTGCTGCTTGTTACTGGCCCCTTCAGAGTTCCCATTTCTTTCTGGTTTAATCTAGCAGAGTTGTATATTTCCAGGAATTTATCCATCTCCTCTAAGTTTTCTAGTTTGTGCCCATGAATGTGTCCTTAGTTGCCTTGAATGATCTTTTGTATTTCTGTTATCGGCTGTAATATCTCCCTTTTTGTTTCAAATTGAGCTTATTTGGATCTTCACTCTTCTTTTCTTGGTTTATCTCACTAATTGTCTATCAATTTTATCTTTTCGAAGAACAAGCTTTTCGTTTCATTTATCTTTTGTATTCTTATTTTTTGTTTCAATTTCATTTAGTTCTGCTCTGATTTTTGTTATTTCTTTTCTTCTGCTGGGTTTGGGTTTGGTTTGTTCTTGTTTCTTTAGTTCCTTGAGGTGTAAGCTTAGATTGTCCATTTGTGCTCTTTCAGACTTTTTGATGTAGGCACTTAATGCTATGAACTTTCCTCTTAGCACTGTTTTGCTGTATCCCAGAGGTTTTGATAGGTTGTGTTACTATTATCATTCAGTTCAAAGAATTTTTAAAACTTCCATCTTGATTTCATTGTTGACTCAACAATCATTCATGAGTAGATTATTTAAATTCTATGTATTCACATGGTTTTGAAGGTTCCTACTAAAGGTGATTTCCAATTGTATTCCACTGTGGTCTGAGAAAGTACTTGAAATAATTTTGATTTTCTTAGATTTACTGAAACTTGTTTTGTGGCCTATCATATGGTCTATCTTGAATAATGTTCCATGTGCTAATGAATAGAATGTATATTCTGCAGTAGTTGGGTAGAATGTTCTGTAAATATCTGTTTTGTTTTGTTTGTTTTATTTTTTGTTTATTTTGTTTTGTTTTGTTTTGTCTTTTTGAGACGGAGTCTCGCTCTGTCGCCCAGGCTGGAGTGCAGTGGCGTGATCTCGGCTCACTGCAAGCTCTGCCTCCTGGGTTCACGCCATTCTCCTGCCTCAGCCTCCCGAGTAGCTGGGACTACAGGCACCCACCACCATGCCCGGCTAATTTTTTGTGTTTTTAGTAGAGATGGGGTTTCACCATGTTAGCCAGGATGGTCTTGATCGCCTTACCTCGTGATCCGCCCACCCAGGCCACCCAAAGTGCTGGGATTACAGGCCTGAGCCACCGCGCCAAGCCCCTGTAAATATTTTTTAAGTCTATTTGTTCTAGTGTGTAGTTTAAGTCTACTGTTTCTTTGTTGTTTCTTTGTTGACTTTCTTTTTTTTGTTTTGTTTTTTTTTTTGTCTTTTTTAAAAAATTTATTTATTATTATTATACTTTAAGTTTTAGGGTACATGTGCACAATGTGCAGGTTAGTTACATATGTATACATGTGCCATGCTGGTGTGCTGCACCCACTAACTCGTCATCTAGCATTAGGTATATCTCCCAATGCTATCCCTCCCCCCTCCCCCCACCCCACAACAGTCCCCAGAGTGTGATGTTCCCCTTCCTGTGTCCATGTGTTCTCATTGTTCAATTCCCACCTATGAGTGAGAATATGCGGTGTTTGGTTTTTTGTTCTTGCGATAGTTTACTGAGAATGATGATTTCCAATTTCATCCACGTCCCTACAAAGGATATGAACTCATCATTTTTTTATGGCTGCATAGTATTCCGTGGTGTATATGTGCCACATTTTCTTAATCCAGTCTATCATTGTTGGACATTTGGGTTGGTTCCAAGTCTTTGCTATTGTGAATAATGCCACAATAAACATACGTGTGCATGTGTCTTTAAAGCAGCATGATTTATAGTCCTTTGGGTATATACCCAGTAATGGGATGGCTGGGTCAAATGGTATTTCTAGTTCTAGATCTCTGAGGAATCGCCACACTGACTTCCATACTCATCTGACAAAGGGCTAGTATCCAGAATCTACAATGAACTCAAACAAATTTACAAGAAAAAAACAAACAACCCCATCAAAAAGTGGGCAAAGGACATGAACAGACACTTCTCAAAAGAAGACATTTATGCAGCCAAAAAAACACATGAAAAAATGCTCACCATCACTGGCCATCAGAGAAATGCAAATCACAACCACAATGAGATACCATCTCACACCTGTTAGAATGGCAATCATTAAAAAGTCAGGAAACAACAAGTGCTGGAGAGGATGTGGAGAAATAGGAACACTTTTACACTGTTGGTGGGACTGTAAACTAGTTCAACCATTGTGGAAGTCAGTGTGACTTTCTGTCTTGATGGCCTGTCTCGTGCTGTCAGTGGAGTAGTGAAGTCCCCTGCTATTATTGTGTTGCCATCTATTTCATTTCTCAAGTCTAATAGTAATTGTTTTATAAATTTGTGGGCTCCAGTATTAGGTGCATATATATTTAGGATTGTGATATTTTCCTGTTTAACTGTCCTTTTATCATTATATAATGTCCCTCTTTGTCTTTTTAAACTGTTGTTGCTTTAAAGTCTGTTTTTTTTCTAAGAATAGCTAACCCTGCATATTTTTAGTGTCCATTTGCATTGAATACCTTTTTTCACTCCTGTACCTTAAGTTTATGTCAGTCCTTTTATGTTAGGTGTGTTGAAGACAGCAGATACTTGGTTGGTAAACTTTTATTCATTCTGCCATTCTGTATCTTTTAAGTGGAGGATTTAGGCCACTTACATTCAACATTAATATTGAGATGTGAGGTATCATTCTATTCATCATGCTAGTTGTTGCATCAATGCCTTTTTTACATTGTGTTTTTGTTTTATAAGCCCTGTGAGATTTATGCTTTAAGAAAGTTCTATTTTGCTGTATTTTGAGGTTTTGTTTCAAGATATTGAACTCCTTTTAACATTTCTTGTAGCTCTGCCTTGGTAGTGGTAAATTATCTCAGCATTTGTTTGTCTAAAAAAGATTTTATCTTTCCTTCATTTATGAAGTTTTCTTTCGCTGGATACAAAATTCTTGGCTGGTAATTATTTTCTTAAAGAGGCAAAATATAGGACCCAAATCCCTTCTAGTTTGTAGGGTTTCTGCTGACAAATCTGCTGTTAGTCTGATAGCTTTCCCTTCATAGGTTACCTGATGCTTTTGCCTCACAGCTCTTAAGATTTTCTCCTTTGTCTTGACTTTAGATAATCTGATGACTGTGTGCCTCCCTGATGATTTTTTGCTATGAATTTCCTGGGTGTTCTTTGAGCTTCTTGTATTTGGATGTCTGTATCTCTAGCAAGGCCAGGGACATTTTCCTCAGTTTTTCCCCCAAATAAGTTTTCCAAACACTTAGATCTCTCTTCTTCCTCAGGAACACCAATTACTCTTAGGTTTCAGAATAACATAATCATTTAACATAATCACACAACTTCTTGGAGGCTTTGTTCATTTTTTTGAATCTTTTTTCTTTGTCTTTGTCAGATTGGGTTAATTGAAAAGCCTTTTCTTTAAGCTCTGATGTTCTTTCTTCTACTTCTTCAATTATATTGTTGTAACTTTCCAGTTTCTTTTGCATTTGTCTAAGTGTGTTTCATTTCCAGAAGCTGTGGATGTTTTTTATTTATGCTGCATATTTCTCTGGAGATATTTTAATCCATATCCTATAATATTTTTAAAATTTCTTTAAATTATTTTTCATCTTTCTCTGATCCCTCCTTGAACAGCTTAATAATTGGCTTTCTAAATTCTTTTCTGGGCAATTCACAGGATTCTTCTTGGTTTAGATCCATTGCTTGTGACCTAATGTGGTCTTTGGGGGATGTCAAAGAATCTTGCTTTATAATATTATCAGAATTGTTTTTCTTGTTCCTTCTCATTTGGGTAGACTATGTCAGAGGAACGTTCTGTGGCTCAAGGGCTGCTGTTCAGATTCTTTTCTTCCACTGGGTGATCCCTTGATGTGGTGTTCTCCCCATTTTTCTAAGGATGGGGTTTCCTGGGAGCCAGACTGCAGTGATTGTTATTTGCTCTTCTGGGTCTAGCCACCCAGCAGAGCTACCAGACTCTGTGCTGGTACTGGGGAGTGTCTGCAAAGAGTCCTGTGATTTGATCCATCTTCAGTTCTCTCAGTCATGGATACCAGCACCTGCTCCAGTGGAGGTAGCAGGGGAGTTGAAGTGGATTCTGTGAGGATCCTTGACTGTAGTTTTTTTTACGGCCCTGGTTTTCTCAAATGCTGTTTGTGCTAACAGTGAAGCTATCACGTGGACAAACTCAGGACCTCTGGTTAGCCAGGATGTCCCAGGCAGTGGAATTAGCTGTTGTTTTCTCCTTTCTTGGAGCAGGGTTGTTCTTTTTTTCTTTTTTCTTTTCCTTTTTTTTTTTGAGATGGAGATGGAGTCTTGCTCTGTTGCCCAGGCTGGAGTGCAGTGGCACGATCTCGGCTCAATGCAAGCTCCGCCTTCCGGGTTCATGCCATTCTCTCGCCTCAGCCTCCTGAGTAGCTGGGACTACAGGAGCCCACCACCATGCCCGGCTAATTTTTTGTATTTTTAGTAGAGACGGGGTTTCATCGTGTTAGCCAGGATGGTCTCGATCTCCTGACCTCGTGATCTGCCTGCCCCAGCCTCCCAAAGTGCTGGGATTACAGGCGTGAGCCACCGTGCCCGACCACGTTCTTTTATGTGTTGTTGTAATGGCTTGAGTTGGTTGGCCTCCAGCCAGGAGGTGGGGCTTTCAAGAGAGCATCAGCTGTGGTAGTATAGCGGGGATTCAATCTTTCCCTAGGGTCACCTGGATAAGTATTCTGGTTTCTCAGGCAATGGGCAGGGACATAGAACTCCCAAGAGATTTCATCTTCAGCTACCAGGGCATGTAGAGAAAGGCCATCAGGGCAGGTTAGGCATGTCTGAGCTCAGACTCTCCTTGTGTGGGGCTTGCTATGGTTGCTGTGGGAAATAGGGGTGTTGTTCTCAGGTTAATGGAGTTATGTTCCCAGGAGGATTATGGCTGCCTCTGCTACATCATATAGGTCACCAGGGAAGTGGAGAAAAGCCAGCAGTGACAGGCCTCACCCAACTCCCATGCAGCCAGCAAGG
Source organism: Pan paniscus (assembly GCF_029289425.2). Lineage (NCBI taxonomy): Eukaryota > Metazoa > Chordata > Mammalia > Primates > Hominidae > Pan > Pan paniscus. The sequence continues at coordinate 75,096,445 of NC_073272.2, forward strand.
CCAGTCTCACTCTCACCGTACCCACCAACAGCACCTAGTTTATATCCAGGAAGCCGGTTTGCAGGGCTGACATCTTGCCTTGCTACAAGCATCCCCATGGAGAAAGCAAGCAGGGCTTTCAGGCCCTGCCCCTCCCTGCCTGCCACAGCTTCTGTGCTCGTATCTATACTTCCCGTTCATCTCCCTGGATTCTGCCCAAGAAAATTCATGCTCAGTTGAAATTATTACAAAGCTCAGCTGTGAGTTTCCTTCTCTCTGTGGCTGTTCCCCAAGGAACCCTTGAAATAGAGAGCCCTAGTGACAAGGAAATGGCTAGTCTGGGCTTCCCTGAAGACCGTGAGTGTCTACAGGGTTCTTCCCACTGCTTCCTCTACTTTTATATTTCTCTCGGCTCTCCAAATTTGTTTCCGCTCTAAGGAAGGTGAAATCCTTTTCCCACAATCAGAATTTTTAGATTCCCCAGTGGGGACGCATGTTCAGAAGTGGACTTTCCCCCTCTCAACACTTTGGGCACTCACAGGTTTTTGGCTGTCTCATGGAGTTTGCAGTGGCAAGATGCTTCTTTCAAAGGATCTGTGAATTCTTTCCGCTTTCCTGGTATGTTCCTGTGGTAGTTCTTTTTTTTTTTTTTTTTTTTTTTTCCTGAGACGGAGTCTCGCTCTGTCGCCCAGGCTGGAGTGCAGTGGCGTGATCTCCTCTCACTGCAAGCTCCGCCTCCTGGATTCACGCCATTCTCCTGCCTTAGCCCCCCGAGTAGCTGGGATTACAGGCACCCGCCACTGCGCCCGGCTAATTTTTTGTATTTTTAGTAGAGATGGGGTTTCACCATGTTAGCCAGGATGGTCTCGATCTCCTGATCTCGTGATCCACCCGCCTCAGCCTCCCAAAGTGCTGGAATTACAGGCATGAGCCACCACACCCGGCCACCCTGTGGTAGTTCTTAGATCAAAAGTTCATGGTGTGAGTCTCCACATGTTGCTTTGTCCATCCAAGTGGGAGCTGCAAGTTAGTCCTGCCTCCTATATGCCATATTTTTGTCAGGTTTTAATTCTGATGGTTAATTTTATGTGTGAACTTGACTGAGTCATATGGTGCCCAGATATTTGATTAAACATTCTTTCTAAGTGTCTTTGTGAGAGTTTTTCTGGGTGAGATTAGCATTTGAATCAGTAGACTGAGTAAAGCAGATTGTCTTCCCCAGTGTGGGTGGGCTTCAACCAAGCCTTTGAGGACCAAAACTGGCACAAGACAGGGATGCCCTCTCTCACCACTCCTATTCAACATAGTGTTGGAAGTTCTGGCCAGGGCAATCAGGCAGGAGAAGGAAATAAAGGGTATTCAATTAGGAAAAGAGGAAGTCAAATTGTCCATGTTTGCAGATGACATGATTGTATATCTAGAAAACCCCATTGTCTCAGCCCAAAATCTCCTTAAGCTGATATGCAACTTCAGCAAAGTCTCAGGATACAAAATCAATGTGCAAAAATCACAAGCATTCTAATACACCAATAACAGACAGAGAGCCAAATCATGAGTGAACTCCCATTCACAGTTGCTTCAAAGAGAATAAAATACGTAGGAATCCAACTTACAAGGGATGTGAAGGACCTTTTCAAGGAGAACTACAAACTACTGCTCAATGAAATAAAAGAGGATACAAACAAATGAAGAACATTCCATGCTCATGGATAGAAAGAATCAATATTGAGAAAATGGCCATACTGCCCAAGGTAATTTACAGATTCAATGCCATCCCCATCAAGCTACCAATGACTTTCTTCACAGAATTGGAAAAAATACTTTAAAGTTCATATGGAACCAAAAAAGACCCTGCATTGCCAAGGCAATCCTAAGCCAAAAGAACAAAGCTGGAGGCATCATGCTACCTGACTTCAAACTATACTACAAGGCTACAGCAACCAAAACTGCATGGTACTGGTACCAAAACAGAGTTATAGACCAATGGAACAGAACAGAGCCCTCAGAAATAATGCCACACATCTACAATGATCTGATCTTTGACAAACCTGAAAAAAACAAGAAATGAGGAAAGGATTCCCTATTTAACAAATGGTGTTGGGAAAACTGGCTAGCCATATGTAGAAAGCTGAAACTGGATCCCTTCCTTACACCTTATACAAAAATTAATTCAAGATGGATTAAAGACTTAAATGTTAGACCTAAAACCATAAAAACCCTAGAAGAAAACCTAGGCAATAACATTCAGGACATAGGCATGGGCAAGGACCTCATGTCTAAAACACCAAAGGCAATGGCAACAAAAGCCAAAATTGACAAATGGGATCTAATTAAACTAAAGAGCTTCTGCACAGCAAAAGAAACTACCGTCAGAGTGAACAGGCAACCTACAGAATGGGAGAAAATCTTTGCAATCTACCCATCTGACAAAGGGCTAATATCCAGAATCTACAAAGAACTCAAACCAATTTACAAGGAAAATACAAACAACCCCATCAAAAAGTGGGTGAAGGATATGAATAGACACTTCTCAAAAGAAGACATTTATGCAGCCAAGAGACACCTGAAAAAATGCTCATCATCACTGACCATCAGAGAAATGCAAATCAAAACCACAATGAGATACCATCTCACACCAGTTAGAATGGCAATCATTAAAAAGTCAGGAAACAACAGGTGCTGGAGAGGATGTGGAGAAATAGGAACACTTTTACACTGTTGGTGGGACTGTAAACTAGTTCAACCATTGTGAAAGTCAGTGTGGCGATTCCTCAGGGATCTAGAACTAGAAATGCCATTTGACCCAGCCATCCCATTACTGGGTATATACCCAAGGGATTATAAAACATGCTGCTATAAAGACACATGCACACATATGTTTATTGTGGCACTATTCACAATAGCAAAGACTTGGAACTAACCCAAATGTCCAACAATGATAGACTGGATTAAGAAAATGTGGCACATATACACCATGGAATACTATGCAGCCATAAGAAAGGATGAGTTCATGTCCTTTGTAGGGACATGGATGAAGCTTGAAGCCATCATTCTCAGCAAACTATCACAAGGACAAGAAACCAAACACTGCATGTTCTCACTCATAGGTGGGAATTGAATAGTGAGAACACTTGGACACAGGAAGGGGAACATCACACACCAGGGCCTGTCGTGGGGTGGGGGGAGGGGGGAGGGATAGCATTAGGAGATATACCTAATGTAAATGGCGAGTTAATGGGTGCAGCACACCAACATGGCACATGTATACATATGTAGCAAACCTGCACGTTATGCACATGCACCGTACAACTTAAAGTATAATAAAAAAAGAAAAAAGCAACACTGTATATATATATATATATATACACACATACACACACAAATTTATGTAGAATGGTATTTATTAAAATACCATGTGTACTACTGCAGACTGGAAATGGTAATGTTTAAATAAATTACTGTATATCCGTTATAAAAAAAATTCAGAGGAAGGGAGAATTTGTTCTCTCTGCCTGACTGCATGAGATAAAACATCAGTCTGTCCTTAGACTGGGACTTACGTGATCAGGGTTCCTGGTTCTCAGAACTTTAGACTCAAACTGGAACTTACACTATTGGCTCTCAGGTTCTCAGGAGGCCTTTGGACTTGGAGTAGAACTTATACCAGTTTCTCCTAGTGCTTATACTTTGGGCTCAAAGTAGGACTACACCACCACCTTTCCTGGGTCTCCAGCTCGCTGATGGCAGACAGTGGGACTTCTCAGCCTCCATAATTATGTGAGCTAATTCCTCAATGTAAATAATGTAAATAATAATTTATATACATATACCTCATTGTTCTTTCTCTATAGAGAACCCTACTGATAGTTATTCCAAAGAAACAGAATTTTAGGAATGAGTTTTTTGAATTGGTTCTGAAGTTTCTGGAATTGGCTCTTCAATCTTAGTAGTTTTGATGATGCTATTGACACTGTATCAAGTAATAAAAAGAGCACTGGTAATCTGTGGCATGATCTGACAATGGAAATATGCAAAGTATCTTCAATAGATGCTCTTAGTCAACCATTTATGAGAAGCATGTAGCTGGGTGACTATATATGATAATATTTAACATTTTTGAAAAACAATGAATAAAATGAGGTTGGCTTGTAGCTTCTAACATGACTGAACAAAGTGCTAAAAGAAACAGATGAGTTCAGGAATTCCCAGCCAAAGTGGTAGATAAATGACCTGAAAGCTTCTATGTATCTCCTAAAGGAGATGCTTATTGCATGTAGCCACAGGGCTGAGATTGCTGAAAACCACAGAATTCCATCTGTAAATAGCCGAATTACAATGATAGTTGAACTCCCAGTCTTGTAGGGTATCTACTGTTAAAATGAGGGCACTGATTTGTAAAGAATTGGATCCTGTAAGTTAGGATAGGGATATGTGGGAAGACCCTTATGAAGCCAGGGATACTGAGTGCCTAAATTCCAATGCATCTTATTTGCCAGGAGACGAGGCCTCCCTGCAACCAGTAGAAGCAGCTTCCAACTGCCCATGGTATTGGCCTCTCCAATCCTGTCTGAAGGGATCAACGCTGCATTGCTTGAGGAAACTCAGGGCACTATACAAGACAATGTTGATTCTCCTCTGGACCCATCCCTCTTTGCTTCTAAGGCCTATAATAAGAATCAAGCCCTAACAGATCCCTAAAGGTAAGGTACAAAGTGTGACCCACGAAGACACGTACTACACTCCAAAAGAACTACTCAAATTTTCTAATTTATACAGATAGAAATCTAGGGAACATAGGTGGAAACAAATACTAATGTTGGAAAAAACATAAAGTTGAATCTGGCCAAATTTATTGATAGGGGCCTACTATGCAGAGATTCTGATTTTAATGTTGCAGCTCAGGGAGTTAGAAAGCATTCTAACAATTTGGTTGGTTGGTTTGCTAAAACACGATGAAAAGGTGGCTCACAGTGAGTGAGATGGAAATGCTGGACCTGCCTTGGTTTAATGTTGAGGGGGGGATTCAAAGGCTTAAGGAGAATGGAAGGTAGAACTTAGAATAGTTCTTCTCACTCACACTAGGAAGGTATAGAAAATGTACCTTTCACTAACACTGTGAGAAATACATTTGTAAAGAGAGCCCTGGTACAAGGAAATTTGGAAAAGAAGTGTGTGGAAAGACTTCTCTGAATGGAAAAAAAGTGTGAAGATATTTGTATCTTGTGTGAACACTCACTCATGGTTGATCACATGTCTTACTCCATTTGGGGCTGCTCTAACAAAGTACCATAGACTGGGTAGCTTCTAAACAACAAATTTATTCGCATGGTTCTCGAGGCTTGGAGTTCCAAGATCAAGGTACCAACAGCTTTAGTGCTGGTGAGGGCCTCTTTTATAGATAGTGCTTTCTTGCTGTGCCCTCTCATGGTGAAAGGGGCAAAGCAGCTCTCTGGAGCCTTATTATAAGGGCACTAATCACATTCATGAGGGTTCTACACTTATGACTTAACCATGTCCCCAAAGACCTCACGTCCTAATATCCCCTTGGGGACAGGATTTCAATATATAAATTTTAGGGGCACACAAACATTTGAAAAATAGCACTACAGCAGAGAAGGATTTTAATAATCAAACAGACAGAATGACCTGTTCAATGATTACCAGTCAGCCTCTTTCCCCACCCACCCCAGTTACTGCCCAATGGGCTCATGAACAAAGTGGCCATGGTGGCAGGGATGGAGGTTACATGGCTCAGCAATATTGACTTTCACTCACCAAGGCTGACCTGGCTACTGCCACTGCTGACTACCCAATCTGCCAGCAGCAGAGGCCAACACTGAGCACCTGATATAGCACCATTCTCTGGGGTGATGAGACATCAACCTGGTATCAGGTTGATTACACTGGAGTGCTTCTATCATAGCAGCGGCAGCATTTTGTCCTTACTGGAATAGACACTTTGGATACAGATTTGTCTTCCCTGCATGCTGCGCTTCTGCCAAAAGTGCCATCGATGGACTTACAAAATGCCTTATCCACCATCATGATATTCCACACAGCATTACATCTGATCAAGGAACTTCCTTCACAGCAAGAGAAGTGCTGCAGTAGGCCCATGCTTGTGGAATTTACTGGTGTTATCACGTTCCCCATCATCCTGAAGCAGCTAGCTTGACAGAGTGATGACATGGTCTTTTGAAGTGTCAGTTACAGTGCCAATACCTTGCAGGGCTGGGGCAAGATTTTCCCAAAAGCTGTATATGCTCTGAATCAGTGTCCAATAGATGATGCTGATTCTCTGATAGTTAGGATTCACAGGTCCAGAAATCAAGGGGTGGAAATGGGAGTGGTACCACTCACCATTACCCTAAGTGACCCACTAACAAAATGTTTTCTTCCTGTTCCTGAAACCTTGTGCTTTGCTAGTCTAGAGGTGTTAGTCCCAGAGGGAGGACTTCCACCAGGGGACACAACAATGATTCCATTGAACTGGAAGTTAAGACTGCCACCCAGCCACTTTGGAATCCTCGTATCTCTGAATCAATAGGACAAGAGGCAGGTGCAATGTTGGCTGGGATAACTGATCCAGATTATGAAGTGTAAATTAGACTTAATAGTCCAATTTTGTTAGTGGGTAACTAAAGGTAATGGTGAGTGGTGCCACTTCCATTTCCACTCCTTGAGTCCTGGGTGGAAATCAAGGGGTGGAAATGGGAGTGTAAACTGGTATAATAGACTTTTAGATTATTAAGTGTAAATTAGACTATTACTACTCTGCAATGGAGGAAAGAAAGACTATGTCAAGAATACAGGAGGTGCCTTAGGGCATCTCTTAGTATTACCATGCCCCGTGATTAGGTCAATGGAAAACCACAACAATCCAATTCAGGCAGGACTACTAATGACCCAGACTCTTCAGAACTGGAGATTTGGGTCACCACGTCAGGTAAAAAACCAGTACCAGCTGAGGTGCTTGCTAAAGGCAAAGGGAGTACAGAATGGATGGTAGGAGAAAGTAGCTATAAATACCAGCTATGACCATGTGACCAGTTACAGAAACAAGATCTGTTATTGTTATGGGTGTTTCCTTCTTATGCTGTTATGAATACAGTTGTGTGTGTGTATTTCAAATATCTTTGTTTTCTTCCTTCTCTTATTCCCTTATCATGTAACATAAGGTGTATTGACTTTACATCGTAGCATTTAAGTATTGTTAATTTTATATCATAGTATTTAGTTTTTAATTAACAAAATAGCAAGGAGAAAAGTAAACTCACTCAAGAATACCTATTCTTCTGTGGAAGGGGTTAGTGCGTTTTCAGTTGAATGCATGATATTTGTATCATGTTAGGTAAAATTGTAACCTTGTTATTGTCTTTAAGTGGAGAGTATGGCTTAAGGAGATGTGTATGGGTGCCAAGTTGACAAGGGCTGGACTTGCGATAGTTAATTTTGTGTGTCAACTTTACTGGGTCATAGGGTACCTAGATATTTGGTTAAGTATTATTTCTAGGTGTCTCTGTGAAGGTGCTTCTGGGTGAGATTAGCATTCGAATCTAGACTGTGTAAAGCAGACTGTCCTCCCCAATGCAGGTGGGCCTCATCCAATCCTTTGAGGACCTGAACAGAACAAAAATGTGGAGGATGAGAAAATTTGCTGTTGTTGCCTGACTGCATGAGCTGAGACATCAGTTTTCTGCCATTAGACTGGGGCTTACACCATCAGCACTATTGGTTCTCAAACCGTTTAACTCAGACTATAATTACATTACCAGCTTTCCTGATTCTCCAGCTTGCAGTTGGCAGACCGTGGGACTTCTCAGGTTCCATAATCATTTGCTGATTCCTCATAATCTCTCTCTCTCTCTACACACACACACACACACACACACACACACACACACACACACACACAATTCTATTGGCTCTATTTATCTGGAGAACGCTGACTAATACACATGGCTAAATCCTTATCATTTAAGTCTTCAAATAGTATTTCCTCAGAGAAGCCTTTCCTATTACTGCCTATCCTGGGAATTGCAAATACCTCAAGGTCCCAGAGAATAGTCAGTAGCAAAGGTACCATGGTAAGTACCATTACCCAGATTCAACAATTATCAACATTGTGTCATTTTTGTTTCACCTATCTCTTCCACTGGCTTTTTACTTGATCATTTTAAACAAATCCCAAACACTGTGTCACTTCAAACCTTAAATATTTCCATATGCATGAAGACTTTTAAAAATCATAACCACTATATTATTGCTCTAACAAAATTAACAGCAAGTCCTTAATATCATATAATACCAAGAACATAGTAAAATTTCCCCCATTGCCATATATCTTAAAAAATATTTGCTGAATAAATGATAAACAAATGAATATGTATCTGACAGTAAACTTTCTAAAGCCTTGAAATATGAAACATAATCATCCTTATTAGAAACATTAGGATGACATATCAGAAGAACCATGGTTTTCAAACTTTTTAACATATTCCCCATACCTCTGTATGTTTTCAAAATTTAAAAGGTGGAGAATTAGTTCAGCAACTACTGTTTTAGTCATGCAGATGAAACCTAAGAGTAAAATTCTGTATTGGATATTTACTCAAGGAAAAAGAAGATATGTCTTTGCACAGATACTTATACAGTAATATTCATAGCAAATCGACTCATAATAACTAAACACTAGAAACAACCCAAGTATGTATCAACTAGTGAATGGATAAACTTTGATATATTCATACAATATAATGCTACTCAGCAATAAAAAAATACACAAAAAAGATGGATGAATCTTACAAACATTATGTTGAAGAAAAGAAGCCAGACGCAAGAGTATGTACTCTGTGATTCCAATTATATAAAATTTGAGAGCAGACAAAACTAATTTATAGTGAAAAGCTATCAGAATAGCGGTTGTCTGTGGGAAGTGGGGTGGGGTCGGATTGACTGGAAATGAGGCATGACAGAACTTTCTGAGGTGATGGCAATTTTATTGGGGGTTTAGTTACACAGATGTGTACACTTTTCAAAATACATGGAATGGTACCCTTAAGATTATGCATGTTTTTGTATGTAAATTTTAACAAAACAGAATAAAATATTTAGGTAGATGTCTTACTGATGTCATCTATTTACTTTGAAATGCATCAGAAACATAAGATGGCTTGACAAAAGATAAATAGAGGTATGCATATGTGGATAGATATGTGATATAGCAACATAGAAAAATGTTAGCAGAAGAATCCAGTTTGGGGTATACAGTTTGTTTACTATACAATTCTTCCAGCTTTGATATGTGTTTAAAATTTTTTAGAAATAAAATGTAGAGAAAAATCTCCATAGTGGTTTTCAGAAGATGGGAGGAAAAAAAAGGGCTAGTTTGAGAACATATATGACTTAGCCTTTCTGAGATACTTGCTGAGCTGCCTCTCTAGCTGCCTTTGGATGAACTGACCTCCACTTCCAGTTCTTGTGTAAACCGGTAGCTTTTTGGCCATATCAACAAGCATCTGCTTCTGGACCTCAGGTCTTTCTTCATTTTCATAGCGCTCCTTGTCTGTGTAGGACAAGTGGAACTGGAAGCAGGAGTGAAAGGTAAGACTTTATTATCTAAAGTTAATAGAAAAGATTAAAACCAACAACAATAACTACTTTAATGAAATTATTTGTTACCTACCCTTGAAGCTCAGGTACCACTTGGTCTTATAATGTTCCCTGGATAATTACTTCAATAATCTGGCTTTTATCTCAATTATCAAAAGCATGAGATATGTGTATTTTTTAATAAAGAAAATAAAACAGAGAGATTCAGTAACTTGCCTAAAGTTGGACTCAATCAACTAACGAGTGGCAATGCTGGACCTCAAACTCAATTCATCTGATTTCAAGACTTGTCCCTTTCCATTGATTCATAATATGATGTTGCATACAGATGTGTAACACATTTTTGCCAGGGCCCTGTTGATAATTAACCATGCTTACCAAGTTGCAAGAGTTTTCATAGGTAACACTGATAACACCCTTGGAGAAGCTGGATGAGACTGCATATTCTAATCTTGTAAATAGGTGGAAATTTAGATATTCTCACTATTGAATACTTTTTTAGTCTCGTATGGAGCTTGTTGCCACAATAGTGCCACATTTTGCTAATCTTGCAAAAGATATGCCATTGATCTTAAAAAGTAATATGAACCTGAAAGCATTTATTCTATCTGTGCCGAAGGGTAGACTGAGTTGAAAAAAAGGATCTGTGGTCAGAATTTCTAGGTTTAAGTCTCATCTCTATTACTTAACAGAAAATCACTTTGCAAAATCAGACATTCTCAACCTGTTTCTTCACATGTAAAATAGAAGAAATAATACCTACTTCATAATATTGGTGCAGAAGTGCCGGATAATAACAGGTAAATAAAAATCTCCTTTAGAAGTCTAATTTTTGAATTGTTTAAAAATATTTGATGTTGCTGCTAAGAGATTTTGTCACCACCAGGCCTGCCTTACAAGAGCTCCTGAAGGAACCACTAAACATGGAAAGAAACAACTGGTACCAGCCACTGCAAAAACATGCCAAATTGTAAAGACCATCGATGCTAGGAAGAAACTGCATCAATTAATGGGCAAAATAACCAGCTAACATCATAATGACAGGATCAAATTCACACATAACAATATTAACCTTAAAAGTAAACGGGCTAAATGCCCTAATTAAAAACACAGACTGGCAAATTGGACAAAGAGTCAAGACCCATCAGAGTGCTGTATTCAGGAGACCCATCTCACGTGCAGAGACACACATAGGCTCAAAATAAAGGGATGGAGGAAGATCTACCAAGCAAATAGAAAGCGAAAAAAAAAAAAAAAGCAGGGGTTGCAATCCTAGTCTCTGATAAAATAGACTTTAAACCAACAAAGATCAAAAGAGACAAAGAAGGCCATTACATAATGGTAAAGGGATCAATTCAACAAGAAGAGCTAACTAATCTAAATATATATGCAACCAATACAGGAGCACCCAGATTCATAAAACAAGTCCTAACAGACCTAAAAAGAGACTTAGACTCCACACAATAATAATGGGAGATTTTAACACCCCACTGTCAATATTAGACAGATCAATGAGACAGAAGGTTAACAAGGATATACAGGACTTGAACTCAGCTCTGCACCAAGCAGACCTAATAGACATCCACAGAACTCTCCACCCAATATCAACAGAATATACATTCTTCTCAGCACCACATCGTACTTATTCCAAAATTGACCACATAGCTGGAAGTAAAGCACTCCTCAAATGTGAAAGAACAGAAATCATAACAAACTGTCTCTCCGACCACAGTTCAATCAAATTAGAACTCAGGATTAAGAAACTCAGTCAAAACCGCACAACTACATGGAAACTGAACAACCTGCTCCTGAATGACTACTGGATAATGAAATGGAGACAGAAATAAAGATGTTCTTTGAAACCAATGAGAACAAAGACATAACATACTAGAATCTCTGGGACACATTTAAAGCAGTGTGTAGATGGAAATTTATAGCACTTAAATGCCCACAAGAGAAAGCAGGAAAGATCTAAAATCAACATCCTCATATTGCAATTAAAAGAACTAGAGAAACAAGAGCAAACAAATTCAAAAGCTAATGGAAGTCAAGAAATAACTAAGATCAGAGCAGAATTGAAGGAGATAGAGACACAAAAAACCCTTCAAAAAATCAATGAATCCAGGAGCTGGTTTTTTTGAAAAGATCAACCAAAGTGATAGACTGCTAGACTGCTAGCAAGACTAATAAAGAAAAGAGACAAGAATCAAATAGACACAATAAAAACTGATAAAGGGGATATCACCACCGATCCCACAGAAATACAAATTACCATCAGAGAATACTATAAACACCTCTACACAAATAAACTAGAAAATCTAGAAGAAATGAATAAATTCCTGGACACATATACCCTCCCAAGACTAAACCAGGAAGAAGCTGAATCTCTGAATAGACCAATAACAGGAGCTGAAATTGAGACAATAATTAATAGCCTACCAAACAAAAAAAGTCCAGGACCAGATGGAGTCACAGCCAAATTCTACCAGAGGTACAAAGACGAGCTGGTACCAATCCTGAAACTATTTCAATTGACAGAAAAAGAGGGAATCCTCCCTAACTCATTTTATGAGGCCAGCATCATCCTAACACCAAAGGCTGGCAGTGACACAACAAAAAAAGAGACTTTTAGACCAATATCCCAGATGAACATCGATGTGAAAATCCGCAATAAAATACTGACAAACCGAATCCAGCAGCACATCAAAAAGCTATCCACCAAGATCAAATTGGCTTCATTCCTGGGATGCAAGGCCTAGTTCAACATATGAAAATCAATAAACGTAATCCATCAAATAAACAGAACCAAAGACAAAAACCACATGATTATCTCAATAGATGCAGCAAAGGCCTTTGATAAAATTCCACAGCCCTTCATGCTAAAAACTCTCAATAAACTAGGTATTGATGGAACGTGTCTCAAAATAATAAGAGCTATTTATGACAAACCCACAGCCAGTATCATACTGAATGGGCAAAAACTGGAAGCATTCCCTTTGAAAACTGGCACAAGACAGGGATGCCCTCTCTCACCACTCCTATTCAACATCATATTGGAAGTTCTGGCCAGGGCAATCAGGCAAGAGAACGAAATAAAGAGTATTCAAATAGGAAAAGAGGAAGTCAAATTGTCCCTGTTTGCAGATGACATGATTGTATATTTAGAAAACCCCATCGTCTCAGCCCAAAATCTCCTTAAGCTGATAAGCAACTTCAGCAAAGTCTCAGGATACAAAATCAATGTGCAAAAATCACAAGCATTCTTACACACCAATAACAGACAAACAGAGAGCCAAATCATGAGTGAACTCCCATTCACAATTGCTACAAAGAGAATAAAATACCTAGGAATCTTAATCCAGTCTATCAATGATGGACATTAGGGTTGGTTCCAAGTCTTTGCTACTGTGAATGGTGCTGCAATAAACATACATTTGCATGTGTCTTTATAGCAGCATGATTTATAATCCTTTGGGTATATGCTAAGTAATGGGATGGCTAGGTCAAATGGTATTTCTATTTCTAGATCCTTGAGGAATCGCCACACTGTCTTCCACAATGGTTGAAGTAGTTTACAGTCCCACCAACAGTGTAAAAGCATTCCTATTTCTCCACAACCTCTCCAGCACTTGTTCTTTCCTGACTTTTTAATGATTGCCATTCTAACTGGTGTGAGATGGTATCTCATTGTGGTTTTGATTTGGGACAAGTTAACGGTTGGAGCACACCAACATGGCACATGTATACATATGAAACAAACCTGCACATTGTGCACATGTACCCTAGAACTGAAAGTATAATAATAAAAAATAAAAATGAAAAAATACCTAGGAATCCAACTTATAAGGGATGTGAAGGATCTCTTGAAGGAGAACTACAAACCACTGCTCAATTAAATAAAAGAGGACACAAACAAATGGAAGAACATTCCATGCTCATGGATAGGAAGAATCAATATCCTGAAAATGGTCATACTGCCCAAGGTAATTTATAGATTCAATGCCATCCCCATCAAGCTACCAATGACTTTCTTCACAAAATTGGAAAAAACTACTTTAAAGTTCATATGGAATCAAAAAAGAGCCCGAATTGCCAAGACAATCCTAAGCCAAAAGAACAAAGCTGGAGTCATCATGCTACCTGACTTCAAACTATACTACAAGGCTACAGCAACCAAAACTGCATGGTACTGGTACCAAAACAGAGATATAGCCCAATGGAACAGAACAGAGGCCTCAGAAATAACACCACACATGTATAACCATCTGATCTTTGACAAACCTGACAAAAACAAGAAATGGGGAAAGGATTCCCTATTTAATATATGGTGCTGGGAAAACTGATTAGCCAGATGTAGAAAGCTGAAACTGGATCCCTTCCTTACACCTTGTACAAAAATTAATTCAAGATGGATTAAAGACTTAAATGTTAGACCTAAAACCATAAAAACCCTAGAAGAAAACCTAGGCAATACCATCCAGGACGTAGGCATGAGCAAGGACTTCATGACTAAAACACCAAAAGCAATGGAAACAGAAGCCAAAATAGACAAATGGGATCTAATTAAACTAAAGAGCTTCTGCAGAGCAAAAGAAACTACCATCAGAGTGAACAGGCAACCTACAGAATGGGAGAAAATTTTTGCAATCTACTTATCTGACAAAGGGCTAATATCCAGAATCTACAAAGAACTCAAACAAATTTACAAGAAAAAATCAAACAATTTCATAAAAAAGTGGGCAAAGGATATGAACAGACACTTTTCAAAAGAAGATATTTATGCAGCCAAAGACACATGAAAAAATGCTCATCATCACTGGTCATCAGAGGAATGGAAATCAAAACCACAATAAGATACCATCTCATGCCAGTTAGAATGGCGATCATAGAAACAACAGTTGCTGGAGAGGATGTGGAGAAATATGAATGCTTTTACACCATTGGTGGGAGTGTAAACTAGTTCAACCATTTTGGAAGACAGTGTGGCGATTCCTCAAGGATCTAGAACTAGAAATACCATTTGACCCAGCCATCCCATTACTGGGTATATACCCAAAGGATTATAAATCATGCTGCTATAAAGACACACACACCTGTATGTTTATTGTGGCACTATTCACAATAGCAAAGACTTGGAACCAACCCAAATGTCCATCAATGATAGACTGGATTAAGAAAATGTGGCACATATACACCATGGAATACTATGCAGCCATAAAAAAGGATGAGTTCATGTCCTTTTTAGCAACATCGATGAAGCTGGAAACCATCATTCTGAGCAAACTATCACAAGGACAGTAAACCAAACACCACATGTTCTCACTCACAGGTGGGAATTGAACAATGAGAACACTTGGACACAGGGTGGGGTACATCATATACCAGGGCCTGTCATGGGGTGGGGGGCTGGGGGAGGGATAGCATTAGGAGAAATACCTAATGTAAGTGTCAAGTTGATGGGCACAGCACACCAACATGGCACATGTCTACATATGTAACAAACCTGCACGTTGTGAAAATGTACCCTAGAACTTAAAGTATAATAAAAAAAAAAAAGAATGGCAATAATTAAAAAGTCTGGAAACAACAGATGCTGGCAAGGATGTGGAGAAAGAGGAATGTTTTTATACTGTTGGTGGGAGTGTAAATTAGTCCAACCACTGTGGAAGACAGTGCGGGCATTCCTCAAGGATCTAGAATCAGAAATATCATTTGGCCCAGCAATCCCGTTACTGGGTATAAAGAGACTGTTTTTAGAGACAACTACTGGCAGAATCCTCTGAGCAACGCTGCTCTATGACAACGTTTGCTCTCTGAGAGCAGTTGGGTCCAGCACTTACCAAACATAACAGCAACGGTTGTCTCCCCTGTCAAGGCCACATACTGTAAATTTAGACAGATCCAGGTTCAAGTCCCAACCACTTAAGTGTCATTTAAATTCTGTGACTTGGAGCTTCTTGCTTAATTTCTCCAAGCTTTAATTTCCTCATCCAAGAAATAGAGATAATAATATCATCCCCATAATTACTGTTAAATGTAAAGCATTTAGCTGTGGTGTTTGGCACAGTGTAAGTACTCAAGAAATGTTAGCTAAAATAATAAACATTTATAACATTAAAAAACTGATATTTAGAAAAAATCTAAAAAATATTTGATATTGCCAATGTTTTTAATTTTAACTCTTCTAGTTGGTGTGTTGCATTAGTCTATTCTTGCAAACCATATCATTTGTAGTGGCATCTTATTGTGATTTTATTTTGTACTCCTTTGATTACTAATGATATTGAGCACCTTTTCATGAGTTTATTGGCCATTTGGATATTCTCTTGTGAAATAGCTTTTCAAGTCTTTGGTCCATTAAAAAAAGAATTGGGTTGTTTGTCTTTCTTTGGTATTAATTTGTAGAAATTCTTTATATATTTTGGATACTAGTCTTTGGTTGAATATTTTCTACCAGTCTGTGGCTTTCCCTTTTACTTCCTTTATGGTGGATTTTGATGTACAGAAGATCATGGTGGGAGTGCAGATTTATACAATCAGTTTGGAAAATTTTGTCATTATCTATTTATGCTAAATATATGCCTGTCTTATGACCCCAGCAATTTTATTCCTACTTATATACACAAGAAAAATGAGTATCTGGGTGTATATGTGTGAGCATGTATTAAAGTTTTATTTACACTCACACACACACACACGCACACACACACATAGTCTCTGATACACAGAGTCAGCCTTCCCTATGTATGGTTCCACATTCATGCATTCAACCAACTGGATTAAAAAATAGTTTTAAAATTAACAATACAAGAAAAATAATACAAATAACAAACAATACAAAAACTATTTACATAGCATTTATAGTGTATTAGTATTGTAAATAATCTAGAGATGATTTAAAATATGTAGGAGGGTGTGAATGGGTTATATGCAAACACCATGCCATTTCATGTAAGGAACCTGAGCATCTGCGATTTTGGTATCTATGGGAGGTCCTGAAACCAATCAGTGGGTACTGAGGAACAACTATATTTATATGCCAAAAGACATGTACAAGAATGTTCATTGGAGCTTTATTCATAACACACAAAACAATGGAAACAAGTATACTTCAATGGCTGAATGGTTAAACCAAGTGTGATAAAAGGGAATAACTAACAGCAATCAAAGGAAATTAACTACTGAAAAATGCATCAACATGGATAAATTTGAAAAACACTGTGTTGAGTGAAAGGTACACATAGAATAGTACCAACTAGGATTCCTTTTTTATGGACTTCAAAAACAGGCAAAACCAATCTATGGTGATAGAAGTTAGCGTAGTAGTTACCTCTAAGAGGAGGTTGATTGAAAAGAGGCATGAAGATTTATGAGATACTAGAATGTTTAAAATTTTAACCTGGATACTGATTACATAGGTATAATATATGGGGAAACATTCATTAAATTATTCTCTTTAAAACTTAATTCTGGGAGTAGAGTCTGTATGTTATACTTCAATAAAATAGCAGAACAAATAATAAAATATTTGAGATAATTTAAATATATCTAACTTAAAAAATTGAAAACATATAAAATCAAACACTGTGTTTTAAGAACCACACCTAGTGGTGCGTTTTTATGGTACTGTCATTCTCAGGTAGAGTGAGAATTAAGTACCCTGCTTGGGGTATGTGGAAATATGTAGGGGCATTTTTGGCTATTACAATGAATGTGGTGTACCATAGGCAATTAATCCTTAGCCTAGGGTGCTAAAGATTCTCCAATTAACTGAACAAATTCATACTGTTTTTCCCAACCAAAGGTCAATAGGTGGTATGGGAGGGGCCTAGATGGCTGATTAGAAGCAGCAGTCCGTGGCACTCATGGAGAGGAATGAAAGTAGTGAGTGAGTTCAGCACCTTCAACTAAAATATACAGGTTCTCGCATTCGGACTGACTAGGCAAACAACTAGACCCATAGAGAATGAAGAAAAGCAGGGTGGGGAAATAGCCCTCCCAGGAGTGGCACAGAGACAAAAAAAAAAAAAAACCCAACCCCCAGCCAAGGGAATTGGTGAATGATTGTGCCACCCTGCTCAGGAAATCACTCTTCTCCCACAGATCACTGCAACCCACCGATAAGGAGATCCTCTGGTGATCCCATGCCACCAGGGCCTTGGGTCCGATACACAAAGCTGTGTGGAGTCATGGCAGAGCAGCTGCTCAGCCACACGCAGAGACCCAGGAGTTTTACATACTCCAGCCCCAGTAGCCCCAGCAAGGTGGGAGATCCATTTGTACATACACCTAAGAAGAGGGCTAAATCTAGGGAGTCAAGCAGTGTCATTCTGCAGGCTCCACTTCCATAGCACTGTACAAGCTAAGACCCACTGGCTTGTAATTCTAGCCAGCCAACTGCAACAGGCTGAAGTCTGCCTGAGATGAGATAAAGTTCCTGTGGGGAGGGGTGGCTGCCATCTCTGTGATTCAGTCAGCTCAGCCATTCCAGCCTGCCAGCTTTGGAGAGTGCAAATGGTCCAGAGGAGGAAGGACCCCCCCACAGTGAAGCGTACCTACTTTGCCAGGTTGTGGCTAGGCTGCTTCTATAAGCAGGACCCCAATCCATTCCTCCTCACTGGGTGGAGCCTGTCTGTGGGGACTTCAGCCACTCCAGCCAGGGTAATACAGAGAGAGCTCTGATTTCTCCCTGGGACAGAGCTCCTGGGGGATGGGGCAGCCACCATATCTGCAGTTCAGTGAACTCAGCCATTTCAGCCTCCAGTTTTAGAGAATGAAAATTGTCCCGATGAGGAAGGGTCAGTTTGGAAAATTTTGGACTTATCTATTTATGCTAAATATATACAACACAATGCAGGACAGCTGCTTTGGCAGATCATGGCCAGACTGCTGCTTTTTTGTTTGTTTGTTTTTTTGAGATGGAGTTTCACTCTTATTGCCCAGGCTGGAGTGCAATGGCACAATCTCAGTTCACTGCAACCTCTGCCTCCCAGGTTCAAGCGATTTTCCTGCCTCAGCCTCTCAAATAGCTGGGATTACAGGCATGGGCCACGATACCTGGCTAATATTGTATTTTTAGTAGAGATGGGGTTTCTCCATGTTGGTCAGGCTGGTCTCGAACTCCCGACCTCAGGTGATCTGCCTGCCTTGGCCTCCTGAAGTGATGGGATTACAGGCGTGAGCCACCACGACTGGCCAGACTGCTTCTTTAAGTGGGACCCCAACCCATTTCTCCTCACTGGGCAGGACCTCCCTGTGGGGTCTTCAGCCACTTCACCTAGGCTTATAGGGACAGAGCTCTGAACTTTCCCTGGGATGGAGCTTCCAGGGGGAGGGGTGGCTGTTATCTCTGTGGTACAGTTGATTCAGCCATTCCAGTCTGCTGGCTTTGCAGACTCCAAATTTTCTGGACAAGGATGGGTTCCCTCCAGTAGAGCAAACCTGCTCTACCAAAAAGCAGCCAGACTGCTTCTTTAAGTGGGTCCCTGTTTCCACTCCTCCTGACTGGGTGAAACTTCCCAACAGGGGTCTCGAGATACCTCCTATAGGTGCATTTGGGCCAGAAACAGGTCATTACCCCCCTGGGATGGAGCTTCCAGAGGAAAGAGAAGGCTGCCATCTTTGTTGTTTCACAGCCTTCACTGGTGATACATCCAGGTATGAAAAAAAAATGAGGCAAGTAGGGTCTGGAGTAGACCTGCAGCAAACCACAGCAGCCCTATAGGAGAGTGACCTGACTGTTAAAAGAAAAACAAACAGAAAACAACAACATCAACAGAAAAGACCCCACAAAAAACTCATTCAAAGGTCAGCAACCTCAAACATTGAAGATAGATAAGCCCACAAATATGAGAAATAATCAACACAAAAAGGCTGAAAACAAAACGCCAGAGTGTCTCTACTCCTTCAAATGAATGCAACACCTCTAGAGCAAGGGCACAGAACTGGGCTGAGGTTAAGATGCCTGAATTGACAGAAGTAGGCTTCAGAAGGTGGGTAATAACAAACTTCACTGAGCTAAAGGAGCATGTTGTAACCCAATGCAAAGGGGCTAAGAATCATGATAAAACAATACAGGAGCTGATAGCCAGAATAGCCAGTTTAGGGAGGAATATAACCGACATGACGGAGCTAGAAAACACAATATGACAACTTTACTATGCAATCACAAGTATCAATAGCAGAATAAATAAAGCAGAGGAAGGAATCTCAGAGCTTGAAGACTATCTTTCTGAAATAAGACAGACAAGAATAGAGAATAAGGAATAAAATGGAATGAATAAAATCTGAGAAATATGGAATTATATAAAGAGAGCAAACCTACAACTGATTGGGGTACCTGAAAGAGATGGCGTGAATTGAACCAAGCTGGAAAATATATTTCAGGATATCATCCAGGAGAACTTCTCCAGCCTAGCAAGACAGGCCAACATTCAAATTCAGGAAATGCAGAGAACCCCAGTAAGATACTCCATGAGAAAATCAATTCCAAGACACATAATCATCAGATTCTCCAAGGTTGAAATAAAGAAAATATTCAGGGCAGCCAGAGCAAAAGGCCACATTACCTACAAAGGAAAGTAGATCAGACTAACAGCAGATCTCCCAGTGGAAACCCTAAAAGCCAGAAGAGATTGGGGCCAATATTCAAAATTTTTAAAGAAAATAATTTTCAGCCCAGTGTTTGACACCTACCAAACTAAGCTTCCTAACTGAAGGAGAAATAAGATCCTTTTCAGACAAGAAAATACTGAGGGAATTAATTGCCACCAGGCCTGCCTTGCAAGACCTCCTGAAGGAAGCACTAAATATGGAAAGGGAAGACTGTTACAAGTCACTACAAAAACACACTGAAGTACACAGACCAGTGACACTATGGAATGACCACATAAAGAAGTCTGCAAAATAGCAAGCTAGCATCATGATGACAGGATCAAACTCACACATAACAATATTAACCTTAAGTGTAAATGGGCTAAATGTCTCAATTAAAAGACACAGACTATAAATCTGGACAAAGAGCCAAGACCCATTGGTATGCTGTCTTCAAGAGACCCATCTCAAGTGCAAAGACACACATAGGCTCAAAATAAAGGGATGGAGGAAAATTTATCAAACAACTGAAAAACAGAAAAAAGTAGAGGTTACAATCCTAGTTTCTAACAAAACTGACTTTAAACCAACAAAAATAAAAAAAGACAAAGAAGGACATTACATAATGGAAAAAGGTTCAATTCAACAAGAAGAGCTTTCTAAATATATATGCACCAAATACAGGAGCACCCATATTCATAATGCAAGTTCTTAGAGATCTACAAAAAGACTTAGATTCCAACACAGTAATAGTGAAAGACTTTAACACTCCACTGACAGTATTAGTCAGATCATCAACACAGAAAATTAACAAGGATATGCAGAACCCGAACTCATCTCTGGATCAAGAGGACCTGATAGATATCTACAGAACTCTTCAGCCAGAAACAACAGAATAAACACTCATCTCATTGCCACATGGCACTTACTCTAAAATTGAGCATATAAACGGAAGTAAAACACTCCTCAGCAAATGCATAAGAACTGAAATCATAACAGTCTCTCAGACCAAAGCATAATAAATTAGAGCTCAAGATTAAGAAATTAACTCAAAACCACACCACTACATGGAAATTGGATAACCTGCTCTTGAATGACTCTTGGGCAAATAATGACATTAAGACAGAAATCAACAAGTTCTTTGAAATGAACGAGAACCAAAAGACAATGTACCAGAATCTCTGGGACACAGCTAAAATAGTGTTAAGAGGGAAATTTATAGCACTAAATCCCCACACCAAAAAGCTAGAAAGATCTCAAATTGACACCCTAATATCACAACTAAAAGAACTAGAGAACCAAGAGCAAAGAAACACCAAAGCTAGCAGAAGACGAGAAATAGCCAAGATCAGAGCTGAACTGAAGGAGATATAGACATGAAAAAACTCTTCAAAAAAAAATCAACAAATCCAGGGTTTTTAAAATTAATCAAATAGATAGACCACTAGCCAGAATAATAAAGAAGGAAAGAGAGAAGAATCAAATAAACACAATCAGAAATGATCAGGGGATATCACCACTGATCCCACAGAAATACAAACAACAATCAGAGAATACTATAAAACCTCTATGTACATAAACGAGAAAATTTAGAATAAATTCCGGGGTACATACACCCTCCCAAGACTGAACAAGGAAGAAATTAAATCCTTGAATAGACCAATAATGAGTTCTGAATTTGAGGCAGTAATAAACAGCCTACCAATCAAAAAAAGCCCAGGACCAGATGAATTCACAGCTGAATTCTACCAGAGTTACAAAGAAAAGCTGGTATCATTTCTATTGAAACTATTCCAAAAAATTGAAAAGGAGAGACTCTTCCCCAACTCATTCTGTGAGGCTAACTTCATCTTGATACCAAAACCTGGGAGAGATACAACAAATTCTGCACAGCAAAAGAAACTACCATCAGAGTGAACAGGCAACCTACAGAATGGGAGAAAATTTTTGCAATCTACTTATCTGACAAAGGGCTAATATCCAGAATCTACAAAGAACTCAAATTTACAACAACAACAACAACAACAACAACAACAACAACAAAAAAACCCATCAAAAAGTGGGCGAAGGATATGAACAGACACTTCTCAAAAGAAGACATTTATGCAGCCAACAGACACATGAAAAAATGCTCATCATCACTGGCCATCAGAGAAATGCAAATCAAAACCACAATGAAATACCATCTCACACCAGTTAGAATGGCGATCGTTAAAAAGTCAGGAAACAACAGGAGGGATGTGGAGAAATAGGAACAATTTTACACTGATGGTGGGACTGTAAACTAGTTCAACCATTATGGAAGACAGTGTGGCCATTCCTCAAGGATCTAGAACTAGAAATACCATTTGACCCAGCCATCCCATTACTGGGTATATACCCAAAGGATTATAAATCATGCTGCTATAAAGACACACACACGCGAATGTTTATTGGCGGCACTATTCACAAAAGCAAAGACTTGGAACCAACCCAAATGTCCAACAATGATAGACTGGATTAAGAAAATGTGGCACATATACACCATGGAATACTATGCAGCCATATAAAAGGATGAGTTCATGTCCTTTGCAGGGACACGGATGAAGCTGGAAACCATCATTCTCAGCAAACTATCACAAGGACAAAACACCAAACACCGCATATTCTCACTCCTAGGTGGGAATTGAACAATGAGTATACTTGGACACAGGAAGGGGAACGTCACACACTGGGGCCTGTTGTGCGGTAGGGGAAGGGAGGAGGGAAAGCATTAGGAGATATACCTAATGTAAATGACGAGTTAATGGGTGCAGCACACCAACATGGCACATATATACATATGTAACAAACCTGCACATTGTGCACATGTACCCTAGAACTTAAAGTATAATAAAATAAAATAAAATAAAAAATAAACTCACAAAAAATAAAAATAAAAACTGCTACCTCCTGCTTGTTAAAAAAAAAAAAGAAAACATCAGGTCAATATCCTTGATAAACATTGATGTAAAAATCCTCAATAAAATACTGGCATAATGAATCCAGCAGCATATCAAAAAGCTATTCACAACAATCAAGGTGGCTTCATCCCCAGATACAAGGTTCATTCAACATATGCAAACCAATAAATGTGATTTATCATATAAACAGAACTAAAGACAAAAACCACATCATTATCTCAATAGATGCAGGCCTGTGATAAAATTGAACATCTCTTCATGTTTAAAACTCTCAATAAACCAGGTATTGAAGGAACATATCTCAAAATAATAAGAGCCATTTATCACAAACCCACAGGTAATATCATACTAAGTGGGCAAACCTGGAAGCATTTCCCTTGAAAACTGGCACAAGATAAGGATGCCCTCTCTCACCACTCCTATTCAACATATTATTGGAAGTTCTGGCCAGGGCAATCAGCCAAAAGAAAGAAATAAAGGGCATTCAAATAGGAATAAAGGAAGTCAAACTATCCTTGTTTGCACATGACATGATCCTATATGTAGAAAACCCTATTGTCTCAGCTCAAAAGCTTCTGAAGCTAATAAGCAACTTCAGCAAGGTCTCAGGATACAAAATTAATGTGCAAAAATCGCTAGCCTTCCTATACATCAACAACTGGTAAGCAGAGAACCAAATTATAAATGAAATCCCATTCACAATTGTCACAAAAAGAATAAAATACCTAGGAATACAGCTAACAAGAGAAGTGAAATACTTCTTCAAGGAGAACTACAAACCACTGCTCAACAAAATCAGAGAGGACACAAACAAATGTAAAAACATTCCATGCTCATGAGATAGGAAGAATCAATATCGGGAAAATGGCCAAACTGCCCAAAGTAATTTACGGATTGAATGCTATTCCCATTAAACTACCATTGGCATTCTTCAGAGAATTAGAAAAAGCTATTTAAAAATTCGTATGGAACCAAAAAAGAGCCTGAATATCCAAGACAATCCTAAGAAAAAAGCTAAAGGCACCATGCTACAGACTTCAAGCTATACTACAAGGCTACAGTAACCAAAACAGTATGGTATGGGCAGAAGAACAGACACATAGACCAATGGAACAGAAAACAGAACCCAGAAATAAGACCACACGCCAAAAACATGTGATCTTTGACAAATCTGACAAAAACTAGCAATGGGGAAAGGATTCCCTATTTAGTAAATGATGCTGGGAGTGCTGCCTAGCCATATGCAGAAAATTGTAACTGGCCCCCTTCCTTACACCTTATATAAAAGTTAACTCAAGATGGATTAAAAGACTTAAGTATAAAACCTGAAACTGTAAAAACCCTAGAAGAAAATCCAGGCAATACTATTCAGGACATAGGCACAGGCAAATATTTCATGATGAAAACACCAAAAGCAATTGCATCAAAAGAAAAAATTGACAAATGGGATGTAATTAAAGAGTTCCTGCACAGCAAAAGAAACCATCATCAGAGTGAACACACATCCTAAAGAATGGGAGGAAAGTTTTACAATCTCTCCATCTAACAAAGGTCTAATATCCAGAGTCTATTACACAAGGAACTTAAATTTCTAAGAAAAAAACAAACAACCCCATTAAAAAGTGGGCAAACGACATGAACAAACACTTCTGAAAAGAAGACATACATGTGGCCAAAACAAACATGTAAAAAAAGCTCAACATCACTGGTTATTAAACACAAATCAAAGCCACAAAGAGATACTATCTCACGCCAGTCAGAATGGCTATTACTAAAAAGTCAAAAGCAACAGATGCTTACAAGGTTGCAAATAAAAGAATGCCTTTACACTGTTGGTGGGAGTGTAAATTAGTTCAATCATTGTGGAAGATAGTGTGGCAATTCCTTGAAGACCTAGAGCCAGAAATACCATTTGACCCAGCAATCCCATTACTTGGTATATACCCAAAGAAATATAAATTATTTGAGTTTAAAGATACATGCATTAATTGTAAGTTTCCTGAGGCCTGCCCAGCCATGTGTAACTGTGAGTCAATTAAACCTCTTTTCTTTAAAAATAAATAAATAAATAAAGATACATGCATGCATATGTTCATTGCAGCACTATTCTCAATAGCAAAGACATGAAATCAACCTAAATGTCCATCAATGATAGACTGGATAGAGAAAATGTGGTACATATACACCATGGAATATTATGTAGCCATAAAATGGAAGGAGATCATGTCCTTTACAGGGACGTGGGTGGAGTTGGAAGCCATTATCTTCAGCAAACTAACACAGGAACAGATAACCAAACACCATACGTTCTAACTTATAAGTGGGAGCTGAACAATGTGAACATATGGACACAGGAAGAGGAACAACACACACTGGGGCCTGTTGGGGTGGGGGGAGGGACAGCATCAGGAAGAGGAGCTAATGGATGCTGGGATTCACACCTAGGTGATGGGATTATCTGTGCAGCAAAGCACCATGGCAAACATTTACCTGTATAACAAATCTGCATATCCTGCACATGTACCCCTGAACTTAAAATAAAAGTTTAAGACAAAGAAAAAAACAAAAGTCAATAAACTGATATTATAAAACAGTAGCTAAATGAACTAAATACTGCAAAGTAATATGAAAAACAACTGGTTATTTTGTTTACTTAGAAGAACAGTTATACCAGTTAAGACAAAATTATAAGGTTTTAAAAATTCTTTTTAACATTATAATTAAAAGTAGCACCTTGTGGTGGCACTTTAATTTCTGGGATGTCCTTGGGAATATAACTTCCTTATAGTACACTGCACCTACTTGAAAGGCACAGGAAGAGGACTTTCTATTTGTATGTGATAAATATCTCATGTCTACTCAACAAACTGGCTTTGGTTTGGAATAAGATGTCAGGCCTGGATGCCCTAATTCTGGCACTAACAAGCCTTATTGAAAACTTATAATACAGTGAGCCAGTAAATGCATTTTGGATGAGGCAATTGATGATAGATTGGGATGTACTTGGTATTAAAGAATGTAATATTGTGGCTATTAAATTGGCCCAATGTACTCTCCTTTTCTTTTTACAAGTTAAAAATAATAAAGATGTGGTCTTAAGTGTTAGATATTTGTAGTGGATGTCTAAATTCTGTCATCATCTCACCCAGGTTAGGGCTATGAAATTCCCAAACAATCAGACTTTCTACTGGCCTACAAGCTTCATAAGGTGATGACGACAGTCATTTTTATTTAGGCAAAATTCACATAACATAAATTCCATTTAAAGTGTCCATTTTATAGTGTACAATTCAGTAGCATTTAGTACAGAGTGTTGTGCAACCATTACCACTATCTAGTTCCAGAACAGTTTCATCTCCCCAAAAGGAAACGCCATACCTAATAACAGTTATTCTCCATTTCTCTCTATCCCCAGAGCCTGGGAAATATTAATTTGAATTCTGTCTCTATGGATTTGCCTTTCTGGATATTTCACATAAATGTAATCAAAACTATGTGGCCTTCAGTGTCTGGTGTCTTTCAACTGGCATAATTTTTTTTTTTTTAGACAGAGTTTTGCTCTCTGTTGCCTAGGCTGGAGTGCAATAGCACAATCTCGGGTCACCACAACCTCTGCCTCCTGGGTTCAAGCGACTTTCCTGCCTCCGCCTCCCGAGTAACTGGGATTACTGGCATGCACCACCATGCCCGGCTAATTTTGTATTTTTAGTACAAACGAGGTTTCTCCAAGTTGGTCAGGCTAGTCTCGAACTCCCGACCTCAGGTGATCCGCCTGCCTCGGCCTCTCAAAGTGCTGGGATTACAGGCATGAGCCACGTGCCCAGCCCTGGCATAATGTTTTCAAGGTTCATCCGTGTTGTACCATGTATCAGTACTACATTCCTTTTCATGGCTGAATAAAATTCCGGCCAGCATATGGACATACAACACCTTCATTATCCATTTATTCACTGATGAAAATTTGGACTGTTTCTACCTTTTGGCTATAGTGAATAGTGCTGCTATGAATAGTTATGTATAAGTACTTGTTTGAACACCTGTTTTCAATTATTTTGGGTATATATCTAGGAGTGGGATTTCTGGGTCACATGGTAATTATATATTTAACTTCATGAAAATTTGCACAGCTGTTTTCACATCAGTCATACCATTTTACATTCCTAGTAGCAATGTATGAAGATTCTGATTTCTTCACATCCTCTCCAAGAGTTATTATTTTTCATTCATTCATTTATTTAATTTGGCTATCCTAGTAGGTATCTATCATGGTCTTGTTTGCAATTCTCTAGTAACTAATGATGTCAAGCATCTTTTCTGTGCTTTTTGGCTATGTGTATATATTCTTTGGAGACATGTCTATTCAAATCCTTTCACCAGTTTTAAATTTGGTTGTTTGTTTTCTTGTTGTTTATTTGTAGAAATTCTTGATATATTCTGAACACTTGACACATCAGATATATGACTTGCAAATATTTTCTCCCATTCTTTGGATGATCATCTCACTTTCTTGATAGTGTTGTTTGATGTACAAAAGGCTTTTTTTTTAACTTTGATGAAGTCAAATTTATCCACTTTTTCTTTTATTACTTGTGCTTTTGGTGTCATATCAAAGAATTCATTGCCAAATCCAAGATAATAAAGATTTTCCCCTAAGTTTTACTCAAAGAGTTTTGTAAGTTTAGGCCTTACATTTAAGTATTTGGTCCTTTTTAAAATAATGTGATAAATATGTGTAATGAAATTTAACCATTTTAAATTATATAGTTCAGTGGTATTAAGTACATTCACATTACTGTTCAACCATCACTACCATCCATCTCCAGAACTTTATTCATCTTCCCAAACTGATATTCTATACTAATTAAATAACTCCACATTTCCCTCTCCTCCCAGTCTTAGCAAAGACCATTCTACTTTTTCTCTGTGAATTCGTCTACTTTAGGTACCTCATATAAGTAGAATCATACATATTAGCCTTTTGTTACTGGTTCATTTCACTTAGTACGATGTCCTGAAGTTTCGTCCATGTGGTAGCATGTGTCAGAATTTCCCTCTCTTTCCAAAAGCTGAATAATATTCCATTGTATGTATATACTTGATTTTACTTACCAGTTCATTTGGTTGCTTCCACCTTTTGGCTATTGTGAATAACACTATAAACATAGGTATACAGCCATCTCTTTGAGACCTTGCTGTTAACTCTTTTGGGTATAAACCCAAAAGTGGAATTGCTAGACCCTGTGGTGGTGCTATTTTCAACTATTTGAGGAACCATTATACTGTTTTCCATAGCAGTTACACCATTTTACCATTCCCACCAACAGCCTTCAAATGTTCCAATTTCTTTACATCTTCACCAACACTTGCTGTTTTACAGTTTTTTTTTATAGTAAGCCTTTTAATAAAGATTTTAATAAAGGGTGTGAGGTGGTATCTCATTGTTTTGATTTGCATTAATCTAATGATTAACGATATTCAGCATCTTTTCATGTGCTTCTTTGTGATGGTTAATATTGAGTGTCAACTTGATTGGACTGAAGGATGCAAAGGATCCTGGGTGTGTCTGCAAGGCTGCTGCCAAAGGAGATTAACATTTGACTCGGTGGGATGGGGAAGGCAGACCCACCCTTAATCTGAGTAAGCACCATCTAATCAGCTACCAGCGAATATAAAGCAGGCAGGAAAACGCGAAAAGACTAGACTGCCTAGCCTCCAAGGCTACATCTTTCTGCCAAGCTGAAGCCTTCCTGCCCTCGAACATCGGACTCCAAGTTCTTCAGTTTTGGGACTCAGACTGGCTTTCCTTGCTCCTCAGCTTGCAGATGGTCTATTGTGGGCCCTTGTGATTGTGGGAGTTAATACTTAACAAACTCCTGGAGTTTCACGGCTTGTGAGAGGCGAGGAGTTTAGTGACTCTATACATAATACCTTTGACCATATGTGGAGAACCAAGGAACATAATCTTTCTCCCATCCTTCCCCAAAGAAACATGTGGCCTTTTACCAGGGTAACTGCATTGGGGAAAGGGAAATGATCAGACATTTTGGGAACTACTGGACACTGGCTCTGAGCTGATGATTCCAGGCAAGCAAAAATGTCATTACGGTCCTCCAGTTAAAGTAGGGGCTTATGGAGGTCAGGTAATTAATGGAGTTTTAGCTCAGGTCTGATTTACAGTGTCCGGTGTCCAGTGGGTCCCCGGACTCATCTTGTGGTCATTTCCCCAGTGCCAGAATGCATAATTGGCATAGACATACTTAGCAGCTGGCAGAATCCCCACAATGGCTCCCTGACTGGTAGGGTGAGGGTTATTATGGTGGGAAAGACCAAATGGAAGCCATTAGAGCTGCCTCTACCTAGAAACACAATAAATCAAAAACAGTATCACATCCCTGGAGGGATTGTGATTAGTGCCACCATCAGGGACTTGACAGATGCAGCGGTGGTGATTCCCACTACATCCTCCTTCAACTCTCCAATTTGGCCTGCACAGAAAACAGATGGATTTTGGAGAATTACAGTGGATTATCGTAAGCTTCACGATGACTCCAATTGCAGCTGCTATAACAGATGTGTTTTCATGGCTTGAGCAAATTAACACATCTCCTGGTACCTGGTATGCAGACATTGACTTAGTAAATGCCTTTTTCTCCATTCCTGTCCATAAGGCCCACCAGAAGCAATTTGCCTTCAGCTGGCAAGGCCAGTAATATACCTTTATTGTCCTACCTTAGGAGTATATCAACTCTCTGTCTTTGTGACATTATCTTATTGAGAGACCTTGATCGTTTTTTGCTTCTGCAAGATATCACACTGGTCCATTACATTGATGACATTATGCTGATTGGATCCAGTGTGTAAGAAGTAGCAAATACACTGGACTTATTGGTGAGACAATTGCATGCCAGAGGATGGGAAATAAATCTGACTAAACTTCAGAGACCTTCTACCTCAGTAAAATTTCCAGGGTTCCAGTGGTGTGAGGCCGTCAAAATATTCCTTCTGAGGTGAAGGATAAGTTGCTGCATTTGGCCCCTCCTACAACCAAGAAATTAGCACAATGCCTAGTGGGCCTATTTGGATTTTAGATGCAACACATTCCTCATTTGAGCATGTTACTCTGGCCCATTTATCGAGTGGCCCAAAAGGCTGCCAGTTTTGAGTTGGGTCCAGAACAGGAGAAGGCTCTGCAACAGGTCCAGGCTGCTGTGCAAGCTGCTCTGCCACTTGGGCTATATGACCCAGCAGATCCAACGGTGCTTGAGTTGTCAGTGGCAGATAGGGATGCTGTTTGGAGCCTTTGGCAGGCTCCCACAGGTGAATCACAGCAGAGGTCTCTAGGATTTTGGAGCAAGGCCCTGCCATCTTCTGCAGATAACTACTCTCCTTTTGAGAGACAGCTCTTGGCCTATTACTGGGCTTTGGTGGAAACTGAACGATTGACTATGGGTCATAAAGTCACCATGTGACCTGAACTGTCTATCATGAACTGGGCACTCTGTGACCCATCTAGCCATAAAGTTGGTTGTGCACATCAGTATTCGATCATCAAATGAAGTGGTATATACGTGATCATGCTCGAGCAGGTCCTGAAGGCACAAGTTACATGACGAAGTAGCTCAAATGCCCATGGTCTCCACTCCTGCCACCTTGCCTTCTCTCCCCCAGCCTGCACTGATGGCCTCATGGGGGGTTCACTATGATCAGTTGACAGAGGAAGAGATTACTAGGGCCTGGTTCACAGATGGTTCTACACGAAATGCAGGCACCACCCAAAAGTGGACAGCTGCAGCACTACAGCCCCTTTCTAGGACATCCCGGAAGGACAGCGGTGTAAAGAAATCTTCCCATGGGGCAGAACTTTGAGCACCACACCTGGTTGTGCACTTTGCATGGAGGAAGAAATGGCCAGATGTGCAATTATATACTGATTCATGGGCTGTAGCCAATGGTTTGGCTGGATGGTTAGGGATTTGGAAGAAGCATGATTGGAAAATTGGTGACAAAGAAATTTGGGGAAGAGGTGTGTGGATGGACCTCTCTGAGTGGTCATAAACTGTGAAGATATTTGTATCCCATGTGAGTGGTGACCAATGGGTGACTTCAGCAGAGGAGGATTTTAATAATCAAGTGGATAGGACGACCTGTTCTGTGGACATCACTCAGCCTCTTTCCCCAGCCACCCCTGTCATCGTCCAATGGGCCCATGAACAAAGTGGCTGTGGTGGCAAGGATGGAGGTTATGCATGGGCTCAGTGACATGGACCTCCACTCACCACGGTCGACCTGGCTATGGCCACTGCTGAGTGCCCAATTTTGCCAGCAGCAGAGACGAACACTCAGCATTCAAACTGGCACCATTTCTTGGGGTGATCAGCCAGCTACCTGGTGGCAGGTTGATTATACTGGACTTCATTTATTAGGAATGGGCAGAGGTTTTTCCTCACTGGAATAGATACTGACTCCGAATACAGGTTTACCTATCCTGCACACAATGCTTCTGTCAATACAATCCATGGACTCATGGAATCCCTTATCCACCATCACGGTAATCCACACAGCACTGCCTCTAACCAATGCACTCACGGCTAAAGACGTGAGGCAGTGGGCTCATGCTCATGGAATTCCCATGTTCCCTATCATCCCGAAGCAGCTGGATTGATAGAACAGTGGAATAGCCTTTTGAAATCACAATTACAATGTCAACTAGGTGACAATACTTCGCAGAGCTGGGGCATAGTTCTCCAGAAGGCCGTGTATGCTTTCAATCAGCATCCAATATATGGTACTCTTTCTTGCATAGGCAGGATTCATGTGTCTAGAAATCAAGTGGTGGAAGTGGAAGTGGCACTACTCACTATCACCCCTAGTGATCCACTAGCAAAATTTTTGCTTCCTGTTCCCACAACATTATGTTCTGCTTGCCCAGAGGTCTTTGTTCCAGATGGAGGAACATTGCCACCAGGAGACACAACGATTCCATTAAACTGGAAGTTAAGATTGCCACCTGGACAGTTTGGGCTCCTCCTACCTTTAAGTCAACAAGCTAAGAATGGAGTTATAGTGTTCCCTGGGGTGACTGACCCAGACTATCAAGATGAAATCAATTTATTACTCCACAACGGAGGTAAGAAAGAATATGCATGTAATATAGGAGTAGAAGGTGGTCATCAATACCAGCTACAACCACGTGACCAGTTGCAGAAACAAGAACTAAAATTATCATGAGTATTTCCTCCTTCTTTTCTTAAAAACATATTTGTGCATGTATACACTCGTACTAAGAAAATATCTTCCATTCCCTTTTTCCTTTATCATGTGACATAAGATTTATTGACTTCATATCAGCATTTAAGTATTGTTAACTTTATGTAATAGCATTTGGTTTGGGTATTGGTGCGTTTCTGGTTGTACAAAGGATAGTTGTATCATGTCAGGCATAATTATGACCTTATTATTGTCTTTATTTGAAGATTATGTATGGTCTCAGGAGATGTGTATGGTTTCAACTTGACAAAGGGTGGACTTGTGATGGTTAATACTGAGTGTCAACTTGATTGGATTGAAGGATGCAAAGGACTGATCCTGGGTGTGTCTGTGAGGGTGCTGCCATAGGAGATTAACATTTGAGTCAGTAGGCTTGGGAAGGCAGACCCACCCTTAATCTGGATGGGCACCATCTAATCAGCTACCAGTGAATATAAAGCAGGCAGAAAAACGTGAAAAGACTAGACTGGCCTAGCCTCCAAGCCTCGATCTTTCTCCTGTGCTGGACCTTTCATGCCCTCAAACATCGGACTCCAACTTCTTCATTTTTGGGATTCAGACTGGCTTTCCTTGCTCCTCAGCTTGCTGATGGCCTATTGTGAGACCTTGTGATTGTGTGAATTAATACTTAATAAACTCCCCTTTATATATATATATATATATATATACACACAAACACACACATATATGTACTTTTATTATACTTACACTTTTATATACTCCCATATGTGTGTGTATATATATATAATCCCCTTTATATATATATATAATCCCCTTTATATATATATAATCCTCTTTATATATATATATATAATCCCCTTTATACACACACACACACACACACACACACACACACACACACACACACACAATTAGTTCTGTCCGTCTAGAGAACCCTGACTAAAATATTCCTGATCATTGAGGTATCTTCTTTGGAGAACTGTCAAGTTATTTACCCATTTTTAAAACTGATCTGCACATATAACCCTTGAAACTAAAATAAAAATTGAAATTATTTTTAAAAAATAAAATGAGTTGGCCGGGCGCGGTGGCTCATGCCTGTAATCCCAGCACTTTGGGAGGCCGAGACGGGTGGATCATGAGGTCAGGAGATCGAGACCATCCTGGCTAACACGGTGAAACCCCATCTCTACTAAAAAAAATACAAAAAATTAGCCAGGCATGGTGGCGGGTGCCTGTGGTCCCAGCTACTCGGGAGGCTGAGGCAGGAGAATGGTGTGAACCCGGAGGTGGAGCTTGCAGTGAGCCGAGATTGCGCCGCTGCACTCCTGCCTGGGCGACAGAGCGAGACTCCGTCTCAAAAAAAAAAAAAATAAATAAAAATAAATTAAAAAACGTTTTTTGTTTAGCTGTAGTTTTTAAATATTCTGTATAATAACTCTTTATCTAACATATTACTTATATTTTCTGCTTTTCTGTAGCCTGCCTTTTCACTCTGTTAAATGTAGCCTTTGACATATGAAAATTTTAAATTATGATGTAGTCCAATTTATGTATGTTTACTTTTTTACAGTGTCGGTGTCATATCCAAGAAATTCCCAAACCAATGTTATAAAAATATTCCTCTGTGGATTTTTTTTTCTAAGTTTTATAATCCTAGCTCTTAAGTTTAGATCTTGGATCTATTTTAAGTTAATTTTTATATATGGTGTGAGGTAAGGGTTCTACATCATTATTTTGGATATGGACATCCAGTTATCCCAACACCACTTGTTGAAGACTGTGCATTCTCCATTAGAATGCTTTTAGCATGGTTGTTGAAGATTTCTGACCAAATATGCAAGTGTTTGTTGTTGGGCTCTTTATCCTATTCCATTGTTCTACATATCTGTCCTTATGCTAGTACCACATTGTTTTGATTACTGTAGCTTTGTAGTAAATTCTGAAATCAGGAAGTGTGAAGCTACAACTTTGTTCTTTTTCAAGATTGTTTTTGGTATGTGGGATCTCTTGATATTCCATATAAATTTTAGAAAATGACTTTTTATTTCTGCAAAAAAAAGATCATTGGGATTTTGATATAAATTGCATTAAATCTATAGATTGATTTGGATAGTATTTACGTTTTAACAATATTAACTCTTCCAATTCATGAATACAGGATGCTTTTCCCTTTATTCATGTCTACTTTCTTTCAGTGGCATTTTTTAGTTTTCACTTTAGAAGTCTTTCACTTTTTTTGGTTATGTTTATTCCTAAGTATTTTATTGTTTTTGGTGCTATTATAAATGAAATTGCTTTTTTAGTTTCCTTTCAGATTGTTCATTGTTAGCGTATCAAAACATAATTGGTTTTTGCGTGATGTGGTGATTTTGTATCCTGCAACTTTGCTGAATTCATTTATTATTTATAATAGGGTTTTACATGTGGAATATTTACGGTTTTCTATATGTAAGATCATACCTACAAACAGAGATAATTTTACTTCTTCCTGTTCAATTTCAATGTCTTTTATTTGATTTTCTTGCCTACTTGCACTAGCCAGAGGAAATGTTTCTTATTTTTTTTTAAGAAATTTGGGAAGGATTAATGTTAATTATTCCTTAAATATTTGATAGAATTCATCTGTGAAGCCATCTGGTCCTTGGGTTTTCTTTGTTGGCAGGTTTTTGATTACTAATTCTATATCTTTACTTGTTAAAAGTCTATTCAGATTTTTTATTTCTTCTTGAGTCAGTTTTGGCAGTTTGTGTCTTTCTATAAGTTTTTCCATTTCATCTAGGTTATCAAATTTAGGGGCACACAATTCTTCATATTATTTTCTTATAATTCAATTTATTTAAAGTTGGTAGTTACATCTCCACTTTCACTTCTGATATTAGTAACTTACGTCTTCCTTTTTTCCTCCCTCCTTCCCTTCCTTTGTTCCTTCCTTCTTTCCTTTCTTCCCTCCCTCCCTTCCTAATATAAGTAATTTGTGCCTGTACTCTTTTTATCTTCCTTTCTCCTCCCTTCCCTCCCTTCTCCTCTCCTCCTCTTCCTCCCCTCCCTTCCCTTCTCTCCTCTTTTCCCTTCTCTTCCCTCCTTCTCTCCTTTTCAGTCTAGCTAAATAAAGGTTTGACAATTTTGTTAACCCTCAGTTTTGGTTTTGTTGGGTCTCTGTATTATTTTCTATTCCTTATTTTGTTTACTTCTGTTCTAATCTTTATTATTTCCTTCTGATTACTTTGGTTTTAGATTGCTATTTATTTTATGGTTTTTTAAGATGAAAAGTCAGACTATTTCGAAATTTTTATCCTTTTTAAATGAAGGTACTTACAGCCATAATTTTTTTTCTGAGCACTGCTTTATTGCATCCCCTAATTTCTGGTAAGTTTTTTCTTGTTTTCATTCATCTCAAAATATTTTCTAATTTCCCTTATGCTGTCTTATTTGATTCATTTGTTAAGCATGTGTTTAATTTCCACATATTTATGAAACTGTAGATTTCTTTGTGTTATTGATTTCTGGTTTCATTCCATCACAATCAGAGAAGATATTTTGTGTCTTTTAAATTTATTGAGTCTTGTATTATGGCCTAATATATGGTCTATACTGGAAAATGTTCTGCGTACACTTAGGAAGAAAGTACATTTTACTCTTTTTGGGTGATCTATATAGGTGTGTTACATGTAGCTGGTTTGGTGTTGTTCAAATCCTCCATTTCCTTATTGACCTTCTGTTTAGTTATTGTATCCATTATTGCAAGTGGGGTATTGAAGTCTCCAACTATTACTGTGTAACTGTTATTGTGTATTTTTTTCTTTACTTCTCTCAGTTTTTGCTTCTTATAATTTGGGGCTCTCTTATTACATGCATATATTTTATAACTGTCACATATTCTTGATAAATTGACTCTTTTGTAAATATATGTCCTTCTTTGTCTCTTGTAACATTTTTTTACTTAAAGAGTCTTTGTTGTATGATATTAATATAACCACCCTTGCTCTGTTTTGATTACTATTTACTAGTAATATCTTTTTCTAGCTTTACATTTTCAACCTATTTATGTTTCTGGTTCTAAAGTTAGACTTTTGTAAACAGTATAAAGGTAAATCACAATTTTTTATCCATTCTGCCAATTTCAACCTTTTAATTGAATAGTTTAATCCACTTATGTTTCAAGTAATTACTTATTATGAATAACTTCTGTCATTTTACTCTTTATTTTCTTCATATCTCATATCTCTTACATTCCTCAATTTCTACATTGTTGCCTTTCTCTGTAGTTAACTTTATTTTTCTTGTGCACCGTTTTGGCTTCATTAAGGAGACAGTATTTTTCCTAATGTTCGGAGGCTGGAAAGTTTCCCTATTGTTCTTTTACTACTTTGGAACCTACCCTAATTTAGAGTAGTTACACATTACAAATGCCTGATATAATCACAAATTATTTCATGAACCCTTAAAAATATTGCATGAAACACTTGCATTTAAGGTAACACAGTCTGAAAATGATTGATTTAACTATTGTGCTTTTTTCTCAGAGTTGTATTTCAGAGTCTCACTGGAATGAAATAACAGCACTAAATAAATAAAATAATCACTGGTACTAAAATAGTGGTTTCATAGAATTGAATTAGATGAGGCCTCAGAGTCCAAGTGGGTTCTTGTTTTCTAATTATATCACCAATGCAGGTAGTGGTTTCCTACTCTTTTTAAAATTTGAGACAGGGTCTTACTCTGTCACTCAGGCTGGAGTGTAGTGGCACCATCACAAGTCACCGCAGCCTCAAACTCCTGGGTTTAAGTAATCCTCCTGCCTCTGCCTCCTGAGTAGCTGGGAACACAGGTGTGCTCCACCATGCCCAGCTAATTAAAAAATTCTGTGTATTGACAGGGTCTCACTTTGTTGCCTAGGTCTCAAACTCCTAGCTTCAAGTGATTCTCCCACCTCAGCCTCCAAAAATGTTGGGAATACAGGTGTGAGCCACAGCACCCAGTTGGCTTCTTAGTATTAAAGATATCCAGAGCTGGTGATTTCACAAACTCCTTCAATAGCCTATCCTACCCTCAATTCACCTTTATCACTAGGAGTTCTTTAAGATTACCCTGACTCTTTCGTATTATTTACTCCTCTTTTTGTCCTCTTCTTGCTTTATTGTCACTTCTACTTTTTTCTGTTCTTATCCTTTAAGAAGTAACCAATATTCTTACCTTCTGGTTTGGCTGCTGTGGGAGTGTAAAGATAGACTTCCAGTAGGTCCAGGTAAAGAACACAAAGATGGCATGGTAGAGTATGAGGTAAATAACTGAAATAAAAAAAAATCAGTGTTTATACTGTCTTTTTATCCATTTCTAAGAGTTCAAAAATACAAAGCTCCATGACGAATTTTTATTCTGTTTTCTTATTAACATGTATTCTCTGGTATTATTATGAAGTGTTAATTTTATTTTCCCATACAGTGACAGAAACAAGCCATAATGACAAACCTGAAACAAAGACATTCTGCAAGTTGCACACCTTAAAAGTTGCCATGTGATTCTTGAAGTAAAGGGGGAAATGTCCTTTATGACAATGTAGGGAAAACTACTTCAGCCAATTGTCATTATCTTTGCTACTTTGAGTACTGAAAGGTGATAATGACACAATTTACACAGCACTTTAGAGTTTACAACATGCTTTCACATATATTATTTCATTTTATTTTCTCAATAAATTTGTAAGATAGGTAATAAGATAGGGATAGTCGATTAACTACCAGAGGTAGTTGATTAACCAAAGTTACACAGGTAGTCTATAATGTAGCCAGGTGTTAAAGACTAAACAGTTTTTTTCTTTTAAAAAAGTTTGTATAAATTCATGGAGTACAAGGAAAATTTCGTTACATGCATAGGTTGCACAGTGGTGTAGTCAGGGCTTTCAAGAGTATCTATCACTTGAATAATGTACATTGTACCTATTGAGTAGTTTCTTATCATCCACCCCTCTCCTACCCCCTCACCCATACCAGTCTCTATTATCTATCATTCCACAGTCTGTTTCCATATGTACACATTATTTAGCTTCCACTTATGAGTGAGAACATGAGGTATTTGTCTTTCTGTGTCTGAGTTGTTTCACTTAAGATAATGGCCTCCAGTTCCATCCATCTTGCTGCAAAAGACATGATTTCATTCTTTCTTATGGCTGAATAGTATTCCATTGAAGATTATATACTTTTGAAGTGCGGGTTGTACTTCTGAGACAGTTATAAAAGTGGCTCTCTACTACCTTTCTTTTCATACCCTTTGCCTTTTAGATAGCTCTTCTCATATGAGATATTTTGGTATTCTCCACAGAGGTGGTTATAAGACTGCAAGACTGTGAGTCCTTAAATGGTATGGTCTTATTACTTCAATCCGTCAGAAAGACTCAAGGGAATAATGACTCAAGACCAACTTAATAGGACTGAGCCTCTCATACATTTATAATTGAATTGAAAAAAAAAGAGACTCTACTCTCCTGGCCCAGTTCTCCCAGCCCTACAGGACAAGACCATTTATATGTGCTTGATTTTTGTAACTATGAAATCTCATTTTAAAATTCAAGCAATATAAAGTAAAAGGTAAATGTCCACCCCACACATACATCTAACTTCTCACCTCCCCATTCTAAGGCACAACACCTCTTTGGTGTTTGGTATGTATCATTCCAGATCCTCTTATTTGTATATGTTTATACAAATATATGTACACCACAAACATGAAAGATTTGTAATATTTTAACATTTTTAATTGTATCTCTTTTTAAAAGTAATATATTTATAAGTTTTAAAATCTGAAAGTATGGAATAGTATACAGTGAAAAGTCTTCCTTCTATACCTGTCCCCCAGCCACCCAGTTCTCCTAGCTGGAAGCAACCAACATCACAAAGCCATGACTTTGTTGTGTATCCTTTATGATTTTATACATATAAAATCACCCAAATAGTGTGTTTTTCCACAAATGGCAGTATTCTATACACACTGTTTTGTACCTTACTTCTTTTTCACTTACTATAAGTTACCATAATTTATTTAACCAGGCTGTCTCTGAGGAAAATTTGTTCTTCCCCCTTCTCTTGCTAATACAAATAATGCTTCAATGAATAATCTTTATATATGTCATCAGCACATGCACAAAAAATATCTATAGGATCAATTCTCTGAAGTGGAACTGCAAGGTCAAAAGGCATGTCTTTTTGTAGATACTGCCAAACTGCCATTAAGAATATTTGTATTTAATTTATATTCTCATCATCAATAAGTGAGAGCGCCTCTTCCATTGCCCTCTAGAATTCAAGATTTTTTCAAGAGTTGTGTCCAGTGTTTAGCTGGCTACCCCCTGGGAGTGTCTCTAGGCTAGCCTTTGTGAAGTGTTATCATACTTTTTTCTCTTAGGCAATGCCTTTAATTTTTTTTTTAATGTGTTATCTTTTGCAATTGTTTTGTTTCTTTGATTTTATGAGGTTTGTACGGGGAAAATTACATGACTAAGTTATGTTAACCCATGTTCCTTCAGTATGGGAGTGTGAAATCTTTGATTTTTAAAGAGATCAGGAGAAAACAATTTCATGTTTACCCTCTCATTATACACTTCAAGGGTAATGTGGTTAACCAATTTGGATCACCTGAGTGACTGAGCACTAAACTCCTACACTTGGCAGTATCTTAAGCACATTAACCGTATTTTTAATTCCAATGATTGAGATGGGAAGTGTGGGACTTTAACTTGTTCCAGGTACTACTACGCATCAACTGGTTCAATCATGGAATTGGAAACAGCTGGCTCCCATTCCTACATTACAAGGTTTCATAGAAATTATGGGTACTGTTAAATTAATCGGTAGAAAATGAAGGATTTTGAGGTTAAATGACTAAGTCGAGGTTATTCTATAAACCGGTAAAATAGGAACTATACCAATATTTTAGAGTAAGGTGAGACCATAGAGATCATTTGGTTCAACACTCTCATTTTACAGAGAAGTAACTGAGGCCCAGAGGGGCAAGTGATTTGATCAGAATTACCCAGCAAAGTTATGGAGCAATGGAACCAGAATCCAAGTTTCTTCAGTCCCAGTCCAGAGTGCTTTTCCTCAGAGCAGTGATTCTCAAATTTCAGTCTGCATCAAAGCCACCCATAAAGGTTATTAAGATGCTGCAGATCAGGGGGAGGTTTGTCAGCCAGACGGTCACATCTCTCTTTGAGCCTAACACTTAGCAATAAAATGTTAATTCTAATATTTGAGTTCATTGCTTCACTTTACTTTCTCTGCTTTGCAAACTCTAACAAAAAGCTAGACCTTGTTTTTCAGCTATTTGAAGGAATGAAGATAATGGTGTAAGACGCCCATAAGGTGTGCCCAAGATCTCATTCTTCATGACAGTACAAGAATTGCTCAAGAGTTGTTTCCCAATAGACGATGGAGACTACTGTGTTGGGGGGTGGGGAACAAGGGTTGAAAAACTACCTATTGGGTACTATGCTTACTATTTGGGTGATGGGCTCAATTGTACCCCAAATCTCACCATCATGCAATATACCCAGCTAACAAACCTGCACATGTACCCCCTGAATCTACAAAAAAAGTTGAAATTATTTTTTAAAAAGAGTTGTTTCCATGATTTAGCCACCCTCTAGAATTCAAGATTTTCTCAAGAGTTGCATCCAATGTTTAGCTGGCTACCCACTGGGAGTATCTCTAATACTGGGATCAAATTCTGGTGCTAATACATGATATTACATTTTGAAATGGCTTAGTTTTCCTCATTGATATCCACTTCAAAAGTTAGGGTTGTCTTCCAGGTATCCTAATTTCTTCTAATTATCCATTAGGCATCTACTACTCATCAATTTACATAAACCTTCTATGAAGCTGGTTAGATTATCAGTCTATACCAATTCTTTGGGAGTAGTGAGTCTCATAAGTTTGCCAGCCACTATGCAAAGCAGGGCTTCATATTAGTTGTCTTAAACAGCATTGTTAAGTTTCAAAGAGCTTTCTAGTACTCATGTATTGGAATTTGGTGAATGACATCAAGCTACCAAAATATATAAACTTCTTATGTTTATAAACTTTATTGATAGTCCCTTTCAGATTTTGTTTGTTCCATGCTGACGAGGTCTCTCCTTTTTGGTCTGTTTTGGGCATTGAAGTGTCGTGCAAAATCCAATGGATTTGGAATCAGATGACTAGGTTTTGAACTCTGGATTTGCCCTTAATAACTATATGTCCTTGAGAAGCTGGTTAACCTTGCCGATAATCATAAGTGTATATATATGATCACATGTATGTATATGTGTGTGTGTATGTGTATATATATGTATATATATACACACATACATATATACATATATACACATATGTGTATATATGTGTGTGTGTGTGTGTGTATATATATATATATATATATATATGATTAAAATACCTGCTTGTCAAAGTTGTTGTGGTAATTAATTGGCTTAAATGTGTGAAAGTATCTGACATACTCTTAGGACTTAATAAACCTGTTTTCTTCCTCTCACTCCCTCTTAAATCTTAGTGATTTGTTTTCTGAGACATGGTGATAAAAATTACACAGATTTCGGGGGCAGATGAACCACGGGTTTGTTAAAAAAGAGAAAAAATGGGCCAGGCGTGGTGGTTCACACATGTAATCCCAGCCCTTTGGGAGGCTGACATGGGAGGATTGGCCTAGGCAGAAAAGTAAGACCCTATCACTACAAAAAAAATTATCTGGGCATGGTGGCAGATGCTTGTAGTTTCAGTTACTTGGGAGGCAGAAGTGGGAAGATCACTTGAGCCCAGAAATTTGGGGCTGCAGTGAGCTATGATGTCACCACTGCATTTCAGCCTGGGTGATATAGTGAGAACTTGTCTCTAAAAAAATAAAAACTAAATTAAAAAAAGAAAATAGTTTATTTCTAGTCCTCTTGTTGATAACGCCTACCCACAAGTTTCATTGATTCATTGATCTTGGGGATGAGAAAGTACACAGGCCAATATGCCTTGGGGAATAATCTTTGGCTTCTTTCCTGGTTTAAAATGGATAGTTGAAATATCATTATTCTGCATGTATAATTTGGATTAAGTACTGCCCAATGCATTCAAATTGTCAGGGATATTCACAGAAGACTACACACACACACCCACCCACACACACACAAAGCAGAATCCCTATTGCCTATATGGTGGGTAGGGATTTGTAAGCTAGTTCTCTGCTTGCTAAGGAAGTGGAAGGGATTCTACCAATCACAACGTGGTTCCCTCAGAATGTATTACCTTTTGTTGATGCAACCAATAATTCCTCTATCTCATTAATATGATGTTGACTTAATTTATGTTAATTTCACACATTTTCAGAGTTGGAAGAAAACTTAGATACCATTTGATCTAATGTATTAAGAAGATGCATCAATCTGCTGTACATTATCCCTAATAATTGCTTACTCAGCTTTTGGGAACACCTGAAGTAATGGAGGAACTTAGCTCCTGGAACAGCCTATTCTATTGTTGGAAAACTCCAATTGTTAGACACATTTTCCTCATATCAAGTATATATATACCTCCTCACAACTCCCTCCCATTGATTGTAATTTTGCTCCATGGGGAGGAATCAGATTTGCTTAAAAACAAAGAGACTTATACCCAGGCATTTAAAGATCTGTTATAGCTCAATAATAAGACAAACAACTCAATAAAAAAGGCAAAAGACTAAACAGACACTTCGCATTAGAAGATATACAGATGGCAAACAAGCACATGAAAAGATTAGTCATTACAGAAGTGCAAATTAAAAATCACAAGGAGACTCCATTTCATACCTTATGGAATAGAATATAAGAAACTATCACCACCACCAACAAAAACAAACTTATAACACTAAATGATAATGAAGATGTGGAATAATGAGAACTCTCATATATCAATTATAGGAAAGCAAAATGGTAGAATTGCTTTGGAAAACACTTTGGAAGTTTCTTATAAGGTTAATCATCCACTTACCATATGACCCAAGAATCCCACAGCTAGGTATTTACTCAAGAGAAACAAAAACATATATCTCCACAAAGGCTTATACATATATATTCTTATCAGCTTTATTCAAAATAGTTTCAAACTGGAAACAAACCAAATGTTCCTAAACTGGTGAATAAATAAGCAAACTGTGATCATCTGTAATATGAAATACTTCTCCGCAATAAAAACAAGTTACTTCATACACATACTCACAGATGAATCTTAAAAATATATGATGCTAAGTGAAGAAAGCCTAATACAAAAGGCTCCATACTGTATGATTCAGTTTATATAACTATGGAAAAGGTAAAACTAAAGGGACAGAAAACAGATCAGCAGTTGTCAGGGATGGAGAGTGAGAGGGTTTCTTTTGAATGGGGTAAAGGGAATCATTTGGGGTAATATAAATATTCTGTAACTGTATAGTGGTGGTTTTTACATTCCTGTTTACTACTGTCAAAACTTATCAACCTGTATACTCAAAAATGGTGACACTGCATATAAGTTATATCTCAA
Source organism: Pan paniscus (assembly GCF_029289425.2). Lineage (NCBI taxonomy): Eukaryota > Metazoa > Chordata > Mammalia > Primates > Hominidae > Pan > Pan paniscus. The sequence continues at coordinate 75,140,336 of NC_073272.2, forward strand.
TAAATCTGACAAAAACAAAGATCTAAAAATAGGTATTTACCTTTGGTGTCTTTTCATCTTAGATTTTTTGACATTTGGCAAAAAAAGATGACACATATTTATCTAACTTGACTTCCCAGTCTAATATTTTTATTTTCCTCAATAGTCATACTCAAATGTGTTAGGACTTACAGGCTATAGGATTGAAAGCTGTGTTGATAGGTACACAGCTATGGTGGGAAGCAAAATCATGACTCTAAAACCTACCATTGGCTGCACTGTGGTTGATGTTTCCATGTATATATATATAATCATTTTGGCTCAATATACGCCCCACCATCAGTAACCTGATACAAGTGGAGACTGCAAGGCATGTTGGGAAAGGCACAGGAGGATGGGAGGTCCAGCCCAGCCCACTGGAGAGAGACGTATTGAAGCATAGGAAAGGCAGAGCTTTGAAATGGTACATTTAGATGTAGCTATATCAAAAGCGACTTGTCAAAATGTAAAGGGGAAAAATCACTTAAAAAATTAAAACATGATGTATACAATAGACACTACCAAACCTCACTCCATCTGTAACTCTGTAGTGACTACTAACAACTTACGCCAAGTTATCCATTTCTGTATTACTTGCATTTTAAGACGTTCAAGTACTTTCATAATCAAGAAAAAAATAAGCTTCAGTTTTAAGTTGATCATTAATGGTTAAATAGAAAATTGGCAGACAGGAGACAAAACTAATGTGCAGCTCCTACTTGGACAGACAGAACAGCATCTGGTGACTCACATGGTGAACTTTTGCCCCAAGACCCACTGCAAGAACATACCAGGAAAACCAAAAAAAATCACAGACCCTTTGAAAGAAGCAGCTTGCTGCTGCAAATGCCATGAGACAGCTGAAAAACTGAGTTCCCAAAGTATGACACAGAGAAAAGTCAACCTCCAAACATACATCCCCACTGGGAAACCTGAAAATCCAGATCACCAGAGAAAGATTTAACCTTACGTAGAGCTGAAATGGATTTAGGGAGCCAAGCAAAATATAAAAGTCGAAGAAGCAGTGGGAAGGGCCCTATAGGCACTCATGGTCCCCAGCTCCAGCCCAGGGAAGCCATTCCTGGCTTTATCTCACAGAGGTCCCTGGGGAAGGGAAGGCAGCCAGCAAGAATTGTGGAGAGGCCACAGAATGAAAAAAGCTTCTAGCTGAACTCTGTAATAATTTCAACTGAGTATAAATTTTCATGAGCAGAAACCTGGTAGGGGGAAGTGATCAGAAAGCTCAGATATAAGCATAAAAGCCATAGCTGACCAGGTGGGCAGGCAGGCAAGGAGGGGTAAGGCCTGAGCCCTGCATGCTTTCTCACTGGGGAGGCTTGTAGCCTGGGGCAAGATCTCAGCCCTGCTCACCAGCTGCCTGGATATAAACGTGCAGTTGGGAGGTGGGGCAAAGCAAGAATGAGATTGGCCTTGCTGGCTGCATGGACGCTAGGTGAGGTCTGTCACTGCTGGCTTTCCCCCACTTCCATGGCAACTTGTTTGATGCAGCAGACACAGCCATAATCCCCCTGGGAATATAACTTCATTGCCTGAGAATCACCGCCCCTCCACCATCTCCCACAGTGGCTGCAGCAAGCCCCACCCAAGGAGAGTCTGAGCTCAGACTCACCTAACCTTGCCCCCACATGATGGTTTTTCTTTAACTGCCCTGGTTGCCAAAGACAAAAGACATAAACTCCTGGGAAATCTATGGCACCACCCATCACCTGAAAAACGTGAGTACCCATCCTAGCCAATGTAGGGCAAGATTACATACCCTTCTACTACAGCAGAAGGCACTCTCTTCAAAGCACCACCTGCTGGAGGCCAGCCAACTCAAGCCATTACAGCAACTCATAACAGAACAACCCTGATCCAAAGAGGAGAAAACAACAGCTAATTCCATGTCCTACAACACCCTGGCTAACTAGAGGTCCTGAGTCTGTCCCTGTGACAACTTCACTGCTAGCATAACCAGTATTTGAAAAAAACCAGCACACTAAACAAAAATATAAGCAAGGACTTCCACAGAGTCCACTTCACTCCCCTGCCACCTCCAGTGGAGCAGGTGCTGGAATCTATGACTGGGAGACCTGAAGATGGATCATATCACAGGACTGTTTGCAGACATTCCCCAGAAACAGCCTGGAGCCTGGTAGCCCCACTGGGAGGCTAGACTCAGAAGAACAATAAGAATCACTGAAGTCTGATTTGCAGGAAGCTGTATCCCTAGAGAAAGAAGGAGAGCACCACATCAAGGGATCACCCCGTGGGACCAAAGGATCTGAAGATCAGCCCTTGAGTTCCAAATCTTTCCACTGAAACAGTCTACTCAAATAAGAAGGAACCAGAAAAACAATTCTGGTAATATGACAAAACAGGGTTCTATAATATCACCAAAAGATCACACTAGCTCTCCAGCAATTGATCCAAACTAAGAAGAACTCTCTGAATTGCAGATAAAGAATTCAGAAGGTTGATTATTAAGCTACTCAAGGAGGCACCAGACAAAGGTGAAAACCAGCTTAAAGAAATTAAAAAACAACACAAAATATAGATGAAAAAGTCTAGAGAGAAATAGAGATCATAAAAGACAAACACAAATTCTGGAAATGAAAGACATACTTAAAGAATTGCAAAATACACTGGAAAGTTTCAACAAAAGAATTGAACAAAGAGAAGAAAAAACTTCAGAGCTCGAAGAGAAGGCTTTCAAATTAAACCAATCTGACAAAGACATAGAAAAATAATTAAAAAATGAACAAAGCCTTCAAAGATTTTGAGATTATGTCAAATGTCCAAACATAAGAATAACTGTTGTTCCTGAGGAAAAAAAATCTAAAAGTTCGGACAACTTATTTGAGGGAATAATCGAGAAAAACTTCCCTGGTCTTGCTACTGATATAGACATCCGAATACAAGAAGCCAAGAACACATGGGAAATTCATCGCAAAAAGATCATCCCTAGGCATACAGTCATCAGGTTACCTAAAGTCAAGATGAAGGAAAGAATCTTAAGACCTGTGAGGCAGAAGCACCAGGTAAACTATAAAGAAAAACCTAGCAGATTAACAGCAGATTCCTCAGCAGAAACCCTGCAAGCCAGAAGGGATTGGGGTCCTATCCTTAGCCACCTTAAACAAAATAATTGTTAGTCAAGAATTTTGTATCTGGCAAAACTAAGCTTCATAAATGAAGGAGAAATAAAGGCTTTTTCACAAAAACAAATGCTGAGAGAATTTGCCATTACCAAGCCAGCTCTACAAGAAATGTTAAAAGGAGCTCTATATCTTGAAATAAAACCTCAAATTACACCAAAATAAAATTTCCTTAAAGCATAAATCCCACAGGACATACTAAAAAATAACATAATGAAAAATACCCAAGATGGCCGAATAGGAACAGCTCCAGTCTACAGCTCCCAGCATGAGTGACACAGAAGACGGGTGATTGCTGCATTTCCAACAGAGGTACCAGGTTCATCTCACTGGGGAGTGTCGGAAACTGGGTTCAGGACAGTGGGTGCAGTGCACCAAGTGCTAGCCGAAGCAGGGCGAGGCATTGCCTCACCTGGGAAGCACAAGGGGTCAGGGACTTCCGTTTCCTAGCCAAAGAAAGGGGTGACTGATGATGGCACCTGGAAAATCGGGTCACTCCCACCCTAATACTGCACTTTTCCAATGGTCTTAGCAAACGGCACACCAGGAGACTATATCCCATGCCTGGTTCAGAGGGTCCTACACCCACAGAGCCTCCTTCATTGCTAGCACAGCAGTCTGAGATCAAACTGCAAGGCGGCAGCGGGGAGGGGTGCCCACCATTGCCTAGGCTTGAGTAGGTAAACAAAGCTGCCTGGAAGATTGAACTGGGTGGAGCCCACCACAGCTCAAGGAGGCCTGCCTGCCTCTGTAGACTCCACCTCTGGGGGCAGGGCATAGACAAACAAAAGGCAGCAGAATCCTCTGCAGAATTAAATGTCCCTGTCTGACAGCTTTGAAGAGAGTAGTGGTTCTCCCAGCACGCAGGTGGAGATCTGAGAACGGACAGACTGCCTCCTCAAGTGGGTCCCTGACCCCTGAGCAGCCTAACTGGGAGGCAACCCCGTGTAGGGGCAGACTGACAACTCACATGGCAGGGCACTCCTATGAGACAAAACATCCAGAGGAATGATCAGGCAGCAACATTTGCTGCTTACCAATATCCGCTGTTCTGCAGCCTCCGCTGCTGATACCCAGGCAAACAGGGTCTAGAGTGGACCTCCTGAAAACTCCAACAGACCTGCAGCTGAGGGTCCTCACTGTTAGAAGGAAAACTAACAAACAGAAAGGACATCCACACCAAAAACCCATCTGTACATCACCATCATCAAAGACCAAAGGTAGATAAAACCACAAAGATGGGGAAAAAACAGAGCAGAAAAACTGAAAACTCTAAAAATCAGAGGACCTCTCCTCCTCCAAAGGAATGCAGCTCCTCACCAGCAATGGAACAAAGCTGGACGGAGAATGACTTTGACGAGTTGAGAGAAGAAGCCTTCAGACAATCGAACTACTCCGAGCTAAAGGAGGAAGTTCGAACCCATGGCAAAGAAGTTAAAAACCTTGAAACAAATTAGAGGAAAGGCTAACTAGAATAACCAATGCAGAGAAGTCCTTAAAGGACCTGATGGAGCTGAAAAACAAGGCACAAGAACTATGTGACGAATGCACAAGCCTCAGTAGCCAATTCGATCAACTGGAAGAAAGGGTATCAGTGATGGAAGATCAAATGAATGAAATGAAGCGAGAAGAGAGGTTTACAGAAAAAAAGAATAAAAGAAACGAACAAAGCCTCCAAGAAATATGGGACTATGTGAAAAGACCAAATCTACGTCTGACTGGTGTACCTGAAAGTGACAGGGAGAATGGAACCAAGTTGGAAAACACCCTGAAGGATATTATCCAGGAGAACTTCCCCAATCTAGCAAGGCAGGCCAACATTCAAATTCAGGAAATACAGAGAACGCCACAAAGATACTCCTCGAGAAGAGCAACTCCAAGACACATAATTGTCAGATTCACCAAAGTTGAAATGAAGGAAAATATGTTAAGGGCAGCCAGAGAGAAAGGTCGGATTACCCACAAAGGGAAGCCCATCAGACTAACAGATGATCTCTCAGCAGAAATTCTACAAGCCAGAAGAGAGTGGAGGCCAATATTCAACATTCTTAAAGAAAAGAATTTTCTTGGCGATGCGGGCTCTTTTTTGGTTCCATATGAACTTTAAAGTAGTTTTTTCCAATTCTGTGAAGAAAGTCATTGGTAGCTTGATGGGGATGGCATTGAATCTACGAATTACCTTGGGCAGTATGGCCATTTTCATGATACTGATTCTTCCTCCCCATGTGCATGGAATGTTCTTCCATTTGTTTGTATCCTCTTTTATTTCATTGAGCAGTGGTTTGTAGTTCTCCTTGAAGAGGTCTTTCACGTCCGTTGTAAGTTGGATTCCTAGGTATTTTATTCTCTTTGAAGCAATTGTGAATGGGAGCTCACTCATGATTTGGCTCTCTGTTTGTCTGTTATTGGTGTATAAGAAAGCTTGTGATTTTTGTACATTGATTTTGTATCCTGAGACTTTGCTGAAGCTTATGAAAAAATGCTCACCATCACTGGCCATCAGAAAAATGCACAACAAAACCACAACGAGATACCATCTCACACCAGTTAGAATGGCAATCATTAAAAAGTCAGGAAACAACAGGTACCGGAGAGGATGTGGAGAAATAGGAACATTTTTACAATGTTGGTGGGACTGTAAACTAGTTCAACCATTGTGGAAGACAGTGTGGTGATTCCTCAGGGATCTAGAACTAGAAATACCATTTGACCCAGCCATCCCATTACTGGGTATATACCCAAAGGATTATAAATCATGTTGCTATAAAGACACATGAAAATGGATGTTTATTGCAGCACTATTCACAATAGCAAAGACTTGGAAACAACCCAAATGTCCAACAATGATAGACTGGATTAAGAAAATGTGGCACATATACACCATGGAATTCTATGCAGCCATAAAAAATGATGAGTTCATGTCCTTTGTAGGGACATGGATGAAACTGGAAATCATCATTCTCAGTAAACTATCACAAGAACAAAAAACCAAACACCGCATATTCTCACTCATAGGTGGGTATTGAACAATGAGAACACATGGACAAAGGAAGGGGAACATCACACTCTGGGGACTGTTGTGGGGTGGGGGGAGGGGGAGGGGGAGGGATAGCTTTAGGAGATATACCTGATGCTAAATGACGAGTTAATGGGTGCAGCACACCAGCATGGCACATCTATACATATGTAACTAACCTGCACATTGTGCACATGTACCTTAAAACTTAAAGTATAATAATAATAAAATAAAAGAAAAAAAAAGAAAAGAATTTTCACCCCAGAATTTCATATCCAGCCAAACTAAACTTCCTAAGTGAAGGAGAAATAAAATCCTTTACAGACAAGCAAATGCTGAGAGATTTTGTCACCACCCGGCCTGCCCTAAAAGAGCTCCTGAAGGAAGCACTAAACATGGAAAGGAATAATCAATACCAGCCACTGCAAAAACATGCCAAATTGTAAAGACCATCGAGGCTAGGAAGAAACTGCATCAATTAACGAGCAAAATAACCAGCTAACATCATAATGACAGGATCAAATTCACACATAACAATATTAACCTTAAATGTAAATGGGCTAAATGCTCCAATTAAAAGACACAGACTGGCAAATTGGATAAAGAGTCAAGACCCATCAGTGTGCTGTATTCAGGAAACCCATCTCATGTGCAGAGACACACATAGGCTCAAAATAAAGGGATGGAGGAAGATCTACCAAGCAAATGGAAAACAAAAAAAGGCAGGGGTTGCAATCCTAGGCTCTAATAAAACCAACAAAGATCAAAAGAGACAAAGAAGGACATTAGATAATGGTAAAGGGATCAATTCAATAAGAAGAGCTAACTATCCTAAATATATATGAACCCAATACAGGAGCACCCAGATTCATGAAGCAAGTCCTTAGAGACGTACAAAGAGACTTAGATTCCCACACAATAATAATGGGAGACTTTAACATCCCACTGTCAATACTAGACAGATCAACGAGACAGAAAATTAACAAGGATATCCAGGAATTGAACTGAGCTCTGCACCAAGCGGACCTAATAGACATCTACAGAACTCTGTACCCCAAGTCAACAGAATATACGTTCTTCTCAGCACCACACCACACTTATTCTAAAATTGACCACATAGTTGGAAGTAAAGCACTCCTCAGCAAATGTAAAAGAACAGAAATTATAACAAACTGTCTCTCAGACCACAGTGCAATCAAACTAGAAATCAGGATTAAGAAACTCACTCAAAACTGGTCAACTACATGGAAACTGAACAACCTGCTCCTGAATGACTACTGGGTACATAACGAAATGAAGGCAGAAATAAAGATGTTCTTTGAAACCAATGAGAACAAAGACACAATATACCAGAAACTCTGGGACACATTTAAAGCAGTGTGTAGGGGGAAACTGATAGCACTAAATGCCCACAAGAGAAAGCAGGAAAGATCTAAAATTGACACCCTAACATCACAATTAAAAGAACTAGAGAAGCAAGAGCAAGCACATTCAAAAGCTAGCAGAAGGCAAGAAATAACTAAGATCAGAGCAGAACTGAAGGAAATAGAGACAAAAAAATCCTTCAAAAAATCAGTGAATCCAGGAACTGGTTTTTTCAAAAGATCAACAAAATTGATAGACCGCTAGCAAGACTAATAAAGAAGAAAAGAGAGAAGAATCAAATAGATACAATACAAAATGATAAACGGGGTATCACCACTGATCCCACAGAAATACAAACTACCATGAGAGAATACTACAAACACCTCTATGAAAATAAAATAGAAAATCTAGAAGAAATAGATAAATTCCTCGACACATACATCCTCCCAAGACTAAACCAGGAAGAAGTTGAATCTCTGAATAGACCAATAAGAGGCTCTGAAATTCAGTCAATAATTAATAGCTTACTAACCAAAAAAAGTCCAGGACAAGATGGATTCACAGCCGAATTGTACCAGAGGTACAAGGAGGAGCTGGTACATTCCTTCTGAAACTATTCCAATCAATAGAAAAAGGGGAAATCCTCCCTAACTCATTTTATGAGGCCAGCATCATCCTGATACCAAAGCCTGGCAGAGACACAACAAAAAAGGAGAATTTTAGACCAATATCCCTGATGAACATCATGCAAAAATCCTCACTAAAATACTGGCAAATGGAATCCAGCAGCACATCAAAAAGCTTATCCACCATGAACAAGTGGGCTTCATCCCTGGGATGCAAGCCTGGTTCAACATACGCAAATCAATAAACTTAATTCAGCATATAAACAGAACCAACGACAAAAACCATATGATTATCTCAATAGTTGCAGAAAAGGCCTTTGACAAAATTCAACAGCCCTTCATGCTAAAAACTCTCAGTAAATTAGGTATTGATGGGACGTATCTCAAAATAATAAGAGCTATCTATGACAAAACCACAGCCAATATCATACTGAATGGGCAAAAACTGGAAGCATTCCCTTTGAAATCTGGCACAAGACAGGGATGCCCTCTCTCACCACTCCTATTCAACATAGTGTTGGAAATTCTGGCCAGGGCAATCAGGCAGGGGAAGGAAATAAAGGGTATTGAATTAGGAAAATAAGAAGTCAAATTGTCCCTGTTTGCAGATGACAGGATTGTATATCTAGAAAACCCCATAATCTCAGGCCAAAATCTCCTTAAACTGATAGGCAACTTCAGCAAAGTCTCAGGATACAAAATCAATGTGCAAAAATCACAAGCATTCTTATACACCAATAACAGACAAACAGAGAGCCAAATCATGAGTGAACTCCCATTCATAATTGCTTCAAAGAGAATAAAATACCTAGGAATGCAACTTACAAGGGACGTGAAGGACCTCTTCAAGGAGAACTACAAACCACTGCTCAAGGAAATAAAAGAGGATACAAACAAATGGAAGAACATTCCATGCTCATGGGTAGGAAGAATCAATATCGTGAAAATGGCCATACTGCCCAAGGTAATTTACAGATTCAATGCCATCCCCATCAAGCTACCAATGACTTTCTTCACAGAATTGGAAAAAACTACCAAAGTTCATATGAAAGAAAAAAGAGCCCGCATTGCCAAGTCAATCCTAAGCCAAAAGAACAAAGCTGGAGGCATCATGCTACCTGACTTCAAACTATACTACAAGGCTACAGTAACTAAAACAGCATGGTACTGGTACCAAAACAGAGATATAGACCAATGGAACAGAACAGAGCCCTCAGAAATAATGCTGCTTATCTACAACCATCTGATCTTTGACAAACCTGACAAAAACAGGAAATGGGAAAAAGATTCCCTATTTAATAAATGGTGCTGGGAAAACTGGCTAGCCAGATGTAGAAAGCTGAAAGTGGATCCCTTCCTTACACCTTATACAAAAATTAATTCAAGATGGATTAAAGACTTAAATGTCAGACCTAAAACCATAAAAATCCTAGAAGAAAACCTAGGCAATACCATTCAGGACATAGGCATGGGCAAGGACTTCATGTCTAAAACACCGAAAGCAATTGCAACAAAAGCCAAAATTGACAAATGGGATCTAATTCAACTAAAGATCTTCTGCACAGCAAAAGAAACTACCATCAGAGTGAACAGGCAACCTACAGAATGGGAGAAAAGTTTTGCAATATACTCATCTGTCAAAGGGCTAATATCCAGAATCTACAATGAACTTAAACAAATTTTCAAGAAAAAAAACAACCCCATCAAAAAGTGGGCAAAGGATATGAATAGCCACTTCTCAAAAGGAGACATTTATGCAGCCAAAATACACATGAAAAAATGCTTATCATCACTGGCCATCAGAGAAATGCAAATCAAAACCACGATGAGATACTATCTCACACCTGTTGGAATGGCGATCATTAAAAAGTCAGGAAACAACAGGTGCTGGAGAGGATGTGGAGACATAGGAACACTTTTACACTATTGGTGGGACTGTAAACTAGTTCACCCATTGTGGAGGTCAGTGTGGCGATTCCTCAGGGATCTAGAACCAGAAATAGCATTTGACCCAGCCATCCCATTACTGGGTATATACCCAAAGGATTATAAATCATGCTGCTATAAAGACACATGCACACGTATGTTTATTGTGGCACTATTCACAACAGCAAAGACTTGGAACCAACCCAAATATCCAACAATGATAGACTGGATTAAGATAATGTGGCACATACACACCATGGAATACCATGCAGCCATAAAAAATGATGAGTTCATGTCCTTTGTAGGGACATGGATGAAATTGTAAAACATCATTCTCTGCAAACTATCACAAGGACAAAAAACCAAACACCACATGTTCTCACTCATAGGTGGGAATTGAACAATGAGAACCCATGGACACAGGAAGGGGAACATCATACACTGGGGACTGTTGTAGGGTGGGGGGAGGGGGGAGGGATAGCATTAGGAGGCATTCCTAATGTTAGATAATGATTTAATGGGTGCAGCACACCAACATGGCACATCTATACATATGTAACTAACCTGCACATTGTGCACATGTACCATAAAACTTGAAGTATAATTAAAAAAAAAAAGAAAAACAAGGTATTCAGGTAACAACTAGTATAATGAATAGAACACTAGTTCACATCTCAATACTAAAGTTGAATATAAATGGCCTAAATAATCTATTTAGAAGATACAGAATGGCAGAATGGAGAAAAATCTACCACTCAAGTATCTCCTGTCTTCAAGAGTCTCACCTAAGACATATGGACTCACATAAACTTAAGGTAAAGGTGTGGAAAAAGATATTCAATGCCAATGGAAACCAAAAGTGAACCAGAGTAGCTATTCTTATATCAGACAAAACAGACTTTAAAGGAACAAATTTAAAAAAGACAAAGAGAGACATCATATAATGATGAAAAATTTAGGGCAATAGGAAAATGTAGCAATCCTAAATATATATGCACCTAACACTTGTGCTCCCAAATTTATGAAACAATTACTATTAGACCTAAGAAACAAGATAGATGGCAACACAGCAGTAGTGGGGGACTTTGACACTCAACTGACAGCACTAGACTGGTCATCAAGACAGAAAGCCAACAAAGAAACAATGGATTTAAGCTATATACCCTACAACAAATGGAATTAACAGATATTTACAGAATATTCTACCAAACTACTGCAGAATATACATTCTTTTCATCAGCACATGGAACATTTTGCAAGATAGATCATATGACAGGACACAAAAAAGTTTCAATAAATTTAAGAAAATTGAAATTATATCAAGTACTCTCACAGACAACAGTGGAATAAAATTGGAAGTTAACTCCAAAAGGAACCTTCAAAACTATACACATACATGGAAATTAAATAATCTGCTCCTGGATCAACAGTAAAATCAAGATGGAAAGGAAAAAATTGTTCGGACTGAATAATAATAGTGACACAACCTATTGTGTCTCTGGGATACAGCAAAAGCGGTGCTAAGAAGAAAGTTTGTAATATTAAGCATCTACATCAAAAAGTCTTAAGAGTGCAAACAAACAATCTAAGCTCACACCTCAAGAAACATGAGAAACAAGAACAAACCAAACCAAAGCAAGCGGAAAAAAAAAAGTAACAAAGTCAGAGCAGAACTAAATGAAATTGAAACAAAAAATACAAAAGATAAAACAAAAAGCTGGATATTTGAAAGATAAACAAAATCAATAGACCATTAGCGAGATTAACCAACATAAAAAGAGAGAAGTACAAATAAGCTCAATTAGAAACGAAATAGGAAATATTACAACTGATAGCACAGAAATACAAAAGATCATTGAAGGCTACTATGAATACCTTCAAGACCACAAACTAGAAAACCTAGAGGAGATGGATAAATTCCTAGAAATATTCAAGCTTCCTAGATTAAACCAGGAAGAAACAGAATCTCTGAACATCCCAATAACAAGTAGCAAGATAGAAAGAGTAACAAAAAAATGCTAACAAAAAGAAATCCAGGACCAGATAAATTCACAGCTGAATTCTATCAGACATTTGAAGAATTGGTACTCCTACTGAAACTATTCCAAAAGACAGAGACAAAGGGAATCCTCCCTAAATCATTCTATAAAGCCAGTATCGCCCTAATACCAAAACCAGGAAAGGACATAACAAAAAAAGAAAACTACAGACCAATATCCCTGATGAATAGAGATGCAAAAATCCTCTACAAAATACTAGCTAACCGAATCCAATAGCATATCAAAAAGATAATTCACCATGATCAAGTGGTTTCCTACCAGGGATGCAGGGCTAGTTTAACATACGCAAGCAATAAATATGATACACCATATAAATGGAATTAAAAACAATAATAATATGATTATCTCAATAGACACAGAAAAAGCATTTGATGAAATCCAGCATCCCTTTATGATTAAAACCCTCAGCAAAATCAGCATAGAAGGGATACACCTTATGGCAATGAAAGCCATCTATGACAAACACACAGCCAACATTACACTGAATGGGGAAAAGCTGAAAGCATTCCTCCTGAGAACTGGAAAAAGACAAGGATGCCCACTTTTTTTTTTTTTTTTTTTTTTGAGACAGTGTTTTGCTCTTGTTGCCCAGGCTGGAGTGCAATGGCGTGATCTCAGCTCACCGCAACCTCCACCTCCTGGGTTCAAGCGATTCTCCTGCCTCAGCCTCCTGGGTAGCTGGGATTACAGGCATGCACCACTATGCCAGAATAATTTTGTATTTTTTGTAGAGACAGGGTTTTTCCATGTTGGTCAGGCTGGTCTCAAACTCCTGACCTCAGGTGATCCGGCTGCCTCAGCCTCCCAAAGTGCTGGGATTACAGGCATGAGCCACCGTGCCTGGCCACCCACTTTTACCACTTATAATCAACATAGGATCAGAAGTCCTAGCCAGAGCGATCAGACAAGAGAAAGAAACTGGTAAAGAGAAAAAAAAAAATCCAAATCTGTAGAGAAATTCAAACTGTTGCTGTTTACCGATGATATGATCGTACACCTAGAAAACCCTAAAGACTCATCCTAAAAGCTCCAGATCTGGTCAATGAATGCAGTAGTGTCTGGATATAAAATCAGTGTACATAAATCAGTAGCACTGCTATAAACCAACAACGCCCAAGCTGAGAATCAAATCAAGAACTCAACCCCTTTTACAATAACTGAATAAAGCAACAACTTAGGAATACACCTAACCAAGGAGGTGAAAGACTTCTACAAGGAAAACTACAAAACACTGCTGAAAGAAGTCATAGATGACACAAACAAGTAGAAACATATCCCATGCTCATGGATGGGTAGAATCAATATTGTGAAAATGACCATACGACAAAAGCAATCTACAGATTCAATGCAATTCCCATTAAAATATCATCATCATTCTTCACAGAACTAGAAAAAAAATCCTGAAATGTGTATGAAACCAAAAAAGAGCCCACATAGCCAAAGAAAGACTATGCAAAAAGAACAAATCTGGAGATATCACATTACCCAATTTCTAAATATACTACCAGGCTATAGTCAACAAAACAGCATGGTACTTGTATAAAAACAGGCACACAGACCGATGGAACAGAATAGAGAACCCAGAAATAAAGCCAAATACTTAGAGCCAACTGATCTTTGAGGAAGAAAACAAAACACAAAATGGGGAAAGGACACCCGATTCAACAAATGGTGCTGGGATAGTTGGCAAGCCATATGCAGAAGAATGAAACTGAAGCCTCATCTCTCACCATATACAAAAATCAACTCAAGATGGATCAAAGACTTAACCTAAGACCTGAAATCATAAAAATTCCAGAAAATAACATGGGGAAACTCTTCTAGACTTTGGTTTAGGCAAAGAGCTCATGACCCAGACCCAAAAGCAAATGCAACAAAAACAAAGATAAATAGATCGGACTTAAACTAAAAAGCTTCTGCACAGCAAAATAAATATTCAGCAAAGTAAACAGAAAATCTACAGAATGGGAAAAAATATTCTTAAACTATGCATCTGATAAAGGACTAATATCCAGAATCTACAAGGAACTCAAACAAATCATCAAGAAAAAACAAATAATCCCATTAAAAAGTGAGCTAAAGACATGAATAGACAATTCTAAAAAGAAGATATACAAATGGCCAACAAACATGAAAAAATGCTGGACATCACTAATGATCAGGGAAATGCAAATCAAAACCACAATGAGATACCACCTTATTCCTGCAAGAATGGCCATAATTTAAAAATCAAAAAACAATAAACATTGGCATGAATGTGGTAAAAAGGGAACACTTTTACACTGCTAATGGGAAGGTAAACTATTACAACCACTATGGAAAACATTACGGAGATTCCCTAAAGAACTGAAAGTAGATCTACCATTTGACTCAGCAATCCCACTACTATGTATCTTTGGTTTAAAATAAAAGAATAAAATAAGTCATTATAAGAAAAATACACTTGCACATGTATGTTTATAGCAGCACAATTCAGAATTGCAAAAATATGAAACCAGCCCAAATGCTCATCAACCAATGAGTGGATAAAGAAAATGTGGTGTATACATATCATGGAATAATACTTAGCCATTAAAAGGAATAAAATAATGGCATTTTATCTGGATGGAGTTGGAGACCATTATTCTAAGTGAAGTGTCTCAGAAATAGAAAACCAAACATCATATGTTTTCAGTTATAAGTGGGAGCTAAGTTATGAGGATGCAAATGCATAAGAAAGGACTTTGGGGATTTAGGGGAAGGATGGGAGTGGGGTGAGGGATAAAAGGCTACGCACTGGGTTCAGTGTACAGTTTGGGTGATGGGTACACCAAAATCTCAGAAATCACAGCTAAAGTACTTATCCATGTAACCAAACACCACCTGCTCCCCCAAAACTATTGAAATAATAATAATAATAATAATAATAATAATAAATGGTTAAATAAATCTAGTATACCCATACTATGAAATACTCGGAGATCATTTTAAAATGAAATATATTTGTATATAGTAACATGGAAATACATTTATGATATATTATTAAAAAATATAGTTTCAGAAAAATATGCACAGTATCACTCAATTAAAATAAACAACCAAGCCTATATAAATATACATACCTATACTTATATGTTTCTATGTGAATGCAAAGAAAAAGATCTCAAACACAAATAAAACTAAATATAGCAGTTGTCTATGAATAGTGATAGAGGAGGCAGTGTGAAGATAACTGGAAATTTTCATTTTCTAGATTTCTATATTGTTTGACTTTTCAATAAATATTTTTGTAACAAAAATATCTATATTTAAATGTCTTTTAGGAGTGGGTTAGCATCTAAGGGAGGCTTTTATCTGATCTCTAAACCTTAATTATAAAGTAATTTTACAATAATAAATATAAAATAATATATTATTGAGAGCACTGAGATAACTAATTAAAACCAACCTGAGGATTTCCTATACAGTCTGGAGGTGAGTCTAAAAGATCATACTGTAGCCCAGACGTTTTACTCTCAGTGCCTTCTCACCTTCCTGATGTTTAATGTATTACCAATAAATTAAGGTTAGTATAATTGAGAATCTGACACAAAGCAGATCTTTCTTTTATTTTTAAACTTTTATTTTCAGTTCGGGGGCACATGTAAAGGTTTCTTATATAGGTAAACTTGTGTCAAAGGGGTTTGTTGTATAGATTACTTCGTCACCTAGGTATTATTAATCTTAGTACCCAATTGTTATTTTTTTCTGTTCCTCTGCCTCCTCCCACTTTCCATCCTCAAGTAGAACCTAGTGTCTGTTGTTCTCTTCTTCATGGTTCATGAGTTCTCATCATTTAGCTCCCACTTATAAGTGAGAACATGTGGTATTTTCTGTTCGGTAAAGATAATAGCCTCCAGCCCCATCCATGTTCCCACAAAAGACATGATCTCATTCTTTTCTATAGCTGCACAGTACTTCATGGTGTGTATGCACCAGATTTTCTTTATCCAATCTGTCATTGATGGGCATTTAGGTTGATTCCACATCTTTGCTATTGTGAATAGTGCTGCAATGATCACTTGCTTGCATGTGTCTTTATGGTAAAATGATTTATATTACTCGGGGAATATACACCCAGTAATGGGATTGCTGGGTCGAATGGTATTTCTGTTTTTAGGTCTTTGAGGAATCACCACGCTGTCTTCCACAATTGTTGAACTAATTTGCACTCCCACCAACAGTGTGTAAGTGTTCCCTTTTCTCCACAATCTCACCAGCATCTATTATTTTTTGACTTTTTAATAGTAGCCATTCTGAGATGGTATCTCATTGTGGTTTTGATTTGCAGTTCTGTAATGATGAGTGATATTGAGCTTTTATTCACATTTGTTGGCCACATGTATGTTTTCTTTTGAAAATTGTCTGTTC
Source organism: Pan paniscus (assembly GCF_029289425.2). NCBI lineage: Eukaryota > Metazoa > Chordata > Mammalia > Primates > Hominidae > Pan > Pan paniscus. The sequence continues at coordinate 75,156,894 of NC_073272.2, forward strand.
ATGCCCTTTGCCCACTTTTCAATGGGATTATTTGATGTTCTCTTATAAATTTAAGTTCTTTACAGCTGCTGGATATTAGACTTTTTTCAAGTGCATAGTTTGCAAAAATTTTCTTCCATTCTGTAGGTTGTCTCCCATTCCGTAGATTGTTTACTCTGTTGATAGTTTCTTTTGCTGTGCAGAAGCTCTTCAGTTTAATTAGATCCCATTTGCCAATTTTTGCTTTTGTTAGAAGCAGATATTTCTACACTTTGGATTTTCAAATGGAAACCTAATATTCTTGTATCAGTTTGCTAGGGCTGCCATAATAAAGTAACACAGACTGGGTCTCTAAACGGCAGAAATTTATTGTCTCACAATTCTGGAGGTTAGAAGTCCAAGATAAAAGTGTCAGCAGGATTGGCCATTTTGAAGGCCTCTCTCCTTGGCATGTAGATAGTCATCTTCTCCCTGTGTCTTCACATGGTCTTCCTTCTGTACCTATCTGTGTCCAGATTTCCTTTCCCTATAAGGACATCAGACTGGATTACAGCCCACCCTAGTTGACCTCATTTTAACTTAACTACCTCTTTAAAGACCTTATACAAATAGTCACATTCTGAAGTACTGAAAGTAAGGGCTTAAACAGATGAATTTTGAGAGGACACAAGTTGACCCATAACAGTTCTGTTATTTAGAAATTACATCTGTTTCTGAAAAGGTAAATAATTACAACCATTTTATGAATGAAATCAGAAAATTTAGTATGCAAACCATTTAAAATGCAAATTAATTATTAGATTAGTTGAACTTTTGTTTAAAATGATTAATGGACCTTTTTGCAGAAGAGCAACTGTGGGCAATGCATTATTTTAATTATATGTGCATCATCTGATGGATCATGACTAAAGTTCATATCATTCCTAAATTTATCTCTTAATCATCACCTCATCCCTGGACTCTACTAAATCCCTAAGCTCCAGATCATCCCAGATTTTTACTTCAAGGGTGGAGCAGGGACGATTTCCCAGTCATGATCTTCAAAATATGGATAGTATGATGCTGAATGAAATCATCTATGCAATATATTTATGAAATCAAAATAAATACATTATCATGTTTTTAAAAGTATGATCTATGGGAAAACATATGAACTCACATATTTAAAAAAGATCTAGTATTTGATGGCACAACAGGGTGACAACAGTCAATATTTTACTGTATATTTAAAAATAACTAAATGGTATAACTGGAATATTTATAATACAGAGAAATAATAAATGTTTGAAGTGATGGATATCCCATTTACCCTGATGTGATTATTACACATTGTATGCCCATATCAAAATATCTCATGTACCTCCTAAATATATACACCTACTATCTATCCAAAAAAATTAAAAAATAAAAAAGAGTATCTGAATCCTGCAAAACCAAGGCAAATATTATATATCTATAATATTCAGGATTGTGATTCAGATGACCTGAGCTTTAGTCCTTTCTGTGCAGTAGAATCAGCATAACTAGGTCAATATATTTTACTTCTTTGGTTCTCAATTGTTCTCCCTATAAAATACAAATGTATGGATTTTGACAATCTATTCACAAAAGTAGTCATAAGGAATTATAATCCTGAAATATGTTATGCTTCTTAGAAGAGAGATCTTTCAGATCCTCTCCAATGTTAATAACAATAAAAATCATAATCATAATACTATTAATTATTATTTTGTATTTATCATGTGTCAGGCACTATACCAAGAGACTTACATACATAATCTCATTAGTGCTCAAAATAACCATGAAAGATCACAGAGGAAGAAAGTGAAACTTAGAGAAGTTAAGTTCCCCAAGATCACATATATAGTAAGTGGCAAAGTCAATACTTGATCCGAGGTAGATCTAACACCAAAGTCTGGTTATTTGCTACTGATATAATGCTTTTTAACAGTGCATTAGAGAGTGAAATTTATCAGGAATTGTATTCGTTTCCTAGGGCTGTGGTAATAAATGACCCCAAGCTGGGTGGCTTAAAATAATAGAAATTTATTCTCTCAGAGTTCTGGAAGCTAGAAGTCTGAAATCAAGGTGTAGGCAGGGCCATACTCTTGCTGAAATGCCCAGGGGAGTATCCTTCTTTGCCTCTTCCTAGTTTCTGAAGGTTGCAGGCAATCCATAGTGTTACTTGGCTTGTGGCAGCATAACTCCAGACTCTGTCTCCATTTTCATATGGCTGTCCTCTCTCTGTATGTGTCTGTGTATCCAAATTTCCCTCTTCATATAAGGATACCAATGACTGTATTAGGGCTCACCTGAATCCAGTATGGCCTCATCTTAACTTGATTATATCTGAAAAGACCATCTTTCCAAATAAGGTCACATTTACAAGTTCCAGGTGGATGTGAATTTTAGGGAGACACTCTACAACTCAGCACAGGAATCATTATAAGTAGATAAGAAATGGGAAAACTTTTACAGTATGTTTGACTATGGTTTTCTTAAGCTTTGGAGACTGAAAGGTTATGTGATTTGAGGCTTTAAATTCACTGCTTTTTGTGTTTTTTTGCCAATGCCAAATAATGTTCTTACTGGCAGTCATATACTGTATTGTGTTTTACTTTAATAGTGCAGTATAATTTGAAACCTATTACATAGAATTGTGAAAATATAATTTGAAGATGAGCAACTGTGGGCAATGCATTATTCTTGATTATATGTGAATCATCTGATGGATCATGCCTAATGTTCATCTCATTCCTAAATTCATCTCTTAATCATCACCCCATCCCTGGACTCTACTAAATTCCTAAGCTCCAGATCATCCCAGATCTGTCACAAATCCACAGGATTAGAAGGGACCCCAGATAGTCATTAGACTATGAGTCTGTTTCTAGTCAAGTCTCACTGGCTTATGCCATTATTCCTATTATGGTACAGTATCATCTAAGCCTCTACTCAATTTGTCTTGAAAATTTATTGTGGAAAATATTTATATATAATTATTTAATATTTTATTCAGAAGATGATCTCTGACCTTAAGGGTCATGCATATGAATAAGAGGCAACTCAAGACTTGCTCTAATTTTGTAATAAAGGTAGGAAACATGTACTGATTCACCAGTACCTTCTGTTTACCACTGTTCTAAGTGCTCTACATACATTTACTCATTATATCTTGACACTTCTATGTAACAGGTAGTATTATCATTTTTATTCTATACATGAATAAAATGAACACAATGAGGTAAAATAATTTACTAGGAAATAGCAGAGCCAGGATTTGAATTCAGACAGTCTAGCTACAGAACTCACACTTTTGTATACTATGGTCTACTGTCTTCCAACCACTCTGCTCTCTTGCCTCTATAGCCAATGCCTCTGTTGAATGAATAACAGCAAATTGGAGCTTTAAAACAGCATAATATGAATGCTAGGTAGGTTAACGAATTATAACAATTAATTCCCCTGAAGTTCTCAACTGGCTGTATAAAGTGGCTACATAAACACTCACAGTTATTACTGATAAAATAATGTAAAGCTAAAGGTTTATTAAGACTAATGATTAGCTTACACTTTTTAAATGGAAAATGCCACAATCTCTTTAGAAAGGTAGTATATTTTGCAGGTCAAGCCAAGATGGTGGTGAGGAGCAGAGAGGAGCACAATAAATATACCGGAACTGTGATGGTGAAGGAGTTAGCCTTTAAAGTCTCTTCTGGGGCCTTTACTCCATGCCTTAAAGAGGAGATGGACTGGGCAGAAAGGCAACATACCTAGGACAACAGTGTTGAACAAAGAGACAGCCTAGGGTCACTATGTCAGACAGAGTGCTTAACTGTGTCCTTCTCTGTCATAAATCCTGATAATTTCCAATTCTTGCCCTACAGCCAAAGGGGACACTGAAAATGTTTTTCTCTATCTCTGTGTAAGCTTCCTGAAAACCATCATTCTAAACTTTCTCCTCACCCAAGTGTATTTCTGGGAAAATTGCTCGGTCTATAGGCTTTTACGTTATTTACTTTCAGATGAAAAAAAGGACACGGTCCTGATCAATACAATTTCCAACATCATCTTACCTTTTTCTGCTGGGCTCAAAACAGTCACTGTGAAGAGACAGGAGAAAGAGAGAGAGAGAGACAGACAGACAGACAGAGAGAGATGGATGAGAGAGAGAGAGAGAAATTAGTTATATTTAAAAAGTCTTGTCTAACTCATTTTCCACAGCATCATTTGAGTAATTTATATAATAGTACTTTAGGAAACCACTAGGCAAAGATGAGGGAAGGCAAGGGTGATTACATTCCATCCTTTGCTATCTTCCTTTGTCTTAAACCTTCAGCAAGGCTTTCAATCATGAGAAGCTGCTTAATCAAGAAGATTTTCAATGTTTCTTTCTCCATTGGGCTCTAATTAGCTGGGTAGAGATCCAGCAATAAAAGGCCTATGTAAACATGCTTTCTTTTTTTATTATTATTATACTTTAAGTTTTAGGGTAAATGTGCACAACGTGCAGGTTCGTTACATATGTATACATGTGCCATGTTGGTAAACAAACAAAACAAACAAAAGATGGTTTTCATACAAAATGATCAACAGTTAAGGGTCGGAAAAATAGGGAAAAAGTCCAAACAGAGAATGAGACTATGTTCTAAGGGCTATTTCTTCAGGCCTTTCATCAGTCATACTTTCTTTTTTTCTTCACATATAGGTCTATTTTATTGGGTCTTAAAAATTCTCCTTTTCATGATTATTTGAATGGATTTGTTACTATGGTTACATTTCACCTGTGTTAAAAATCTGACCAGACAATGTTTTTCTTTTTTCTAATGAGTCTGCTTGAAGATTGATACCAACTCCTTGTTGTTGTCTTCCAGTTAAACAATCAATACTGGTTAAGAATGCTTGAAAGAGGCACATACGCTACTTTCCCAATACAAATGGAAGTGGAAATGAAGCATTGATCAGTCAACCTGGGACTTCATGATTTTGTATGTACGTGCTGCATGACTGCATTGGTTCCACTAGGCCCTGAATTGGACTAGTAACATTTCTTTTTAAAAAATCTTTAAAATGAAGTGAGAGAGAAAGCATAGTTTCTTGGAGACCAATATTAATAAGGAGGAGCTGATAAATTGCTGTTTGGTATGTTTCCTATCCCTGGCTGAATACTTGCAGCTAAACAAGAAGTGGAGGTCCTAACTCCCATTTGCTTGGCTACTTGCTAAAGTACTGTGGGTGAGGGAAAGTCACTTAGTACTTGTAGATAGTGAGACGAGACATGTGTATACAGGAGTGGGAGCCAGTGAATTCTCCAGGTGGGGAACAGCTATCTGTAAATAACTGCAGAACTTTTAAGTGCAAATGGGATTGGTTTATATGACCCAAGAGCAGAGGGCAGAAATAGAACCAATAGGTTAAAGCTGCAGGTTAACACATTTTAGCTCAGTATTAGAAAAAATAATGACAACGATAATGACGATGACAATGACTAGCAGCCTTGGGAAAAAGTGTTTCCCATTACATACACTTGGAAATGTTGTAGAGGACATTCAGACATTAGTTTGGCAGTGGAATTGACTTGTAAAGTCTTTATTACCTCTGAAATTGTGTAGGAAGTAAGTCCAAGGGAATTTTTTTTTTTTTTGCAAACTTCCCTTTTGGAAATTACATACTTTTGAGGACAAAAGGACATCTATTCTAAAAGATGTGGCACTTATCTTGGTACTTCTGCCTTTCCTGTATTTTTCTAATAATGCCTTTTGCACTATTAAAGAAAGAGGCTAGAATATTTCAGTCATATTTAAAGTGAAAATGTTACAAGAGTCACAACAAACTTTTACAAAATGAATCTGCTATCACTAATCTCATGGGTAAGCGTACATTTAGCCATGCTATGGGTAACTTGGCATGAAGATTTTAGAGTGATGTGGTGATACATGTAATTATACACCTTCTCTGTTTCTTTAAGTTTCATTCACTACTAGGGGGTAAATTATTGGAGTTATCATCAAATGGCTTTTTGCACTGTCTCTCCTTTTTTCTTTCATTATTTATTGACTCTTTGCAAGTAGGTATGGAGAAAAATTAAGGAAGGATGGTATATATGGAATAGTTTTTCATCACAGACAACCAGTGTTACAACCAAACATAGTTTATAATTTCCTTTAAATAGATGCATATTGTAGGGTTCACAGAAGTATACAAGTAGAAAAAGCCTAATTTGGGGCTAGATGGAAATGGTAAAAAATCGTAGAAAGGACACTGAAGAAATTCTACAGCAGTGCGATCCAATAGAAATAATGTGAGCCAGGTAGTTTAAATTTTCTAGTAGGAACATTTTTTAGAAAGTTAAAGAATGCCAAGTGAACTTAATTTAAAAAATATATTTTACCAATATATCAAAATATTTTCATTTGAACATGTTTTTTTAAATTATACTTTAAGTTCTAGGGTACATGTGCACAACATGCAGGTTCATTGCATATGTATACATGTGCCATGTTGGTATGGTGCACCCATTAACTCGTCATTTACATTAGGTATATCTCCTAATGCTATCCCTCCCCCCTCCCCCCACCCCACAATAGGCCCCAGTGTGTGATGTTTCCCTTCCTGTGTCCAAGTGTTCTCATTGTTCAATTCCCACCTATGAGTGAGAACATGCGGTGTTTAGTTTTTTTTGTCCTTGCGATAGTTTGCTGAGAATGATGGTTTCCAGCTTCATCCATGTCCCTACAAAGGACATGAACTCATCCTTTTTTATGGCTGCATAGTATTCCATGGTGTATATGTGCCACATTTTCTTAATCCAGTCTATCACTGATGGACATTTAGGTTGGTTCCAAGTCTTTGCTATTGTGAATAGTGCTGCAATAAACACACGTGTGCATGTGTCTTTATAGTAACATGATTTATAATCCTCTGGGTATATACCCAGTAATGGGATGGCTGGGTCAAATGGTATTTCTAGTTCTAGATCCTTGAGGAATGGCCACACTGTCTTCCACAATGGTTGAACTAGTTTCCAGTCCCACCAACAGTGTAAAAGTGTTCCTATTTCTCCACATCCTCTCCAGCACCTGTTATTTCCTGGTTTTTAATTAACGCCATTCTAACTGGTGTGAGATGGTATCTCATTGTGGTTTTGATTTGCATTTCTCTGATGGTCAGTGATGATGAGCATTTTTTCATGTGTCTTTTGGCTGCATAAATGTCTTCTTTTGAGAAGTGTCTGTTCATATCCTTCGCCCACTTTTTGATGGGGTTGTTTGTTTTTTTCTTGTAAATTTGTTTGAGTTCTTTGTAGATTCTGGATATTGGACCTAAAACCATAAAAACCCTAGAATAAAACCTAGGCAATACCATTCAGGACATAGGCATGGGCAAGGACTTAATGTCTAAAACACCAAAAGCAATGGCAACAAAAGCCAAAATTGACAAATGGGATCTAATTAAACTAAAGATCTTCTGCACAGCAAAAGAAACTACCATCAGAGTGAACAGGCAACCTACAGAATGGGAGAAAATTTTTGCCATCTACTCATATGACAAAGGGCTAATATCCAGAATCTTCAACATGTTATCCACATAAAAATTATTGTGATAATTTATATTCTTTTTTTCACTAAGTTTTGGAATGCTGGTGTATATTTTATGCTTCCAGAACATCTGAATCCAGATGACACATTTCAAGTGTTTAATAGCCACATGTGGCTAGTGGCTACAGAATTAGTGGAGTTCAAAAGGGACTTCTGAAAGGAGAGTAGGAAGTTTGAAAATATCCAGTGAGATGAGCACTCACTTACAACATGAAGTTCTTTTTTAACGAATGACATGTTTGGGAAGAGAGTTTATTATAATGATGTACAGCATATACTTTGGCATGTATTCGTATTTTGGCTCTTGACACTTATTCTGTGACCTTGGTTAATTAATCACTGTGTGCCTCAGTTTCCTCATCTGTAAAACGAAGATAAAATTGGTTATGTTATCAGATTGTTACAAGGATTAAGTAATAACATATGTGTAAAGCACTTGGGTGCTTTGCACATAAGTACTTAATTATTGTTAGCAATTTATAATCATTTTTCTACAAAAATAAATTGTTTAGTCAGGTTACATTCTACAATAAGTTTAGGACAAAACAAGTCTGATTTTAAAAAATGTTATGGTTCCCAGAGTTACATATGATGGTATTAAAATAATTTATTCAGTGTCAAAATGAATAACTTTGATTCCCCCCACTTTTTCTCTTAGATGTTTCTTAGATTCTAGGTTAGGAGATGGTAGAGTTTGATATAGGGAACTGAGACACATTTCTGAGTGTTTTCTGTTGAAAGTAAGCTAATCAGGTCAGTCTTTATTTACTTCTTTGAAAAAGTTACTCACACCAGCCATTCATTTACTTTTAAGGCAGTCCCTCTCAAACCTGGATGATCGTAATACTTACTTAGGAAGCACAATAAAAATATAGATTCCGGGGCTCTCTTCACATAGCACAACTTTGGATGGAGGTGCAGAAATTTGTATTTGAAAACCTCAGCAGGTGATTCTGAGTTAGGTTTTAAAACCATTGGAGTTATATTAGGCGTTTGTTACAACAAGTTACTAGTCAGGTGTGATGATACATTTAACTGTTTGTCATATGAATGACATAAAACTGTTTTAGATGTGGTAATACCATGATTCCTATAGGCTTGAATGGATACTTTTACCTCTATAGAAACTTGGTTTCTAGAAAATGTTTCTTCTGTTTTTTTTTTTTCTGTCTGATCAGTTTATATTTCTTCTCTCTTCGGAAAATTTCTACCTTTCAAGTAGAATTATATCATAGCTATTTTTATTTTTTAATCTCAGAATGGATACTATTGGGCACCAAAACTAAGAGTACTCCAGACTTACATCCCTCCTCAAAAGCAACTAATGAGCTGGCAAAAACTGTCAGAATAAACTTTTGCAGAACTCTGGAATCTAGTAAAATTGTTACAATAACCAGAGAGGAAGACTTGGTGAAGAAAAGAACTGATGCTTTGTAGTAAGAGGATACTGTGACATTTTAAAGTGGCTGCCTACCATCCTCCACATCCCAGATCAGTAGAGGCTGTGAGGACAGCCACCTACACTCTACTATATACAATAATAGAGCCTACACTCTAATATACAGCCTATATCCTAACATACTAATATACACATAACGGGGCTTCCAAAGTGAGAGGAAAGAGAGGAAAAACAGAAAGAGTATTTGAAAAAATGATGGCTAAAAAACTTCATACATTTGGTAAAAAATATGAATCTAAACATCCAAGAAGTGCAATGAACTCCAAATAGAATAAACTAAAAGATATCCACAATCAGACACATTATAGTCAAATTGCCAAAAAACAAAGAGAAAATCTTGAAAGCAGGAAAATTGACTTTTTACATACAAAAAAGAACAATAAGACTAACAGCTGATTTCTCTTAAGAACCCACAGAGGCTAGAAGGCAGTGAAATGTGATATTTAAATTGCTGAAAGAAAAAGAAAAACATCTGTCAACACATATCCAGAACTCTATGTCCAGCAACACTATACTTCAAAGAATGAAAGCGAAAACAAGACATTCCCAGATAAACAAAAACTGAGGGAGCTGATCACTAGTAGAATTGCCCTTCAAGAAATGCCAAAGGGCATTCTTTAGAAAAACTGAAAAGGCACTCACTGTAACCCAAGCTATACAAAAAAACAAGAACACTGGTAAACTATACAGGTAGCTACAAAAGCAAGTAATATTGAGTTTTACGTTTTTTTTAACTCTTTTTACTATCTAATTTAAAGGAAAAAATGCATAAAACAACAATGATAAATCTACGTTAAGGAGTATACAATGTATAAAGATGTAATTTGTGATAATAGCATAAAGGGGGCAACAGAGCTGCAAACGGCTGGGTTTTGTATACTATTAAATTAAGCTGGTATTCAACAGGATCATTCCAAGATGGCTGAATAGGAACAGCTGCAGTCTACAGCTCCCAGCGTGAGCAACACAGAAGACAGGTGACTTCTGCATTTCCAGCTGAGGTACCAGGTTCATCTCACTGGGACTGGTTGGACAGTGGGTGCAGCCCATGGAGTGTGAGCCGAAGCAGGGCAGGGCATCACCTCACCCAGGAGGCACAAGGGGTCTGGCAATTCCCTTTCCTGGCCATGGGAAACTATGACAGATTGCACCTGGAAAATCGGGACACTCCCGCCCTAATACTGTGCTTTTCCAATGGTCTTAGCAAATGGAACACCAGGAGATTATATCCCATGCAAGGCTCGGTGGGTCTCACGCCCATGGAGCCTTGCTCACTGCTAGTACAGCAGTCCGAGATAGAATTGCGAGGAAGCAGCAAGACTAATAAAGAAGAAAAGAGAGAAGAATCAAATAGACGCAATAAAAAAATGATAAAGGGGATATCACCACCGATCCCACAGAAATACAAACTACCATCAGAGAATACTACTATAAACACCTCTATGCAAATAAACTAGAAAATCTAGAAGAAATGGATGAATTCCTGGACACATACACCCTCCCAAGACTAAATCAGGAAGAAGTTGAATTCCTGAATAGACCAATAACAGGCTCTGAAATTGAGGCAATAATTAATAGTCTACCAACCAAAAAAAGTCCAGGACCAGATGGATTCATACCCGAATTCTACCAGAGGTACAAAGGGGAGCTGGTACCATTTCTTCTGAAACTACTCCAATAAATAGTAAAAGAGGGAATCCTCCCTAACTCATTTTATGAGGCCAACATCATCCTGATACCAAAGCCTGGCAGAGACACAACAAAGAAAAAAAAGAGAGAGAATTTTAGACCAATATCCCTGATGAACATTGATGCAAAATCCTCAATAAAATACTGGCAAACCGAATCCAGAAGCACATCAAAAAGCTTATCCACCAAGATCCAGTTGGCTTCATCCCTGGGATGCAAGGCTGGTTCAACATATGCAAATCAATAAACGTAGTCCATCATATAAACAGAACCAAAGACAAAAACCACATGATTATCTTAATAGACACAGAAAAGGCCTTTGAAAAAATTCAACAGCCCTTCATGCTAAAAACTCTCAATAAACTAGGTATTGATGGAACGTATCTCAAAATAGTAAGAGCTATTTATGACAAACCCACAGCCAATATCCTACCGAATGGGCAAAAACTGGAAGCATTCCCTTTGAAAACTGGCACAAGACAGGGATGCCCTCTCTCACCACTCCTATTCAACAACATATTGGAAGTTCTGGCCAGGGCAATCAGGCAGGAGAAAGAAATAAAGGGTATTCAATTAGGAAAAAAGGAAGTCGAATTGTCCCTGTTTGCAGATGATATGATTGTATATTTAGAAAACCCCATCATCTCAGGCCAAAATCTCCTTAAGCTGATAAGCAACTTCAGCAAAGTCTCAGGATACAAAATCAATGTGCAAAAATCACAAGCATTCGTATACACCAATAACAGACAAACAGAGAACCAAATCATGAGTGAACTCCCATTCACAATTGCTTCAAAGAGAATAAAATACCTAGGAATCCAACTTACAAGGGAAATGAAGGACCTCTTCAAGGAGAACTACAAACCACTGCTCAATTAAATAAAAGAGGACACAAACAAATGGAAGAATATTCCATGCTCATGGATAGGAAGAATCAATATCATGAAAATGGCCATACTGCCCAAGGTAATTTATAGATTCAATGCCATCCCCATCGAGCTACCAATGACTTTCTTCACAGAATTGGAAAAGGCTACTTTAAAGTTCATGTAGAACCAAAAAAAGAGCCTGCATTGCCAATACAATCCTAAGCCAAAAGAACAAAGCTGGAGGCATCATGCTACCTGACTTCAAACTATACTACAAGGCTACAGTAACCAAAACAGCATAGTACTGGTACCAAAAAAGATATGTAGACCAATGGAACAGAACAGAGCCCTCAGAAATAATACCACATATCTATAACCATCTGCTCTTTGTCAAACCTGACAAAAACAAGAAATGGGGAAAGGATTCCCTATTTAATAAATGGTGTTGGGAAAAATGGCTAGCCAGATGTAGAAAGCTGAAACTGGATCCCTTCCTTACACCTTGTACAAAAATTAATTCAAGATGGATTAAAGACTTAAATGTTAGACCTAAAACCTTAAAAACCCTACAAGAAAACCCAGGCAATACCATTCAGGACATAGGCATGGGCAAGGACCTCATGACTAAAACACCAAAAGTAATGGCAAGAAAAGCCAAAATAGACAAATGGGATCTAATTAAACTAAAGAGCTTCTGCACAGCAAAAGAAACTACCATCAGAGTGAACAGGCAACCTACAGAATGGGAGAAAATTTTTACAATCTACACATCTGACAAAGGGCTAATATCCAGACTCTACAAAGAACTCAAACAAATTTACAAGAAAAAATCAAACAACTCCATCAAAAAGTGGGCAAAGGATATGAACAGACATTTCTCAAAAGAAGACATTTATGCAGCCAAAAGATACATGAAAAAATGCTCATCATCACTGGCCATCAGAGAAATGCAAATCAAAACCACAATGAGATACCATCTCACACCAGTTAGAATGGCGATCATTAAAAAGTCAGGAAACAACAGGTGCTGGAGAAGATGTGGAGAAATAGGAACACTTTTATACTGTTGGTGGCAGTGTAAACTAGTTCAACCATTGTGGAAGACAGTGTGGTGATTCCTCAAGGATCTAGAACTAGAAATACTAATTGACCCAGAGATCCCATTACTGGGAATATACCCAAAGGATTATAAATCATGTTACTATAAAGACACATGCGCACGTATGTTTATTGCGGCACTATTCACAATAGCAAAGACTTGGAACCAACCCAAATGCCCATCAATGATAGAATGGATTAAGAAAATGTGGCACATATACACCATGGAATACTATGCAGCCATAAAAAAGGATGAGTTCATGTCCTTTGTAGGGACATGGATGAAGCTGGAAACCATCATTCTCAGCAAACTATCGCAAGGACAGAAAACCAAACACTGCATGTTCTCAGTCATAGGTGCGAATTGAACAATGAGAACACTTGGACACATGGTGGGGAACATCACACACGGGGGCCTGTCGTGGGGTGGGGGGAGGGGGGAGGGATAGCATTAGGAGAAATACCTAAGGTTAAATGAGGAGTTAATGGGTGCAGCACACCAACATGGCACATGTATACATATGTAACAAACCTGCATGTTGTGCACACGTACCCTAAAACTTAAAGTATAATAATAATAAAATTTTTTTAAAAAGCTGGACTCGTATCTTATGCCAGATATAAAAAATTAACTCAGAATGGCTAAAATACCTAAAAGTGAGAGCTAAAAGTATAAAATTATTATAAGAAAACACAGGGCACACGCCTGTAGCCCCAGCTATTTGAGAGGCTAAGGTGGGAGGATCACTTGAGCCCAGGAGTTTGAGATCAGCCTGGGCAACATAGTGAGGTCCCGTATCAAAAACAAAAACAAAAACAAAACAAAAAACAAACAAACAAACAAAAAACCAAAACCAACCAACCAACCAAACAAAAAAATCCCACAGGGGTAAATCTTTATGCTCTTGCATTTGGTAATGGATTCTTAAATATGACACCAAAAGCATAGGCAACAAAAGAAAAAATAGATAAATTGAATTTTATTAAAATTAAAAATCTTTGTGTATAAAATGATACTATCAAGTATGGGGGAAAATGTTTGCAAATAACGTATCTGATAAAGATCAAGTATTCAGAACATGCAAAAAATATTAAAATTCAACAACAAAAAGACAACCCAATTTAAAAATCCCAATTAAAAAATGGACAATGGCTTGAATAGACATTTTCCCAAAGAAGATATATGGATGGCAAACAAGTACATAAAAAGATACTCAATATTTTTAGTCATTATGGAAATACAAATCAAATCCATAATGAGATACCCCTTCACACCCAGTAAGATGGCTATAATAAAAATAAAACTGAAAATAACAAGTCTTGGTGAGAATGTGGACAAATTGGAACCCTTCTGTGCTGCTTGATGGGAATGTAAAATGGTGCAGTCACTGTGGAAGATAGTTTGGAGGTTCCTCAGAAAGTTAAACATAGAATTACCATACAGTCCAATTATCCCCATCCATCTCCCTGGTGTATATACTCAAAAGAATTGAAGACAGATATTCAAACAAATACTTGTACATGAATGTTTGTAACAGCACTATTCAGAAGAGACAAAAGGTAGAAATAGCCCAAATGGCCATTAATGGATGAATGGATAACAAACTGGTATATATATATATATATATATATATACACACACACACACACACAATAGACTATTATTCAGCCATTAAAAGGGATAAATTACTGTTACATAATACAATGTGGACCAATTTCAAAAACATTTTGTTAACTGGAAGAAGTCAGACACAAAAGAACACATATTTTATGATTCTATTTATATGGAACATCCATAATAGGTAAATCCATAGAGACAGAATGCAGATTAATAATTGGCTAGGACTTGGGGGAAGAGGGAACAGGGAGTGACTGCTTAATGCTTATGAGGTTTCTTTATGGGATAACAAAAACATTTTGGAACTACATAGAGGTGATGGCTGCACAACATTGTGAGTGCTAAATGGCACTGAGGTGAACACTTAAAAATGGTTAATTTTATGCTATATAAATTTCACCCCAATAAAATGGATACTGTTACTTTCCTTCCTCTCTAAAAAGCTAAGCTTCTTATTTTCCTGGGTCAGGAAGAATCCTTTATTTCTTTACTAATCACAAGTTACTATCTAATGAGCTCTTATAATGTGTTGTGAACTGTGATGCATGCTTTTCAGGCATCATGTTATTTGAGCCTCACAGCAGTAATACCTGGCATATATTGAGTGCTAAGCAACCATTTGTCATATGGATGAACAACTGTAGAAGCAAGGTACTTGTGAGACAACTGAGGTTGAGAGAGTGAAGTTACTTGCCCCAGGTCTCCAGGCTAGTAAATGGCAGAATTCAAACTCTAAGAATTAAAGGACAAAGCATCTCTTTTGGTTTCAGCTCTAATGTAACGTTAGGGAGAAAGACATCAGGTTTTATCCCTGGAAAGAAGTTAGGTCCTTAATGTTACTTTTTGAGACATATTGAAATGCAAATTTGTTAATTTATTTGTATTGGAAAAGGTATGGCCTTGGTATCAGGCAGCCTGGATTTCCAACTCTTCACTATTACTAAATGTGTGGCCTTAGGAAAATTTGATTTAACCTTTCCAAAACCCAGGTTGCTAATTTGTTACAAGATTGTTAAACTGATGATGGCAGGAGGGACTGGTTCAGCCAGAGTTGAAAGTCAAAGCTGCCTTATTCTCCTGACTTTTAAATAATGGGAACTGATGCAAAATGTTAAGAAAACACTGTGCAGGCCAGGCAAAATATATCTGAAGGCTACATCTGGCTTGTATGTCACAAAGTTTTTACCTCTGCATTAGTCTAGAGGAGACTGTGGCAACATACTGCCTGGGTTTTAAGTTTGGCCATTTACTAGCTCTGTGACCTTAGGTAAGCTACTTATTCTGTCTGTTCCTCAGTTTACAAACAAGTAATGATAGTATATACATTGGAAATTTGTTATAAAGATTAAGTGTCTGTGTGTGTAGTCACCTAGAAATAGTACTTGGCATGTAGCAGTGTGGTGCAAGTATGTTAACTGAAACAAACAAATAAGTCCTACGCTTCCATTCATCTGTTAATATTACATGACTAAAGAAGAACTTATAGAAGGCCAATTATTTGCAGTAACTTGGTCTTTACCTTGTTTGCTCATCTGTGCCTCAGTTTACACATCTGTACAATGGAAACAGTAATGGTACCTGCCTCATATAGTTATTGTGATGATTAAATGAATTAATATATAGTTATTCTATCTACAGAACTTAGAATATTTTCTGGCACAGAGTAAGCAATACATAAGTGTTAGTCATTATCATCATTAATTTTTAAAATATATCTTGGTGAAGCTCATATGAGTCAATACTGAAAAACTCCAAAATAAGTTGTTTACAATATGGCATTGCTCCTAGGAGCAATGTCCATACCACAATAATGGTGCTGAACTTTTGACCCTTCAATCAATCATTCAAAAAGCCAAAGTAGTAAGGTCTGAGAATAGAACAGCTTCCCAGTCATTGCATAGTCTACTTAATGCATCCCAATACTGGATTGAGATACAAAAGAAAACTAGGCTAACTTGTATCTATGAAGGCAACTAATGACATTTATTTTAAGAGCTCTTTCTGCATTTTCCATAATATCTCTAAGGAAGAGGTAAGAAAAATTCCAACTGTGATTCAGAGAGGTAATTAGAATTAGAATATAGGAAATTATAGAATTAGAATATAGAAAGTTCTATATTGGAAAAGAGGATCATCTCCTGCCTCCCTAGTTTATCCCAGTCTACCTGGGGTAGACTATTGCTTTGCAAATATGTAATAGAAGAAAATTACAAATGGAGTCAGGTCCCGGAGTTCAAAAAAGCAGCATCCTTACCATCATTTTTAAGGTGAGAAGAGTTTGGTATGAAAAAATAAAGAAGTCTCAGAAGGACTTGGGAGTGAGGGGATGTCCAATGGGTCAGGAGTCCTACTGTGAGAGGAGTATAAACATATTGGAGCCCCAAACTAGATGAATAGGGAACATTGTAGGCCACAAGTTTAAGGGTGCTGGCGATGGAATTACAGTGTCGAAGTGACAAGACTGACAAGTATTAGTGGAATCTCTTTTGAGAGGAGACAGGGATTCTTCAATGTGAGAAGACAGGGACAAGGGGAGATTTTACTGTGAGAAAAGCAGGGACCCTATTGTAACAAGACAGGATATAATATGAAAACGCCATTGTGAGTTGATGAGAGCATTGCAAGGCCAATAATAATAAGAATGGGGAATGGGGGGAATTAAAGTGGAAAGTGGGAATAATATAAGGGAGAGACTTGGGGTTTGTGTCGGGAAATATTGTAGAATTCTGAGTTTGAATGCACAAGCTATACTGTGAGAACCATTTTGCAAATAAGGAGGATATAGAGTGCTCCTTAGTGTGACAGGACAGGGTAAAAAAAGATCATAGAATTATAAAAGGGGTAGTCTAATGAGAGGGAATGAGAAATGATATGCCCATTGGGAGGAGTAGAAAATATTAGAAACCCCAGTAAAAAAGAATGGGGTTTCCCCAGTTTGAGAAGATGGGACAAGTGCAATCCAATGAGAAGTAAGAAGAAATAATAATAAGAAATCCCAAAGGAAGTGGATGGCAGAATGTGGGGCTAAAAGTGAAAGAACACTGTGGGAGGTGGGGAGTGGGTTTCCTAAAAAACATAACGAGGAATAATGATTAGAAAAGTAGCGGCCCTTTGATGGAATAGGAGATAAATTACGGAAACCCTTGTGGGAGGGTAAAAGAGGTGACTCTAGTGGGAGAAGGCACTATCATCATGTGACAATAGCAGGGTCACCAGTATAAGGTGTCAGAAAATAATGTGGGGCTCCTAATGGGAAGGAGTCGAATGCTCCTCAAAGCAAGAAGGCAGGAGACTGGAGGGAACTCCAGTATAATATAATCAGGGCCTCTCATGTGAGAGAGGATGTATTATAGAATACCAATCCCATTAAAGAAAATGATTAAATGGGGGGAGCCCACAGGGAAAGAGAATGGAGGGCTTACCACTGTGTGAAAAGGGAAGATCTTAATGGAGTAGAATAGGGTGCACTGTGGGATCACAAGTGGACAAAGATATGAAGCACTTCAGCCAGTGTGAGAGGATCACGGGAAAACGATAGATTCCAGTGTGTGAAAAAGGAGAGCTAGTAAGAGAGTAGAGGAAATATTTTGGAACTCTCAGTAGGAAATCCCTAGTAGGAAATCCTAGTAGGATTCTAGTAGGAGGGAAAATGGTGGGGCTCCTAGTTGGATGCATTGGTGAGATTCCTAGTGTGAGCAAACAGTTTAAAGACACAGGGTATGTTGTTTCCTCAACTTCGTACAGTAGGGGCTCCCAGAAGGAGAGCACAAGGTGCAGGTGGTTGCCCTGTATGAGAAAAGGGAGCCCTCGTGGGAAGAGCCAGGACATTATTGTGGGTAGGGCAAAGAAATAAGAAACCCTAGGTGGGAGACGATGGAGACACGGCGGGATCCTGGTGGGAGGGCGCAGGAAATATTGTGGGAAGCCAGAGGCTGGGGACAAGGAACTCTCCAGGGAGAGAAAGGAAAACCGCAGAGAGAAGGCTTGAGAACACAAGGGACACCAGTGTGAAGGTAGGGCAAACGATTATATTGGAGTATAATTTCCCCACCTTAGGTGCCCAGCCCCACTTACCCAGGCAGAGTTCAAAGACGTAGGCATAGTAGGACCAGAGCACGACGAGGACAATAACGAGCACTGGCACCCAGGACAGTACCCGGCGGCAGCACCGCAGCCCCCCAGACAGAGCCATCTTCCAGCCTCGCCGCATCTTTGGCTCGAAGATCGACCAAGCAGGCCTGCTGGCGCCGGGTCGGAACCGCTAGGGTGGCGGCTGCGAGGCTGGAAGGCGCGCTGTGCGGCACTCCACTGTGTAGCCTGGCGGGAACCCTCTCGCGGAGCCTTCGCCACCTGTGGGGCTGCGCTGCTGAGTGCGCCCTGCCTGTCACAACAGGCTTGAGTCACGGCGTTGAGGAACTAGCCATGTTGGAGCGGAAGGGTGATCCGTCAGGCAGTCGGAGCTAGCACGCTCAGAGGGAGTGCAGTCCCTCCCCTTTCTGCCTCCTCCCCACCCTGTTTCAAGGCTGGATGCAGGGCTAGACCTCCGCAAAATCGTGAAGCAGAAGAAATTTGGGTCCGCCCATCTGCTCTTACTGCACTGCGTCCGCCCTCTTTGTTTCTGTCTCTGTCTCTCTCTCTCCCTTCGTTCTCTTTCTCTCCCCCTGCTACCCCCCCACACAGTTACACACACACACACACACACACGCAGTGTGAAAGATGCGAGCCATAGCATCTCATAACATGAAGGCCATCCAGCTCCATCCTCCCACTGCTGCTTGAACAATATGCTTAACACGTAGTGCCGCAGTCGCTGCTTGGGTAAGTCCTTTGACAGGGCACTCCCTCCTTCCCTTTTCCCTCCCCGCAGAATCAGCTTAGTATGTTTTTAGAACAAACACATTGGTATAAAAAAACAAATGAGGGAGACAGTGATTCTGAGAGGGGTCAGGGAAAGCTACAAAGGTAGCGATATTTAAGCTGAGCTACATTAATAAATTCAGGTTTTCCAGGCAGATGAGAGGAGGAGGACCTTTTAGACAGAGGAAACAGCATTTACAAAGTCATAGAGTAATGAAAGTCCAAAAATGTTCCAGGAGCAGCTAGTGTGGCTTGAAGAGTGTGTGTGAAGAAGAGAGGCTAAGAATGAGACTGGGAATATGAGGCCATGGTGTGAAGGCTCTTATATGTCCTAGCATGACATGGGGACATAATCATGTAAAGCAGATTATGAAGAGCCATCAAAGGTTTGGGGGAAATGGAGTGACATCAGGGATATGTTTTTTGTGAAATAACTGGCAGGATTTTGGAAAGGAAGATGGCCTTGAAGTAGGAAGATCAATTAGGAGGTAATTTAATTCAACAAATGTTTTTGGAGTGGTTGCTTCCTGTTAGATCAACTTTGGTACAAAAAGAATGACAAAATAGTGGGCCTGACCCCAAGAAGCTCATGTTCTCATTGGGGCTGTAGTTGTTCATTGACACAAGTACAATAATAGAAGTACAGCAGGCTCTTGGCATTTATGGATTTGACACTCACTGTTTTTCCCAAAGGTCTTTTACATGGAGAAATTTGTGATTTTGCTGAGATGCATGTGTGATTCACATTCTGTGTGACTACTGTGTGGGAGCAAGTGTCTCTACGAGGTTGATCTCTGTTTTTTATTTACGGTTATATATGCAGTAAATTACCTGAAGTGATAAAAGATTTATTGTTTCTTTTCAGATTAAGCTAATTTTATGGTTGATGTTACTAAATTCATGATGCAATGAAATGCAGAGTTCATTTTAGTTACAATATTTAGTAGCCTATTTAATTATTTGAGCCCTAAGGTTCTGACATGTATACTTAAATTTTCCAATATTCATAATTCGGGGCTTGTGGAACATGTATATTGGGATTGTCAAGGGTATACTATTTAAACCAAGTAGCCTTGAGGAGGCAATGATTAAGTGTGAAAGGGAAAGTCCCAGTTGGGTTTTGAATAATGACTAGGATTTCACCAGGAAGATAAGAGATGGGAGCAGGATTTAAGGGAGGAGGGGATTCCAGGCAAAAGGAAATATGTAGTGGCAAATGTATGCGAAACAGCACAACATACTTGGGGGACTGCAAGTAGCCCGCTTTTGCTGGAAGATATTAACAGTAGTCTAACCAAGAGATGGTAAGAGCCTAGGCCTAAGCCAGGCTATGAAGGGAAGGAGAGGAGGGGAAAGATGTAATAGTGTTTGGGGAAATCAACAGAATTTGTCAACCAGTTGGCAGGTGAGGAGTGAGATAAGTTAAAGCTAACAGCCAGATTTCTAACTTCAATGCCTGAATGAACAATGTTGCCAATCACCATGATAGGGGCTATTGTGAGAAGAGCAGAGTTCGTGGGGGAAGTTGATAACTTTCACGTTTTGACATGGTTAATTTTGCCTAAGTCTTCCTCTTCTAAGGTAGCCCGATCACTAATCAAATAGTCTGGGGCCAGGGGGCTTATGACAGGGATAGCTCACACCCAAAGGAGCATGGAGGGCCAAGAACCAGAGAGACAAACCATGTTCAAGTGTATACATCAAGGATTGGCAAACTATGCCTATGGGCCAAATATGGCCCACTGACTTTTTATGAATGAAGTTTTATTGGAACACATTCATGTCAATTTGTAGTCTATGGCTGTTTTGTACAATGCTGAGTTGGAGTAGTTGTGACATAGGTCATATAGCATGCAAAGCCTACATTTATTTAAATTTATTTTTAAAGACTTTATTTATTAGAGCAATGTTAGATTAACAGCAAAATTGAAAGGAAGGTTCAAAGATTTCCCATATAACCCCTACCACCACATGCATAGCCACCTCCATTATCAACATCCCCTACCAGAGTGGTACATTTGTTAGAATCTATGAATCAGCATCAACATATATTTGTCATCCAAAGTCCATAGTTTCTATTAGCATTCACTATTGGTGTTGTACAGTCTGTAGGTTTGGATGAATATATAATGACTTGTATCCACCATTACAGTCTCATATAGAATATTTTTGCTGCCCTAAAACTCCTCTGTGTTCTACCTGTTCATCTTTCCCTCTCCACAACTCTTGGAAACTATTGATTTTTTTTGTTTTTTTTTTACTGTTTCTGTAGTTTGCCTCTTCCAGAATGTCATATAGTTGGAATGATGCAGTATGTAACCTTTGCAGATTGGCTTCTTTCACTTAGTAATATGCATTTAAGATTCCTCCATGTCGTTTCATGGCTTGATAACTCATTTCTTATTAGTGTTGAATAATATTCCATTTTCTGGATGTACCACAGTTTATTTATACACTCACTCACTGAAAGACATCTTGGTTGCTTCCAAATTTTGGTTGTTATGAATAAAGCTGCTATAAACATCCATGTGCAAGTTTTTGTGTGGATGTAGGTTTTCACCTTATTTGGGTAAATACCAAGGACTGAGATTGTTGGATCATGTGGTAAGAGTATATTTAGTTTTGTAAGAAACTGCCAAAGTGTTTTCAAAAGTAGCTGTACTATTTTGTGTTTCCAGCAGAAATGACTGAGAGTTCCTGTTGCTCTACATCCTTGCTAGAATTTGGTGAGGCCAGTGTTCTGGATTTTGGCCATTGGAAAAGTCTGTAGTGGTATTTCATTGTTTTAATTTGCACATCTCTGATGACATATAGTGTGGAGCATCTTTTCGTATGTTTATTTGCCATCTATATATCTTTGGTGAGGTGTCTGTTCAGGTCTTTAGCCCTTTTTTTGAGATGCTTGCTTTCTTATTGTTTAATTTTAAATAATTTTTGTGTATTTTAGATTACAGCTCTTTATCATGTGTCTTTTGCAAATATTTTCTTTCAGCGTGTGGCCTTTTTATTCTCTTGATAGTGTCTTTAGCAGAGCAACTTTTTTATTTTAATGAAGTCCAGCTTATTAATTCTTTCTTTCATGGATTGTGTCTTTGGTGTTCCATCTAAAAAGCCATCACCAAACCCAAGGTTATCTGGATTTTCACATATGTTACATTCTGGGAGTTATACAGTTTTGTGTTTTATATTTAGGTGTGTAATCCATTTTGAGTTAATTTTTATGAAGGGTGTAAGGTCTGTGTCTAGATTTATATTTTTTGCATGTGGATATCCATTTGTTCCAGAACCATTTGTAAAAATGATGATCCTTCCTAGCACTTTAGGAGGCCAAGGCCAGTGGATCACCTGAGGTCAGGAGTTCGAGACGAGCTTGGCCAACATGGTGAAACCCTGTCTCTACTAAAAATACAAAAATTAGCCAGGTGTGATGACATGCGCCTGTAATGCCAGCTACTCAAGAGGCTGAGGCAGAAAAATTGCTTGAACCCGGGAGGTGGAGGTTGCAGTGAGCCGAGATTGCATCACTGCATTCCAGCCTGGGAGACAGAGCAAGACTCCGTCTTTAAAAACAAAACAAAACAAAACAAAACAAAACAAAACAAACAAGGTCTTTTCTCCATTGTATTGCATTTACCCCTTTGTCAAAGATCAGGAGATTTTATTTATGTAGGTCTATTTCTATTTCCAGGTTCTCTATTTTTTCCACTTATCTGTTTGTCTATTATTTCATCAATATCACAGTGTCTTGATTATTGTTGCTTTATAGTAAGTCTTGAAATTGGCTAGTGTCAGTCCTCTAACATTATTCTTTTTCAATATTGTGGTGTTCTGGTTATTTTGCCTCTCCATAAAAACTTTAGAATGAGTTTGTTGATATCCACAAAGTAATTTGCTGGGATTTTGATTGGGATTGCATTGAATCTATAGATTGGAAAGAACTGACATCGTGATAATATTGGGTCTACCTATCCATGAACATGGAACACCTTTCCATTTATGTAGTTCTTCTTTGATTTCATCAGAATTTTGTAGTTTTCCTCATATAAATCTTCTACATATTTTGTTAGATTTCCACGTATTTCATGCTAATGTAAATGGGATTTCCACTTAAGTATTTCGTGCTAATGTAAATGGGATTGTGTTAGTAATTTCAAATTCCACTTGTTCATTGCTGCTTTATAGAAAACTGATTGACTTTTGTATATTCACCTTGTGTCCTTCGACTTTCCTATAATTGCTTATTAGCTCCAGCTTTTCCGTTGATTCTTTCAGATTTTCTGCATAAACAATCATGTAACTGATGAACAAAAACAATGTTATTTCATCCTTCCAAATTAGTATTCCTTTTGTTTCATTTTCTTGTCTCATTGCATTAGCTAGGACGTCCAGTATGTTATTGAAAAGGATGACAAGAGGGTCATCCTTGCTCATGGACATCCTTGCCCTGTTCCTGATTTTAATGGGAAAGATTCTATTTTCTTACCATTAAACATGATGTTAGTTACAGGGTTTTGAAAATAGAAATTCTTATTACATTAAGGAAGTTCCCCTCATTTCCTAAGATTTCTAAAATTTTAAAAAAATTATGAATAGATGTTGGATTTTGTCAGATGTTTTATTTGCATCTAATGATATGATCATGTGATTTTTCTTCTGTAGCCTGTTGATGGTATGGATTACATTAATTGATATTCTAATGTTGTACCAGCCTTGTATACCTGGAATAAATCTCACTTGATTGAGGTGTATACTTATTTTTATACATTGGGTTTGATTTGCTAGTATTTTTTTGAGAATTTTTGCATCTATGTTCATTAGAGATATTGATCTATAGTTTTCTTCTCTTGTAGTGTCTTTGCCTGGTTTTTGGTATTAGGGTGATGCTGGCCTGATAGAATGTGTTAGGAAGTATTTCCTCTGCTTCTATAATTTGAAAGAGATTGTACAGGATTGGTATAATTTCTTCCTTAAACGTTTTGTGGAATTCACCAGTGAACCCATCAGGGCCTGGTGATTTCTGTTTTGGAAGGTTATTAGTCATTGATTCAATATCATCAATAGATATAGCCCTATTCAGATTGTTTATTTCTTTTTCTTAATTTTTAATTTTATTTTTTGGTTCTTTTTAAAAATTTCAATAGTGATAGGGGTACAAGTGATTTTGGGTTACATGGATGAATTATATAGTGGGGAAGTCTGAGATTTTAGTGCACCTGTCACCCAAGTACTGTGCATTGTACCCAATATGTAGTTTTTTGTCCCTAATCCTCTTCCAACTCTCCCCTCTTCTGGGTTTCCAGTGTCCATTAAGCCACTCTGTATGTCCTTGCATACACATAGCTTAGTTCCCACTTATAAGTGAGAACATATGGTGTTTGGTTTTTCATTCCTGAGTTACTTCACTTAGAATAATGGCCTCCAGTTTCATCCAAGTTGCTGAAAATTACATTATTTCATTCTTTTTTATGGTTGAGTAGTATTCCTTGGGGTGTGTGTGTGCGTATATATATATATATATATATATATAGCATTTTATTTATTCATTCATCAGTTGATGGGCACTTAGGTTGGTTCCATGTCTTCACAATTGTGAATTGTGCTGCAATTAACATACATGTGCAGATTTCTTTTCTTTTTCTTTTATTTTATTATTATTATACTTTAAGTTTTAGGGTACATGTGCACAATGTGCAGGTTTGTTACATATGTATACATGTGCCATGTTGGTGTACTGCACCCATTAACTCATCATTTAGCATTAGGTATATCTCCTAATGCTATCCCTCTACTCTCCCACTACCTCACAACAGTCCCCGGAGTGTGATGTTCCTCTTCCTGTGTCCATGTGTTCTCGTTGTTCAACCCACCTATGAGTGAGAACATGTTGTGTTTGGTTTTTTGTCCTTGCGATAGTTTGCTGAGAATGATGATTTCCAGTTTCATCCATGTTCCTACAAAGGACATGAACTCATCATTTTTTATGGCTGCATAGTATTCCATTATAATGGCTTCTTTTCCTTTGGGTAGATATCTAGTAATGGAATTGCTGGATCAAGTGGTAGATCTACTTTTAGTTATTTGAGAAATCTACATACTCCTTTCCATAAAAAGTTTTACTAATTTATGTTCTCACCAGCAGTGTGTAAGTGTTTCTTCTTCACCACATGAGCATAGGATATATTTCCATTTGTTTGTGTCATCTATGATTTCTTTCGCCTCCTTGGTTAATACTCCTATGTATTTCATTTTATTTTTTCCAGCTGTTGCAAAAGGAAGTGAGTTATTGATTTGATTCTCAGCTTAGTTGTTGTTGGTATATAGCAGTGCCACTGATTTATGCATATTGATTTTATAACCTGAGACTTTACTAAATTCATTTATCAAACCTAGGAGATTTTTTGGAGGAGTCTTTGGGGTTTTCTCAGTATACAATCATATCAGCAAACAGAGGTAGTTTGACTTCCTCTTTTCCAGTTTGGGTGCCCTTTATTTCTTTCTCTTATCTGATTGTTCTGGCTAGTATTTCCAGTACTATGTTGAATAAGTGTTGAATGTGGGCATCCTTGTTGCATTCCTGTTCTCAGGGAATGATTTCAATTTTTCCTCATTCAGTATAGTGCTGGCTGCGGGGTTTTTTATGTATGGCTTTTATTATCTTGAGGTACGTCCCTTCTATACCTAGTTTGTTGAGGGTTTTTATCATAAAGGGATGATGGAATTTATCAAATGCTTTTTCTGAATCTGTTGACTTGCATGTGTTGAACCATCCCTGCATCCCTGGGATAAAACTCACTTGATAATGGCTAATTTACTTTTTAATGTTGAATTTGGTTCGCTAGTATTTTGTTGAGTATTTTTGCATCTATGTTCGTCAGGGATATGGGTGTGTTGTTTTCTTCTTCTTATCATGTCCCTTCTTGGCTTTGGTATTGGGGAGATACTGGTTTCATAGAATGAATTAGGGCATATTTGCTCTTTCTCAGTCTTTTGAAATAGTTTCAGTAGTACCCAATTCTTCGAATGTTGGGTAGAATTTGCATGTGAATCCATCTGGCCTTGGGCTTTTTTTTCCTGGCAAATTCTGTATTACTGATTCAATATCACTGCTTCCTATTGGTCTGTTCAGGATTTCTATTTCTGATTCAAGCTAGGAGGGATATGTGTTTTCAGGAATCTATTCATTTTCTCCAGATATTCTAGTTTGAGTGCATAGAGGTGTTCATAATAATCTCAGATGGATTTTTATACTTCTGTGCTGTTGGTTGTAAGTCTTCACTTTCATTTTCCATTAAGCTTATTTGAATCTTTTCTTTTTGTTTCTGGGTTAATCTACCTAATAGTCTATTGATGTTGTCTTTTCAAAAAACAGTTTTCTGTTTCATTGATCTTTGGTATTGTGTTTTTTATCTTTTATTTTTAATTTCAGTTAGTTCTGCTCTGATCCTTGTCATTTTTTTTTCTTCTGCTAGCTTTGGGTTTGTTCTTCTTTCTGTAGTTCCTTGAGATGTGTTGTAAATTTGTCAATTTGTGAGGTTTCAGATATTTTGCTGTAGGCATTTAGTGCTGTAAACTTTTTTCTTAGCATGGCTTCTGCTTTATTTCAGGAGTTGTGATAAGTTGCATCACTGTTATCATTAATTTCAAAGAATTTTAAAATTTACATCTTGATTTTATTAACCCCAAAATTATTCAGGAGCAGATTGTTCAATTTTCATGTATTTGTATAGTTTTCAGGGTTCCTTATGTAATTGATTTCTGGTTTTATTCCACTGTGGTTTGAGAAGATACTCTAAATGATTTTGATTTTTAAAAATTTATTGAGACTTATTTTGTGTCCTGTTGTATGCTCAATCTTGGAGAATGTTCCGTGTGCTGATGAGAAGAAGGTATATTCTGCAGTTATTGATAGAATGTTCTGTAGATATCTGTGTAGTCCATTTGTTCTAGAGTACAGTTTAAATTCAGTGTTTCTTTGTTGAATTTCTGCCATGATGATCTGTCTAGTGCTGTCAGTGGAGTCTTTTTTTTTTTTTTTTTTGAGACAGAGTGTCACTCTGTTGCCCAGGCTGGATGGAGTGCAGTGGCGCGATCTCGGCTCACTGCAAGCTCCGCCTCCCGGGTTCACACCATTCTCCCACTTCAGCCTCCTGAGTAGCTGGGACTACAGGTGCTTGCCACCACGCCTGGCTAATTTTTTTGTATTTTTAGTAGAGATGGGGTTTCACCGTGTTAGTCAGGATGGTCTCGATCTCCTGACCTCGTGATCTGCCTGCCTTGGCCTCCCAAAGTGCTGGGATTACAGGCATGAGCCACCGCGCCCGGCCATGTGCTGTCGGTGGACTCTTAAAGTCACTCACTGTTATTGTGTTGCTGTCTACTGATCTCCTCAAGTCAAGTAGTAATAGTTTTATGAATCTGGGAACTCCCGAGGTAGGTGCATACATATTTAAGATTGTAATATTTTCTTGTTGGATTGATTCTCTTATTATTATCATTACTGTTGCTGCTTTAAAATGTGCTTCATCTGATATAATAATAGGACTTACTGCTCACTTTTGGTTGTCTTTTGCATGGAATATCGTTTTCCACCCTTTTACCTTGAGTCTATAAAAATCCTTACATGTTAGGTGTGTGTCTTGAAGACAGCAGATACTCAGTTTATAATTTCTTTTTTAAGATGGAGTCTTGCTCTGTTGCCAGGCTGGAGTGCAGTAGTGCGATCTTGGATCACTGCAACCTCCACCTCCCGGGTTCAAGCGATTCTCCTACCTCAGCCTCCCAAGTAGCTGGGACTACAGGCACGCACCACCACACCCAGCTAATTTTTGTATTTTTAGTAGAGATCAGTTTGTGATTTTTAAAATCCATTCCACCAATCTGTATCTTTTAAGAAGAGCATTTATATCACATATATTCAACATTAATATTGAGATGTGAGGTACTACTCGAGTCATTATATTGATTGCTACTTAGTTACATTGTTTTCTTCATTGTGTTATTCTTTCATAAGCCCTGTGAGTTTTATGCATTCAAGAGGTTCTCTTCTGGTGCATATCGACCTTTTGTCTTAATCCTTAGAACTTCTAGCATTTCTTGTAGGGCTGGTCTTGTAGTGTCAAATGCCCACAGCATTTGCTTGAAAAATCTTTATTTCTCCTCCATTTATAAAACATAGTATTGCTGGATAAAAATTTATTGGTCAACAGTTATTTTGTTTAAGGAGGCCAAAGCTAGGACCCCAATCCCTCCTGGCTTGTCAGGTTCCTGCTGAGAAGTCTGCTGTTTGATAGGTTTTCCTTTATAGGTTGCCTTATGCTTTTGTCTTGCTGCTCTTAGAATTCTTTTCTCCCTTAGACCCTCTTGTATTTGGATGTATAAATCTCTATCAAGGCCAGGGAGGTTTTCCTCAATTATTTCCTCAAGCAAGTTTTTCAAAGTTTTTGCTTCTTCTTCAGAACACCAGTGATTCTTAGGTTTGGCAATTGTACATAGTCCCACATTTCTTGGAGACTTTGTTCTTTTATTTATTTATTTATTTTCTAATTGGACTAATTAAAAAACCTTTTTTGAGCTCTGAAATTCTTTCTCTTTGGTATAGTGTATTGTTAAAATTTTCCATTGCATTTTGTAATTTCCTAAATGTGTCATTTACTTCCAAAATTTCTAATTTTTTTATTCTTCATCTTTTTTTAGTATTCACGATATGTTTCTGCATTGTTTGAATTTCTTTACAATTTAGCCATATATATTCATCATTTATCTCTCTGTGTGTACACTCAGCTCCTGGCTACATCTTTGGACGTGTCTTCCTAAGGACTAGTATGAGAACATATGAGGTGTACACCTAGGAGTGGGGTTTCTGGTTCCTTGGGGTGCTCATTCTTGATTTCCTTGAGTAGGCAACAATGTAGGTTTGCATCTGCAGGGTCTGAGGGTTCTCAGATCTTCATATCATGTCCAACACTTAGTATTATATGACTTTCTAATGTTTTTCAATTGGATGGGTACAATTTGGTATTCATTGCTTTGTTTTATGTTTCTGTGTTTTCTACTGAAGTTGAGCCTCTGTCTCTGTTTTTTTTTTTTTTTTTTGGAGCAGGGGGACCAAGTCTCACTCTGTCACCCAGGCTGGAGTGCAGTGGTGTGATCTCGGCTCACTGCAACCTCCACCTCCTGGGTTCAAGCAGTTCTCCTGCCTCAGCCTCTTGAGTAGCTGGGATTACAGGCGCCCACTACCATGACCAGCTAATTTTTGTATTTTTAATAGAGACCAGGTTTTGTCATATTGGCCAGGCTGGTCTTGAACTTCTGACCTCTGGTGACCCACCTGCCTTGGCCTCCCAAAGTGCTGGGATTACAGGCGTGAGCCACCACACCTGGCCAGTATTTCTTTTTTTTTTTCTTTTTCGTTTTTTCTTTTTTTTGACTCTTTATTTCCATTTTAGTGATCATTCAGCATATGATAGAGCCATTATATTATTTATACAATAATGATAATAACAATAATTATTCTTTGTTTGCCAACATCTATCTTCAAATCAAAATAGTGAGATACTCAATTTCTCTATAAATAGACTAGCCTAGTTTTGATAATGCATATAATGAAACATTTAATTATGTATTGTACTTTTTA
The DNA here is from genome assembly GCF_029289425.2 of Pan paniscus. Classification (NCBI taxonomy): domain Eukaryota; kingdom Metazoa; phylum Chordata; class Mammalia; order Primates; family Hominidae; genus Pan; species Pan paniscus. The sequence continues at coordinate 75,186,694 of NC_073272.2, forward strand.
AAGATTATTTAGAGTATTTTTTATTTCAGTAGTTTTTGGGGAACAGGTGGTGTTTGGTTACATGCCTATGTTCTTTAGTGGTGATTTCTGAGATTTTGGTGTACCCATCACCGAGCAATGTACACTGCACCCATTGTGTAGTCTTTTATTCTTCACCCACCTCCCAACCTTCCCCTTGAGTCCCCAGAGTCCAATATATTATTCTTATCCTTTTGCACCCTCATAGCTTAGCTCCCACTTATAAGTGAGAATATAAAATGTTTGGGTTTCCATTTCTGAGTTACTTCATGTACAATAATGGTCTCTAACTCCATCCAGGTTGCTGTGAGTGCAATTATTTCATTTTCTTAGGGCTGAGAAGTATTCCGTGGTATATATATATGTATATATAAATATATCACATTTTCTTTATCCACTCGTGGGTTGATGGGCATTTAGGCTGGTTTCATAATTTTGCAACTGTGAATTGTGCTGCTATAAACATGTGTATGCAAGTGTTTTTTTCATATAATGACTCCTTGTTCTCTGGGTAGATACTCCAGTAGTGGGATTGCTGGATCAAATGGTAGATATACTTTTTGTTCTTTAAGAAATCTCCATATTGTTTTCCATAGTGGTTGTACTAGTTTACATTCCCACCAGCAGTGTAGAAGTGTTCCCTTTTCACCATATTCATGCCAGCATCTATTTTTTTTTTATTTTTAAATTATGGCCATTCTTGCAGGAGTAAGGTGGTATCTCATTGTGTTTTTGATTTGCATTTCTCTGATAATTAGTGATTTTGAACTTTTTTTTAATGTTTGTTGGCCATTTGTGTATCTTCTTTTGAGAATTATCTATTCATGTCCTTAGCCCACTTTTTGATGGGGTTATTTGCTTTTTTCTTGCTTATTTGTTTTGAGTTCCTTGTAGATTCTGGATATTAGTCCCTTGTCAGATACATAGTTTCTGAGTATTTTTTCCCACTTTGTGGATTTTCTGTTTACTCTGCTGATTATTTCTTTTGCTGTGAAGAAGCTTTTTAGTTTAAGTCCAATCTATTTATTTTTGTTTTTGTTGCATTTGCTTTTGGGTTCTTGCTTATGAACTCTTTGCGTAGGCCAATGTCTAGAAGAATTTTTCCAAAGTTATCTTCTAGAAGTGATCAAAATATATACATTTAAAATAAACCGTACAATTTTACTAGTAAGAAAGCCTGTAGTTAAGTTTAATTCAAATTGAATTTCACAAGTTAGTAATCTAAATCCTTAGACAAAGTTACAGAAAGTGCATCTTCTTGTTTTCCATCTGCATACAATGTTAAATTTTTCTCTTTGGTGTTTATACCATTTAAAAAATAAACACAGCCTAATACTTAAGCAATATGTACATTTAAATTTTTGATGGTGGTTTGTATTTTAAAAGAAACAGCTTTCTTAGAATTTGCCTCAATTTCTGGTAGAAATGCTTACAGGAACTAGCTAATTAAAACTAAGAAAAGCACATTCAAAGTATTGATTTACTTTTAGCAAATGGTTGTTCTTTGAATACTAATGAAGATAGACAAGACCAATTAAGGTGAAGTGGGCTATTTCAAATATTCAACAGTTTACATATATATGTGTGTGTGTGTGTGTGTGTGTGTGTGTGTGTGTGTGTGTGTGTTTTAGGCAGAGTCTTGCTCTGTCTTCCAGGCTGGAGTGCAGTGGCCCAATCTCAGCTCACTGCAACCTTTGCCTCCTGAGTTCAAGTGATTCTCCAGCTCAGCCTCCTGAGTAGCTGGACCACAGGTGCGCACCACCATGCGCAGATAATTTTTATATTTTTAGTAGACTGGGTTTCACCATGTTGGCCACGCTGGTCTCAAACTCCTGACCTCAAGTGATCTGCCCACCTTGGCTTCGCAAAGTGTTGGGATTACAGGTGTGAGTCACCACACCCAACCCCAGTTTACATAAATATTAAAAAAAGTTTTTTTTATCTTTGCCTAGAAACTGCTATTTTTTAAAAAATTTTATTATTATACTTTAAGTTTTAGGGTACATGTGCACAATGTGCAGGTTTGTTACATACGTATACATGTGCCATGTTGGTGTGCTGTACCCATTAACTCGCGATGTACATTAGGTATATCTCCTAATGCTATCCCTCTCCCCTCTCCCAACCCCACAACAGGCCCTGGTGTGTGATATTCCCCTTCCTGTGTCCATGTGTTCTCATTGTTCAATTCCTACCTATGAGTGAGAACATGCGGTGTTTGGTTTTTTTGTCCTTGAGATAGTTTGCTGAGAATGATGATTTCCAGCTTCATCCATGTCCCTACAAAGGACATGAACTCATCCTTTTTTATGGCTGCATAGTATTCCATGGTGTGTATGTGCCACATTTTCTTAATCTAGTCTACCATTGTTGGACATTTGGGTTGGTTCCAAGTCTTTCCTGTTGTGAATAGTGCCACAATAAACATACGTGTGCATGTGTCTTTATAGCAGCATGATTTATAATCCTTTGGGTATATACCCAGTAATGGGATGGCTGGGTCAAATGGTATTTCTAGTTCTAGATCCCTGAGGAATCGCCACACTGACTTCCACAATGGTTGAACTAGTTTACAGTCCCACCAACAGTGTAAAAGTGTTCCTATTTCTCCACATCCTCTCCAGCACCTGTTGTTTCCTGACTTAAAAAAAAGTTTTTAAGAGCTAAGCATCTGTATCCACTGACAGAAATGCAATACCTAGTTTATGATGACTTGAAACAAAACAAATACCCATAAGGAAAAAGCTGTATTTTATCTAAATTTACTTTCAGTCAATAGTTAAGTAGCGTTTTCCTCCCAGTACTATACATAAGGCTGTTCTTGGGAGCCAGACGGTTTAGGTAATAAGGTAGCCAAGAGGGTAAATGCTTGTAGTTATAAATCGACAATAACTTTTTGCTTTTCTCTTAATTTGCTAATAGTTGTGTCTAAAAAATGCAATTCTTAAAAAGGTATCATTTCTGATTTTGTTGTCATCTGTAACCTGTGGAAACTAACCACATGAAACTACAATATTAGCAAATTTCTTGAAATCCGTATAGAAAACATAAATTATCACTAATTTCAAACTCTGATTTATTAGTGTATCACTCAATCTTTAAAAAAAATGGAAAAGAAAAAGAAAAGCAGCTCCAAAGATAGTCTTATACCAGTCTTTAAAAAGGAAACTGTTTCATTTAACTTTACACCCACCCCACACTGCAGTTTCAAAACAGAGTATTTAATTGTCGTAGTCATGGGCATTACACCAAGATGAGGTTTTATATTTTGCTCCCATAGCTTTTGGTTAACAAAAAACACATGCTTCTTTTATTGAAGGAGTTTGGTCCAGCTGATGTTAATGTATTTCTTCCAATATTTTTAATCCTCATCTTTGCTTCTGGAGGCATTGCCTCAGGTTGACTACCTTCATCTTCATTAAAACCTGCTGCTACCAAAAGAATTTTTGAAGCAAGAGTTGGAACAAGTTCTTTTTTTTTTCTTTTATTATTATACTTTAAGTTTTAGGGTACATGTGCACATTGTGCAGGTTAGTTGCATATGTATACGTGTGCCATGCTGGTGCGCTGCACCCACTAACTCGTCATCTAGTATTAGGTATATCTCCCAGTGCTATCCCTCCCCCTTCCTCCCACCCCACAACAGTCCCCAGAGTGTGATGTTCCCCTTCCTGTGTCCATGTGTTCTCATTGTTCAATTCCCACCTATGAGTGAGAACATGCGGTGTTTGGTTTTTTGTTCTTGCGATAGTTTACTGAGAATGATGATTTCCAATTTCATCCATGTCCCTACAAAGGACATGAACTCATCTTTTTTTATGGCTGCATAGTATTCCATGGTGTATATGTGCCACATTTTCTTAATCCAGTCTATCATTGTTGGACATTTGGGTTGGTTCCAAGTCTTTGCTATTGTGAATAATGCCGCAGTAAACATACGTGTGCATGTGTCTTTATAGCAGCATGATTTATAGTCCTTTGGGTATATACCCAGTAATGGGATGGCTGGGTCAAATGGTATTTCTAGTTCTAGATCCCTGAGGAATCGCCACACTGACTTCCACAATGGTTGAACTAGTTACACAGAACAGGTTCTTTAGGCTTACTTAATCTAAGTTTGATGGATATGACTGATGCTTTCTTTGTCATGTGACTACCTGTGGCAGATCTAAACTTGATCTTTGTAGGCTTTGTTGGGAGGACTGCAGCTTCTTTTTCGGCTGATGGCTTCTCAGTGCTGCGACCAGAAGTTTTCCCTCCATTACTGGAATAAACAGCCTTAGTTTTCACCGGTTTTTTCACTTGTTCTTCAGGTCCTCCAGTGGCTCCAGCTCACTGCATCTTTTCAGCCTTCTCCTCTCCCACCTTCCCATCTGCCATTTTGTCTGCCGTGGACTACCCTGCAACCAAGCGAAGCTCTTTCAGACTTTTTGCCGTAGGCATTTAATGCTATGAAGTTTCCTCTTAGCACCACTTTTGCTGTATCTCAGATGTTTTGATAGGTTGTGTCACTATTATCATTCCGTTCAAAGGATTTTTAAATTTCTATCTTAATTTTATTGTTGATCCAAAGATTATTCAGGAGCAGATTATTTAATTTCCACATATTTGTAAAGTTTTGAACATTCCTTTTTGTATTGGCTTCCAATTTTTTTCCACTGTCGTCAGCAAGAGTACTGATATAATTTTGATACTCTTAAATTTATTGAGACTTTTTTGTTGCCTATCTTATGGTCTATCTTGGAAAATGTTCCATGTTCTGATAAAAAGATTATATATTCTGCAGTTGTTGGGTAGAATGTTCTGTAAACATCTGTTAAGTTGATTTGTTCTAAGGGTATAGCTTAAGTCAATTGTTTCTTATTTGACTTTCTGTCTTGATGACCTGTCCAGTGCTGTCAGTGGAGTATTAGTTTCCCACTATTACTGTGTTGCCATCTGTCTCATTTCTTAGGCCTAGTAGTAACTGTTTTATTGTTTTTTAAAATTGTTTTATTAATTTGGGAGCTCCAGTGTTAGGTGCATATATATTGTGATATTTTCCTGTTGGCTAATTCTTTCATCATTATATAATGTCTCTCTCTGTCTTTTTAAACTGTTGAGGCTTTAAAATCTATTTTGTCTGGTATAAGAATAGCTACTCCTGCTTGCTTTTGGTTTTCATTTGCATTGAATATCTCTTTCCACCCCTTTACCTTATGTTTATGTGAGGCCATATGTGTTAGGTGAGTTTCTTGAAGACAGCAGATACTTTGTTGGTAGATTTTTATCCATTATGTCATTCTGTATCTTCTAAGCGAAGCGTTTAGGCAACTTACATTTAACATTAGTATTGAGATGTGAGGTACCATTCTATTCATTGTGCTACTTACTGCCTGAATATCTTTTTTCCCTTGTGTAATGGTTTATAGGCCCTGTGAGGTTTATGCTTTAAGGAGGTTCTATTTTGCTGTATTTCAAGGTTTTGTTTCAAGATTTAGAACTCCGTTTAGCATTTCTTGTAGTGCTGGCTTGATAGTGGCAAATTCTCTAAGCATTTGTTTGTCTGAGAAAGACTTTATCTTTTCGGTATTAGTTTACACACTGCTATAAAGGACTACCTGAGACTGGGTAATTTATAAAGAAAAGTGGTTTAATTGACTCACAGTTTCACATGGCTGTGGAGTCCTTATGAAACTTACAACTATGGCAGAAGGTGAAGCAGAAGCAAGGCATGTCTTATATGGTGGCAGGAGATAGAAAGAAATGGGGAAAGTGCCACACTTTAAAACCATCAGACAGTGTGAGAACTCACTATCATAAGAACAGCATGGGGGAAATTAATTCCCATAATCTAATTACCTCCCACCAGGTCCCTCCCCTGACACAGGAATTACAATTCAACATGAGATTTGGGTGGGGACATAGAGCCCAACCATATCATACCACCCCTGGCCTCTTTCAAATCTCATGTCTTTTCATGTCCTTTGCCCACTTTTTGATGGGGTTGTTTGTTTTTTTCTTGTAAATTTGTTTGAGTTCATTGTAGATTCTGGATATTAGCCCTTTGTCAGATGAGTAGGTTGTGAAAATTTTCTCCCATTTTGTAGGTTGCCTGTTCACTCTGATGGTAGTTTCTTTTGCTGTGCAGAAGTTCTTTGGTTTAATTAGATCCCATTTGTCAATTTTGGCTTTCGTTGCCATTGCTTTTGGTGTTTTAGATATGAAGTCCTTGCCCAGGCCTATGTCCTGAATGGTTAATGCCTAGGTTTTCTTCTAGGGTTTTTATGGTTTTAGGTCTAACGTTTAAGTCTTTAATCCATCTTGAATTGATTTTTGTATACGGTGTAAGGAAGGGATCCAGTTTCAGCTTTCTACATCTGGGTAGCCAGTTTTCCCAGCACCATTTATTAAATAGGGAATCCTTTCCCCATTGCTTGTTTTTCTCAGGTTTGTCAAAGATCAGACACTTCTCAAAAGAAGACATTTATGCAGCCAAAAAACACATGAAAAAATGCTCACCATCACTGGCCATCAGAGAAATGCAAATCAAAACCACAATGAGATACCATTTCACACCAGTTAGAATGGCAATCATTAAAAAGTCAGGAAACAACAGGTGCTGGAGAGGATGTGGAGAAATAGGAACACTTTTACACTGTTGGTGGGACTGTAAACTAGTTCAATCATTGTGGAAGTCAGTATGGTGATTCCTCAGGGATCTAGAACTAGAAATACCATTTGATCCAGCCATCCCATTACTGGGTATATACCCAAATGACTATAAATCATGCTGCTTTAAAGACACATGCACACATATGTTTATTGCGGCATTATTCACAATAGCAAAGACTTGGAACCAACCCAAATGTCCAACAATGATAGACTGGATTAAGAAAATGTGGCACATATACACCATGGAATACTATGCAGCCATAAAAAATGATGAGTTCATGTCCTTTGTAGGGACATGGATGAAATTGGAAATCATCATTCTCAGTAAACTATCGCAAGAACAAAAAACCAAACACCGCATGTTCTCACTCATAGGTGGGAATTGAACAATGAGAACACATGGACACAGGAAGGGGAACATCACACTCTGGGGACTGTTGTGGGGTGGGGGGAAGGGGGAGGGATAGCATTGGGAGATATACCTAATGCTAGATGATGACTTAGTGGGTGCAGCACACCAGCATGGCAGATGTATACATATGTAACTAACCTGCACATTGTGCACATGTACCCTAAAACTTAAAGTATAATAATAATTTTAAAAAGTGGGAAAAAAAAATCTCATGTCTTTCTCACATTACAAAATCAATTATGAATTCCCAACAGTTCATCAAAGTCTTTACTCCTTCCAGCATTAACTCAAAATTTCAAGTTCAATGTCTCATCTGAGACAAAACAAGTTCATTTTGCCCATGATGGGAGGGGCTGCCATGAATGTCTCTGACTGACCTTGGAGACATTTTCCCCATTGTCTTGGCTATTAACATTCAGCTTCTCTTTACTTATGCAAATTTCTGCAGCTGGCTTGAATTTCTTTCTAGAAAATGGGTTTTTCTTTTCTACCACAAAGTCAGCTGCAAATTTTTTAAACTTTTATGCTCCACTTTCCTTTTAAATGTAAGTTCCAATTTCAGACCAGCTGTTTGTGAATGCATATGACTGTACACTGTTAGGAGCAGCCGGGCAATATTTTGAATGCTTTGTTGCTTAGAAATTTTTTACTCCAGATACCCTAAATAACCTCTTTCACGTTCAAAGTTCCATGGATATTTGGGGAAGGGGCACAATGCCACTAGTGTTTTTTCATAACAAGAGTGACCTTTGCTTCAATTTCCAGTGAGTTTCTATCTTTATCTGAGACTACCTCAGCCTGGACTTCATTGTTTATATCACTATCAGAATTTTGGTCACAACCATTCAACACGTCTCTAGGAAGTTCCAAACTTTCCCAAATCTTCCTATATTCATCTGAGCTTTTCAAATTGTTTCAACCTCTGCCTGTTACCCAGTTACCAAGTCGCCTCCACATTTTCATGTATCTTTATAGCAGTGCTCCACTCGTCTGGTACAGAATTCCTATATCAGTCAATTTTCACACTGCTATAAAGAACTACCTGAGACTGGGTAATTTATAAAGAAAATAGGTTTAATTGATTCACAGTTCTGCATGCCTGGGGAGGCCTCAGAAATCTAACAATCATGGCAGAAGGTAAAGGGTAAGCAACGTATATGTTACATGACAGAATGAGAGAGAGCACAAGGTGGGGATGTGCCATACTTTTAAACCATCAGATCTTGTGAGAACTCACCCACTATCACAAGAACAGCATGAGGGAAATCTGCCTTCATGATTTAATAACCTCCCACCTGGTCCCTCCCCTGACATATGGGGATTATAATTCAACATGAGATTTGAATGGAGACACAGAGCCAAACCATACCACCTTCACTTATGAAACTTAATTTTGCTGAATACAAAATTCTTGGCTAATAATTACTTTGTTTAAGAAACCTAAAGATAGGACCCCAATCCTTTCTGGCTTCTAGGGTTTCTGCTTACAAATCTGTAGTTAATCTGACAGATTTTCTTTTATAGGTTACCTGATGCTTTTGTCTCACTGCTCTTAATATTCTTTCCTTCATCTTGACTTTAGATAACCTGATGACTATGTTCCTAGGTGATAATCTTTTTGCAATAAATTTTCCAGGTGTTCTTTGGGCTTCTTATATTTGGATGTCTAGATCTCTAGCATGATGAGGGAAGTTTTCCTTGATTATTCCCTGAAATAAGTTTTCCAGACTTTTAGATTTCTTTTCTTTCTCAGGAAGAGCAATTGTTTTCATGTTTGATTATTTAACATAATCCCAAATTTCTGGGAGGCTTTATTCATTTTTAATTTTTTTCTTTGTCTTTGATAGATTGGGTTAATTCAGATGCCTTTTCTTTGAGCTGTGAAATTCTTCTATTCATTTAATTATATATTTTTTAACATTTTCAGTGTATTTTGCATTTCTCTATGTGTGTCTTTCACTTCCAGAAGTTGTGATTATCTTGTCTTTATGATAGCCGTTTCTCTGGAGGCTTTTTTATCTATATCCTATATTTTTAAAAACATTCTCTAAGTTGGTTTTCACTTTTCTCTGGTGCCTCCTTGAGTAGCTTAATAGTCATCCTTCTGAATTCTTTGGCAATTCAGATTTTTTTTCCTTGGTTGGGATCCATTGCTGGAGAGCTAGTGTGATCTTTTGGTGTTGTTATAGAACCTAGTTTTGTCATATTACCAGAATTACTTTTCTGGTTTCTTCTCATTTGGGTAGACTGTTTTGGTTGAAAAATCTGGAACTCAAGGGATGCTGTTCAGATTTTTTTGTCCCATGGGGTGATCTTTGATGTGGTGCTATCCCCCTTCACCTAGGGATAGGACTTCCTGAGAGCCAGACTGCAGTGATTGTGATTGCCCTCCTGGGTCTAAACACCCAGCAGGGCTACCTGACTTTTGGCTGGTGCTGAGGAATGTCTGCAAAAAGTCCTGTGATGTGACTCATCTTCAATCTCCCAGCTGTGGATACCAGCACCTGGTCCAATGCTACAGTAGTAGCTCAGGAGTGTAGTGGACTCTGAGAGTCCTTGGTTGTAGTTTTGTTTAGTGCACCAGTTTTCTCAAATGCTTGTCATGCTGACAGTGAAGTTATGACATGGATGGATTCAGGACATCTGATTAGCCAGGGTGTTGCAGGCAGGGGAATTAGCTGTTGTTTTCTCCTTTGGAGCAGGGGTATTCTGTTAGGAGTTGCTGTAATGGCTTCAGTTGGTTGGCCTCCAGCCAGGAGGTGGTGCTTTCAAGGACCACTAGCTGTGGTCGTAGAAGGAGGATACAATCTTGCCCTACATTGGCCAGGACAAATACTCCAGTTTCTCGGGTGATGGGTACAGTCATGGAACTCCCAAGAGCTTATGTCTTTTTCCTTTGGCTACCAGAGTGCATAGAGAAAAACCATCAGGTGGGTGCAGGGTTAGACGGGTCTGAGCTCAGACTCTCCTTAAGTGGGGCTTGCTGTGGCCACTGTTGGAGATGTAGGGTGGTTATCAGGCCAATGAAGTTATGTTCCCAGGGGAATTATGGCTACCTCTACTGCATCATGCAGGTCACCAGAGAAGTGGGGAAAAGCCGGCAGTGACAGGCCTTCACCCAGCTTTCATGTAATCAGCAAAGCCAATCTCATTGCTGTGCCCCACCAACAGCACTGAGTTTACATCCAGGCAACTGGTGAGCAGGGCAGGGACATTACCCCAGGCTTCAAGCATCCCCCTTGAGAAAGCAAGCAGGGTTCTCAGGCCTCATCCCTCCCTTCCTGCCTGCACCTTCAGCTGAGGCTTCTGTGCTTGTATGTGCACTTCTTGTTTGCCCCTGCCCCACCCCCCTGCCCCCGCCACCCAGATTCTTCTCAGGAAAATTTGTGCTCAATAGAAATTATTACAAGCTTCAGCTATGAGCTTCCTTCACCCTGTGAGCCCTGCTCAATTCTTTCTGGCTGCCTTTCCTTCCCCAAGGACCTCTGTTAGATAAGGAATGGCTTCCCTAAGCTTGAGCTGGGGACCAAGAGTGCCTACAGGTTTCTTCCCGCTCCACCTTCTACTTTCGTATTTTGCTCAGCTCTCTAAATCCACTTCAGCTCTAGGTAAGGTTAAATCCTTCTCCCAGATCTGGATTTTCAGGTTTCTCAGTGGTTATGTGTGTTCGGAGGCAGACTTCCTTTCTCTCACTTTGGGAACTCATAATTTTTTGGCTGTCTTACAGAGTTTTCAGCAGCAAGCTGCTTCTTTCAAAGGGGCTGTGAATTATTTTGATCTTCCTGGTGTGTTCCTGTGGTGGTTCTTGGAGCAAAAGTTTACAGTGTGAATCTTCAGACACTGTTCTGTTCATCCAAGCGAGAGCTGCACTCTGGTTCTGTCTTCTATCTGCCATTTTTTAACCATCTCCTGTTTTTTCTTTAAAATATCTATCTCTTTAGACATTTTTCATTTATATCCCAAATTATTCTTAATTTTTTTTATGTTGGTGTTCACCTTTCTTTTGTGTCTTCATGAGTAACTTAATCATTAACTTTTTGCATTCTTTATCTGACATTTCAAGGATTTTGTCTTGGTTTGGATCCATTGCTGGAGAGCTAGTGTGGTATTTTTGGGATCTTATAGAACCCTGTTTTTTCATTTTGCCAGAATTAGTTTTTGGCTTCTTCTCATTTTGATAAACTGTTTCTTCTTTTTTGAATTTATTTTTTTATTTGACTACATTTTTAGAAATTTCTTTTTTCTCCTTAGGGATATGACTTAAATGTTTATGGTTCATTGTAACCTAATTTGACTCTGGATGCTTTTAGTGGTGAAGACTCTGTATGAGTTCCTTGGTTACAGAGAGTCTTTGTATGATGGCTTTCTCAGAAGCTGGTTATAGTAGCGATATACTTGGTGTGTGAGCAGGTTCACTGTCTCTTCTGGGGTTTGAAAGGCAGAAGTCTCATGAAGTTTATCTTGCTCCCAGTGGTGTGCACTGTTATTTATTTGTTTTTCTTTCCAGTATTTTTTTCTCTCATTTGAACAGTTCAGGCTTCAGGCCATTAAGCAGTGTCTATGGGTAAAAACTGTGCATGGCTAAGGCAAATGGGTGAATACAATACCTAAAGTTGCACAGAGGTCCCAGCCTTGATAGAAGTGGCTGTGGGAGCTCTCAGTGAAACATACTGTCTTTTCAGGGGGAAGGGAGGGAGCCACCTCAGCTCCCCTGCCAGGCCAGCAGGAAAGCGATCTACCTCCAAGTCACAGTCCTGATCCAGTGTTCCAGCTATACAGATTAGACAGGCACCCTTTTCACTAGCAGAAATGCTGATGTTTCACATAGAAAAGGATCTTTACTCTACCCTTCATGCAAGCCTGAACCTGGAGGGTGCTCCTCCTCTGGGGATGCAGTCACCCTGAAGTTCTCTAGAAAGGCTGTCTACAGGTTTACCCACCACTGAGCTCTTATGGGAGAAGCCTCAGCTATGTCAGCATTGGTGGGCAAGGGGAAGAAGTCACCTTCTCTAGCACCCTTCACAAGTACCAGGGCTGCTTGTTTGGGTAGAGCCACAGACTTTCTCCACTGAGTCTAGTACTGCTCCTGTGCCTGTGCTTAAAGAAACTTTTCACAAGCAGAAAGTTCTGAAACTCAAAGCCTGCTGTCTGGATTCTTTTGTCCCACAGGGTACTTTTTTGATGTGGTACACTCTCCCCTCCCCTCGGAGTAAGAGTCCCTGAGGGATGAGCTACTGTGAATCATGCTGCTCTTCTGGGCCTACCCACCTAGTGGAACTGCCACACTTCGGGATGGTGCTGGGGCATGTCTGCAAGGGATCCAGTGATGTGACATTTCCTCAAGTCTCCCAGCAGCAGGTATCAGCACCAACTCTCACTCTCCTGCCACTGCCATCAGTTAGATTTCCTTGGTTATAAATAGTCTTAGTGTGTTGGCTTTCTCAAGTGCCAGTTGTAGTAGTAATGAGCTAGTCATGTGGACAGACTCAAGACTTCCTGGTTAACCAGGGTGCTGCAGGCAATGGTGATAGCTGAGGTCTTACACAAGTTTTCTTGTTCCTGGGCACTGTGTTACTTTGCTTACATATACTGTATTGGACCATGTTGATTGGCCTCCAGCCAGGAGGTGGTGCTTATAAGAGAGCACCAGCTGCAGTGGTGGCAGTGGGAATTGTGCCTGCCTTATATTACCCAGGGAAGGTAATCTGGTGTCTCAGACAATGAGCAGGGCCATAGAGCTCCCAAAAGTTTCTGTGTTTTGTGCTAAGCTACCAGGGCAGGTGGAAGGGCAAAGCCAAGTGGGGGTTGAGTCAGTCAAGTCTGCACTCTGACTCCCCATGTGCAGTTGTAAGCAGCAGCCCCAGTGGGGATCAGATGGCAATTATTTGGTCACTGATATAATGTTCCATGGAGGAGTACAGCTGCTTCCGCTGCACGGAAGAATCTGCATTTAGGGGAGGGAGTAGCAGGGAGCAGTAAGCCCCGCCCAGCTCCCACACAATTGGCAAGGCATGTTTCACACACCACAGTGTTCCACTAGGAGCAGCTAGATAGATTCTAGGCAGTTTACACTCAGAACTCAAAACTGCCCCAGGCCATAAGTCTTCTCCCTCAAGACAGAAACCATGGCTTTCAGGCCAGGGCCCACCCACTCCACACTTGCACCTGTGGCTATAGCACTCTTCCTCCTTGCCCCTCGGTTCTGGTTAAGGGGGTTTGTCCCACTCGAGATTATATTATGAATCTCAGTTGAGAGCTTCTATCAACCTGGGACTGCCATCTGAGTTATCCAGCTGACTTCTGCAAGGTCCCCTATGAGGTAGGATCAGGAATGGCTTCCCTCCATTCTTGCTGGAGTCTGGGAGTGCATGCAAAGTACATGCTGATGCTGCTCCTCCTCATGTACTCTCACCGCTCACAGCTCCAGAACTGGATAGGGTTAAGGCCTTCCACTGTGGGCTGTTTGCCAGGTTCCCCAGTGGAGACTATATCTTGGAGGCAGTCTCTCCCCTTATTGCACTCTGAGGACTTAATAGCTTTCTGCCTGGCTCACGATGTAGGCTGCAGCCCGCTGCTTCTTTCAAAGGATCTGTGGTTTCTTTCTGTTTTCCTGTTAAGTTCCTGTGTTGCTTCTTGGAAAAAAGTTCACAGCTTGTTGCTACATAACCATGTTGGTTGGCCTCCAGCCAGGATGTGGTGCTTGTAAGAGAGCACCAACTGCAGTGGTAGTGGTGGGAATTGTGCCTGCCTTATATTACCCAGGGAAGGTAATCTGGTGTCTCAGGCAATGAGCAGGGCCATAGAGCTCCCAAAAGTTCTGTGTTTTGTGTTAAGCTACCAGGGCAGGTGGAAGGGCAAAGCCAAGTGGGAGCTGACAGTGTTTTGTGAGGGTTATCCATGTAGTTCATTCTTTTCATGGCTGAATAACATTTGACTGTATGGATATACTACATTTTGTTGTAGTTGGTAGACATGTGGGTTGTTTCTACTTTTTTGGCTATGTACATTGTGTGTATGTCTTTTGTGTGAACATATTTTTCTTTTCTTTTTTTTCTTTTGAGATGGAGTCTTGCTCTGTTGCCTAGGCTGGAGTACAGTGGCACAATCTCAGCTCACTGCAACCTCCACCTCCCTGGTTCAAGCAATTCCCCTGGCTCAGCCTCCCGAGTAGCTGGGATTACAGGCGCACACCATCACGCCGGGCTAATGTTTTTGTATTTTTAGTAGAAATGGGGTTTCACCATGTTGGCCAGACTGGTATTGAACTCCTGACCTCAGGCAATCCACACGCCTCAGCCTCCCAAAGTGCTGGGATTACAGATGTGAGCCACTGCACCTGGCCAGTATCCCTTTTCTACAGCCATATTAAAACAGCTACAAACACTTATTTTCCTATTTAGTTTTACTTTCCGTGCATATCAAAGTTGTACTCTTCAGACCAACAAACCAACATGAGGCAAATTACATAGCTTCCCATATACCCTTTTTTCCTCATGTGCTAATCAAAGGCTCTGAAAATGGATACTGCTTTAATATTGTCTGCTTTATTCTTAAAGTGCTCATTCTTTTACTAGATGTAAAGATTTGGTGTTAACAAAAGGGGTTTTAATATGTAAATATGAATGAATGCCTTTAGTTTACCCCTGTTTGTCTATTATTATTAGTCTGTTTTCATTTATACTTCATAGAGGTGGATCCTTTCATGATCTTGAATACATTTCACTAGATATTGTTGCATTTTAAGAATGAAAGTACAGCTGTTTTCTGTCTTAGATTAATTGTGCTGCTGCTATGAGAAACTGAAAATCAAGAATGTGATGCACTTTTTACATTACTATATACCATATATATACCATAGCTTGCTTTGATACCTTTCCTGTAGCACAGCCACTAACAAGAGTGAGTGAATTATAAAATTCTCTTTGGGAAGGAATCAGTGCAAGTAACTAATTCTTAGCTGGTATTGGCCTATGAAGGACAGTAACTTAGGAACTTAAGAATTCTGTTAATAGTACACTTTTTGGCCTTAAATGTCTCCTACTACTGAAAATAGTTTAAATCTTAGCTTTGTTTCTATTACTCCCTCTCTCTGCCTCAGCAAGGGGAATTGGGAAGAATGGCTTAAAGGATGTAGTGTCATTGATTTGTTGCTGAACTTTTAGAAAACATTAATCTATGTATGCTGGGGACTTATATTTTGTTTATATATAGAGGAGAAATAATGCTGCCCTGAACCACTCACATTTAGTATAAATCACATCAATCAAAACCTGGCAGAGGCACAACAAAAAAAGAAAATTTCAGGCCAATATCCTTGATGAACATCAATACGAAAATCCTCAATAAAATGATGGCAAACCGAATCCAGCAGCACATCAAAAAGCTCATCCACCACAATCAAGTCGGCTTCATGTCTGGGATGCAAGGCTGGTTCAACATATGCAAATCAATAAATGTAATCCATCACATAAACAGAACCAATGACAAAAACCACATGATTATATCAATAGATGCAGAAAAGGTCTTCCATAAAATTCAATACCCCTTCATGCTAAAAACTCTCAATAAACTAGGTATTGATGGAATGTACCTCAAAATAAAAAAGAGCTATTTATGACAAACCCACAGCCAATATCATAATGAATGGGCAAATGCTGGAAGCATTCCCTTTGAAAACCAGCACAAGACAAGGATGGCCTCTCTCACCACTCCTATTCAACAGAGTATTGGAAGTTCTGGCCAGGGCAATCAGGCAAGACAAAGAAATGAAGGGTATTGAAATAGGAAGAGAGGAAGTCAAATAGTCTCTGTTTGAAGATGACATGATTGTATATTTATAAAACCCCATCATCTCACCCCAAATCTCCTTAAACTGATAGCAACTTCAGCAAAGTCTCAGGATACAAAATAAATGTGCAAAAATCACAAGAATTCCTATACACCAATAATAGACAATCAGGGAACAAAATCATGAGTGAACTCCCATTCACAATTGCCACAAAGTGAATAAAATACCTAGGAATACAACTTACAAGGGATGTGAAAGACCTCCTCAAGAACTACAAACCACTGCTCAAGGAAATAAATAAAAAAGGACACAAACAAATGGAAAAACATTCCATGCTCATGGATAGGAAGAATCAATATTGTGAAAATGGCCATACTGTCCAAAGTAATTTATAGATTCAGTGCTATCCCCATCAAGCTACTATTGACTTTCTTCACAGAATTGCAAAAAAAAAAAACTACTTTAAATTTCATATAGAACCATAAAAGAGCCCATATAGCTAAGACAATTGTAAGCAAAAAGAAAAAAGCTGGAAGCATCACACTACCTGACTTCAAACTATGCTACAAGGATACAATAACCAAAACAGCATGGTACTGCTACCAAAACAGATATATAGACCAATGGAACAGAAGAGAGGTCTCAGAAATAATGCCACACATCTACAACCATCTGATCTTTGACAAACCTGACAAAATCAAGCAATGGGGAAAGGATTACTTATGGTCTTGGGAAAACTGGCTAGCCATATGCAGAAAACTGAAACTGGACCTCTTCCTTACACCTTATACAAAAATTAACTCAAGAAGGATTAAAGACTAAAATGTAAGACTTACAACCATAAGAACCCTAGAAGAAAACCTAGGCAATACCATTCAGGACATAGGCATGGGCAAAGACTTCATGACTAAAACAACAAAAGCAATGACCAAAGCCAAAATTGACAAATGGGATCTGATTAAACTAAAGAGCTTCTGCACAGCAAAAGAAACTATCATCAGAGTGCACAGGCAACCTACAGAATGGGAGAAAGTTTTGCAATCTGTCCATGTGACAAAAGGCTAATATACAGGATCTACAAAGAACTTAAACAAATTTACAAGAAAACAACAAACAACCCCATCAAAAATGGGTGAAGGATATGAACAGACACTTCTCAAAAGAAGACATTTATGCAGCCAACAAACATATGAAAAAAAGCTCATCATCACTGGTCATTAGAGAAATGCAAATCAAAACCACAATGAGATACCATCTCACGCCAGTTAGAATGGTGATTATTAAAAAGCCAGGAAACATCAGATGCTGGAGAGGATGTGGAGAAATAGGAACACTTTTACACTGTTGGTGGGAGTGTAAAGTAGTTCAACCATTATGGAAGACAGTGTGGTGATTCCTCAGGGATCTAGAACCAGAAATACCATTTGACCCAGCAATTCCATTACTGGTTATATACCCAAAGGATTATAAATCATTCTACTATAAGGACACATGCACACGTATGTTTATTGCAGCACTGTTCACAATAGTAAAGACTGGGAACCAACCCAAATGCCCATCAATGACAGACTGGATAAAGAAAATGTGGCACATATACACCATGCAATACTATGCAGCCATAAAAAGGATGAGTTCATCTCTTTTGCAGGGACATGGATGAAGGTGGAAACATCATTCTCAGCAAACTAACACAAGAACAGAAAACTAAACACTGCATGTTCTCACTCATAAGTGGGAGTTGAACAATTTTAACACATGGACACAGGGAGGGGAACATCACACACTGGTACCTGTCAAGGGAGTAGGGGGCTAGGGGAGGGATAGCATTAGGAGAAATATCTAATGTAGATGATGGGTTGATGGGTGCAACAAACCACCATGGCACATGTATACCTATGTAACAAACCTGCACATTCTGCACATGTATCCCAGAACTTAGAGTATAATAAAAATATTTAAAAATTAAATTATTGAAGATATAACTCCAACTATTCTGTTTATCTTATATATTTTTACTTAGCAAAGGAAAACTTTAGTAAGAATGCTACTTGATAAGAAGAAAAGTAATTTCTCAAGCACATACCGAAACTTGAAGGTGATTGAACCAAAAATAATAGGTGGGCAACACCGAATGAGTTGGAGGAGTATGAGAAAGATGTGTGGGCCAAAGCTATCTGGTTATATTTTGATGTTGCCAATATCACAAAGTCAAAATTTTAATTTTCTTATTTAATATATTTGTTGGCCAGAGAGCTATTTTTGTATCAATGTGCCTTGCACGTACGTTAAAAAAATTTTTGAAAGGCCATGTAGTAATGCCTGAGATAGTTGATGGTTCTTACCACCTCACTAATTTTTATGCAGTATGAAATGCTCATTCTGTTGTCCAAATGGTGTTCTCTATTTATAGATCTTGTCAAACTGGAACTATTTTATAAGCTGGGGATGTCGATTTATTGTTTTTGTTGTATCTTTTTTGTTGTTAGTCTGTTAGTGGCTGTTCTGTAGTGGGAAATAGTAAAAGGATTCTTCACTCCCTTTTCTTTTCCCCTCAGCACCTTCTTCAAGTAATGTGATGACACCATTTCTTGTGTGCTTTGAAAAAAGTTTCAGCTTGCTGCCTCCTTTAGTGTTTTAAAGAAGTGTTATACAAAGCATTGTTTGCAGAATGTAGGGAGATAATGGAGTCCACTTTAATTTGGAATTCTGTATGAGCTATGTTCCAAGTTATCAGCTCTTTCTAACTTTAAAAATTTTGTTGTTAAAAGCACCTTGCTTAGAAAATTTTAAATATCTATGTCTGCAACAATTTTCTCAAAATAATAAGCTGTGCAATTCTTGTCATTAAAGAAAAGATTGAATTCTCTCTAATGTGACTTGTTAGTTTCTCTGTGTATTTCCTGCCAGTGTAAATGTGAAAGCTTTGCTTGCATTAAGTTTTAGAAATGCATTTTGCACACTCTAATTTTGCTGAAGCTCCATGAAAAGGTTAGATCTAAGTAGATGAATAAAGCTATGCACATGTTTTGAAAGTTTAATTTGTGTGTCATTACCAAAAGTGACCTATTTGTCCTTATTAGTTTGCTGTTCCTAGCTTTACCATCTTTGGAAACTTGGCTCAAAGTTATATAGTTCTGGGCTAGCTCATCAGTGGAACTAGGAGAGAGGAAAACTGGCACCTATTTTAATAAAGTTCAATTTAAATGAAAAAATAGTTTACAGTATAGTATTGTTAACAATGCTGTACATTAGATCTCCAAAACTTATTTATCTCAGATAAATAAAACTTTGTACACTTTGACCATTTCCCCATTTCCCACTCCATGCCTGCTGCCCACCCCCCAACCCCGGCCCCACCAAGCCCCCTGGAAATCACCATTCTACTTTTTGCTTCTATGAGTTTGACTATCTTTAGATTCCACATATAAGTGATTGTGCAATATTCACTTATATATGTTGTTTTGAGCCTGGCTTATTTCACTTACCGTGTTGTACAGGTTCATCCATGTTGTTGGGAATGGCAGGATTTTCTTCTTTATAAGGCTGAGAATATTTCTACTATACACACATACACCCACACACAAATACATATATATGTATACACACACACACATACACACACACACACACCCTACATTTTTTTAGTCCATTCGTCTGTTATGGACATGTATATTGTTTTCATATCTTGACTATTGTGAATAATGCTGCAGTGAGCATAGGAATGCAGATATCTCTTTGAGGTGCTGATTTCACTTCCTTTGAGTATGTACCCAGAAGAGGGATTGCTGGGTCAAATGATAGTTCTATTTTTATTTATTTGACGAGCCTCTATGCTGTTTTCTGTAATGGCTTACCAATTTACATTTTTATCAATAACGTATGAATGTTTCATTTTTTCCACATCCTCACCAATGCTTATTATATTTTGACTTTTTGGTAATATTTATTTTAACAGGTATGAGGTGATATCTCATGAATATTTCATTTGCATTTTCATATACCTGTTGCGTATTTGTATGTCTTCTTTGGAAAAATGTCTATTCAAGTTTTTTGCCCATTTTTAATCTGGTTTTCCTTATTTGCTTTTGAGTTGTGTGAGTTCCTTATATATTTTGGATATTAACACTTTACCAGATGTATAGTTTCCAAACAATTTCTCCCATTCTGTAAACTGCCGTTTCATTGTGTTATTTCCTTTGCAGTGCAGAAGCTTTTTAGGTGGATATAATCCCACTTGTTTATTTTACTTTTATTCTCACTGTTTTTATGTCCTATCCAAGAAATTACTGTGAAGACCAATGTCACGGAGCTTTCACCAGAATTTTATGGTTTCATTTTTTATGTTTAAGTCTTTAATCCATTTTGAATTGTTTTTGGTGAATGGTGTAAGATAAGTGTTCAATCTAATTATTTTGCATGGAGATAATCTAGATTTCCTATACCTCATCTTAGCCAAAAGGCTGAAAAGCAATATATTAAGTTTTTCTAATACAGTGTATTGAGACTGTTCTTTGAACATTTTGTATTCTTGGCAATCTTGTGGAAGACCAGTTGGCTGTGTATTTATGGGTTTATTTCTGGGCTCCCTATGTTTTTCCATTGTTCTTTGTGTCTGTTTTTATGGCAGTATCATACTGTTTTTATTACTATAGATTTGTAATATACTTTGAAATTTGAAATCAAGAAGTGTGAGGCCAGATTTGATATTCTTTTTCAAGATCATTTTGGCTATTCAGGGTCTTTTGTAGTTTCATATGACGTCTAAGATTGTTTTTTCTCTTTCGGTGAAAAATGCCATTGGAATTTTGATGGGGAACATGAATTTGTAAACATCTTAAGGTGGTATGGACAGTTTAACAGCATTAATTCTTACATTTCATGGATATGGAATATCTTGTGATTTATTTGTGCCTGCTTTAATTTCTTCATTGTTTTGTAGTTTTCTTTTTTTATTTTTATTTTTTTTTTTACTTTTTTTCTTCTTTTTTTTTTATTATACTTTAAGTTTTAGGGTACATGTGCACATTGTGCAGGTTAGTTACATATGTATACATGTGCCATGCTGGTGTGCTGCACCCACTAACTCGTCATCTAGCATTAGGTATATCTCCCAATGCTATCCCTCCCCCCTCCCCCCACCCCACCACAGTCCCCAGAGTGTGATATTCCCCTTCCTGTGTCCATGTGATCTCATTGTTCAATTCCCACCTATGAGTGAGAATATGCGGTGTTTGGTTTTTGGTTCTTGCAATAGTTTACTGAGAATGATGATTTCCAATTTCATCCATGTCCCTACAAAGGACATGAACTCATCATTTTTTATGGCTGCATAGTATTCCATGGTGTATATGTGCCACATTTTCTTAATCCAGTCTATCATTGATGGAGATTTGGGTTGGTTCAAAGTCTTTGCTATTGTGAATAATGCTGCAATAAACCTACGTGTGCATGTGTCTTTATAGCAGCATGATTTATAGTCCTTTGGGTATATACCCAGTAATGGGATGGCTGGGTCAAATGGTATTTCTAGTTCCAGATCCCTGAGGAATCGCCACACTGACTTCCACAATGGTTGAACTAGTTTCCAGTCCCACCAACAGTGTAAAAGTGTTCCTATTTCTCCACATCCTCTCCAGCACCTGTTGTTTCCTGACTTTTTAATGATCACCATTCTAACTGGTGTGAGATGGTATCTCATTGTGGTTTTGATTTGCATTTCTCTGATGGCCAGTGATGATGAGCATTTTTTCATGTGTTTTTTGGCTGCATAAATGTCTTCTTTTGAGAAGTGTCTGTTCATGTCCTTTGCCCACTTTTTGATGGGGTTGTTTGTTTTTTTCTTGTAAATTTGTTTGAGTTCATTGTAGATTCTGGATATTAGCCCTTTGTCAGATGAGTAGGTTGCAAAAATTTTCTCCCTTTTGTAGGTTGCCTGTTCACACTGATGGTGGTTTCTTTTGCTGTGCAGAAGCTCTTTAGTTTAATTAGATCCCATTTGTCAATTTTGGCTTCTGTTGCCATTGCTTTTGGTGTTTTGGACATGAAGTCCTTGCCCATGCCTATGTCCTGAATGGTAATGCCTAGGTTTTCTTCTAGGGTTTTTATGGTTTTAGGTCGAACGTTTAAGTCTTTAATCCATCTTGAATTGATTTTTGTATAAGGTGTAAGGAAGGGATCCAGTTTCAGCTTTCTACATCTGGGTAGCCAGTTTTCCCAGCACCATTTATTAAATAGGAAATCCTTTTCCCATTGCTTGTTTTTCTCAGGTTTGTCAAAGATCAGATAGTTGTAGATATGCGGCGTTATTTCTGAGGGCTCTGTTCTGTTCCATTGATCTATATCTCTGTTTTGGTACCAGTACCATGCTGTTTTGGTTACTGTAGCCTTGTAGTATAGTTTGAAGTCAGGTAGTGTGATGCCTCCAGCTTTGTTCTTTTGGCTTAGGATTGCCTTGGCGATGCGGGCTCTTTTTTGGTTCCATATGAACTTTAAAGTAGTTTTTTCCAATTCTGTGAAGAAAGTCATTGGTAGCTTGATGGGGATGGCATTGAATCTGTAAATTACCTTGGGCAGTATGGCCATTTTCACGATATTGATTCTTCCTACCCATGAGCATGGAATGTTCTTCCATTTGTTTGTATCCTCTTTTATTTCCTTGAGCAGTGGTTTGTAGTTCTCCTTGAAGAGGTCCTTCACATCCCTTGTAAGTTGGATTCCTAGGTATTTTATTCTCTTTGAAGCAATTGTGAATGGGAGTTCACTCATGATTTGGCTCTCTGTTTGTCTGTTATTGGTGTATAAGAGTGCTTGTGATTTTTGTACATTGATTTTGTATCCTGAGACTTTGCTGAAGTTGCTTATCAGCTTAAGGAGATTTTGGGCTGAGACAATGGGGTTTTCTAGATATACAATCATGTCGTCTGCAAACAGGGACAATTTGACTTCCTCTTTTCCTAACTGAGTACCCTTTATTTCCTTCTCCTGCCTCATTGCCCTGGACAGAACTTCCAACACTGTGTTGAATAGGAGTGGTGAGAGAGTGCATCCCTGTCTTGTGCCAGTTTTCAAAGGGAATGCTTTCAGTTTTTGCCCATTCAGTATGATATTGGCTGTGGGTTTGTGATAGATAGCTCTTATTATTTTGAAATACGTCCCATCAATACCTAATTTATTGAGAGTTTTTAGCATGAAGGATTGTTGAATTTTGTCAAAGGCTTTTTCTGCATCTATTGAGATAATCATGTGGTTTTTGTCTTTGGCTCTGTTTATATGCTGGATTACATTTATTGATTTGCGTATATTGAACCAGCCTTGCATCCCAGGGATGAAGCCCACTTGCTCATGGTGGATAAGCTTTTTGATGTGCTGCTGGATTCGGTTTGCCAATATTTTATTGAGGATTTTTGCATCAATGTTCATCAAGGATATTGGTCTAAAATTCTCTTTTTTTGTTGTGTCTCTGCCCGGCTCTGGTATCAGAATGATGCTGGCCTCATAAAATGAGTTAGGGAGGATTCCCTCTTTTTCTATTGATTGGAATAGTTTCAGAACGAATGGTACCAGTTCCTCCTTGTACCTCTGGTAGCATTCGACTGTGAATCCATCTCATCCTGGACTCTTTTTTGTTGGTAAAATTATTGATTATTGCCACAATTTCGGCTCCCGTTATTGGTCTGTTCAGAGATTCAACTTCTTCCTTGTTTAGTCTTGCGAGAGTGTATGGATCGAGGAATTTATCCATTTCTTCTAGATTGCCTAGTTTATTTGCATAGAGGTGTTTTTAGTATTCTCTGATGGTAGTTTGTATTTCTGTGGGATCGGTGGTGATATCTCCTTTATCATTTTTTATTGTGTCTGTTGGATTCTTCTCTCTTTTTTTCTTTATTAGTCTTGCTAGTGGTCTATCAATTTTGTTGATCCTTTCAAAAATCCAGCTCCTGGATTCATTAATTTTTTTGAAGGGTTTTTTTCTGTCTCTATTTCCTTCAGTTCCGCTCTGATTTTAGTTATTTCTTGCCTTCTGCTAGCTTTCGAATGTGTTTGCTCTTGCTTTTCTAGTTCTTTTCATTGTGATGTTAGGGTGTCAATTTTGGATCTTTCCTGCTTTCTCTTGTGGGCATTTAGTGTTATAAATTTCCCTCTACACACTGCTTTGAATGCATCCCAGAGATTCTGGTATGTTGTGTTTTTGTTCTTGTTGGTTTCAAAGAACATCTTTATTTCTGCCTTCATTTCGTTATGTACCCAGTAGTCATTCAGGAGCAGGTTGTTCAGTTTCCATGTAGTTGAGCGGTTTTGAGTGAGATTCTTAATCCTGAGTTCTAGTTTGATTGCACTGTGGTCTGAGAGATAGTTTGTTATAATCTCTGTTCTTTTACATTTGCTGAGGAGAGCTTTACTTCCAAGTATGTGGTCAATTTTGGAATAGGTGTGGTGTGGTGCTGAAAAAAATGTATATTCTGTTGATTTGGGGTGGAGAGTTCTGTAGATGTCTATTAGGTACACTTGGTGCAGAGCTGAGTTCAATTCCTGGGTATCCTTGTTGACTTTCTGTCTCATTGATCTGTCTAATGTTGACAGTGGGGTATTAAAGCCTCCCATTATTAATGTGTGGGAGTCTAAGTCTCTTTGTAGGTCCTCAGGACTTGCTTTATGAAACTGGGTGCTCCTGTATTAGGTTCATATATTTTTAGGATAGTTAGCTCTTCTTGTTGAATTGATCCCTTTACCATTATGTAATGGCCTTCTTTGTCTCTTTTGATCTTTGTTGGTTTAAAGTCTGTTTTATCAGAGACTAGGATTGCAACCCCTGCTTCTTTTTGTTTTTCATTTGCTTGGTAGATCTTCCTCCATCCTTTAATTTTGAGCCTATGTGTGTCTCTGCACGTGAGATGGGTTTTCTGAATACAGCACACTGATGGGTCTTGACTCTTTATCCAATTTGCCAGTCTGAGTCTTTTAATTGGAGCATTTAGTCCATTTGCATTTAATGTTAATATTGTTATGTGTGAATTTGATCCAGTCATTATGATGTTAGCTGGTTATTTTGCTCGTTAGTTCATGCAGTTTCTTCCTAGTCTCGATGGTCTTTAGATTTTGACATGATTTTGCAGCAGCTGGTATCGGTTGTTCCTTTCCATGTTTAGCGCTTCCTTCAGGAGCTCTTTTAGGGTAGGCCTGGTGGTGACAAAATCTCTCAGCATTTGCTTGTTTGTATAGGATTTTATTTCTCCTTCACTTATGAAGCTTAGTTTGGCTGGATATGAAATTCTGGGTTGAAAATTCTTTTCTTTAAGAATGTTGAATATTGGCCCCCACTCTCTTTTGGCTTGTAGAGTTTCTGCTGAGAGATCTGCTGTTAGTCTGATGGGCTTCCCTTTGAGGGTAACCCAACCTTTCTCTCTGGCTGCTCTTAACATTTTTTCCTTCATTTCAACTTTGGTGAATCTGACCATTATGTGTCTTGGAGTTGCTCTTCTCAAGGAATATCTTTGTGGCGTTCTCTTTATTTCCTGAATCTGAATGTTGGCCTGCCTTGCTAGATTGGGGAAATTCTCCTGGGTGATATCCTGCAGAGTGTTTTCCAACTTGGTTCCATTTTGCCCGTGACTTTCAGGTACACCAGTCAGACGTAGATTTGGTCTTTTCACATAGTCCCATATTTCTTGGAGGCTTTGGTCATTTATTTTTATTCTTTTTTCTCTAAACTTCACTTCTCACTTCATTTCATTCACTTCATCTTCCATCGATGATACCCTTTCTTCCAGTTGATCGCCATGGCTCCTGAGGCTTCTGCATTCTTTACGTAGTTCTCGAGCCTTGGTTTTCAGCTCCATCAGCTCCTTTAAGCACTTCTCTGTATTGGTTATTCTAGTTATACATTCTTCTAAACTTTTTTCAAAGTTTTCAACTTCTTTGCCTTTGGTTTGAATTTCCTCCCGTAGCTCGGAGTAATTTGATCGTCTGAAGCCTTCTTCTGTCAGCTCGTCAAAGTCATTCTCCGTCCAGCTTTGTTCCGTTGCTGGTGAGGAACTGCGTTCCTTTGGAGGAGGAGAGGTGCTCTGCTTTTTAGAGTTTCCAGTTTTTCTGCTCTGTTTTTTCCCCATCTTTGTGGTTTTATCTACTTTTGGTCTTTGATGATGGTGACGTACAGATGGGTTTTTGGTGTGGATGTCCTTTCTGTTAGTTTTCCTTCTAATAGACAGAACCCTCAGCTGCAGGTCTGTTGGAGTACCTGGCCATGTGGGTTGTCAGTCTTCCTCTGCTGGGTGGTGCCTCCCAGTTAGGCTGCTCGGGGGTCAGGGTTCAGGGACCCACTTGAGGAGGCTGTCTGCCCGTTCTCAGATCTCCAGCTGTGTGCTGGGAAAACCACTGCTCTGTTCAAAGCTGTCAGACAGGGACATTTAAGTCTGTAGAGGTTACTGCTGTCTTTTTGTTTGTCTGTGCCCTGCCCCCATAGCTGGAGCCTACAGAGGCAGGCAGGCCTCCTTGAGTTGTGGTGGGCTCCACCCAGTTCATCCTTCTGGGCTGCTTTGTTTACCTAAGCAAGCCTGGGCAGTGGTGGGCGCCCCTCCACCAGCCTCACTGCCGCCTTGCAGTTTGATCTCAGACTGCTGTGGTATCAATGAGCAAGACTCCGTGGGCGTAGGACCCTGGGAGCCAGGTGTGGAATATAATCTCCTGGTGCGGCGTTTTTTAAGCCCGTCGGAAAAGCGCAGTATTCGGGTGGGAGTAACCCAATTTTCCAGGTGCCATCTGTCACCCCTTTCTTTGACTAGGAAATGGAACTCCCTGAACCCTTGCACTTCCCGAGTGAGGCAATGGCTCGCCCTGCTTCGGCTCATGCATGGTGCAGGCATCCACTGACCTGTGCCCACTGTCTGGCACTCCCTAGTGAGATGAACCCGGTACCTCAGATGGAAATGCAGAAATCACCCGTCTTCTGCATCGCTCACGCTGGGAGCTGTAGACCGGAGCTCTTCCTATTCGGCCATCTTGGGTCCTCCCCCCTATTCTTTTATTTTTTAAGAATATTTTTGATTAATAGAGAGACAAGGCCAGGTGTAGTTATAATTGCTATATCTTCCTGTCAAGTTGATCCTCATCATTTTGTAGTGACCTTTTTGTTTCTTGACAAAAAGTGTTTTGAATTGAAGCCCATTTTGTCTGATTAAGTGTAGCTACCCCTACTTTCTTTTAGTTACTATTTACATGGAATATATATTCCTATCTCTTTGCTTTCATTATATGTGTCCTTAAGACTAAAGTGAATCTCATATATAGCATTTCACTGGATCTTACTTTTTAAAATTCATTCAGCCAGTCTGTGGCTTTTGTGAATTTGTAATGAGTATTTTTGGAATTATTTTTGGGCATTTCATAGATCTCCATTTCTTTTGAGTTGTTTACTGGAAATTTATTATGTTCCTTTGGTGACGGGGGATCATGTTTTCTGATTTTTCATATTCCTTGTAGCCTTGCATTGTGTTCTGTACATTTGAAGAAGTCACTTCTTGAAGACTTTACAGACTAGATTCTATAGGGAAAGATTTTCTCCTGCAAGTGGGTATGAGGGTACTGGTTGGGTAGGGTGCATATCAATGCCAGATTAGAACCAGGTCTGGGTTTGCAAGGGGACATCAATTATGGGGGTGTGCAGGGGCACCAGGTGCAGGAGCATACAGAGGCAACAGGTCTGAGGTGTGGGTGTGGGTGCATGTGGTGGAGCCAAGGCTTGGGGACAGGTGTTGTGTTGCTGGCTCTAGAAGAGTGCACACCAGCTCCAGCTCTAGGAGTATGCAGTGGTGTAGAGTCCAAGCAACTCTGGATGGTGGGGTCTGCATTGGCAAAGACTGTAGAAGTCCTCGGCAGTGAATGCTGCAGAGGTCCTTGGTAGTGGCAAGGGCTGCTGAGGTTCTCTTGCTTTCATTTCCCCTCTGGGAGACCTTATGGTTGAGGTGATTACTCTTTGTACTGAGCTATGCTAGCCTGGGGTACAGGAGGACAAGGATAAAATTCTTCCTACCCTTTTCTATGTGGCCATCCTTGGTTTTTGTGTTCCACTGGTTTGCTACAGATTTGTTATTGTACTCAGGAGCACTCCCAGAGATATTTTTGTCTATGAATATTTACATTATTGTTTTTGTTAGAGGATGAGGGCTGGCACATCCTAGTCTGCCTTCTTACTGACATCACTCCTGGTTCTATTATTGATAGAGCAATGTTGAAATCTCCAACTGTTATAGTAGATTCATCTATTTCTCTTTGTAATTCTATCAGTTTTTGCTTCACATATTTGGGCACATTTTTGTTAGGTACATGCACATTAAGGATTGTTATATCTTATTGGAGAATTGACAGTTTTATTATTATGTGATGCTTTTTATTATCCCTGACAGTTTGCCATACTTTGAAGTCTGCTGTGTCGGGAAATAATATAGCTACTTTCATTTTACTTTGATTAGTATGAGAGTAGTGTATTATTCTCTATTCATTTACTTTTAATCTATTTGTGTGTTTGTATTTAAAGTGCATTTATTTAGAGAATAAACAGGTTGGGTCTTGCTTTTTGATCTAATCTGACAATTTTTTAATCTTTTATTTGGAATATTTAGACTATTGGCATTCAAAGTTATTATTGATATATTCAGATTAATATTTACCATATTTGTTACTGTTTTGTGTTTGTTGACCCTGTTTTATGTTTCTATTTTTGCCTTTCACTTTCTTCTACATTTTGTGGTTTTGATTGAGCATTTTACATGATTCCACTTTATCTGCTTTCTTAGAATATTAGTTATACTCTTTTTAACTTCAGTTTGTTTTGCTTTTTACTTGTTCTTAGGACAGAGTGATGATTCTAACATTTTTACATGTTAGGCTGGATTTCCAAAGCCATTTTTTTTTTTTACTATCAGATTTTTTATGGTTAGTTTGCCAACCCTGGTCTAGAAAAAAGACAAGATTCAAATTCCAAAGAGCACAACTATAAACATCAGGACTAGATGGTCAAAGACTCTTCCATTCTTTGTAAGAAAATGGATGGATATTGGTGAGGCTGGAGGTGGAAGTCTCAGTGGGCCCAAGGTAGAAGCAGAGAGTTTTCATCCAAGGTACCTTGGGGTGACCAAACCAGAGAACAGAATGAGTTGAAACAATGTAGGAAAGCCAGCACGGGGGAGGCCAAGGCAGGCGGATCATGAGGTCAGGAAATCGAGACCATCCTGGCTAACACGATGAAACCCCTTCTCTACTAAAAATACAAAAAAAAAAAAAAATTAGCCGGGCGTGGTGGCGAGCGCCTGTAGTCCCAGCTACTCAGGAGGCTGAGGCAGGAGAATGGTGTGAACCTGGGAGGCGGAGCTTGCAGTTAGCCAAGTTCACGCCACTGCACTCCAGCCTGGGCGACAGAGCAAGACTCCATCTGAAAAAAAAAAAAAAAAAAAGAAACAATCTAGGAAAAATGATGGTTAAGGAGTAGGGGGGATTGACTGAAGTTTATTCCAACTCAAGGAAGGCTAGAGGCAGGAATTTGAAGCTGAGACAAAGCCAGACATCCAGAACCAGGGAGATTAAAAGATGAGAGCAAGAATAAATGCAGACAACTTGGAATCAATGGCAGCAACAACCGGAGTGGGTTGTTGGTGTAGTCGGAAAGAATGAGAGAATGAGAATATGCTTTTAGAGGTGGTGTGAGAGGTCTGAGGTGATTACTAAAATGCCTGTTAGTATATGTAGCTTAGGTTTATGAGTCAGCCAATGTATGATACTTATGTGGGTCAGTCAGATTAACAGAAAAATGGTAGACATAACCCTTTACTGAGTTGGTGCACACTGTTCCTAGATTTTCCTGAAGGAAAATTCCGACATATTTTAAAATGTTTTGTGGTAGCAGGAAAGCTCCTATAACTGCTCTTCTAGCTGATATCTGTCCAATTGCGCTAAGTATTGGAACTGATTAGTATCAATGGCAGTCAAATACTTATTTCACTATGTATTCTGATTTCCCATATGAAGTTTCCTAGGCAGTTGGAGAGGCATGGGATGACATTGATAGGTAGGACCTAGCAGGGAGTGGTGGAATAGATATTAACATAGTTTGGGTGGGAAGCAATTGGAACTTGAAAGGCTGGCATGGTTTTTCAGTAGCCACAAATATTATTGTCAATGTTAGATAATGATGACAGGTCTGAAAAGGAGAAGGCAGCATGCCACACATTTATATCTCCCATGGAGCTTTTCAGCTGTCTTATAGTATATCTTCTTGGGTGGTTTTTATCCCTTCTGGGTACTATGGGGCCTGACAGGGTTGTAGTATTGCTTAATATTAAGTATGGGGGAAATTGTGGGTCAGTGTTATAGAAGTCTCTCAATAGTGCTTTTTAGAACCCGGATATTAAGTGAGATCTTTGGTCAACTTTCAGGTTTTATGAAGTTCATGGAAATGAGACACTTCTTCGATAAACAAAGTGGCAATACTAGTTGTGAATGGGAGTTCGGGAAAGGGTATAAAACCTATCATCTTAATGAGGATTCTACCACTTCCAATATGGTATCATATCTTTAAGAAGGAGAAAGATCCATGTTGAAGTACAATGAAATGGTATTTAATGGAGAATTTGGTGGTCAAGATAGGATAGAATAATACATTTGGGATTGCAGTGCCTGTCCATCTAAACACTCTGTGTCCTCAGTCTAAAAGAACCATGCCTGGCATATAGTAGGTGCTTGATAAATATCTTTTGCACGAATGAATGATTTTCTTTTCACTTACTAGCCATGTTAAGAGTTTTGAATGGGCTGCAGTGGCTTTTTAAGGTAGTGAAGAAGAACCACGTACCTGAAGTTTAGGCTACTCTTTTTATGACATAGAACACTCTTTGAACATTGGGACTAGTTGCTAGTAGTTAGTTGAATAAGCATGTTATGTGAGAAGTTTCCAAGATTATCCCCGTGTTTTGTGATTTGCTAGAAAGACACACAGGGCTCTGCATATAGTCTTTTATAAATCTTTTTATTATTTAAAAAAAGTGGGGACATAGTGTGTATTTATATATATATATGCACACACACACACACACACATATATGTATGCATGTATATGGTACATGAGATGTTTTGATACAGGCATGCAATGTGAAATAAGCACATCATGGAGAATGGGCTATCCATTTACTCAAGCATTTGTCGTTTGAATTACAAACAATCCAATTACATTCTTTAAGTTATTTAAAAATATACAAGACTTATATTGTGCTAAATATAGCAGGTCTTATTTATTGTATATTTTTTGTACCCTTTAACCATCCCCACCTCCTCCTCAGCCCCCATACCCTTCCCAGCCTCTAGTAACCATCCTTCTATTCTTTATATCCATTAGTTCAATTGATTTGAGTTTTAGATCTCACAAATAAGCAAGAACATGTGATGTTTGCCTTTCTGTGCCTAGCTTATTTCACTTTACATAGTAATCTCCAGTTCTGTCTATGTTGTAAATTATTGGATCTCATTCTTTTTTATGGCTGAATAGTACTCCATTGTGTTTATGTACCAAATGTTCTCTATCCATTCATCTGATGGTGGACACATGGGTTGCTTCTAAGTCTTAGCTAATGTAAAAAGTGCTGCAACAAAAAGTGCAGATATCTCTTTTATATACTGATTTCCTTTCTTTGGGTATATACCCAGTGTAGGGAGACCCCCTGAAACTATTGCTATGGAATAAAAGATGAAATGCTCCTGATTATTGTAAATATAAAATTGCATGCAGGATTGTGTAAAGACAATGCCAGGTTGGACTGCCAGAATGAGCCAACAGCATGTGATGTGCTTCCTCCTGCAGAGAGCCTATGAATGGACGTGCAGTCAGGGAGGTTTCATACCACCAAGATTCCTATCCCAGAAAAGCAGATGTTCATAGCTCTGGGAATGGATTGCGACCCTTGTGGAGGGCCTATAAATGGACACATGAGGGGTGCCTTTTCATATGGATAAGGTAGGGCTATAAACGCCTTCATCTTGCCACGGCTCTTCTAGGCCTCTTTAGGGTTAAGACATACTCCCTTCTGAGAATTTCTGGTCTAACCAGTTGTCTAGCTTCACGTCCTGTTTCTATGGATTGTTTGTAACCAGCTTTTGCTGCAACTGTTACTGCTGATAAATATCTTGCTAATCATAGGTTATGGAAAGACTGTGTTTCAGTTTTAAGGCTCTGTTAGAAATTACTGATAGACACACTATATTGTAAATTCTTATCTCTGTATACTGTACTTCTGCATACAGATGTTATGTTAAAGAATTACTTCATCCCCATGTGACCATCTCACCTCATAATCAAATGACCCTAAATCCCTCACTAACCTACCCCCACCCTCACTAAACTTAATAATAAATGTTGGTATATCCAGTGCATTGGTGGCATCATAGGACCAGAAGGCGGTGACACCCCCGGACCCAGCTTTCACTATCTTGTGTGTGTCTATTATTTCTTGACCTGCCGATCTGTCTGGGAACAAAGAAAGAGCCCCGTTGCATTGCGGGCTGCTGGCCCGATCCTGCAATAACCCAGCAGTGGGATTGCTGGATTTTATGGTAGCTCAATTTTTAGTTTTCTGAGGAACCTCCAAACTGTTCTCCATAGTGGTTGTGCTGATTTACATTCTCACCAACACTATATGAGGCTTTCTTTTTCCCCACATCCTCACCAGCATTTGTTATTGCCTGTCTTTAGATATAATTCATTTTAACTGGGATGTGATGATATCACATTATAGTTTTGATTTGCATTGCTCTAATGATCTTTTCTTATGCCTACTTGCCATTTGTATGTCTTCTTTTGAGAAAGGTCTATCCAAATATTTTGCCCATTTTTTGATGGGATTATTAGATTTTTTCCTGTAGATTTGTTTGAGCTTATATATTCTGGTTATAAATCCTTTGTCAGATGGGTAGTTTGCAAATATTTTCTCCCATTCTGTGGGTTGTCTATTCACTCTGTTGATCGTATCCTTTACTGTGAAGAAGCTTTTGTCCATGTTTGCCTTGGTTGCCTGTGCTTGTGGGGTATTGCTCAAGAAGACTTTGCCCAGACCAATGTCCTAGAGATCTTCTTCAATGTGTTCTTTAGTAGCTTCATAGTTTGAGATCTGAGATTTAAGTATTTAATCCATTTTGATTTGATTTTTGTATATGGCAGGAGATAGGGGTCTAGTTTTATTTTTTGTCATATGGGTATCCAGTTTTCCCAGCACCATTTCTCAAAAAGATTGTCTTTCCCTCAGTGTATGCTATTGGTAACTTTGTCAAAAATGACTTCAACAATGGGTGGGTGGATGTGTGCCTGGGTTCTGTATTCTGTTCCATTTGTCTGCATGTCTGTTTTTATGCCAGTACCATGCTATTTGGGTTACTATAGTTATGTAGTATAATTTGAGTCATATAGTTATGTAGTATAATTTGAGTCAGATAATGTGATTCCTCCGATTTTGTTCATTTTTCTTTGGATAGCTTTGGTTATTCTGGGTCTTTTGTTATTCCATATAAGTTTTAGAATTTTTTTCTATTGCTGTGAAGAATGTCATTGGTAGTTTGATAAGGATTGCATTGAATCTGTAGATTGCTTTGGGTAGTATGAACGTTTAAAAAATACTATTTTTCCAATACATGAACATTGAATATCTTTCAATATTTTTGTGTCCTCTTTAATTTTCTTCATCAGTGTTTTATAGTTTTCATTATAATAATCTTACACTTCTTTGGTTGAGTTAATTTCTGAGTATTTAATTTCATGTGTAGCTATTGTAAATGGAATTACTTTTTAAATTTCTTTTTCAGATCGTTCACTGTTGGCATATAGAAATGCTACTGATTTTAGTATGTTGATTTTGTATCCTGAAACTTTACTGAATTTATCAGTTATAACAGTTTTCCTGTGGAGTCTTAGGATTTTCCAAATATAAGATTATACCATCAGCAAACAAGGATAATTTGACTTCTTTCTTTCTAATGTGGATGCTGTTTATATCTTTCTTTTGTCTGATTGTTCTAGCTAGGATCAGTATGATACTAGCTGTGTGTCTGTCATATGTGGCTTTTATTGTGTTTAGGTGTGCTGCTCCTTCTATACACAATTTTTTAAGCATTTTTATCCTGAGGTGATGTTGAATTTTATAAACTTTTTCAGCATAAATTGAAGTGCTCATATAATTTTTATCCTTTGTTATGTTGATATGATATACCATATTGATTCATTTGTGTGTATTGAACCATCCTTGCGTCCTAGGGATAAATCTCACTTGGTCATGAGGAATGATCTTTCTAATGTATTGTTGAATTCAGTTTGATAGTATTGTTTGAGGATTTTTGCATCAGTATTTATCAGAGATATTGTCCGGTAGTTTTTTTTTTTTTTTAATGTCTTTTTCTGGTTTGGGTATCATCGTACTACTGGCCTTATAGAATGAGTTTGGATGTATTTCCTCCTCCTCTGTATTTGGGAATAGTTTGAGTAGAATTAATATTAGTTCTTCTTTAAACATTTGGTAAAAAACATTTGATAGCTTGTATGTATCTAGGAATTTGTCTATTTCTTCTAGATTTTCCAATTTATTGGCATATAGTTACTCCTAGTAACCACTAACAATCTTTTGAATCTCTAACAATCTTTTGAATTTCTGCAGTGTCAGTTGTAATGTCTCCTTTTTCATTTGTGATTTAATTTACTTTAATTCCTCTCTTTTTTTCTTAGTCTAAGTAAAACTTTGTCAATTTTGTGTAACTTTTCAAAAACAGCCACTTTTTGTTTCATTGACCTTTTGTATTGTTTTCTTTATTTCAATTTCATTTATTTCTGCTCTAATCTTTGTTATTTCTTTTTTTGTATTAGTTTTGAGTTTGGTTTGCTCTTTCTTTTCTAGTTCTTTAAGACGCATCATCAATTTTTTTGTTTGAAGTTTTTTCTCTGTTTTGATGTAGGCACTTATAGCTATAAATTTCCCTCTGAGTACTGCTTTTGCTGTGTCCCATAGGTTTTGGTGTATTGTGTTTCCATTATTATTTGTTTCAAGAAATTTTTCATTTTTTTTTCTTAATTTCTTCATTGACCCACTTGTCATTTAGGAGCATATTGTTTAATTTCCATGTATTTGTATCATTTCCAAAATTCCTCTTGTTATTTATTTCTAGTTTTATTCCACTGTCTTCAGAGAAGCTACTTGATATTATTTCAGTGTTTTTGAATGTATTATGATTTGTGACTTAACATATGGTCTGTCCTTGAGAATGATCCCTGTGCTGAGGAAAAGAATGTGTAGTCTGTAGTTATTGGATGAAATGTTCTGTAATTATCTATTAGAACCATTTGGTCTATAGTGCAGATGAAGTTTGATATTTCTTTGTTGATTTTTCTGTCTGGAAGCTTTGTCCAGTGCTGAAAGTGGGGTGGTGAAGTCTTCAGCTATTATTGTACCAGGTCTTATCTTTCTCTATAGCTCTAGTAACATTTGCTTTGTATATCTGAGTGTTCCAGTGTTGGGTGCATATATACTTATAATCGTTATGTCCTCTTGCTGAATTGACCCCTTTATCATTATGTAGTGATGTTCTTTGTGTCTTCTTATAGCTTTTGTCTTGAAATCTGTTTTGGCTGACATAAGTATAGCTACTCCTACTTTTTTTTTTTTTTCATTGACATGGAATAACTTTTTCCTCTCCCTTTATATTCAGGCTATGTGTGTCTTTATACGTGAAGTGTGTTTCTTGTAGACAACACATCGGTGGGTCTTTTTACTTATTTATTTAGCTAGTCTGTGTCTTTTTGATTGGATAATTTAGTCCATTTTCATTCAATGTTATTATTGGTAAGTAAAAACTTACTTTCACCATATTGTTATTTGTTTTCCAGTAGTTTTGTGGTCTTTTCTTCCTTCCTTCTTTCCTTTGTGTCTTCCTTTAGTGAAGGGGATTTTCTCTGGTGATATGATTTTGTTTCTTACTTTTTATGTTTTATGTCTCCATTGTATGTTTTTAGGTTTGAGGTTGCCATGAAGCTTGCAAATACTATTTTACAACCCATTGTTTTAACCTGATAACTTAACACTGTTAGCATAAACAAACAAATGAGCAAAAGAAAACAAGTAGAAACCTTATGGTTGAACTTCGTCCCTCGCTTTTTAATATTTTGTTGTTTCTATTTATATCTTATTGTATTGGCTATGTCTTGAAAATTTGTTGTAGTCATTATTTTTGATGGGTTCATTATTTAGTCTTTTTACTTAGGATAAGAGTAGTTTACACACCACAGTTACAGTGTTATAATATTCTGTGTTCTTCTGTGTACTTACTACTACCAGTGAGTTTTGTGCTTTCAGATGATTATTGCTCATTATTGTCCTTTTATTTCTGGTTGAAATACTGCTCTTTTTATTATTATTATTATTTTTTATTATACTTTAAGTTTTAGGGTACATGTGCACGTTGTGCAGGTTAGTTACATATGTATACATGTGCCATGCTGGTGCACTGCACCCACTAACTCGTCATCTAGCATTAGGTATATCTCCTCATGCCATCCCTCCCCCCTCCCCCCACCCCACAACAGTCCCCAGAGTGTGATGTTCCCCTTCCTGTGTCTATGTGATCTCATTGTTCAATTCCCACCTATGAGTGAGAATATGTGGTGTTTGGTTTTTTGTTCTTGCGATCATGCTGCTATAAAGACGCATGCACACGTATGTTTATTGCGGCATTATTCACAATAGCAAAGACTTGGAACCAACCCAAATGTCCAACAATGATAGACTGGATTAAGAAAATGTGGCGCATATACACCATGGAATACTATGCAGCCATACAAAATGATGAGTTCATGTCCTTTGTAGGGACATGGATGAAATTGGAAATCATCATTCTCAGTAAACTATCACAAGAAATACTGCTCTTAACATTTCTTATAGGACAGGTCTGGTATTGATGAAATTCCTCAGCTTTTGTTTGTCTGGGAAAGTCTTTATTTCTCTTTTATGTTTGAAGGATATTTTTTCTGGATATACCTTTCTAGTGTAAAAGTTTTTTTCCTTCAGCACTTTGAATATGTCATGCTACTCTGTCCTGGCCTGTAAGGTTTCCACTGAAAAGTCTGCTGCAAGATGTTTTGGAGCTCCCTTGTATGTTATTTGTTTCTTTTCTCTTTCTGCTTTTAGGATCCTTTCTTTATCCTTGACCTTTGGGAGTTTGATTATTAAATGTCTTGAGGTAGTTTCCTTTGGGTTAAATCTGCTTGGTGTTCTTCAAACTTCTTTTACTTAGATATTGATATCTTTCTCTGGGTTTGGAAAATTCTCTGTTATGCCTTTGAATAAACTTTCTATTCCTGTCTTTTTCTCTACTTCCTGTTTTAGGGCAATAACTCTTAGTTTGTCCTTTTGAGGTTATTATCTAAGTCCTGTAGGAATGCTTTTTTATTTGATTTTTCTCAACACAGCTATTTTGAATTCTTTGTCTGAAAAGTCACATATCTCTGTTTCTCCAGGATTCATCCTGGGCTCTTATTTAGTTCATTTGATAAAGTCATATTTTCCTGGTTGATATTGATGCTAGTTGGTGTTCTTTTTTGTCTGGGCATTGAAAGGTTAGGTGTTTATTATAGTCTTCACTCTGGGCTTATTTGTAGCTGCCCTTCTTGGGAAGGTTTTCTAGTATTTGAAAGGACTTGGGTGTCATGACCTAAGCTGCTTCTGCTCTAGGGGACACCCCAAATATAGTAATGTTGTGGTTTTCACAGACTTATAGAGGTATCCTCTTCATGGTCTTGGACAAGTTGGGGAAGAATTCTCTGAATTACCAGGCAGAGACTTGTTCTCTTCCCTTACTTTCTTCCAAAAAAGAATCTCTCTTTCTAAGCCACCTAAAGCTGGGAATGGGTGGCACAAGCAACCCTGTGGCCACCAGCACTATGGCTATACTGGGTCAGACCTGAAGCCAGCCCAGTGCTGGATCTAGCCTAAGGCCTGCTGTGACCACTCCCTTTCTACTTCCTGTGTTCGCTCAAAGTCCTGGGGCTCTACAATCATCAAGTGGCAAAGCCAGCCTGGACTGTGTCCTTCCTTTCAGGGAGGCAAGGTCCCCCAATTCCCTGGTGGGTCCAGAAGTGCTGTTTGGAATTCACGGACTACAGTCAAATTCCTTTGAAGTCTACCAAGTGTTCTATTGCTTTGTGACTGTGCTGGCAGTCAAACCACAAAACACATTTTTTAAAACTCTTCCCTCCCCTTTTCAAAGGCAAAGGAACCTCATTTCCTAGCTACTGCCACCCCAGCCCACAAAGAGTACTGCCAGACTATTGCTTATACTCCCTTAACACCCAAAGTCTCTTAAGTCAGCTTGTTATGAATGCTCCCTGGCCTGGGACTCACCCTTCAGGACAATATTCTCACCTTTGGCCCAGGGCAGGTCCAGAAATGCTGTCCAAGATTCAAGTCCTGGAATTGCTCTACCCCACTGTGGCCATGCTGGTACCTAATGTGAAAGACAAAGTCCCCTTTCTTTTTTTCTCTGCTTTTCTCAAGCAGATGGAGTTTTGCCCTGTAGCCACCACAGCTGGTCATGTGCTGTGAGTCTCACCTGAAGCCAACAAGTCTTAGCCATTCACCCAAGGCAGGTGTCACTGCTCATTATTTAGGGTCGAAAGGCTCTTCAGTTGGCATGTGATAAATGCTGTCAGGACTGGGTCCTTTCCTTCAAGGCAGCAGGTTATCTTCTGGCCCAGGGTGTGTTTAGAAATGTCTGGGATCTAGGGCCTAGAATGGGGCCCTTAGGACTCTGACCAGTGCCCTATCCTGCTGTGGCTTAGCTGGTATCTTAGATGTAAGATAAAGTTCTCCCCTCTCTTCTCTCTCTTCTCCTCAAGTGGAAGGAAGGATTCTCTTTTGAAGCCATGAGCTGTGCAGCCTGAAGTTACGGAGGGGTGATGGCAATATTACCTTGGCTGCCCCAGCTGATGTCTTAGTATGTCATGTGCTCACTCAGTTCACTGTCTCCAGGCCTAATTTAGCACTAGAACTCACCTAAGAGTTGCAGTTCTTATGTCCTAGACTGCTTTTCAAGTTTACTTGGGGACACAGGATGCTATTGTCTTTAGTGGTGAGGTTTGCAGGCACTCAAGTTTGGACTTCTAGAATTGATAATTTTCCTCTGGCAAGGTCTGATTTAAATGCTCCCTTCGTAAGTGGGCATCAGCTGAGTTTGGTCTGGTTTTTCTTTCTGCTCTAACTGGACATCACTGAGTTCATTGGGTAATAACTGCTGTGTTCTTTTTCCCCCAGTGCCTAGAGAAGCTCTCTGCACCACTCTGTGGCTGCCAGAGTGGAGGAGGGGTAGCATCAGCAATTCAGGACTTTTGTCTCTTCAGTGCCTCTTTCAACAATATGAAGTTAAATCCAGGTACTATGAGTGCTCACCTGATTTTTGGTTCTTATGAAGGTATTTTTTTTCTTCTGTGTAGATAGTTGTTAACTTGGTGTCCTTGTGATGGGGATGATTGGTGGAGCTTTCTATTCCATCATCTTGCCTGCACATAGTTTTATGGACGGTTAAGAGTTATTCTAGTGATGCAATAAGGATAAACAACTAGATTATAAAGGAAAAAGACACAGGTGAAGTCTAGAGAAATCCCTGTGCAAGCCTTGTATGCTCTCCTTCTCTAAGAGGGGTGACACAGAGTGCACGTTTAGCCCAGCAATGAAAATGCAGCAACTTGTGTGAAATGATTTCTACCATGGAAGCACACTAGAGACTCAGGACCCAAGATTTTTACTGGGGACTAATCACACAAGCACTCCCTGCCTGGCACATGCCAAATTGCCAGATTCAGCAGGAAGGTAGGTGTTCAGCAAAAATCATATAGCTTGCACATATAATCTACAGTGTGCCTCCCTAATAAGTTATCTGTTGACTGAGAATACTCCAGAACCAAGGTTGAAGATGTCAGCTAAGGGCCAACCTTGTAACTAGGCCCTTCTAAGAATAGCAGTCTCAGGCCTGCTAAATTAAATCTTTATCGCTCACCATTTATCTACTGTGCTATAGCTGAAATTGATAATCAGAATGTTCTCAGGCCAGATAATCTTTCAGAATCATATTCCTCTGCTACCTCCTAAGATTGGGGGCCTGTTTTAACTTCAGGATAATAGGAAAAGGGAAAGTTATCTATAAAAGAAAGTCTACCTCACTTGGTATAGACTGAGTTTTTCTGGCCTCTGATGCTGTAAGTTGTGATAGCTACATTAGACCTCCATGAAATTTTGGGATTTTTCAATGTGATATATTCATGTCTCAGTAATGGCCTTGATCATCAACTTTCTTTTCTCACATTGGGTAGCTGCCTTTAGCCATGACCAACTTTTTTTGAAAATTAGTAACAGAGAAATAATTTGCCTGGGTAAATGGTTGGATATTCATAGGCCAATATTATGAGAGAAATAGTTTTTAGCTCCTGGAGTGCAAAACTATTTTCTGTATAACTCTTTCCTTTTCTGGAAAAGTAATTTAATGGAGTAGTCATTATGAAAGGATGATAAAGAGCTATCAGTAATATCTAGCAACTCCAGAGCTGCTAAACTTCCTTGATTGTCTGGAGGGCTTCTTGGTATAGAACTTCTGATATTCTTTCTAGAATCATGTGGATGCCATGACTCAATGAGGCATAATTCAAGAGCTTCTCTTTTATTCTTAAAAGCAAATTTCTCGAGGTTGACTTAGAAGGGAGAGTGGTATACCTGGTCTAAAATCAAGAGTGTCATTCACTTTTAAAGAGATGTGACTTAGAACTTCCCTTTCCCTGGGAATTTAGGTAAATATAGCTTGAATCCTCAATTTTATAACCTGTGCAAGTCTAGTATTCTCCCCATGATTGCTGTGAATGTTCAGTCTTATATCTTCCCATATGCCTCTCTGCTATTTAGAGACAGAAAGTAGGTATTAGTGGTTGCTCTCCCCACCCCAGTGATAGG
The DNA here is from genome assembly GCF_029289425.2 of Pan paniscus. Lineage (NCBI taxonomy): Eukaryota > Metazoa > Chordata > Mammalia > Primates > Hominidae > Pan > Pan paniscus. The sequence continues at coordinate 75,227,570 of NC_073272.2, forward strand.
GGTGGGGAGAGCTATGAGGGGAAATGAGGAGCGACTGCTACTGTGAATGCAATTTATTTTAGAGGTGATGAAAATGAAGTAAAACTGATTGTGGTGATGGTTACACAACTGTGAATTTATGAAAAATCATTAAATTGTATGGGTGTATTCACTTTAAATGGGTGAATTGTATAGTAGGTAAATTTTATTTCAATAAATGTGTTACTTTTTTAAAAAAAGTAAGGACATGTGTAGATTTATTAGGTATTGCAGATTTGCCACCAGAAGTGTTGTAGCAGTTTGCTTTCTCACCATGAACGTATGAGAGTGCCTGTTTCCTCGCAGCTTCACCAACAGAATATGTTGTCATTTTTTTTGCCAGTCTGATAGGTGAGAAATTGTGTCTCAGTGTATTTTTACTTTGCATTTCTCTAATTCTGAGTTTGAACATCTTTTCATATGTTTGAGGATAGTTTTTATATCTTTTGTGTGAATTGTCTGTTTATGTATTTTCCCTATTTTTCTATTGGGTTTTTGGTTTTATTCATTCAATTTTTAAGAGTTCTTTGTATGTTAGGAATATCAGCCATAGTCTGTCAGTATCCACATCCTTAACCATTACACTCCATTGACTTCCTGCTCTGGCACTTTATCCACTTAAACCCAATTTTTCTAACTTCTATACTTGTAAATGTCTCAAATACTTAACATAGAATGATTTAAATGTAGTATAGGCCCTTAAAACCTACTATTTAGGGGCATGTTTCAAGCCATGTTCTCCTGAAGCTCTACCAGTTCTGGGAAAATGGAGGTAGGTAGTACAGCTGGATAGCCTATTCTGGGAGATTTGGGGAAGTATTTGCTTCTAAGACTCTTTGCTATTTATTTTTCTCTGTAGCCCCAGCCCTACAAAATGAAGAACCTAATATCTCTCTGTTGCAGTCTATTCGGCCATCCTTAATGCTATTAAGTAAAGGTGGAATCATAGTTACTGAGGTAGCAAGTCATCTTGCTTTGGTAGTCAGTGTATGGGGAGGAGCAATAAAGGAATTTGACCATTCTGTTTAACTTCACTCTTCTGGAGCTGCACTGTTGATCAGCATAAGAACAAAGCTATAAAGCTTTTATTTTGTCTTTTAGCTGTGCCATCTTAAGACCTTGTCCAGCATCCTTAGTATTCTCCCTTTTGGAGTGAGTCTGCCTTATCATTATTATTATTGTTATTGCTATTATTGTTTTGCCCTTGACTGCCTTCACCTGCCTTGTCCTTGACAGCTTGGAAGTTTCTTTAAAAAGTAAACATGCAATTACCACATGACACAGTAACTGAATTTGGGGGCATTTATCCCAGATAAATGAAAACATATGATAAGATGGCGGCACTGAGCAGTGGCGGTGGTGGCAGTGCGGAGCCCGGTGAGGCTCTATTCAACGGGGACGTGGAGCCTGAGGCCGGCGCTGGCGCTGCGGCCTCTTCGGCTGTGGATCCTGCCATTCCCGTGGAGGTTATCTTCTAAAAATGTAGAAACCAGACTTTTAACTTTTAAACCAACAGAAGAGAACAAATGATTAATAAAAATTAATCCCAAAGAAGTTAAGAAAAGAAAGAACCAGTAGGAAAAATACCACAAAGTATGGAATATCAAACAAATAATCAATTAAGTTGACACAGGAACATATAGAGGCCCTATTATACAAATTTTTTGGGGAGTATATTCCACCATCAATATATCTGGAGGCCTATGAGGAATACACCAGCAAGCTAGATACACTCCAACAAAGACAACAACAGTTATTGGAATGTCTGGGGAACGGAACTGATTGTTCTGTTTCTAGCTCTGCATCAATGGACACCGTTAAGTCTTCTTCCTCTTTTAGCCTTTCAGTTTTTCTCTTTCAGTTTTTCAAAAAACCTTTATCTCTTTCAGTTTTTCAAAATCCCATAGATGTGACATGGAGCAACCCCAAGTCACCACAAAAACCTATTGTTAGAGTCTTCCTGCCCAACAAGCAGAGGACAGTGGTACCTGCAAGGTGTGGAGTTACAGTCGGAGACAGTCTAATGAAAGCACTGATGATGAGAGGTCTAATCCCAGAGTGCGGTGCTATTTACAGAATTCAGGATGGAGAGAAGAAAACAATTGACCAGGACACTGGTGTTTCCTGGCTTGCTGGAGAAGAATTGCATGTGGAAGTGTTGGAGAATGTTCCACTTACAACACACAACTTTGTACGAAAAACATTTTTCACCTTAGCATTTTGTGACTTTTGTCAAAAGCTGCTTTTCCAGGGTTTCCGCTGTCAAACATGTGGTTATAAATTTCACCAGTGTTGTAGTACAGTTGTTCCACTGATGTTTGTTAATTATGACCATCTTGATTTGTTGTTTTTCTCCAAGTTCTTTGAACGCCACTCAATACCCCAGGAAGAGGCCTCCTTAGCAGAGACTGCCCTTACATCTGGATCATCTCCTTCGGCACCCCCCTCAGACTCTACTGGTCCCCAAATTCTCACCAATCTGTCTCCTTCAAAATCCACTCCAATTCCACAGCCCTTCCGACCAGCAGATGAAGATCACTGAAATCAATTTGGGCGAGACCGGTCCTCATCAGCTCCCAATGTGTGTATAAGCACAATAGAACCTGACGATATTGATGACTTGATCAGAGACCAAGGATTTCGTGGTGTTGGAGGCTCAACCACAGGTTTGTCTGCCACACCCCCTGCCTGGGTCACTCACTAACGTGAAAGTCTTACAGAAATCTCCAGGACTTCAGCGAGAAAGGAAGTCATCTTCATCCTCAGAAGACAGGAATCAAATGAAAACACTTGGTAGACAGGACTTGAATGATGATTGGGAGATTCCTGATGGGCAGATTACAGTGGGACAAAGAATTGGATCTGGATCATTTGGAACAGTCTACAAGGGAAAGTGGCATGGTGTTGTGGCAGTGAAAATGTTGAATGTGGCAGCACCTACACCTCAGCAGTTAGAAGCCTTCAAAATGAAGGAGGAGTACTCAGGAAAACATAACACATGAATATCTTACTCTTCATGGGCTATTCCACAAAGCCACAACTGGCTATTGTCACCCAGTGGTGTTAGGGCTCCAGCTTGTATTACCATCTCCATATAATTGAGACCAAATCTGAGATGATCAAACTTATAGATATTGCACAACAGACTGCACAGGGCATGGATTACTGACACGCCAAGTCAATCATCCACAGAGACCTCAAGAGTAATAATATAGTTCTTCATGAAGACCTCACAGTGGAAATAGGTGATTTTGGTCTAGCCACAGTGAAATCTTGATGGAGTGGGTCCCATCAGTTTGAACAGTTGTCTGGATCTTTTTTGTGTATGGCACCAGAAGTCATCAGACTGCAAGATAAAAATTCATACAGCTTTCAGTCAGATGTATATGCATTTGGGATTGTTCTGTATGAATTGATGACTGGACACTTGCCTTATTCAAACATCAACAACAGGGACCAGATAATTTTTATGGTGGGACAAGGATACCTATCTCCAGATCTCAGTAAGGTACGGAGTAACTGTCCAAAAGCCATGAAGAGATTAATGGCAGAGTGCCTCAAAAAGAAAAGAGATGAGAGACCACTCTTTCCCCAAATTCTCACCTCTATTAAGCTGCTGACCCGCTCATTGCCAAAAATTCACCGCAGTGCATCAGAACCCTCCTTGAATTGGGCTGGTTTCCAAACAGAGGATTTTAGTCTATATGCTTGTTCTTCTCCAAAAACACCCATCCAGGCAGGGGGATATGGTGCATTTCTTGTCTACTGAAACAAATAAGTGAGAGAGTGCAGGAGAGTAGAAACAAAAGGAAAATAAATGAACATATGTTTGCTTATATGTTAAATTGAATAAAATATTCTTTTTTTTAAGGTGAACCAAAGAAAACCTGTGTGGTTAAAGACTAGATATAATTTTTCCCCAAACTAGTATTTATACTTAACATTGCATTTTTAACATCCAAGGATTAAAATACATAGACATTGCTAAAAATTGGCAGTGCCTCTTCTAGAGGCTTTACTTTCTATTCTGGGTTTGTTTCATTCACTTGGTTATTTTAAGTATTAAACTTCAGTTTTCTCATGCAACTTTTGTTACTAGCTATCACATGTCCACTAGGGACTCCAGAAGAAGATCATACCTGTGCCTATGTTTGCAGGTGGGAAGTTGGCAGTAGGTTAACCTGGGTTAGATAAGGCAAACTGAATAGATCTAATTTAGGAAGTCACTAGAATTTAATAATTCTATTTTTATTCTTAATACTTTTTCTTTCTTTTCTTTTTTTTCTTTTTTTTTTCTTTTTTGAGACAGAGTCTTGCTCTGTCGCCCAGGCTAGGGTGCAGTGGTGCAATCTCGGCTCACTGCAAGCTCTGCCTCCTGGGTTCATGCCATTTTCCCGCCTCATCCTCCAGAGTGGCTGGGACAACAGGCACCCACCACCACGCCCAGCTAATTTTGTTTTTGTATTTTTAGTAGAGATGGGGTTTCACCGTGGTAGCCAGGGTGGTCTCCATCTCCTGACCTTGTGATCTGCCTGCTTAGGCCTCCCAAAGTGCTGGGATTACAGGCATGAGCCACCGTGCCCAGCCCTTAATACTTTTTCTATAGTGATTTCTTTTTACAACAATTTGGAAAATGTGGATAACCTTTATTTCCTTGAAGCAATAAACTAAATTTCTTTTTATAAATTGTGAGTGCAGGTGACCAAAAATATTGCTGAGGAGTAGCATACTTGACATGAGTAAAATGTCTTAACTTTGGATTTTTATTGGGAAAATGTTATAAATAGGAATTCCTTTTAAATAACTTTTTAAAAAATACATTAAGGATGTCTTGCTCATGGAGAAGTCAAATTTCATTGCAAATGCATTGCCCCCTTCACACCCACTTCCTCCACTGCAAAAAATCTTCACAGAATCCTGTGAGAACTTTTAGATGTGTTTTTCTTTGAGATAACTCTGGTTTCCAAACACCAGGTAATAGATATTTTAAAGTTCTTTATTAGATTATTCTTACCTGTTATTATGCATATTTTAGCAATCACCTTATCATTTTCTCATGAAATTTCTGTCCTCCTTATATTCTTTGCCCAGCAAGATTCTACTTATGATGAATGAATGCTATTCTCCTTTTTGCATTCCATAGTATGAAGTATTTGTTAGCGTTCTCTAATACTTTTACTTTGTTGTGTAGAAAATGGGAGTATAGAGCCAAGATGGCTGAATAGGAACAGCTCCGGTCTATAGCTCCCAGCGTGAGCGATGCAGAAGACGGGTGATTTCTGCATTTCCATCTGAGGTACCGGGTTCAACTCACTAGTGAGTGCCAGACAGTGGGTGCACCTTGCATGAGCCGAAGCAGGGCGAGGCATTGCCTCACTCGGGAAGCGCAAGGGGTCAGGGAGTTCCCTTTCCTAGTCAAAGAAAGGGGTGACAGACAGCACCTGGAAAATTGGGTTACTCCCACCTGAATACTGCGCTTTTCCGACGGGCTTAAAAAACGCCGCACCAGGAGATTATATTCCGCACCTGGCTCAGAGGGTCCTATGCCCACGGAGTCTTGCTGATTGCTAGCACAGCAGTCTGAGATCAAACTGCAAGGCGGCAGCGAGGCTGGGGGAGGGGCGCCTGCCATTGCCCAGGCTTGCTTAGGTAAAGCAGCCTGGAAGCTCTAACTGGGTGGAGCCCACCACAACTCAAGGAGGCCTGCCTGCCTCTGTAGGCTCCACATCTGGGGGCAGGGCACAGACAAACAATAAGACAGCAGTAGCCTCTGCAGACTTAAATGTCCCTGACAGCTTTGAACAGAGCAGTGGTTCTCCCAGCACACAGCTGGAGATCTGAGAACAGGCGGACTGCATCCTCAAGTGGGTCCCTGAACCCTGACCCCTGAGCAGCCTAACGGGAGGCACCCCCCAGCAGGGGCAGACTGAAACCTCACATGGCCGGGTACTCCAACAGACCTGCAGCTGAGGGTCCTGTCTGTTAGAAGGAAAACTAACAGAAAGGACATCCACACCAAAAACCCATCTGTACGTCACCATCATCAAAGACCAAAAGTAGATAAAACTAAAAAGATGGGGAAAAAACAGAGCAGAAAAACTGGAAACTCTAAAAAGCAGAGCGCCTCTCCTTCTCCAAAGGAACGCAGTAAGTCACCAGCAACGGAACAAAGCTGGATGGAGAATGACTTTGACGAGCTGACAGAAGAAGGCTTCAGACGATCAAATTACTCCGAGCTATGGGAGGATATTCAAACCAAAGGCAAAGAAGTTGAAAACCTTGAAAAAAGTTTAGAAGAATGTATAGCTAGAATAACCAATACAGAGAAGTGCTTAAAGGAGCTGATGGAGCTGAAAACCAAGGCTCGAGAACTACCTAAAGAATGCAGAAGCCTCAGGAGCCAATGCAATCACCTGGAAGAAAGGGTATCAGCGATGGAAGATGAAGTGAATGAAATGAAGTGGGAACTGAAGTTTAGAGAAAAAAGAATAAAAGGAAACGAGCAAAGCCTCCAAGAAATATGGGACTATATGAAAAGACCAAATCTACGTCTGATTGGTGTACCTGAAAGTGACGGGGAGAATGGAACCAAGTTGGAAAACACTCTGCAGGATATCATCCAGGAGAACTTCCCCAATCTAGCAAGGCAGGCCAACATTCAGATTCAGGAAATACAGAGAATGTCTCAAAGATACTCCTCGAGAAGAGCAACTCCAAGACACATAATTGTCAGATTCACCAAAGCCGAAATCAGGAAAAAATGTTAAGGGCAGCCAGAGAGAAAGGTCGGGTTACCCGCAAAGGGAAGCCCATCAGACTAACAGCAGATCTCTCGGCAGAAAATCTACAAGCCAGAAGAGAGTGGGGGCCAATATTCAACATTCTTAAAGAAAAGAATTTTCAACCCAGAATTTCATATCCAGCCAAACTAAGCTTCATAAGTGAAGGAGAAATAAAATCCGTTACAGACAAGCAAATGCTGAGAGATTTTGTCACCACCAGGCCTACCCTAAAAGAGCTCCAGAAGGAAGCGCTAAACATGGAAAGGAACAACTGATACCAGCCGCTTCAAAATCATGTCAAAATGTAAAGACCATCGAGACTAGGAAGAAACTGCATGAACTAACGAGCAAAATCACCAGCTAGCATCATAATGACAGGATCAAATTCACACATAACAATGCTAACTTTAAATGTAAATGGACTAAATGCTCCAATTAAAAGACTCAGACTGGCAAATTGGATAAAGAGTCAAGACCCATCAGTGTGCTGTATTCAGGAAACCCATCTCATGTGCAGAGACACACATAGGCTCAAAATTAAAGGATGGAGGAAGATCTACCAAGCAAATGGAAAACAAAAAAAGGCAGGGGTTGCAATCCTAGTCTCTGATAAAACAGACTTTAAACCAACAAAGATCAAAAGAGACAAAGAAGGCCATTACATAATGGTAAAAGCATCAATTTAACAAGAAGAGCTAACTATCCTAAATATATATGCACCCAATACAGGAGCACCCAGATTCATAAAGCAAGTCCTGAGTGACCTATAAAGAGACTTAGACTCCCACACATTAATAATGGGAGACTTTAATACCCCACTGTCAACATTAGACAGATCAACGAGACAGAAAGTCAACAAGGATACCCAGGAAATGAGCTCAGCTCTGCACCAACTGTACCTAATAGACATGTACAGAACTCTCCACCCCAAATCAACAGAATATACATTTTTTTCAGCACCACACCACACCTATTCCAAAATTGACCACATACTTGGAAGTAAAGCTCTCCTCAGCAAATGTAAAAGAAAAGAAATTATAACAAACTATCTCTCAGACCACAGTGCAATCAAACTAGGACTCAGGATTAAGAATCTCACTCAAAACTGCTCAACTACATGGAAACTGAACAACCTGCTCCTGAATGACTACTGGGTACATAACGAAATGAAGGCAGAAATAAAGATGTTCTTTGAAACCAACAGGAACAAAGACACAACATACCAAAATCTCTGGGACGCATTCAAAGCAGTGTGTAGCAGGAAATTTGTAGCACTAAATGCCCACAAGAGAAAGCAAGAAAGATCCAAAATTGACACCCTAACATCACAATTAAAAGAATTAGGAAAGCAAGAGCAAACACATTCAAAAGCTAACAGAAGGCAAGAAATAACTAAAATCAGAGCAGAACTGAAGGAAATAGAGACACAAAAAACCCTTCAAAAAATTAACTAATCCAGGAGCTGGTTTTTTGAAAGGATCAACAAAATTGATAGACCGCTAGCAAGACGAATAAAAAAAGAGAGAAGAATCAAATAGACACAATAAAAAATGATAAAGGGGATATGACCACCGATCCCACAGAAGTACAAACTACCATCAGAGAATACTACAAACACCTCTACGCAAATAAACTAGAAAATCTAGAAGAAATGGATAAATTCCTCGACACATACACTCTCCAAAGACTAAACTAGGAAGAAGTTGCATCTCTGAATAGACCAATAACAGGATCTGAAATTGTGGCAATAATGAATAGCTTACCAACCAAAAAGAGTCCAGGACCAGATGGATTCACAGCCGAATTCTACCAGAGGTCCAAGGAGGAACTGGTGCCATTCCTTCTGAAACTATTCCAATCAATAGAAAAAGAGGGAATCCTCCCTAACTCGTTTTATGAAGCCAGCATCATCCTGATACCAAAGCCGGGCAGAGACACAACGAAAAAAGAGAATTTTAGACCAATATCCTTAATGAACATTGATGCAAAAATCCTCAATAAAATACTTGCTAACCAAATCCAGCAGCACATCAAAAAGCTTATCCACCATGATCAAGTGGGCTTCATCCCTGGGATGCAAGGCTGGTTCAATATACGCAAATCAGTAAATGTAATCCAGCATATAAACAGAACCAAAGACAAAAACCACATGATTATCTCAATAGATGCAGAAAAGGCCTTTGACAAAATTCAACAACCCTTCATGCTAAAAACTCTCAATAAATTAGGTATTGATGGGACATATCTCAAAATAATAAGAGCTATCTATGACAAACCCACAGCCAATATCATACTGAATGGGCAAAAACTGGAAGCATTCCCTTTGAAAACTGGCACAAGACAGGGATGCCGTCTCTCACCACTCCTATTCAACATAGTGTTGGAAGTTCTGGCCAGGGCAATGAGGCAGGAGAAGGAAATAAAGGGTATTCAATTAGGAAAAGAGGAAGTCAAATTGTCCCTGTTTGCAGATGACATGATTGTATATCTAGAAAACCCCATCATCTCAGCCCAAAATCTCAAGCTGATAAGCAACTTCAGCAACGTCTCAGGATATAAAATCAATGTGCAAAAATCGCAAGCATTCTTATACACCAATAACAGACCAACAGAGAGCCAAATCATGATTGAACTCCCATTCACAATTGCTTCAAAGAGAATAAAATACCTAGGAATCCAACTGATAAGGGATGTGAAGGACCTCTTCAAGAAGAACTACAAACAACTGCTCAAGGAAATAAAAGAGGATACAAACAAATGGAAGAACATTCCATGCTTGTGGATAGGAAGAATCAATATCGTGGAAATGGCCATACTGCCCAAGGTAATTTACAGATTCAATGCCATCCCCATCAAGCTACCAATGACTTTCTTCATAGAATTGGAAAAAGCTACTTTAAAGTTCATATGGAACCAAAAAAGAGCCCACATTGCCAAGTCAATCCTGAGGCAAAAGAACAAAGCTGGAGGCATCACACTACCTGACTTCAAACTATACTACAAGGCTGCAGTAACCAAAACAGCAAGGTACTGGTACCAAAACAGAGATATAGATCAATGGAACAGAACAGAGCCCTCAGAAATAACGCCACATATCTACAACTATGTGGTCTTTGACAAACCTGAGAAAAACAAGCAATGGGGAAAGGATTCCCTATTTAATAAATGGTGCTGGGAAAACTGGCTAGCCATATGGAGAAAGCTGAAACTGGATCCCTTCCTTACACCTTATACAAAAATCAATTCGAGATGGATAAAAGACTTAAACATTAGACCTAAAAACATAAAAACCCTAGAAGAAAACCTAGGCATTACCACTCAGGACATAGGCATGGGCAAGGACTTCATGTCTAAAACACCAAAAGCAATGGCAACCAAAGCCAAAATTGACAAATGGGATCCAATTAAACTAAAGATCTTCTGCACAGCAAAAGAAACTACCATCAGAGTGAACAGGCAACCTACAAAATGGGAGAAAATTTTCGCAACCTACTCATCTGACAAAGGGCTAATATCCAGAATCTACAATGAACTCCAACAAATGTACAAGAAAAAAACAACCCCATCAAAAAGTGGGCAAAGGACATGAACAGACACTTCTCAAAAGAAGACATTTATGCAGCCAAAAAACACATGAAAAAATGCTCACCATCACTGGCCATCAGAGAAATGCAAATCAAAACCACAATGAGATCACCATCTCACACCAGTTAGAATGGCAATCATTAAAAAGTCAGGAAACAACAGGTGCTGGAGAGGATGTGGAGAAATAGGAACACTTTTACACTGTTGGTGGGACTGTAAACTAGTTCAACCATTGTGGAAGTCAGTGTGGCGATTCCTCAGGGATCTAGAACTAGAAATACCATTTGACCCAGCCATCCCATTACTGGGTATATACCCAAAGGACTATAAATCATGCTGCTATAAAGACACATGCACACGTATGTTTATTGCGGCATTATTCACAATAGCAAAGACTTGGAACCAACCCAAATGTCCAACAATGATAGACTGGATTAAGAAAATGTGGCACATATACACCATGGAATACTATGCAGCCATAAAAAATGATGAGTTCATGTCCTTTGTAGGGACATGGATGAAAGTGGAAATTATCATTCTTAGTAAACTATCACAAGAACAAAAAGTCAAACACCGCATATTCTCACTCATAGGTGGGAATTGAACAATGACATCACATGGACACAGGAAGGGGAACATCACACTCTGGGGACTGTCGTGGGGTGGGGGGATTGGGGAAGGATAGCATTGGGAGATATACCTAATGCTAGATGACGAGTTAGTGGGTGCAGCGCACCAGCATGGCACATGTATACATATGTAACTATCCTGCAGATTGTGCACATGTACCCTAAAACTCAAAGTATAATAATAATAAATTAAGAAGAGAAAAGAGAATACTCATGCACAATACAATACCACAATACAATACCTTTCGGACTTATAAATGTATGAAAAAGAATGAATAATATTTCTAGAAGGATGCAGGTCAATATCATGATTATTCTTATCTTTAAAATAGAGTTTCTCAACCTGAATGCTATTAACATTTAGGACTAGATAATTCCTTGTTGCAGGCTCTCCTTGCATTGCTGGATGATTGGCAACATCCCTGCCCTCTACCCACTAGATGACAATAGCACCCCCAAAACTGTCCTGGTTGAGAACCACTGCTCTCTGCAAAAAGAGAAGATAATGTGTGAAGATGGTTAACATTAGTTTTTAAATCTACATTTGTAATATTTTTGTTCTTAAAAAATATTGTAAGAAAACATATGTCAGTTGTTCATTTGAGTGATAAAAATATAAGGGTTTGCTGTTTTTCTGAGTCTCATACATTTATAAAATAAAAACTACCATCTATGAGCACTATAATTTTGTGTATTAAAAGGGTAATTTTTAAATCAAACCAGCAGGAAGGCTAGACTAAGATGAGGTGTTGTGGGCTGAGAAAGACATGTTGAAATCTTAACACCTGGTACCTGTGAATGTGACTTTATTTGAATACAGGGTCTTTACAGATGTCATCAAGTCAAGATGAGGTCATACTGTAGTAGGCCGGACTGCAAATCTAATCCCTAGTGTCCTTAGAGAGATAGAGAGATGTGGACACAGAGACACAGGGAAGACAACCATGTGATGATGGAAGTGGCCACTGGAGTGAGGCCACTACAAGCCAAGGAACGCCAAGGATTGCCGGTAACACCAGAAGCCGGGAAGAGGCGAGGAAGGAATCTTCCCTAGAGACTTCAGAGGGACCGTGGCCCTGCCAACACCCTGGTTTCAGACTTCTGGCCTCCAGAACTATGAGCTAATAAATTTTTGTTGTCTTAAGCCACCCAGTTGCTGGTACTTTGTTAGAGCTGTCCCAGGAAACTATTGCATAAAGCTATGCTCCTTTTCGAACTCGCTGCATTGCTGGGGAGGTCTTCATTCTCCTACCAACCAGTGAAAACATTGTCTCAAGCCAACTTGCCTTTGCCAGCCACAGGGAAGCTCAGGGGCTCTGGCCAGCTAGAGAACAAGGAACCCTGTAGCTTCCCCACTGCTGTGTTGTGTAGTGGTAGAACAAGATGGGAAAACAGCAGCATTCACAGCAGAGCTGACACTGGTTCTGCGAGCTTTGCCAAGTGGGACCTCAGTTTACTCATCTGAGCAATGGAACGAAAAGAACAAGCCACAGAGACATCTGGAGGACAAAATGAGATCATGTATATGAAAAGGACTTACAAATGGAAACTATCATCGGCACCAAGCTGTCATTTCACACCTGGACCAAAGAAAAGACAATTAGCCCCAGAAAAGACAATTAACTTGATACCTTTAGGAAGAAAAAAAAAATCTGTCTTTGAATATAATTACTTTTATACTTGCTTGGGAAATCTCTATCCAGTCTCAAGAGGGTTAAAAATGAGGAAGGGAGACAGATACACACTGAAAAATGGCAGCAAAAATAAAACCAATTAAAGTTTTTATACCATGCTCCCTAAAAAAAAAAAAAAAATGACTGTAATGTGATGGTCAGTGTATTCTTACTCTGATTCAGGAAATCAAAAGTAGAAAGCAACAGCAGGTGGGCCTATCAAAGATTTGGCCATCTCTCTACTTCATTGTCAGCCTCTTAACTCTATCTTCACTTACTCAATTTGGTTTTGTCATGATTTTTAAATGTAGCCAATGGTTCAAGATTTTTCCAGTGAACAGACATCTGTATAAATGCTTCCTTGAAGTCAATAAAGAAGAAAATTGAGAAGACTTTAAATTAATGATAATTTAGTTTTTAAGTACCCACAAATAAATTTTTGAAACATTATCTTTACTTGAATAGTTAGATGTCATCCAGGAAAATCACTCAATAATAATTATGGCAAACCGTTAACCCCTCATTTGGGTAGCTTAAGATAAGTAATGCCATTATTATTTCAGAATTGTTTCATGACTTTCAGTTTAGTTAAAAAAATAAAAAGGAGCATTTCTCATATTTTAAAAAATGAGACTAAGAAAGGAATAAAGAAATGTAACTATTGGAAAATATCAAAGCGTATCATTTTTAAAGCCTTCGGTGGCACTGAAGATATGATTATTGGTAATTGTTAGATAGGGTTTTACTCATTCAAAATAGAAGACTAGCAAGCATGTAACTAACAGAGTTTTTAAAAACTTTACTTTGTCTGTGGAATACTCTGAAAGTTTGGCCATTTTGAGGCACAAGGTTTATTGATAGAGCTCTTTCTATAATTTCCCAGCATACCTGCCTCACTGTTATCTTCCTTCCATTTTTCACTCTCTTTTTCTTCTCAGTGCCGTCCTGCCTAGGCTCCCATCATCTGCATCTGATGCCTTTCCTTTCTTTCTTTGCTAGTCTCCTTTGCAGTGGGACATGGCTAAGCTCTGTAGAGCTGCCCAAAAATTCATTGTCCCATCCTGTAGCCAGTAAGACATGCCTCCAAAGTATCACAGAGTAATTCTACTCTCCCTTCCAAATTAAGCCCACCAGAAATATTAGTGAAAGTACATTAAAAATGTAACAGGTGACATGTTTAGCTAACATGGATCTGGAGAAATAGGAAGCAGTAGAATTAAATGTTTCACTTTTAGGTTTAATTGTATTTGTTCTTTGGTTTTGTTTTATGCTGAGTTTTAAATATATTTTCCAAATAAAAACAATATTTTTTCTAACCAAAAAAAAAGAAAACATATATCCACACAAAACTTTGTACACAAATGTTATACTGGCTTTATTCATAATAGCTAAAAGGTAGGAAAAATCCAGATGCCTTTAACAAGTAAATGAATAAGCAAATTACAGTACATTTATACCATGGAATATTACTCAGGAACAAATAGGAATAAGCTATACATAGATGCAAGTTGGACAATTCTCAAAGGCATTATACTGAATGAAAAAAGCTAGTCTCAAAATGTTGCATAGAATAATATTCCATTTATAGATCCTTCTCAAAAAGACAAAATTAAAGTGTCGAAAAACAGATTAGTGGGTCTCAGGAGTTAAGGGTGGTGATAGGATATGACTACAAAGTAATAGCATGAGGGAGTATTTTGGATACTGTAGCTGTCTTTTGTCATGATTATGATAGTGTTATATGAGCCTATGCCTGTGTAAAAATTCATGGAACTGTAGACCAAAAATACCATTTTGCTTTATTATAAAAACTGAATTTAAAATAAATTTAATATAAAAATACTAACCATGTAGTTAATTAAGTATGGATGCAAATCACTCAAAATAGTGGAATGGAGCTAATATAGTGAACCTTAAGTATTCAGCAGAGGAATCGGGGATTTGTTCATCAAGTAGTGGTGAGGAAATGAACATTTAAGTTGAGCAGTGAAAAGTCTATTGGGAGTTGATTTATACAAATACCACTTTGAAAAGAATGGACGACAGATGGAAAGAAGTGAAACAGAAAACGGGAAATATTCTGTATGAGAGATAATAAACATCTAAAAGGAAAAGGAGAGCAAGAAGAGAAAAGGTTTGGTGAGGTCTAGATTTGTTACATGTTATGATAAAATCTACAGGAATTCCTCACTGATTTCACTGGCAGGAAAAAAATGCTTTGTTAGTAAATTCTTTATTTGAAAGGACCCTTCCTTCCTTCGCTTTGACTAAGAGCCCAACTTTATAAAATTCTAGAACAGCGGGACTTTGAGTATACATTTGCTAGGCAACACTCTATCTTGTGTCAGAATGGAAGTTCTGGAATGCAGATCCTGGGACACAACTAGCCATGCCAAAGACTGCAGACTCCTCACCACCTGACTGTTCTGTGAGTGCTGGCTCTGTCCCCAGATTCTCACAGTAATAATAGCTGAAACTTACTGACTGCTTACCATGTGCTAGGCACTGTTTTTTTTTTTATTATACTTTAAGTTTTAAGGTACATGTGCACAACATACAGGTTTGTTACATATGTATACATGTGCCATGTTGGTGTGCTGCACCCATTAACTCTTCATTTAACATTAAGTATATCTCCTAATGCTATCCCTCCCCCCTACCCCCCGACAACAGGGCCCAGCGTGTGATGTTCCCCTTCCTGTGTCCATGTGTTCTCATTGTTCAATTCCCACCTATGAGTGAGAACATGCAGTGTTTTGTTTTTCGTCCTTGTGGTAGTTTGCTGAGAATGATGGTTTCCAGCTTCATCCATCTCCCTACAAAGGACGTGAACTCATCCTGTTTTATGGCTGCATAGTATTCCATGGTGTATATGTGCCACATTTTCTTAATCCAGCCTATCATTGTTGGACATTTGGGTTGGTTCCAAATCTTTACTATTGTGAATAGTGCCACAATAAACACACATGTGCATGTGTCTTTATAGCAGCATGTTTTATAATCCTTTGTGTATATACCCAGTAATGGGATGGCTGGGTCAAATGGTATTTCTAGTTCTAGATCCCCGATGAATCGCCACACTGACTTCCACAATGGTTGAACCAAGTTTACAGTCCCACCAACAGTGTAAAAGTGTTACTACTTCTTCATATCCTCTCTAGCACCTATTGTTTCCTGACTTTTTAATGATCACCATTCTAACTGGTGTGAGATGGTATCTCATTGTGGTTTTGATTTGCATTTCTCTGATGGCCAGTGATGATGAGCATTTCTTCATGTGTCTTTTGGCTGCATAAATGTCTTCTTTTGAGAAGTGTCTCTTCATATCCTTTGCCCACTTTTTGATGGGGTTGTTTGTTTTTTGCTTGTAAATTTGTTTGAGTTCATTGTAGATTCTGGACATTAGCCCTTTGTCAGATGTGTAGAATTCAAAAATTTTCTCCGATTCTGCAGGTGGCCTGTTCACTCTGATGGTGGTTTCTTTTGCTGTGCAGAAGCTCTTTAGTTTAATTAGATCCCATTTATCAATTTTGGCTTTTGTTGCCATTGCTTTTGGTGTTTTAGACATGAAGTCCTTGCCCATGCCTATGTACTGAATGGTATTGCCTAGGTTTTCTTGTAGGGTTTTTAAGGTTTTAGGTCTAACATTTAAGTCTTTAATCCATCTTGAATTAATTTTTGTGTAAGTTGTAAGGAAGGGATCCAGTTTCAGCTTTCTCCATATGGCTAGCCAGTTTTCCCAGCATCATTTATTAAATAGGGAATCCTTTCCCCATTTCTTGTTTTCATCAGGTTCGTCAAAGATCAGATAGTTGTAGATATGTGGCATTATTTTTTAAGGGCTCTTTTCTGTTCCGTTGGTCTATATCTCTGTTTTGGTACCAGTACCATGCTGTTTTGGTTACTGTAGCCTTGTAGTATAGTTTGAAGTCAGGTAGCGTGATGCCTCCAGCTTTGTTCTTTTGGCTTAGGATTGACTTGGTGATGCGGGCTCTTTTTTGGTTCCATATGAACTTTAAAGTAGTTTTTTCCAATTCTGTGATAAAAGTCATTGGTAGCTTGATGGGGATGGCATTGAATCTGTAAATTACCTTGGGCAGTATGGCCATTTTCACGATATTGATTCTTCCTACCCATGAGCATGGAATGTTCTTCCATTTGTTTGTATCCTCTTTTATTTCATTGAGCTGTGGTGTGTAGTTCTCCTTGAAGAGGTCCTTCACATCCCTTGTAAGTTGGATTCCTAGGTATTTTATTCTCTTTGAAGCAATTGTGAATAGCAGTTCACTCATGATTTGGCTCTCTCTTTGTCTGTTATTGGTGTATAAAAATGCTTGTGATTTTTGCACATTGTTTTTGTATCCTGAGACGTTGCTGAAGTTGCCTATCAGCTTAAGGAGATTTTGGGCTGAGACGAAGGGGTTTTCTAGATGTACAATCATGTCATCTGCAAACAGGGACAATTTGACTTCCTCTTTTCCTAATTGAATACCCTTTATTTCCTTCTCCTGCCTCATTGCCCTGGCCAGAACTTCCAACACTATGTTGAATAGGAGTGGTGAGAGACGGCATCCCTGTCTTGTGCCAGTTTTCAAAGGGAATGCTTCCAGTTTTTGCCCATTCAGTATGATATTGGCTGTGGGTTTGTCATAGATAGCTCTTATTTTGAGATATATCCCATCAATATCTAATTTATTGAGAGTTTTTAGCATGAAGGGTTGTTGAATTTTGTCAAAGGCCTTTTCTCCATTTATTGTGATAATCGTGATTTTTGTCATTCATTCTGTTTATATGCTGGATTGCCTTTATTGATTTGCGTATATTGAACCAGCCTTGCATCCCAGGAATGAAGCCCACTTGATCATGGTGGATAAGCTTTTTGATGTGCTGCTGGATTCAGTTTGCCAGTATTTTATTGAGGATTTTTGCATCAATGTTCATCAAGGATATTGGTCTAAAATTCTCTTTTTTTTGTGTGTCTCTGCCCGGCTTTGGTATCAGAATGATGCTGGCCTCATAAAATGAGTTAGGGAGGATTCCCTCCTTTTCTGTTGATTGAAATAGTTTCTGAAGGAATGTACCAGTTCCTCCTTGTACCTCTGGTAGAATTTGACTGTGAATCCATCGGGTCCTGGAGCTTTTTTGGTTGGTAAGCTATTAAGTAATCCCTCAATTTCAGAGCCTCTTATTGGTCTATTCGGAGATTCAACTTCTTCCTGGTTTAGTCTTGGGAGAGTGTATGTGTCGAGGAATTTATCCATTTCTTCTAGATTTTCTAGTTTATTTGCGTAGAGGTGTTTGTAGTATTCTCTGATGGTAGTTTGTATTTCTGTGGGATCAGTGGTGATATCCCCTTTATCATTTTGTATTGCGTCCATTTGATTCTTCTTTCTTTTCTTCTTTATTAGTCTTGCTAGCAGTCTATCAATTTTGTTGATCATTTGAAAAAAGCAGCTCCTGGATTCATTGATCTTTGAAGGGTTTTTTGTGTCTCTTTTTCCTTCAGTTGTGCTCTGATCTTAGTTATTTCTTGCCTTCTGCTAGCTTTTGAATCTGTTTGCTCTTGCTTCTCTCGTTCTTTTAATTGTGATGTTAGGGTGTCAATTTTAGATCTTTCCTCCTTTCTCTTGTGGGCATTTAGTGCTATAAATTTCCCTCTACAAACTGGTTTAAATGGGTCCCAGAGATTCTGGTATGTTATGTCTTTGTTCTCGTTGGTTTCAAAGAACTTATTTATTTCTGCCTTCATTTCGTTATGTACCCAGTAGTCATTCAGGAGCAGGTTGTTCAATTTCCATATAGTTGAGCAGTTTTGAGTGAGTTTCTTAATCTTGAGTTCTAGTTTGATTGCACTATGGTCTGTGAGACCGTTTGTTATCATTTCTGTTCTTTCACATTTGCTGAGGAGTGCTTTACTTCCAACTATGTGGTCAGTTTTGGAATAGTTGTGGTGTGGTGCTGAGAACAATGTATATTCTGTTGATTTGGGGTGGAGAGTTCTGTAGGTGTCTATTAGGTCTTCTTGGTGCAGAGCTGAGTTCAATTCGTGGATATCCTTGTTGACTTTGTGTCTCATTGATCTGTCTAATGTTGACAGTGTGGTGTTAAAGTCTCCCATTATTATTGTGTGGGAGTCTAAGTCTCTTTGTAGGTCTCTAAGGACTTGCCTTATGAATCTGGGTGCTCCTTTATTGGGTGCATATATAGTTAGGATAGTTAGCTCTTCTTGTTGAACTGATCCCTTTACCATTATGTAATGGCCTTCTTTGTCTCTTTTGATCTTTGTTGGTTTAAAGTCTGTTTTATCAGAGACTAAGATTGCAACCCCTGCATTTTTTTGTTTTCATTTGCTTGGTAGATCTTCCTCCATCCCTTTATTTTGAGCCTATGTGTGTCTCTGCACATGAGATGGGTTTCCTGAATACAGCACACTGATGGGTCTTGACTCTTTATCCAATTTGCCAGTCTGTGTCTTTTAATTGGAGCATTTAGCCCATTTACATTTAAGGTTAATATTGCTATGTGTGAATTTGATCCTGTTATTATGATGATAGCTGGTTGTTTTGTCGTTAGTTGATGCAGTTTCTTCCTAGCCTCGATGGTTTTTACAATTTGGCATGCTTTTGCAGTGGCTGGTACCAGTTGTTCCTTTCCATGTTTAGTGCTTCCCTCAGGACCTCTTGCAGGGGAGGCCTGGTGGTGACAAAATCTCTCAGCATTTGCTTGTCTGTAAAGGATTTTATTTCTCCTTCACTTATGAAGCTTTGTTTGGCTGGATATGAAATTCTGGGTTGAAAATTCTTTTCTTTAAGAATGTTAAATATTGGCCCCCACTCTCTTCTGGCTTGTAGAGTTTCTGCCAGGAGATCCGCTGTTAGTCTGGTAGGCTTCTCTTTGTGGGTAACCCGACCTTTCTCTCTGGCTGCCGTTAACATTTTTTCCTCATTTCAACTTTGGTGAATCTGACCATTATGTGTCTTGGAGTTGCTCTTCTAGAGGAGTATCTTTGTGACATTCTCTGTATTTCCTGAATTTGAATGTTGGCCTGCCTTGCTAGATTGGGGAAGTTCTCCTGGATAATATCCTGCAGAGTGTTTTCCAACTTGTTTCCATTCTCCCCGTCACTTTCAGGTACACCAATCAGACGTAGATTTGGTCTTTTCACATAGTCCCATATTTCTTGGAGGCTTTGTTCATTTCTTTTTATTCTTTTTTCTCTAAACTTCTCTTCTCACTTCATTTCATTCATTTGATCTTCCTTCACTGATACCCTTTCTTCCAGTTGATCACATCGGTTACTGAGGCTTGTGCATTCATCATGTAGTTCTTGTGCCGTGGTTTTCAGCTCCATCAGGTTCTTTAAGGGCTTCTCTGCATTGGTTATTCTAGTTAGACATTCGTCTAATCTTTTTTCAAGGTTTTTAACTTCTTTGTCATGGATTCAACTTCCTCCTTTAGCTCAGAGTGGTTTGATCATCTGAAGCCTTCTTCTCTCAGCTCGTCAAAGTCATTCTCCATCCAGCTTTGTTCCATTGCTGGTTCGGAGCTGCGTTCCTTTGGAGGAGGAGAGGCACTCTGATTTTTAGAATTTTCAGTTTTTCTGCTGTTTTTTCCCCATCATTGTGGTTTTATCTACCTTTGGTCTTTGATGATGGTGACGTACAGATGGGGTTTTGGTGGGGATGTCCTGTTTGTTAGTTTTTCTTCTAACAGTGAGGACCTTCAGCTGCAGGTTTGTTGGAGTTTGCCGGAAGTCCATTTCAGACCCTGTTTGCCTGGGTATCCTCAGCAGAGCCTGCAGAACAGCTGATATTGGTGAACAGCAAAGGTTGCTGCCTGATCCTTCGTCTGGATGTTTTGTCTCAGAGGAGTACCTGGCCTTGTTAGGTGTCAGTCTGCCCCTACTGGTTGGTGGCTCCCAGTTAGGCTACTCGGGGGTCAGGGACCCACTTGGGGAGGCAGTCTGTCCATTCTCAGATCTCCAGCTGCGTGCTGGGAGAACGATTACTGTCTTCAAAGCTGTCAGACAGGGACATTTAAGTCTGCAGAGGCTTGTGCTGCCTTTTGTTTGGCTATGCCCTGCCCCCAGAGGTGGAGTCTACAGAGGCAGGCAGGCCTCCTTGACCTGGGGTGGGCTCCACCCAGTTCGAGCTTCCTGGCCACTTTGTTTACCTACTCAAGCCTTGGCAATGGTGGGCGCCCCTCCCCCAGCCTCGCTGCGGCCTTGCAGTTTGATCTCAGACTGCTGTGCCAGCAATAATTGAGGCTCCGTGGGCGTGGGACCCTCCGAGCCAGGCACGGGATATAATCTCCTGATGTGCCATTTGGCAAGACTGTGAGAAAAGCGCAGTATTTGGGTGGGAGTGACCCGATTTTCCAGGTGCCGTCTGTCACCCCTTTCCTTGGCTAGGAAAGAGAATTCCCTGACCCCTTGCACTTCCCAGGTGAAGCGATGCCTCTCCCTGCTTCGGCTCACGCTCACTGTGCTACACCGATTGTCCTGCACCCACTTTCTGACAATCCCCAGTGAGATGATCCTGGTACCTCAGTTGGAAATGCAGAAATCATTTGTTTTGTGTGTTTCTCATGTTGGTAGCTGTTCCTATTTGGCCATCTTGACTCAGGCCCTGCTTTAACTGCTTTCTGTGCACCATTTGTTTAATCATGTTAAAAACTCTCAGAGGTTATACCATTATCATTCCCTTTTTGGAGATGTAGTAATTAAGACACAGACTTGCCTACAATTCATATAGAAAGTAAGTGATTGAGCCAATATTGAGAACTTAGGTGGCCTGACTCCGTGGCCAAGGCTCTTCAATATTATGCTTTGCTACCTCATAAGAGGCCAAAGATCCTTGAAAGAAGGTGAGTAGAAAGAGAAAAACTCCTAGTAGCTTTCTCTGCCTTTACTACTTCCCTTCAATCATTTCTTCTTTCTGTGTTACCTACTATTATTGTTATTTTGCCTATGATTAAATACTCCTGTCTCATTAACACTACCCTCACAGTGACTTGGTAGGAAATCTCTTAGTAGTCCTCATATCTTTGCCTCTATTGTAAGTATTTTATGTGGTGGTTGGTGAGTATTCCTACTAGTTTATCCTAATATGGAACTCTATGCTTGCATATTTCAGAGTCAGAAAGTGAGTGGGGCTGATGGACTGCTGGAATAAACAGAGCAGGCTTTCTATATGAATTAGTTCATGGGTATGTGGAATGAGGATGTCTTGTCTTCATGCTAGACAAATATCAAAAACCAGGAATAGGGAGCAAGTTTCGCTGAAGGGAGGCTATGCTTGATAATACTAAGTCAAGGAAACTACAGGCAGCTGGTCAAAGCTAGCCTATTACCAGTTTTTGTAAATAAAAATTTATTGGAATACAGCCATCCATTCACTTATGTATTGTCTGTGGCTGCTTTTGTGTGATGACTGCAGAATTGAGTTGTTGCAGCAGAGACCATATGGCCCACAGAGGCTAAGATAACTACTATTTGGCCCTTTGCAGAAATATTTTGCCAGCCCTTGATGTATGAGATGGAGCATCCTGTATTATTCGAGGTTTCTATGCAGGGAAATGCTAAGAGATTAAATTTGAGTTTTAGATAGAGACATTTGGAAGCACTGAGAAGAAGAAATCTAGATTCAGGGGCCAGAGAGATCAAAACAGGGTAAAAAAGAACTAGCGAGCACTGAGAGCAAGTAGATAAAAGGGATTAGCATTTAGATGTGCCAGTGAAGATAGGTTTTCCAGGATTTGACTGAAGTGTGTGTGTGTGTGTGTTTGTGTGTGTGTGTATGTGTATGCATGTGTATGTTGAGAAAGGAGGATTTCTAATTCTGAGAAAATGAGAGGACAGAGAGAGGAACATAGTACAAAAAGATAGAAGAAATACCCTCCCATTTCTGTAATTTCTGTTTGAAATGACCACTACATTTCTTTCTGCAGAAAGAGTTTTCTTTGCAGAAATTTTCCCTAGGGCTGGTCTGCCAGGACCTGTATTTCTTAGGCAACAGTGCCCCTAGTGTCTATATGACAGCATCACAATCTGCTAGACAAGATTTCTTGACGAGGGCTTAAAAAAGACCAATTGCAAAGATCACATTGCTGAGACAGTTTTTCCTTCTTTGTCAAAATTGATATAGATGACCAGGTACACTCTCACCAGAAATACACTGGTAAAGTCTGCTTATTAGGAGAGGCTGTGGAGGGTGGACCTGGTGTCTTTTTTTTGCCTTGTGAGGCTAATTCATATAAATGTCAGGTATAAAAATAGTATCTTCTTTCAAGAAACTGCCTTCAGCTTTGCCATATCTACAATGCCATGGACTAAGAATAACACCTTAATGAGTTTTGAGGGTTACTTTTCACAGGTGGTCTATGGCAGGAACTACTGAATTTATGAACTGCCCCTCTTTGTCATCCTTTGCCTATCCTTCAAGACCAGGATAGCTGCCTTCCAGTTGAAGCCTTGTTATTATGTGAAAGCACAAGAAGATGCCAAGTCAAGATCCAGTCCCAGTTGTGCAAAGCACCACCCCTATCATGTAGAAGCCTGGATGTCTTAGTCCTCAGGGCTGCCCTTACTTTTCCAGGGGATAGCCATAATTCTCAACCAAAAGTCTTTAGTCCCAACCTTAAACACACACTGAGTGTGTCAATTCAGTGCGCGGTCCTCCATTATACCCTTTCAAGGGAGACTGGCCTATCTTTTGGCACTAGCCTCAAGGAGCCAGGAATGGCAGGCAGTCATGAGCTACACATCATGGGAATTAAATTGAAAGTGTAAATGAAAAGAGTATAATGGGGTAGGTCTACTCTGACTTTTGTTCTGCTTTCAATCTCTAATTATTTTGGCATGGAACAGTTAAAGTAAATAATGACTAGTTACAATTGTGTCAATATATTTCTTGCAGATTGAATGCGTTCATGCACAGATTTTATCATCTTGTTACTCAAACGACTGATGGCTTCTGTCCCTGCCTGAAAATTTCCTAAGAGGTAACAGTTCTAGGACACAGGTGAGTAGCAAGTGGGATTGCCCTCCCCACTTCCTTTTTTATTTTTTCCTGTTTTCACTATTTCCTTCTTTCTTCTCCATCTTTCCTGAATCTAAGTCCTCTCAATCTGGTAACCCCATCACTAATGGACATTTTTTTACTTTATTAATTTTATGTTATTTTTACATGTGACCTATACTTGTCATACATTTTTAAGTGTACGATACAGTATTGTTGACTGTAGGTACATTGTTGTATTCATTGGGGGGTAATCCAGAACCAGCATGTAGACTAGAAAGAATTCTAGAACAGGAGTTGTGAAAAGCTCCTTCTAGAAAGGAGTTGAAGTTTATCATTAAGTATCTTACTGGCATGGGGAATATTGCTTAATATGTCTGATGTCTGGTTTCTCACCTTTATTAAGGGGGTAGAGCCAGATGAGCTCTGAGATACCTGAAATCCATTTGAAATACTTTGAAACCCATGAACACATCTTTTCTAGTTCCCAGTGTTTCTGTGGGAGGATACAGAGATATCATGAGTTCACAATAAAGGAGAGTAAGGAAAAGGGAGAAGATGAAGAAAAGAGCTCATTCAGTGAGAGAGGAGTTAATTCTAACCCATGACATCTGTGGAGACTTTAGGATGAGGTGAGAAGTGAGCATAATTTGAATATAAGGGAAGATAACTTCATGTTAGAGGCTTGAGTTTGATTCTTGGATCACTGGGGAAACAAGCTTTGGAGCTAGACTTCCTGGGTTTGAATCCAAGCATCACTACTTAGCAGCTATGATATTTATATGATTTAGAATCATCCATACCATGGGGATAAAATGGTAATTTGTTATGATTAAATGAGTTAACATATATAAATGTCTTAGAACAGTGTATGGTAGTTAGTAATGTTTCTGTACAGAGAAATGGTAGGTGACTAGGTAAACTTTTGATACACTTTTTGTAGATACTATTGAAGATGGATGCTAGAGCTTCAAGAGTCAGTTGTAGGTTAAACATATGCTATCGAGATGTCTTCTGGGCTAGAAAGCAAGCAGGATTCAGACCCACTCCCTCTCCCTCTCTTGATGTCCCTGTCTGTTTAATCGAGGGGTTTTCTCTGCAGAAATTTTCCCTAGGGTTGAACCTGAAGGTTCATGTTGGAGGAGAAGTTAAACAAGTATTTGTTTTCTCAAATGCTCAGAAGAGTGCCTGGCTCATAGTAGACACTATATATATATATACACACACATATATATACATATATATGTACACATATATATATACTATACATGTATATATATATGTATATATACTATACATATATATGTATATACATGATATATGTGTTACAAGTGAATGAATGATAGTTGGGACAATGGAATGAAATAGAGTTTACATTGCACACTAGACAGATTACTCTGGGAATGATAAAACCTTGCTGATGAATTAAGGGGAGAGAGACTGCTGATGTGCATGTCATTTGGGAGGCTCTCCTAGCAGTTCAGGTGAGATACAATCAGGGCTCACACCAGGATATGGGACATGTGAGTAAAGAGTTGATTGAGTGGTGTGGCCTTCCAGAGGTCAAAAGTGTAGAACTGGATAAAAGTGGGGTGGGTATGATGGCTAGTATTCAGCCTCAGTGACTGACCAGTGTAATATGTTTCCTAGAGTAGTAGAAACTGGAGTGGAGGGGATGAAGGTGAGCAGAAGAGGTGAAAGTGGGAAGAAACCCACCTTGCTTTTGCCCCAAGATTTGTTTTCAAGGGCCACTCTCTCTCCTGCTACACCTTGAGGCATATTCCAAAAACCTCCTTTAGGACTTCTGGCCAGGATTTCTATAGTTAGGCCATACTGTCTCTGCGGTTCACAATAAGGTGGGGTGGGTCTTCAAATTGAGAAAGCCAAAGACCATGTGAGCAAAGAAGGTGCTTACCATACTCAATGAGAAGTGGACTTCAGATTCATTAGAGGAGTATGCTGGCATCAAGACACCACTGAATATTTCAAACAAAGGTCACTTCATCATGTGTTTCATTCTGGAATTGGGTATTTTTCAAATTTCCTTATTTTTCACATTCAAATTTCCTTTATATGCAAATATTTAAAATATCTACAAATTCTTGTAAAATAAGACTAAAGAAAGGAGGACTTTCCCACAGTTGAGTCCACTGAACCAAAGTCAATCTGGGTTTTCCCCCGTATTATTGTTTTCTGTATTTATCCATAAATGATTGGTTTCTCAGCCTAGGATGATTGCTCTTCCGAGACAGGTACCTGCTTTTCCTTGTACATTTCTCCAACACAGTACTTTGCCTGGCATTTCAGGCATCTTGTACTGGTATCTTATGGTTCGAATTTGGCCTCCTCATACCACCATTGATTAGAATTCGAGCTAGAATCCAGGGACTATGAAGCATGAGAACTCTGTAACGCGTCCAAAAGCTGATGTTTTTCTGATGGTTTCATTGATCCTTCTTTATGATAATCAGAAACACCATCAAACAAAAGAGACCTTTGTGCATTTTCCTTTACTTGTAAACATGCAGAGACTTGGTCAATTGCTGTGCTGCAATTCATGATCCCAGGAGATATTTTTCTTCTCCTGTTTTGCACCACAAGTATGATTGGTGTATACATTAAGGCCTAGCTAGTAGAGTGAGGTGGAAATAGTCAAGATGTGTTATTATTATTTTTTCACTCTAAATATCCTAGTCCACATATATTAAGCTGCGGTTGGTGGCTTTTGGTTTTCCAAATGTACATAAGAAAGTAAGTAAAGACAAGTTGGGGATCTTTTAAACTCAAAACATTCTTGTCTTACTGGTCTTTTTCAACAAGTTATCCATATTCTCTAATAAGACTTTAATTATGTAGTCCTTTCACCTTCATAACCCACACCTTGGCCCACAGTCAACTGGGTACTTTTTCCTGTGAAGAAGCAACATGAAATGAACCAATACTCCAGTTACAGCATCATGGTTCTACTCCTGATTCTACTCCTGATCAGACCACTAAGGTGTGTGTGACCTGGGAAAACTCACTGGACATCTCTTTTTAGCTTTTGTCATTTTCCCCACTGTGGGAAAGGTAAGGCCTCCAGCCTAGCGTATTCATCCTTCTCCATTTTTCTGATGAGTTCTCTTATCCATTTCCCATAAGAACTGTTTTCAAATTTCTCCACCTTCTTCAAACTTCTATACTGAAACCACAACACACTATTGAGGTAAGCTAGAGTTCATAAAACAAGGTCCCAAGGATAATACATGATCTAGAAGTTCTGCTGAGGCTTGCTGCCTTATTAGTGTTCAAGCCTCAGTGGTCCACCACTGTTTCCTAGATCAGCACCCTCTCCCCCACACCCATCCTTATGTCATGCCCCCAGGTCCTTGAATATTGTATGTTGTAAGTTATGTGGAATATGGACAATAAAGAGATGCCATGCTGCTGACAGAGAAGTCTCAGACAATGCACTGTAAAAACAAGGTGGAGAAGATAGTCTCATGTATTATGGACCTTATGCAGATGAAATGTGAGGTCATGGATATGGGAAGGGTTTGATCTGGGTGAATCTGCCAATAATTGGAAGAGATAGAAGTGAAGAGCGTGTGGAGGTATATTGTGGTCTACAGACATACCTATATCCCTCGCATTTATTGGTTTTTGCATTTATTCATTTACTGTATAAGAGCCAACCTACTCCATCCAACCACTATGCTAGATACTAAAAATCTTGACACCACAGGAATTTGGAAAGTACAACACAATATGGTCTGATGTACAATAAAAATGGAATGTTTGCACTGGGTTTACTGGAAACTCATAAGAGGGCCACCTCATCTGGACTTGTGTTTCCATATCGGCTTCTGGAAGGAAGTAACATCCAATCTGAAACCTAAAGTATGAATAGTCATTGCACGGGCAAGCAGAGGTGAGAGATTGTGTTCTTGGCAGTGTGATTTGGCTGATGCAAAGGTCATAGGAACACAAAAATTCTGCAAGTTAAAGAAAATATATGGATTTTGTAATGCTTCAAGAGTGAAGGAAATGGTATGTAAATCCTGGGAATTATTTTCTACAGATTTAAGGCAAATAGATAGTGGGGAACCAAGTTA
This sequence comes from Pan paniscus, assembly GCF_029289425.2. Classification (NCBI taxonomy): domain Eukaryota; kingdom Metazoa; phylum Chordata; class Mammalia; order Primates; family Hominidae; genus Pan; species Pan paniscus. The sequence goes on from NC_073272.2 coordinate 75,255,369, forward strand.
GTTGGAAGTTTAATTGATACAAGAGATATTAATTGCGTGAAATGTATAAGATTTGAGCTTATACTGAAAGACTGGGGTGAGGTCTTTCTAGCACAGACTCTGGTTAAAGAAGAGCCATTAGCCACATGTCAGAAATGTTAGAATTTTGGATGTGTTAGTGGAGTACCAGTGGTGATGTTCTATTTCCTGAAAAGTTTTGAACATTTATCAAAGATAAATTTAGTATATCCTTTAGTACATGGGAATTTCCTTTAAAATTTGTCCTTCTGTTTGTTTCCTTTATGGAAAAATCATTGAGAAAACCAGGGAAAGACTGGATGAGTTGGGGGGAGGGGGGACTGGTGGCCTGGAAATTGATTCACAAAGGCTACAATAATGGATTAAAAGAAAGGCGCTGAATTGGCTGCCAGAGGCAGTGGGAGGGGTGTGCCTTCTCCTTGTCTCCCCTTATTTGCATGTGAGACCAAGGTCCCAAGGAAACAGATGAGTCGAAAGGTCGTTTTTTCCTTTCTCACTGTCTTTGCACTCATATTGTTTGAGTCCCATGTCTCTAGTATAATGAACAGTGCACACACAAAAAGGAAAGATTGCTGGCCTGGAAGCCTGGTGGCCTGGATCCTGGTCTACTTTCTACCACTAAACGATTGTGTATCCTTGAACAAATTCTTTAACATCTCTGATTTCCAGTTTTCTCTCTGTAAAGTAAAAGTAGATGTGCTTTGAATTTCCAGTTTGTACCTTGTAGTATTTGTATGTGTCTGTAGGGTGCCCAGTTGAGAAAATAATGCAGTCCCTGCTGTGTGGTGTCTTAAAATCCATATACATATAGCCGACTGTCATATAATAATGCTAATGATGAGAACCTTATGAGAGATATTGCCTTCAGTGACAGAAAAGGGAATGATAAAAATTTCAGCTTAGGGAAGTCACAAATTTCTCATGTCAGTGATAAGATGTGAGCACAGCTTTGAATGATATAATAATGGGGGACAAATCAGGTTGAAGGAGCTAATCTCAGAATGTATAGGGCTTATTTTAGGGACACAACAAATAGTCCACAATGGATGGATCATGAAGTGTTTTAGGAAAGGTATTGCTTTTGAAAAGTGGATGGGAGCTAGAACCTGTTGGTCCTAATACGCTAAGCTCAGGGGATTCCAGGCTGATCTTGTAGGTACTTTAGAGGAAGCAAATAGGTTTGGGCCTAGGAATGAAGTAAGAGTCAGATCAGTGCTTCAGAAAAAATGATTTTTGATATTTAGCCTTAAAAAAGAATGAAATTCTGCCATTTGCAACAACATAGATGAACCTGGAGGACATTATGCTAAGTGAAATAAGCTGGGCAAAGAAAGACAAATACTGCATGCTCTCACTTATATGTGCAAGCTAAAATAATTGAACTCATAGAAGCAGAGAGTTGAATGGTGGTTCTCAGAGGGTGGGGATAGGGTAAATGGGAGATATGGGTCAAAGGATACAAAGTTACAGTTAGACAGGAAGAATAAATGACAAGTATTTAAGATGAAAAAAGGTAAGTGAAATTTCTTACTTTTATTATGGTCACTCTTACAATTTTTTTAAAAAAATTCACCTTGTAAAACCATTCATTCAAATGTTTTTATAGGCCTAGCCAAGACCTGATAATGTTTATAATATAAGCTCTAAATTAAAATTTTAAGATGTTATGTTTTTGAACTCCTTCCAAGGGAGTATTCCTGAGTAATATTATTCATTTACTGTTACTTATAAAGACTAAAAGTTTTACCTGCTCATAAAAAAAGAAAAATAAGTCTGTAATAATGTAAAGTTCAACTTCATGGTATCTCTGAATGCCTCATCCAGGGGAAAGGATTTCAGCATGGACTGAAGAACTCGTGAAATATGGGAAGAAGTTTTTTCCAGGTACAGGATCTTTCTGAGAAGATCCAATAGCCAAATAATAGAATGTGTGAGGGATATGTCGGGAGCTAGCAAGTAGGATAATGCTGTTCTATTTTCTGGAAAAAGTCAAATGTTCATCAGAGATTTGAGTATATTCTGTGGTTAATGGGATTAAAATTTTGTAAGTATGTTTGTGGTACAATGCTGAATGATGTTGATTTGTGATTGAAAAATATCACTGGGACAGCAGTGTAGGGGGTTGAATGAAGACTGTGAATCAGTCATCAGGGAAACAGAGTCTTATTTTAAAGATAGAGTTAATATAGACTGTCCCCTGCCTGGATTAGGGACAAAGAATGCAGTAGCCTTGCCTGGTACAGTAATGTCTATGTGAATGAACCTTCTCAACCATAGTGCTGCTTCAGGTCACAGCACTAGGGCCTCTTGCTATGCTCCCCTGTGAGCATAACCACTTATGCATAAGAAAGCCTCTGTCCCCAAGTCTTTCATTTGCTCTTCACTCTTCCCTGAAAGTTCCTCCCAGAGATCTTCTCTTAGCTATTGCTTCTATCTCCTGATTTTTATTTGTCAGAGAGGCCCTCTCTGACCTTTTTTCTTGAATTAAATTCCCTCAACTGGTCCCTCCCACACCCTCTGTAACTCTATATCATTCTTCCCTGTGTTATTTTCTTCTCATGACTTTACCAATGTCTGAAATAATCTTATTTTTATACTCAATTATTCCGCTAGAGGGTATAATGGCACTTAACACAAATTACCATAAAGTGAATATTCTAAGGCAGTGTGTTATGTCTTTGCAGAGCTCTATGGGCTATGTTGAGGAAGCTGCTTACAGACAAAATTGACAGCATGAAGAAAGGTGTGGTCCTTACAAGTATAGGGCCTATATTAATGAAGTAGCCAGGCATAGCTTCAGCCAGGAGACTGAAGCACCAGGTATGCTGGAAGTTGTGCTATAGTTCACTCAAGTACACATAGAATGTTCCTTTAGGCAGATTAGCTTTCATTTGTTAAACATAACTTACTTATATCTAACTGACATCTTGACTAACTGATTTAACTAACTGACATTGATGTCTAACTGACTCTTACCCTGGTCAGGACAGTTCAAGGATGATGAGCTCATTGGCTAAACGTGCTGCCTAGATAGATTGGAGGGTGGAATAGAATGAGTTAGGGAACCTAGGTGAGACTGTGTTGGTGTTGTTGGAGGGTATTAACTATGGTGGCATCTCTGGGACCTGACTGTTCGTTGTTTATGAGGTGCTTCAGGAAGAGGTAAGATTTAGTTTTTGATTATGATCTTGGGCCATTAACAGAGGGAGGCCCACATCCGGAGGAGAAGGAGGAGTGGGAGAATGAAGGAAAATACCCAACTTCCAGGGCTGTAAAGTTCAGTGTGAAGTTCTAGGACACATGGGCGGAACATGCAGGTTTGTTACACAGGTATACACGTGCCATGGTGGTTTGCTGCCCGTCATCTACATTAGGTATCTCCTAATGCTATCCTCCCCTAGCCCCCTAACCATGACAGGCACCAGTGTGTGATGTTTCCCTCCCTGTGTCGATATGTTCTCATTGTTCAACTCCTACTTATGCATGAGAACATGCGGTGTTTGACTTTCTGTTCCTGTGTTAGTTTGCTGAGAATGATGGTTTCCAGCTTCATCCATGTCCCTACAAAGGACGTGAACTCATCCTTTTTTATGGCTGCATAGTATTCCATGATGTATATGTGCCATATTTTCTGTATCCAGTCTATCTTGATGGGCATTTGGGTTGGTTCCAAATCTTTGCTATTCTGAATACTGCTGAAATAAACATACGTGTCCATGTGTCTTTACAGTAGAATGATTTATAATCCTTCGGGTATATACCCAGTAATGAGATTGCTGAGTCAAATGGTATTTCCGGTTCTAGATCCTTGGGGGATTGCCACACTGTATTCCACAATGGTTGAACTAATTTACACTCCCACCAACAGTGTAAAAGTGTTCCTATTTCTCCACATCCTCTCCAGCATCTGTTGTTTCCTGACTTTTTAATGACCACCACTCTAACTGGTGTTAAATGGTATCTCATTCTGGTTTTGATTTTCATTTCTCTAATGATCAGTGATGATGAGCTTTTTTTTCATATGTTTGTTGGCCACATAAATGTCTTGTTTTGAGAAGTGTCTGTTTATATCCTTCGCCCACTTTTTGATGGGGTTGTTTTTTTCTTGTAAATTTGTTTAAGTTCTTTGTAGATTCTGGATACTTGTCCTTTGTCAGATAGATAGATTGCAAAAGTTTTCTCCCATTCTGTAGGTTGCCTGTTCACTCTGATGATAGTTTATTTTGCTGTGCAGAAGCTCTTTAGTTTAATTATATCCCATTTGTCAATTTTGGCTTTTGTTGCCATTGCTTTTGGTGTTTTAGTCATGAAGTCTTTGCCCATGCCTATGTCCTAAATGGTCTTGCCTAGGTTTTCTTCTATGGTTCTTATGGTTTTAGGTCTTAGCATTTAAGTCTTTAATCCAACTTGAGTTAATTTTTGTGTAAGGTATAAGGAAGGGGTCCAGTTTCAGTTTGCTGCATATGGCTAGCAAGTTTTCCCAACACCATTTATTAAATAGGAAATCCTATGCCCATTACTTGTTTTTGTCAGGTTTGTCAAAGGTCAGATTGTTGTAGATGTGTGGTGTTATTTCTGAGGCCTCTGTTCTGTTCCATTGGTCTATATCTCTGTTTTGGTAGCAGTACCATGCTGTTTTGGTTACTGTAGCCTTCTAGTATAGTTTGAAGTCAGGTAGTGTGATGCCTCCAGCTTTGTTCTTTTGGCTTAGAATTGCCTTGGCGATGCGGGCTCTTTTTTGGTTCCATATGAACTTTAAAGTAGTTTTTTCCAATTCTGTGAAGAAAGTCATTGGTAGCTTTATGGGGATAGCATTGAATGTATACATTACTCTGGGCAGTATGGCCATTTTCATGATATTGTTTATTCCTACCCATTAGCATCGAGTGTTTTTTTCATTTGTTTATGTCCTCTCTTACTTCCTTGAGCAGTGGTTTGTAGTTCTCCTTGAAGAGTTCCTTTACATCCCTTGTAAGTTGTATTCCTAGGTATTTTATTCTCTTTGTAGCATTTGTGAATGGGAGTTCACTCATGATTTGGCTCTCTGTCTTTTATTGGTGTACAAGAATGCTTGTGATTTTTGCACATTGATTCTGTATACTGAGATGTCAGCTCTGGACCAAGCCGACCTAATAGAACTCTAAAGCACTCTCCACCCCAATCAACAGAGCATACATTCTTCTCAGCACCACATCACACTTTTTCTAAAATTGACCACATAATTGGAAGTAAAACACGCATCAGCAAAATCAAAAGAAGAGAATCATAACAAACAGTCTCCCAGACCACAGTGCAATCAAATTAGAACTCAGGATTAAGAAACTCATTCAAAACTGCACAACTACATGGAAACTGAACAACCTGGTCCTGAATGACTACTGGGTAAATAGCGAAATCAAGGCAGAAATAAATAAGTTCTTTGAATTCAATAACAAAGACAAAACGTACCAGAATCTCTGGGACACAGCTAAAGCAGTGTTTAGAGGAACATTTACAGCACTAAATCCCCCACAGGCGAAACTGGGAAAGATCTAAAATTGGCACCCTAACATCACAGTTAAAAAAATTAGAGAAGCAAGAGCAAACAAATTCAAAAGTTAGCAGAAGACAAGGAATAACTGAAATCAGAGCAGAATTGAGGAATATAGAGACACGAAAAACGCTTCAAAAAATCAGTGAATCCAGGACCTGATTTTTTCTAAAAGATTGACAAAGTAGACCACTAGCCAGAATAATAAAGAAGCAAAGAGAGAAGAATCAAATAGCCACAATAAAAAAATGATAAAGGGGATATCACCACTGATCCCCTAGAAATGGTACAGACTACCATCAGAGAATATTATAAACACCTCTATGTGAATAAACTAGAAAATCTAGAAGAAACGGATAAATTCCTGGACACATACACCGTGCCAAGACTAAACCAGGAAGATGTTGAATCCCTGAATAGACCCATGACAAATTCTGAAATTGAGGCAGTAATTAACAGCCTACCCACCAAAAAAAGCACAGTACTAGATGGATTCACAGCCGAATTCTACCAGAGGTACAAAGAGGAGCTGGTACCATTTCTTCTGAAACTGTTCCAAACATTAGAAAAAGAGGGACTCCTCCCTAACTCATTTTTTAAAGCCAGGATCATTCTGATAGCAAAACCTGGCAGAGACACAACAACAACAACAGAAGATCTCAGGCCAATATCCCTGATGAACATTAATGTGAAAGTCCTCAATAAATGGCTGGCAAACCGAATCCAGCAGCATATGAAAAGGCTTATCCACCATGATCAAGTCGGCTTCATGTCTGGGATGCAAGGCTGGTTCAACATATACAAATCAATAAATGTAATCTAGCACATAAACAGAACCAATGACAAAAACCACATGATTATATCAATAGATGCAGAAAAAGCCTTCCATAAAATTCAATACCCCTTCATGCTAAAAACTCTCAATAAACTAGGTATTGATGGAATGTATCTCAAAATAAAAAAGAGCTATTTATGACAAACCCACAGCCAATATCATACTGAATGCGCAAAAGCTGGAAGCATTCCCTTGAAAACTGGCACAAGCCAAGGATGCCTTCTCTCACCACTCTTATTCAACATAGTACTGGAAGTTCTGGCCAGGGCAATCAGGCAAAAGAAAGAAATAAAGGGTATTCAGTTAGGAAAGGAGGAAGTCAAATTGTCCCTGTTTGCAGATGACATGATTGTATATTTAGAAAACCCCATCATCTCAGCTCAAAATCTCTTTAAGCTGATAGGCAAAGTTGAGTTCTTACTCTACGAAAGACCCTGTGAAGTGAACAGTAAAACAAGCTACGGACTGGGGGAAAATATTTATAAAACAAATATCTCACAAAGGAATAATTTCCAGAATATTTAAAGAACTCTCATTACTTAATAGTAAAAGCAAACTATCTGAGAATAAAATATGGAAAGACATGAACAATACTTTACCAAAGAGGATATACAAATGGCAAATGAGCATATGAAAAGATGTTCAAAATTATTCGCCATTTCGGAAATGCAAATTAAAGCCAAGATGGGATATCACTACACATATATGAGAATAGCTAAAATTAAAAATAATTGAGACAACACCAAATGCTAGTGTGGATGAGGAGAAACTGGATTACACATACAATGCTTTTCGGGTTGTAAAATGGTGGCAGCCAGTTTGGAAAACAGTTTGGTAATTTCTTACAAAACTAAACAGAAAACTGCTATATGAGGGGGTGGAGCCAAGATGGCCAAATAGGAACATCTCCAGTCTACAGCTCCCAATGTGAGCGACACAGAAGATGGGCGATTTCTGCATTTCCAACTGAGGTACTGGGTCCATCTCACTGGGGAGTATTGTACAGTGGGTGCAGGACCGTGGGTGCAGCGCACCAAGCGTCAGCTGAAGCAGGGTGAGGCATTGCCTCACCCGGGAAGCGCAAGGGGTCAGGGAATTCCCTTTCCTAGTCAAAGAAAGGGGTGACAGATGGCACCTGGAAAATCGGGTCACTCCTACCCTAATACTGTGTTTTTCCAATGGTCTTAGCAAACGGCACACCAGTAGATTATATCCCACACGTGGGTCGGAGGGTCCTACGCCCACGGAGCCTCACTCATTGCTAGCACAGCAGTCTGAGATCAAACTGCAAGGCAGCAGCAATGCTGGGGGAGGGGCGCCCGCCATTGCTGAGGCTTGAGTAGGTAAACAAAGTGGCTAGAAAGCTCGAAGTGGGTGGAGCCCACCGCAGTTTCAAGGAGGCCTGCCGACCTCTGTAGACTCCACCTCTGGGGGCAGGGCATAGCCAAACAAAAGGCAGCAGAAAACTCTGCAGACTTAAATGTTCCTGTCTGACAGATTTGAAGAGAGTAGTGGTTCTCCCAGCATACAACTGGAGATCTGAGAACTGACAGGCTGCCTCCTCAAGTGGGTCCCTGAACCCTGAGTAGCCTAACTGAAAGGCACCGACCAGTAGGGGCAGACTGACACCTCACACAGCCGGGTACTCCTCTGAGATAAAACTTCCAGAGGAAGGATCAGGCAGCAACATTTGTTGTTCACCAACATCCGCTGTTCTGCAGCCTCTGCTGCTGATACCAAGGGAAACAGAGTCTGGAGTGGACTTCTAGCAAACTCCAACAGACCTGCAGCTGAGGATCCTGACTGTTAGGAAAACTAGCAAACAGAAAGGACATCCGCACCAAAACCCCATCTGTACATCACCATCATCAAAGACCAAAGGTAGATAAAACCACAAAGATGGGGAAAAAACAGCAGAAAAACTGGAGACTCTAAAAATCAGAACACCTCTCCTCCTCCAAAGGAATGCAGCTCCTCACCAGCAATGTAACAAAGCTGGACAGAGAATGACATTGATGAGTTCAGAGAAGAAGACTTCAGACTATCAAACTACTATGAGCTAAAGGAGGAAGTTTGAACCCAAGGCAAAGAAGTTAAAAACCTTGAAAAAAACTAGAGGAATGGCTAACTAGAATAAGCAATGCAGAGAAATCCTTAAAGGAATTGATGGAGCTGAAAAACCACAGCACGAGAACTACGTGACGAATGCACAAGCCTCAGTAACTGATGTGATCAACTAGAAGAAAGGGTATCAGTGATGGAAGATCAAATGAATGAAATGAAGCGAGAGAGAGGTTTAGAGAAAAAAGAATAAAAAGAAATGAACAAAGCCTCCAAGAAATATGGGACTATGTGAAAAGACCAAATCTACGTCTGATTGATGTACCTGAAAGTGACAAGGAGAATGGAACCAAGTTGGAAAACACTCTGCAGGATATTATCCAGGAGAACTTCCTCAATCTAGCAAGGCAGGCCAACATTCAGATTCAGGAAATACAGAGAATGCCACAAAGATACTCCTCGAGAAGAGCAATCCCAAGACACATAATTGTCAGATTCACCAAAATTGAAATGAACGAAAAAATGTTAAGGGCAGCCAGAGAGAAAGGTCAGGTTACCCACAAAGGGAAGCCCATCAGACTAACAGTGAATCTCTCGGCAGAAACTCTACCAGCTAGAAGACAGTGGGGGCCAATATTCAGCATTCTTAAAGAAAAGAATTTTCAACCCAGAATTTCATATCCAGCCAAACTAAGCTTCATAAGTGAAGGAGAAATAAAATCCTTTACAGACAAGCAAATGCTGAGAGACTTTGTCACCACCAGGCCTGCCCTAAAAGAGCTCCTGAAGGAAGCGCTAAACATGGAAAGGAACAACCGATACCAGCTGCTGCAAAATCATGTCAAAATGTAAAGACCATCGAGACTAGGAAGAAACTGCATGAACTAATGAGCAAAATAACCAGCTAACATCATAATGACTGGATCAAATTCACACATAACAATATTAACATTAAATGCAAATGGACTAAATGCTCCAATTAAAAGACACAGACTGGCAAATTGGATAAAGAGTCAAGACCCATCAGTGTGCTGTATTCAGGAAACCCATCTCACATGCAGAGACACACATAGGCTCAAAATAAAGGGATGGAGGAAGATCTACCAAGCAAATGGAAAACAAAAAAAGGCAGGGGTTGCAATCCTAGTCTCTGATAAAACAGACTTTAAACCAACAAAGATCAAAAGAGACAAAGAAGGCCATTACATAATGGTAAAGGGATCAATTCAACAAGAAGAGCTAACTATCCTAACTATATATGCACCCAATACAGGAGCACCCAGATTCATGAAGCAAATCCTTAGAGACCTACGAAGAGACTTAGACTCCCACACAATAATAATGGGAGACTTTAACACCCCACTCTCAATGTTAGACAGATCAACGAGACAGAAAGTTAACAAGGATATCCAGGAACTGAACTCAGCTCTGCACCAAGCAGACCTAATAGACATCTGCAGAACTCCCCACCCCAAATCAACAGAATATACATTCTTTTCAGCACCACACCACACCTATTCCAAAATTGACCACATAGTTGCAAGTAAAGCACTCCTCAGCAAATGTAAAAGAACAGAAATTATAACAAACTATCTCTCAGACCACAGTGCAATCAAACTAGAACTCAGGATTAAGAAACTCACTCAAAGCCACTCAACTACATGGAAACTGAACAACCTGCTCCTGAATGACAACTGGATATATAACGAAATGAAGGCAGAAATAAAGATGTTTTTTGAAACCAAAGAGAACAAAGGCGCAACATACCAGAATCTCTGGGATGCATTCAAAGCAGTGTGTAGAGGTAAATTTGTAGCACTAAATGCCCACAAGAGAAACCAGGAAAGATCCAAAATTGACACCCTAACATCACAATTAAAAGAACTAGAGAAGCAAGAGCAAACACCTTCAAAAGCTAGCAGAAGGCAAGAAATAACTAAGATCAGAGCAGAACTGAAGGAAATAGAGACACAAAAATCCCTTCAAAAAATCAATGAATCCAGGAGCTGGTTTTTTGAAAAGATCAACAAAATTGACAAACCACTAGCAAGACTAATAAAGAAGAAAAGAGAGAAGAATCAAGTAGCCACAAAAAAAAATGATAAAGGGGATATTACCACCGATCCCACAGAAGTACAAACTACCATCAGAGAATACTATAAACACCTCTATGCAAATAAACTAGAAAATCTAGAAGAAATGGATAAATTCCTTGACACATACACCCTCCCAAGACTAAGCCAGGAAGAAGTTCAATCTCTGAATAGACCAATAAGAGGCCCTGAATTTGAGGCAATACTTAATAGCTTACCAACCGAAAATTCCAGGACCAGATGGATTCACAGCCGAATTCTACCAGAGGTACAAAGAGGAACTTGTACCATTCCTTCTGAAACTATTCCAATCAATAGAAAGAAAGGGAATCCTCCCTAACTCATTTTATGAGGCCAGCATCATCCTGATACCAAAGCTGGGCAGAGACACAACAAAAGAGAATTTTAGACCAATATCCCTGATGAACATCATTGCAAAAATCCTCAATAAAATACTTGCTAACCAAATCCAGCAGCACATCAAAAAGCTTATCCACCATGATCAAGTGGGCTTCATCCCTGGGATGCAAGGGTGGTTCAACATACACAAATCAATAAATGTAATCTAGCATATAAACAAAACCAAAGACAAAAACCACATGATTATCTCAATACATGCAGAAAAGGCCTTTGACAAAATTCAACATCCCTTCATGCTAAAAACTCTCAATAAATTAGGTATTGATGGGAAATATCTCAAAATAATAAGAGCTATCTATAACAAACCCACAGCCATTATCATACTGAATGGGCAAAAACTGGAAGCATTCCCTTTGAAAACTGGCACAAGACAGGGATGGCCTCTCTCACCACTCCTATTCAACATTGTGTTGGAAGTTCTGGCCAGGGCAATCAGGCAGGAGAAGGAAATAAAGTGTATTCAATTAGGAAAAGAGGAAGTCAAATTGTCACTGTTTGCAGATGACATGATTGCATATCTATAAAACCCTATCGTCTCAGCCCAAAATCTCCTTAAGCTGATAGGCAACTTAGCAAAGTCTCAGGATACAAAATCAATGTGCAAAAATCACAAGCATTCTTACACATCAATAACAGTCAAACAGAGAGCCAAATCATGAGTGAACTCCCATTCACAATTGCTTCAAAGAGAATAAAATACCTAGGAATCCAACTTACAAGTGATGTGAAGGACCCCTTCAAGGAGAACTACACACCACTGCTCAATGAAATCAAAGAGGACACAAAGAAATGGAAGAACATTCCGTGCTCATGGGTAGGAAGAGTCAATATCGTGAAAATGGCCATACTCCCCAAGGTAATTTACAGATTCAATGTCATCCCCATCAAGCTACCAATGACTTTCTTCACAGAATTGGAAAAAACTACTTTAAAGTTCATATGGAACCAAAAACGAGCCTGCATTGCCAAGTTAATCCTAAGCCAAAAGAACAAATCTGGAGGCATCACACTCCCTGACTTCAAAGTATACTACAAGGCTACAGTAACCAAAACAGCATGGTACTGGTACCAAAACAGAGATATAGACCAATAGAAGAGAACAGAGCCCTCAGAAATAATGCCACATATCTACAACTATCTGATCTTTGACATACCTGACAAAAACAAGCAATGGGGAAAGGATTCCCTATTTAATAAATGGTGCTGGGAAAACTGGCTAGCCACATGTAGAAAGCTGAAATTGGATCCCTTCCTTGCACCCTATACAAAAATTAATTCAAGATGGATTAAAGACTTAAACGTTAGACCTAAAACCATAAAAACCCTAGAAGAAAACCTAGGCAATACCATTCAGGACATAGGCATGGGTAAGGACTTCATGACTAAAACACCAAAAGCAATGGCAACAAAAGCCAAAATTGACAAATGGTATCTAATTAAATTAAAGAGCTTCTGCACAGCAAAAGAAACTACCATCAGAGTGAACAAGCAACCTACAGAATGGGAGAAAATTTTTGCAATCTAGTCATCTGACAAAGGGCTAATATCCAGAATCTACAGTGAACTGAAACAAATTTACAAGAAAAAAACAAACAACCCCATCAAAAAGTGGGCAAAGGATATGAACAGACACTTCTCAAAAGAAGACATTTATGCAGCCAAAAGACACATGAAAAAATGCTCATCATCACTGGCCATCAGAGAAATGCAAATCAAAACCCGAATGAGATATCATCGCACACCAGTTAGAGTGGTGATCATTAAAAAGTCAGGAAACAACAGGTGCTGGAGGGGATGTGAAGAAATAGGAACACTTTTACACTATTGGTGGGACTGTTAACCAGTTCAACCATTGTGGAAGTCAGTGTGGCGATTCCTCAGGGATCTAGAACTAGAAATACCATTTGACCCAGCCATTCCATTACTGGGCATATACCTAAGGGATTATAAAACATGCTGCTATAAAGACACATGCACACGTATGTTTATTGCAGCACTATTCACAATAGCAAAGACTTGGAACCAAGCCAAATGTCCAACAGTGATAGACTGGATTAAGAAAATGTGGCACATATACACCATGGAATATTATGCAGCCATAAAAAAGGATGAGTTCATGTCCTTTGTAGGGACATGGATGACGCTGGAAACCATCATTCTCAGCCTATTATCACAAGGGCAAAAAAGCAAACACCACATGTTCTCACTCATAGGTGGGAATTGAACAGTGAGATCACATGCACACAGGAAGGGGAACATCACACACCGAGGCCTGTTGTGGGGTTGGGGGAGGGGGTAGGGATAGCATTAGGTGATATACCTAATGTTAAATGAAGAGTTAATGGGTGCAGCACACCAACATGCCACATGTATACATATGTAACAAACCTGCACATTGTGCACCTGTACCCTATAACTTAAAAGTGTAATAAAAAAACTGCTATATGATCTAGTAATTATATTTTTAGGAATTTATCACAGAGAAATGAAAACATGTTTACACAAAGTCCTGTGCATGAATGTTTGTAGCAACTTTACTTGTCATAACTCCAAATGGGAAACAACCTAGTTGTCATTCAAAATGCAAATGGTTCAACAAACTGTTGAACCGTTCCATACAATGGAATGTAAAGGAACAAACACAGAACAACCAGCAACCTGGAGGAATCTTCAGAGAATTATGCTGAGTGAAATGAGGCGGTCCCAAAGATTACACGATGTGTGATTCCGTTTATATTACATTTCTGAAATGACAAAATTATGGAATTGGAGAAACGATTAGTTCTTTCCAGAGGTTAAGAAAGGGGTGGGAGCAGGAAGGAAGTGAGTATAGCTGTAGAAGAGCAACAGGCAGGATCCCTGTGGCGATGGAATATTCTGTATCTCACTATTAATGTGAATATCCTGGTTGTGATATTGTACTGTAGTTTTGCAAAATTTTACCATTGGGGGAAACTGAATAAAGCGTACACAGGATCTCTGTGTAATCTTTGAATTATTTCTTACAACTGCATGTAACAACTGTCATTTAACTAAACAGTAAAGATTAATTTAAAATATGTATAACAAGGCCTCTACCCATTTGATTCCTCCATGCAACTCTTTGCGAATTCATTACAAGTTTCTTGTCAGTTGTTGATGGATTGATGAGCGATCTCTTTACGGTGTTGAGGATGGATTTTTGAGAGAATCAGAAAGTGGAACAGGGAAGAGAAATTAGGAGGCTACTTGATTTGCCATGACAGGCATCATAAAAGTAGAATAGACAGATGTCCCTGACTTATGATGACTCAACTTACAGTTTCTCAACTTTCAGTTGCTTTTCTATGTATGATGGGGTTATGTTCAGAAAAATACAGCATATGTTGAAAATATCGTCAGTCAGACTGTACAGAGGTGGATTGCTGTGCATTATGCGTTTGTGTATGACTGTGTCCAGTGACTGGGAGTAGATCTGGAGGCATCAACACAGGGAATAAACCAGGATGTAGAGGAGAAAGAGGGAAAACCTCTATGCCACTAACTGTAATATTTATTGGAAATCTTCTTTCCATTGTCTCTTAGAGATAAAGGCCAGTCTCAGATATTTCCTGAATAATTCTGGCTCTTGTGATTATTTGTTAGGCAACGCAGCCTCCAGTGTCAGAATTGCTGTACTGCACCTTGAATTATGAAGACACTGCCCAGGTGCAGATTGACAGGGTGTCTTAGGCCATTCTCACATTACTATAAAGAAATACCTAAGACTGGGTAATTTGTAAAGAATAGAGGTTTAATTGGCTCATGGTTCTGCAGGCTGTGCAGGAAGCTTGGTGCTGGCATTTGCTTGGCTTCTGAGGAAGCCTCAGGAAACTTATGATCATGTGGAAGGTGAAGGGGAAGCAGGCACGTCTTACATGGCAGGAGCAGGAGTAAGAGAGGGCGAGGGAGGTGCTACACACTTTTAAACAACTAGATTTCATGAGAACTGACTCACTATCATGAGAACAGCACCAAGATGATGGTGCTAAACCACTGTGAGAAATCTACCCCCATGATCTAGTCACCTTCCCACCTCCATCATTGGGGATTACAACTGAACGTGATATATTACAGGGACAGGAGCCAATTACTTACAGGACTAGTTACATCTTCCTGTTTTGAATTGAGACAGATGCAGAGTCAGGTTTCAGGACTTTATCCTTGCTATTGTGGTATTCAGGAAACAGCTGGATCTGATCAAGGTTGTGTATAAAAGACAAGGTTCAGAAACCATTTCAAATAAAGATTGGGTGGGGCTACAGTGCTTATGTTCAGTCTGGGTGTTGAAGGAAATTGATGAATCTTTATGTTGGGTGTTGGGGCTTCCATGCTTCCATACCATACAGACCCCAGTGGTGGAGCTGGGGTATAGAGTGGTATAGCCCTGGAAGCATAATTGGGGTTCATGCCTCTGCCATTGTTGGTGCTGGTCAGGCTGTAGTTTATAATCAGGCCTGGTTGTGTGGCAGAACCCATAAGACAGGTTCATTACGAGGGGTGTCGGATGTCAGATGTGCAGACATGTACAAACATTTTTCTTTGTGAAGCTCTGTGGTCTAATATACCTATCCTCTTGTTTGTTGTCACAGATGCTGGAGGGAGTGGAGGAAGAAGCTTAATTACCACATACAGCTCTTCCATATGCAAGGTCTCTGGGGCAAAACTGTCATTCTGTCTGAAGCCAGACCCTCAATGTCAGACTAAGAGAGTCGGATGGAGACTACATCTTCTGTGTGTGTTGCAATGGGAGGACTTCTCTCCACCGAGTTTAGTGAGGGTAAGGTGCCAGGAAAAGTGATCATATTCATTCTTATGTTTGTAAAAGAATGATTGTTCACATATCTCTAAAAAGACCAAAACTGTGTATGTTGCAATGGGAAGACTTCCCCCAACCAGGTTTAGTGAGGGTAAGGTACCTGGAAAAGAGATAATATTCATTCTTATGTCTGTAAAAGAGTGATTGTTCACATATCTCTAGGAAGACCAAAAGCTTCTCCCAGCCAGTGATCTGCTTTTCCCTCTGCATTTATTCCTAGTGGTACTTAATCCAGCTTCCTCTCTCACCCAGGACTTGCTGCCTCCTACATTCTTATCTCTCAGAGACTGCAGGGATAAATGTCCAGCTTCTATGTGCCAGAACCTGGGGCACCAGGGAAGAATCTATACAAAGGCCACAAAAAGCACTAAAGCTCAAGAAAATGAATTCTGATGTCATAGTAGGAAAGAAGATAGGCCATGTTAATCACATGATAATTGAGTGGAGTAAGAGAATTTCCAATCAGAGGCTTCATTGTGTGACTCAGGGGCCGTTTTCAGGGAAATAAGTCATAGTCATTCTGGAAGGAGCATGAATGGTGTGGAGCTGTGTTTTGTGCTTGAAAGAATAGATGGGAATCAGAACCTGGTGGCCAATGTGTGCTCAGCAGAGATATTTTCTGCTTTATCTCTTGGTCAAAGGGTTGTGGGCAAGAGAGTGAAAGATACATTATAACTTAGATCTGTGGTTTAAAAATATCAGTTTGAGAATGATATATTTTAAAAGATGCATTGGAGGGAGTAAGAAGTGCTAAGTAGGTGAAATACTTTTTAAAATTCTAGGTAAGACATGATAATGTGGAAGTATTAGCCAGTGAGACATTACAGACTTATGGTCTATATGATTTTCTTACTGGATTGTGAGATGGTGAGAGTGATTTCACAGTCAATGCTGAAAGGTATTGGTACCATTAACAAGAAGGGGAATGACGGGGGATAGGTATGGGAGAAACAACACTTTGTATTACTATATTCCTGTTTTCCTTGGTAGAACTTGAAGCTTATTTCATAAAATTTCTACATTTTTTCCAAACAAGTGTTCTGTTTGTTACATGACTGTGTTAGGCTTTTTGTTTTGTTTTGTTTCTCTTTTTGCTTTTTTGTTTTTGTTTTATTGTTTGTTTTGTTTTTTTAATTTTAATTTTTTAATTTTTTTTTATATGTTATTGGGGTACAGGTCTTGTTTGGTTACATGAGTAAGTTCTTTAGTGGTGATTTGTGAGATTTTGGTGCACCCATCACTGGAGCAGTATACACTGCACCATATTTGTAGTCTTTTATCCCTCACACCATTCCCACCCTTCCCCTAAGTCCCCAAAGTCCATGGCATCATTCTTATACCTTTGCGTCCCCATAGCTTAGCTCCCACATATCCGTGAGAATGTATGATGTTTGGTTTTTTAATCCTGAGTTACTTCACTTAGAACTATAGTCTCTAATCTCATCCAGGTCACTGCAAATGCTGTTAATTCATAATTCATTCCTATTTATGGCTGAGTATTATATATATATGCCACAATTTTCTTTATCCACTCATTGATTGATGGGCATTGGGGTTGTTTCCACGATTTTACAATTGAGAATTGTGCTGCTATAAACATGGGTGTGCAAGTATCTTTTTCGAATAATGACTTATTTTCCTCTGGGTAGATACCCAGTAGTGGGATTGCTGGATCAAATGGTAGTTCTACTTTTTGTTCTATAAGGAATCTCCACACTGTTTTCCATAGTGACTGTACTAGTTGACATTCCCACCAGCAGTGTAGAAGTGTTCCTTGATCACTACATCAATGCCAACATCTACTCTTTTTTTTATTTTTGGATTATGGCCATTCTTGCAGGAGTAAAGTGGTATCACATTGTGGTTTTGATTTGCATTTCCCTGATCTTCAGTGATGTTGAGCATTTTTTATATGTTTGGTGGCCATTAGTTTATCTTCTTTTGATTATTATCTATTCATGTCCTTAGCCCACTTTTTGATGAGATCGTTTGTTTTTTTCTTGCTGATTTGTTTGACTTCATTGTAGATTCTGGATATTGGGCCTTTGTCAGATGTATAGATTGTGAAGATTTCCTCCCACTTTGTGGGCTGTTTGTTTACTCTGCTGACTGTTCCTTTTGCTGTGCAAAAGCTCTTTAGTTTAATTAGGTCCCAACTATTTATCTTTGTTTTTATTGCATTTGCTTTGGATTCCTGGTCATGAAATCCTTGCTTAAGCCAATACCTAGAAAGGTTTTTCCAGTGTTATCTTCTAAAATATTTATAGCTTCAGGTCTTAGGTTTAAGTTCTTAATCCATCTTGAGTTGATTTTTCTATAAGGTGATAGATAAGGATGCAGTTTCATTCTCCTACATGTGGCTAGCCAAGTATCCCAGCACCATTAGTTGAAAAGGGCGTCCTTTTCCCACTTTATATTTTTGTTTCCTTTGTCAAACATCAGTTGGCTATAAGTATTTGGGTTTATTTCTTTGTTCTCTATTCTGTTCCATTGGTCTATGTGCCTATTTTTATACCAGTGCCATACTGTTTTGGTACTACGGCCTTATATTATAGTTTGAAACCAGGTAGTGTGACGCCTCTAGATTTACTCTTTTTGCTTAATCTTGCTTTGGCTGTGTGGGCTATTTTTTGGTTCCATATGAATTTCAGAATTGTTTTTTCTAGCTCTGTGAAGAATGATCGTTTTATTTTGATGGGGATTGCATTGAATTTGTAGATTGCTTTTGGCAGTATGGTCATTTTCACAACATTGATTCTACCCATCCATGGGCATGGGATGTGTTTCCATTTGTTTGTGTTGTCTATGATTTCTTTCAGCAGTGTTTCGTTGTTTTCCTTATAGAGGTCTTTCAACTCCTTGGTTAGGTATATTCCTGAGTATTTTTTTTTTTTTTTGCAGCTATTGTAAAAGGGGTTGAGTTCTTGATTTGATTCTCAGCTTGGTTACTGTTGGTATATAGAAGAACTACTGATTTGTGTACATTAATCTTGTATCTGGAAACTTTGCTGAATTCTTTTATCAGTTCTAGGAGATTTTCGGAGGAGTCTTTAGGGTTTTCAGGTAAACAAGCATATCTTCAGCAGAGAGGGACAGTTTGTCTTCCTCTTTACCAATTTGGATGCCCTTTATTTATTGTTCTTGTCTGATTACTCTGGCTAGGACTTCCAGTACTATGTTGAAGAGGAGTGGTGAGAGTGAGCATGCTTGTGTTGTTCCCATTCTCAGAGGGAATGCTTTCAACTTTTCCCCATTCAGTATTATGTTGGCTGTGGGTTTGTCATAGATGGCTTTTATTATATTAAGGTATGTCCCCTGCATGCCGATTTTTCTGAGGGTTTAATCATATAGGGATGCTGGATTTTGTTGAATGCTTTCTCTGCATCTATTGAGATTATCATGTGATTTTTGTTTTTAATTCTGTTTATGTGGTGTATCACATTTATTGACTTGCATATGTTAAATCATCCCTGTTATGAAACCCACTTTATCATGGTGGATTATCTTTTTGATATGTTTTTGGATTTGGTTAGCTAGTGTTTTGTTAATAATTTTAGCATCTACATTCCTTAAAGACATCTGTCTGTACTTTTCTTTATTGGTTGTGTCCTTTCCTGATTTTGGTATTAGGGTGATGCTGGCTTCATGGAATGAATTAGTGAGGGTTCCTTCTTTTTCTCTCTTGTGGAATAGTGTCAAAAGGATTGGCATCAATTCTTCTTTGCATGTCTTGTAGAATTCTGCTGTGAATCTATCTGGTCCTGGACTTTTTTTGGTTGGTAATTTTTAAACTACCATTTCAATCTCACTGCTTGTTATTGGTCTGTTCAGGGTATCAATTTCTTCCTGATTTACACTAAGAGGGTTGTATTTTTCCAGAATTTATCCATCTCTTCTAGGTTTTATAGTTTATGTACATAAAGGTGTTCATAGTAGCCTTAAATGATGTTTTCTATTTCAGTGGTGTCAGTTGTAATATCTCATATTTCATTTCTTATTGAGGTTATTTGCATTTTTCTCTCTTCTTAGTTAGTCTTGCTAATGGTCTATCCATTTTATTTATCTTTTCAAAGACCAGCTTTTTGTTTAATTTATCTTTTGTGGAGTTTTGTTTGTTTGTTTCAGTATCATTTAGTTCTGCTCTGATCTTGGTTATGTCCTTTCTTCTGCTGGGTTTGGGTTTCGTTTATTCTTGTTTCTCCAGTTCCTTGAGGTATGACCTTAGATTGTCTCTTTGTGCTCTTTTGGACTTTTTGATATAGGCGTTTAGGGCTCTGAACTTTCCTCTTAGCACAGCCTTAGCTGTATCCCAGAGGTTTTGATAGGTTGTGTTTTTTGTTTTTATTTATTTTTATTTTTTGAGAGGGAGTCTCGCTCTGTTGCCCAGGCTGGACTGCAGTGGCGTGATCTCAGCTCACTGCAAGCTCCGCCTCCCAGGTTCATGCCATTTTCTTGCCTCAGTCTTGCGAGTAGCTGGGACTACAGGCACCCACCACCATGCCCGGCTAATTTTTTTTTTTCGTATTTTTAGTAGAGACGGGGTTTCACCATGTTAGCCAGGATGACCTCGATCTCCTGACCTTGTGATCCACCTGCCTCAGCCTCCCAAAGTGCTGGGATTATAGGTGTGAGCCACTGCGCCTGGCCTGGGTTGTGTTGTTATTGTCATTCAGTTCAAAGAAATTTTTAAATTTCCATCTTGATTTTGTTTGACCCAGTGCTCACTCAGGAGCAAGTTATTTAATATCGATGTATTTGCGTGGTTTTGAAGGTTCCTTTTGGAGTTTATTTCCAGTTTTTTTCCACTATAGTGAGAGACAGTGCTTGATATAATTTCAATTTTCTTAAATTTATCAAGCCTCCTTTTGTGTCCTATTATATGGTCTATCTTGGAGAAAGTTCCATGCATTGTTGAATTGAATGTGTATTCTGTAGTTGTTGGATAAAATGTTCTGTATATATCTGTTAAGTCCATTTGTTACAACGTATAGTTTAAATCCATTGTTTCTTTTTTGACTTTCTGTCTTGATTGACCTGTCTACTGCTGTCAGTGAAGTATTGAAGTCCCTCACTATAATTGTATTGCTGTCTATCTCATTTCTTAGGTCTATTAGTAATTGTTTTATAAACTTGGGAGGTCCAGTGTTAGGTGCATATATATTTAGGTTTGTGATACTTTCCTGTTGGACAAGGCCTTTTACCATTATATAATGTCCCTCTTTGTCTCTTTCAACTGCTGTGGCTTTAAAGTTTGTTTTGTCTGATATAAGAATAGCTCCCCTGCTCGCTTTTGGTGTCCATTTGCACAAAATGCCTTTTTCCACCCCTTTACTTTAAATTTTTGTGAGTCCTTATGTGTTATGTGAGTCTCCTGAAGGCAGCAGATGATTGGTGAGTTCTTATTCATTCTCCGGTACTGTATCTTCTAAATGGAGCATTTAGGCCATTTACATTCAATGTTAGTATTGAAATGTGAGGTACTGTTGCATTCATCATGCTCTTTGTTGCCTGTGTGCTTTGTTTTGTTTGTTTGTTTTTGCTTTTTAACTTGTATTTTTATTTTATAGTTCCTGTGTGATTTATGCTTTAAAGTCGTTCTGTTTTGATGTGTTTCCAGGATTTGTTTCAAGATTTAGAGCTCCTTTTAGCAGTTCCTGTAGTAGTTGTTTGGTAATAGCAAATTATCTCAGCATTTGTTCATCTGAAAATGACTGTATCTTTCCTTCATATATGATGCTTAGTTTCACGGATACAAAACTCTTGACTGATAATTGTTTTGTTTGAGGAGGCTGAAGATAGGGCCCCAATCCCTTCTGGCTTGTGGGGTTTCTGGCAGAAATCTGCTGTTAATCTGATAGGCTTTCCTGTATAGTTTACCTGGTGCTTCTGTCTCACAGACCTTAAGATTCTTTCCTTTGTCTTAACTTTGGATAACCTGATGACAATGTGCCTAGGTGAAGATCTTTTTGCAATGAATTTCCCAGGTGTTCTTTGTGCTTCTTGTAATTGCATGTCTAGGTCTCTAACAAGACCACAGAAGTTTTCCTTGATTATTCCCCCAAATACGTTTTGCAAGGTTTTAGAATTGTCTTCTTTCTCAGGTACACCAGTTATTCTTAGGTTTAGTCATTTAACATAATTCCAGACTTCTTGGAGGCTTTGTTCATATTTTCTTATTCTTTTTTCCTTGTCTTTGTTGGATTGGGCTAATTCAAAGACCGTGTCATTGATCGCTAAATTTCTTTATTCTACTTGTTCAATTCTATTGCTGAGACTTTCCACAGAATTCGCATATCTAAAAGTGTATTCTGCGTTTCCTGAATTTTTTATTGCTTTTTCTTTAAGCTATCTATTTCCTTGAATATTTCTCCCTTCACTTCTTGTATTATTTTTTTGGATTTCCTTGCATGGGGCTTTGCCTTTCTCTGGTCCCTCTGTGATTAGCCTAATAACTAACCTCCTGAATTCTTTTTTAGGTAAATGGGGGATTTCTTCTTAGTTTGGGTCCACTGTTGGTGAACTAGTGTGATTTTTGGGGGGTGTTAACAAGCCTTGTTTTGTCATATCACCAGGGTTGGTTTTCTTGTTCCTTTTCATTTGGGTAGGCTCTGTCAGAGGGAAGATCTATGTCACGCACATCCATGTGAAGAGAGTCCACCAAGCAGGCTTTGTGTGAGCAATAAAGCTGTTTATTTCACATGGGTGCAGGAGGGCTGAGTCCAAAAAAGGAGTCAGCAAAGAGAGATAGGGGTGGGGCAGTTTTATAGGACTGGAGTAAGCAGTGGAAAGTTACAGTTAAAGGTGGTTATCAATTGTCAGCAGAGGAGGGAGTCACAGGGTGCATGGTAGGGAGATCATAAGACTGATTGCCCAGAAGAATGTCACGAAGTTGATCGATCAGTTGGGGCAGGGCAGGAACAAGTCATAATGGAATGTTGTAAGGTTGGTCAGTCAAGTAAGACAGGAGCTGGCTGTTTTACTTCTCTTGTAGTTTTGGGTTGCCCCAGACTTCTTGGCTCCCGCAGGCCATCTGGACATATATGTGCAGGTCACAGGGGTTACAATGGCTGAGCTTCGGCTCAGAGGTCTGACATTCCTGTCTTTTTATTTATAAAATATAAAGTTATAATAAAAGATAAAGAAAATGTAAGTTTTACTGGGGATTATTGGTGTAGGGGCGATGTTTCTTGGGACTGCTTCAAGCGTGACCAGGGACTGCATGGACACCTTAAAAAAAATTTATAATGAGTTACAAGGAATAGGAATTTAGGCTGTTGGGAGATCTTGGGGCAGAGGATGGTACCATGGGGTCGTTAAAAGTAGCATTTGTCGTATAGGATGATTGGTAATGATCTGAATGTGGTTTTGTATGAATTGAGAAACCAAACAGAAGACACAAGGCCTGAATAAGAGAAGGAGAAACACAGGTACCAGGCGACTAAGAATAGGGAGGAGACAAGACACCCAGTTAGAAAGTGTCCAGGTGGATCCACTGTAATTATTTGCCTGGCTGCCGAGTTTTTGGGCATCTTTAAGCTTTTGTATGTTGTCATATAGCAGGCTGGATTGTTTTAGATAAAAACAAAATTGTTCATTTAAAAATACACAGAGTCCTCCTTTTTCAGCAGTGAGTAGGTCAAGTCCTTGGCGACTTTGAAGGAGAACTGCAGCTCAGGAGTTAACCTGGGCCTGAAGGACTGATAAAGTTTGTGATTTATCTGTAATGCTAGTAGAAAAGTTATTAGAAAGGCTACAGAAGGCCATGATAGAAGTTGAAACCCCTGCTATTCCAGCTCCAAGGGTAGTAGTGGAAGCAGAAAGTCCTAAGCCTACAAGTAGAGGGATTAGAGGAATAATTCTTTTTTGTCTGGTTGGTGTCATGCGGGGGACAGGAAGTTGCATGGTCGTATTTGAAAATTGAATTTTGGGAACAAGAAAAACTAGCGTACATGTACCTATCCAATTAGCAGGTAGACATGTAGGTGGAGGAGCTGCAGAGGAAGAAAAGACCTTTGTAAGGCAAAACCGGAAATGTAAAGTGAAAAGATGAGAGGAAGCACCAAAAGAGGTGTCTTGCACCTAGACTCTTAGGGATTTAGCGAGAGCAGCACATGTTAGAGGTTGTAATGGGGATTGATGGGGCAACTGGGTAGAGGGGGAGGTTCTATTTTTATGGTGTATGAGTAAGCTCATAATGTCTATGAGTAACCTTTCACTTCTATTCATGGGGCTGGTTATAAGCAAGCAAGTGGAGGGGCTAGGAGGAGATTCCAAAGAACAAGGGGAAGGTAGCCAAGGATGGAGTGAAATGCAGGGCAAATGTCTTAAAGGAAATGACAGATTCTAAGAGGTGGGCTAGTGGCTTGTAACCCACATGGAAGAGGTTATGAAAGGATGATAGAATGGAATGAGCCTGTGAGGCTGGAAAGAGGTATTTTCCTTGGTCTAAGAACCATTTGCCTTGAGTGGGGAGGGATTTATAGGTGGAAACTTCAGTGGGAGAGTAAGTAGGAGTGACTAATGAGAAAGAGAGAAACTGGCCATGAGGGACAGAAGTAGGAATACTGGCCCCTTCTTTAGCTGTCTTATCAGCGTAATTGTTGCCTTGAGCAATGGGGTCTGAGGTCCTTTGATGGCCTTTGCAGTGAATGGCTCCACCTTCCTTTGGAAGTAAAGCATCCTTGCGAAGGGTTTTTATTAAAGAGGCATTAATGATGGAGGACCCTTGCTCACTAGGAAACTTCTTTCAGCCCGTATGGTGGTGCAGGACGTCAGAGGCATATTTAAAGCCAGTATAAATATTGACACGCAATCCTTTTGCAAGATTGAGGGCTCAAGTTAAGGCAATGAGTTAGGCTTGCTGAGAGGTAGTGGAGTGGACCAGAGCGGTAGCCTCAATGATAGATGTATAAGATACTATGTCATAGCCTGCCTTTGCTGGTGAGTGGCGATTAGGCCTGGTGAAACTGCCATCAATAAACCACGTGTGATCAGGGTAAGGAGAAGGAAAAAAGGAAATATGGGGAAATGGAGTGAATGCCAGCTGGATCAGAAAGATATAGTCATGGGGGTCAGGTGAGGTATCAGGAATAATGTGGAGGCCAGCCTAAAACAGTAAGGTCAAGTTGTTTTGACAGAAAGGCTACAGGGCGCGGTCCCGGCTCTTGTGTAAGAATTCCTACCGAACAGCCCTGCACTTCGGCTGTGTGTAATGAAAAAGAGTTGGGATGAGTTAGGGAGATCTAGTGTGGGAGCAACTTCTAGGGCTGTTTTTAAGTAATGGAAAGAGGAGTGGGGAAAGGATTTAGGATCTATGGGGTCAGCTAGGTTTTCCTTTGTGAGTTTATAAATGGTTTTGTTAGGATGGCAAAACCAGGTATCCAAAGGTTAAAGTGTCCAACCATGCCCAGGATGGAAAGGAGTTGTTGCTTTGTAGAAGGTGTTGGGGTTTGATAGATCAGCTGGACATGATCGGCAGGGAGGGCACGCATGTTTTCAAGAAGAATTATGCCGAGGCAGGTAACAGATGTGGAAGAAATTTGAGCTTTGGAGGGGGATACCCGTTATCTTTGGAAAATAAATGCTGAAGGGTATCTTGTTGAAAAGACTCAAAGGAGGGACTACAGAGTAGAAGGTCATCAATATATTGAATAAGGTGAGAAGCATAGGGGTGGAAAGAAAGTAAATCATGAGAAAGAGCTTGGCTGAAGTAATGGGGGCTGTCCCAGAAGCCTTGAGGCAATACAGCCCAGGTAAGCTGCTGGGACTGATGGGTGTCAGGATCAGTCCAGGTAAAAGCAAAGAGAGGCTGGGATGAAGGGTCTAAAGGAATAGTAAAGGAAGCATGTTTGAGATCCAGAACAGAATAATGGGTTGTACAGGGAGGTATTGAGGATAGGAGAGTATATGGGCTTGGCACCAAAGGGTGGATAGGCAAGACAATTTGGTTGATAAGGCGAAGATCCTGGACCAGCCTGTAAGAATGGCCGGTTTTTGGACAGTTAGGATAGGAGAGTTGTAAGGAGATTTTGTAGGCTTTAAGAGGCCATGTTGTAACAGGCGGGTAATAACAGGCTTTAACCTTTTTAAAGCCTGCTTTGGGATGGGGTATTAGCATTGAGCAGGGTAAGGGTAAAGGTTTTAATAGGCGTGTGGTAGATTGCCAGAGAGGGAGTAGAGATATCCCATATTTGTGGGTTCAGGTGGGGGGATACAAGAGGAAGATGCAAAGGAGGCTTTAAACTGGGGGAAAGAGAGGCAATGAGGTGTGGCTGTAGCCTAGGAATAGTCAGGGAAGCAGATATTTTAAGATGTCTCGACCTAACAAGGGAGCTGAGCAGGTGGGAATAACTAAAAAGGAGTGCATAAAAGAATATTGTCCAAGTTGGCACCAAAGTTGGGAAGTTTTAAGAGGTTTAGAATCCTGGCTGTCAGTACCAACAACATTTATGGAGGCAAGGGAAACAGGCCCTTGAAAAGAAGGTAAAGCCTCCTTATTGATTAAGAAGAGGATGGACTTACCCTCCACTGTAAGAGTTAGCCAAAGTGTCTGTGATGGTCCAGGAGGCTTCCAAGGCGATCAGGCAGTGTCAGTCTTCAGCTACTAAGCTGAGAAGATCTGGGAAGGAGTCAGTCAGAGAGCCTTGAGCCAGAGTTCCAGGGGCTCTGGGAGTGGCTGCTGGGTGAGTTGGACAGTCCAATTTCCAGTGGGGTCCCACACAAATGGGACATGGCTTAGGAGGAATCCTGCTCTGCAGGCATTCCTTGGCCCAGTGGCCAGATTTCCGGCACTAGAAGAAAGATCCTGTGGGAGGAGGTCCTGGAGGAATGCCTGGCTGCTACAGTTTAGGCGTTTTGAAGTCCTTGTGTGCTGGAGATGTGGCTGGCGTTTCTCATACAGGGGAGGCAAGTAATTGCAACTCAGAAGTACGTTGCCATTTGGCTGCCTCTTGTCTGTTATTGTACACCTTGAAGGCGAGGTTAATTAAGTCCTGTTGTGGGGTTTTAGGGCTGTAATCTAATTTATTTTATTTTATTTTATTTATTTATTTATTTATTTATTTATTTTAATTATACTTTAAGTTTTAGGGTACATGTGCACATTGTGCAGGTTAGTTACATATGTATACATGTGCCATGCTGGTGTGCTGCACCCACTAACTCGTCATCTAGCATTAGGTATATCTCCCAATGCTATCCCTCCCCCCTCCCCCCTCCCCACCACAGTCCCCAGAGTGTGATATTCCCCTTCCTGTGTCCATGTGATCTCATTGTTCAATTCCCACCTATGAGTGAGAATATGCGGTGTTTGGTTTTTTGTTCTTGTGATAGTTTACTGAGAATGATGGTTTCCAATTTCATCCATGTCCCTACAAAGGACATGAACTCATCATTTTTTATGGCTGCATCGTATTCCATGGTGTATATGTGCCACATTTTCTTAATCCAGTCTATCATTGTTGGACATTTGGGTTGGTTCCAAGTCTTTGCTATTGTGAATAATGCCGCAATAAATATACGTGTGCATGTGTCTTTATAGCAGCATGATTTATAGTCATTTGGGTATATACCCAGTAATGGGATGGCTGGGTCAAATGGTATTTCTAGTTCTAGATCCCTGAGGAATCGCCACACTGACTTCCACAATGGTTGAACTAGTTTACAGTCCCACCAACAGTGTAAAAGTGTTCCTATTTCTCCACATCCTCTCCAGCACCTGTTGTTTCCTGACTTTTTAATGATTGCCATTCTAACTGGTGTGAGATGATATCTCATAGTGGTTTTGATTTGCATTTCTCTGATGGCCAGTGATGATGGGCATTTTTTCATGTGTTTTTTGGCTGCATAAATGTCTTCTTTTGAGAAGTGTCTGTTCATGTCCTTCGCCCACTTTTTGATGGGGTTGTTTGTTTTTTTCTTGTAAATTTATTTGAGTTCATTGTAGATTCTGGATATTAGCCCTTTGTCAGATGAGTAGGTTGTGAAAATTTTCTCCCATGTTGTAGGTTGCCTGTTCACTCTGATGGTAGTTTCTTTTGCTGTGCAGAAGCTCTTTAGTTTAATTAGATCCCATTTGTCAATTATGGCTTTTGTTGCCATTGCTTTTGGTGTTTTGGACATGAACTATACTACAAGGCTACAGTAACCAAAACAGCATGGTACTGGTACTAAAAGAGAGATATAGATCAATGGAACAGAACAGAGCCCTCAGAAATAACGCCGCTTACCTACAACTATCTGATCTTTGACAAACCTGAGAAAAGTAAGCAATGCGGAAAGGATTCCCTATTTAATAAATGGTGCTGGGAAAACTGGCTAGCCATATGTAGAAAGCTGAAACTGGATCCCTTCCTTACACCTTATACAAAAATCAATTCAAGATGGATTAAAGATTTAAACGTTAAACCTAAAACCATAAAAACCCTAGAAGAAAACCTAGGCATTACCATTCAGGACATAGGCGTGGGCAAGGACTTCATGTCCAAAACACCAAAAGCAATGGTAATCTAATTTTTGGAGCTTTATTTCGGGAACGGATTGGGTAATAAAATGCATATTGAGAATAATGCGGCCTTCTGGCCCCTCTGGGTCTAGGGTGGTAAAGCATTTAAGGGTTGTTGCCAAACAGGCCATGAACTGGGCTGGGTTTTCATATTTCATGAAAAAGAGCCTAAACACTAACTGATTTGGGAGAAGTCAGATAAAGAAAAAGGAACACTAACCTTGACTATGCCTTCAGCTCCAGCCACCTCTGTAAGAGGAAATCGTTGGGCAGGTTGGGGGAGGGCTAGTCGCAGAATGAAACTGTAAGCTGGACTGGTTGTGAGGAGGGGAAGTGATAGAGGGATTATATGGTGGGGAAGCGGATGCTGAGGAAGAATTGGGACCTGGCTTGTCCTGGCAAGGAGCAGCCTGGGGAGGAGGGGAGAGGTCAGATGAGTCCATAGCAAAGGAGGATTCAAAGGACTCAGAGCTTGGGGTGAAGGACAGACAGGAGAGAAAGAAGAAAGATTTGGGATGAGTTGCATTGGGAGCAGAGACTATGGAGGGACAAATGTGTAAAAGAATGCCTGGATGTCAGGCATCTCAGACTATTTGCCCATTTTTCGACAAAAATCATCCAGGTCTTGTAAGATGGAGAAATCAAAAGTGCCATTTTCTGAACATTTGGAACCACTGTTGAGTTTGTATTTGGGCCTAGCAGTATTGCAGAAGAAAATAAGACGTTTAGGTTTTAGGTCAGGTGTTAGTTGAAGGAGTTTTAGGTTTTTAAGAACACAGGCTAAGGGAGAAAAAGAGGGAAATGAGGGTAGAAGGTTGCCCATAGTGAAGGAGGCAAGCCCAGAGAAAAGAGAGGGTAGAGACATGGAGGTGGGTTGTGGTACTTGCCACCCAGGGGAGTTTTTATGGACTCTAGTACTGGATTATTCACTAAGGTGAAGAATCAAGGCAGGCGTCCCCATGGTGATCAGACACCTCTGAAATGTGGGTGAATAATCAGGCAGGGGTCCCCGCAGTGATTAGGCACCAAGGGAAGACTGTCTTCCCGAGTCCGTGACTGGCACTGGAGTTTTGGGTCCACGGATAAAATGTGTCTCCTTTATCTCTACTAGAGAGGAAAAAGAACTGGAATTGGAAGGACAGGGAGATTGAAGGGTAGCGAGAGAGGCTGGAGAAGAGAGTGAAAAGACTGTTTACCTGATTTGAAATTGATGAGATTTTCCTTGGGCTGGTTGGTCTGAGGACCTGAAGTCATAGATGTATCTCCTCACGAAGTGAGGGCGAGAATGGGAATGGTCTCCCGAAGGAGTCCTCCTGTCCCAGGTCTTTGGCACCAAATGTCATATGCGTCCGTGTGAAGAGAGTCCACCAAACAGGCTTTGTGTGAGCAATAAAGCTGTTTATTTCACCTGGATGCAGGTGGGCTGAGTCCGAAAAAGGAGTCAGCAAAGGGAGATAGGGGTGGGGCAGTTTTATAGGACTGGGGTAAGCAGTGGAAAGTTACAGTCAGCAGAGGAGGGAGTCACAAGGTGCATGGTGGGGAGATCATAAGACTCATTGCCCAGAAGAAGAATGTCACGAGGTTGACCAATCAGTTGGGGCAGGGCAGGAACAAGTCATAATGGAATGTTGTAAGGTTGGTCAATCAGTTAAGACAAGAGCTGGCTGTTTTACTTCTTCTGTAGTTTTGGGTTGCCCCAGACTTCTTGGCTCTTGCAGGCCATCTGGACATATATGTGCAGGTCACAGGGGTTACAATGGCTGAGCTTCGGCTCAGAGGCCTGACAGTTTAGGGCTGAAGGCTGTTGTTCAGGATTTTTTGTCCCACGGATTGTTCCCTTGATGTTGTACTCTCCCCGTTTTTCTGTGGATGTGGCTTCCTGTGAGCCGAACTGCAGTGATTGTTGTTTCTATTCTGGATCTAGCCACCCAGTGAGTCTACCCAGCTCTGGACTGGTACTGGGGTCTGCACAGAGTCCTGTGATGTGAACTCTCTATGGGTCTCTCACCTGTAGATATCAGTGCCTGTTCTGGTGGAGGTGGCAGAAGGTGCACTGGACTTTGTGAAGGTCCTTAGCTTTGGTGGTTTAATGCTCTATTATTGTGCTGGTTGGTCTCCTGCCAGGAGGTAGTGCTTTCCAGATAGCATCAGCTGTAGTAGTGTGGAGAACAACCAGCAGTGGGTGGGGCCCTAGAACTCCCAAGATTATATGCCCTTTGTCTTCTGCTACCAGGATGGGTAGGGAAAGACCATCAGGTGGGGGTGGGGCTAGGCATGTCTGAGCTCAGAGTCTCCTTGGGCTGGTCTTGCTGCAGCTGCTGTGGGGGATGGAGTTGAGATTCCCAAGTCACAGGAATTGTGTACCTAGGAGGACTGTGGCTGTCTCTGCTGGGTCATGCAGGTTGTCAGGGAAGTGGGGGAAAATCAGCAGTCACAGGCCTCACCCAGCTGCCACATAAACCAGAGGGCCATTCTCAGTCCCACTGTGCAGCCCACAACAGCCCCGAGTCTGTTTCCAGGCAGAGGGTGAGACAGGCTTGAAAACTTGCTGGATACTTTCCACCTCCCAGCTGCAAAAGAGAAGAGCTTTAGTTCTTCCACCACCTGTGAAGTCTGCAAGCGGGATTTGTGCCTCTTCCCCCACCCCAGAGTTCTGGCCAAGAGGCTTCTCGCCCTTTCAAATTGTTACAGAGTTCAGCTAGAGAATTCCTTCTTCCTGTAGAGTTTTACTCCCTGCGCCTCTGGCCACCCTTGTAATGGATCCTTGTGGTACCAGGCAGGAATGGGCTGCTTGGGGATCTCGCGATCTCCTGGGGCCTTTCTGCTGCTTCCTCTACCCCTGTATTTCACTTGGTTTGGCACTCTGACTTGACTCAGCTCCAGGTAAAGTCAGAAACTTCTCTTGCAAACAGACCTTCAGCTGTGTGTTCGGGAGAGGAGGGTCTCCCTTTCCTACTTCCACAGTTGGGGCACTCACCGTATTTGGGGTGTCTCTGGGATCCTGCAGGAGCAGTCCACTTCCTTCAGAGGGTCTGTGGGTCCTCTCAGTATTGCCCGTTTGTTCTTGCAGTTGATCTGGAGCTAAAATGCACAGTGCAAGCCTCCACATGCTGCTCTGTCCAGAGTTGCAATCTAGTCCCATGATCCTGACAAAATTCTCTGTTTTTGCGTTCCTATAAAGAAATACCTAAGACTGGGTAATTTATAAAGAAAAGAGGTTTCATTGGCTCACAGTTCTGCAGGCTGTACAGCAAGTATAGAATTGACATCACATGGTTTCTGGGGAGGCCTCACAGAGCTTTTACTCATGACATTAGGTTAAGCAGGAGCTTGCATATTATGTAGTGAAAGCAGGAGCAACAGATAGTGAGTGAGGGGAAGGTGCCACACACTTTTAAATGACCAGAGCTTGTGAGAACTCACTATCACCAAGACAACACCAAGTCATGAGAGATCCATCCCTATGAACCAAACACTTCCCACCAGGCCCTAACCTCCAGGATGGGGTATTGCAATTCAACCTGAGATTTGGGCAGGGACAAATATCCAAACTATATTACGGCACTGTCCATAGTTGGTGCTCTCCATGATAATGTGTGAGTCAGGGTGCAAAAGATGGAGACTGGACATTTTATGAATACTGAGTGATGTGTGGAGGGCCCAGTCATGGGCAGGCACACACTGACCCTTGAGGGTAAAGATAGCTACTTTATATCTGGGCCCAAAGTCTGTTGTCCTCTAGCTGCCTAGGTGCTGAGATTGTTGGGGGGACCCTATACAATTTCAGTCTTCTAGGACAATAAAAGTAGTAGCCCACAAAACAGCAGTTGTCACCTATGTACCTTATCTTCCTAAAAATTGCCACACCAATTTTAGGGGAGACTCAATGAGTGATTATTAGACCCCAGAGGTTCCTGCCTTATATCAGTTTGCCTTAGTGGTTCTCTTTGTGGTTTTAAGAATAGGCCCTTCCTTTACATAACCTTTCCCTCACTGATATATACACAGACTCAAAGTCTCTAAGGACATATTTCCTTACGTAGAAGCAGTGTGAGGAGAGGAAAATCAGAACTTCTGAGACATGATACATTCAATATACTCCTGCCTTCACCACCATAGGGTATGGGAGCTAAAGATATTTCCTAGATAGTTTTCCTTAGCTTATGGGGGAATTAAAGGACTTTAAAATAGCCTGATTATTCTATATTTTCCTGACGATGTCTCTCACCGTTTCCTTGAGAAGTTCTCTATTTTATTTTCTTCCCATTACCTCAAGTATTTATTCTTTGTGTTATAAACAATCCAATTATACTTTTAGTTATTTTTAAGTGTAAAATTAAATTACTATTTATAGTTACCCTGTTGCACTATCAAATATTAGATCTTATTAATTTTCTCTATTTATTAGGCAGTTCCAGCTGCCTATGTGTCTGTCTGTGTGGCCAAACTGTACTCTAAAGTATTTGTTGATGATTCGGGAGCTAGGTCATAGGCCTATGGCTCAATCTTTAGGCCTCTGGAGTGAAATAACTATAAATGATCAAATCTTAGGCTCTCGTGGTAGCTGCTGTGTCAGGTAAGAAATGGCCTTATCAGGACGTTTTTTTTTTCCTTTGGGCAGGTTAGTGAGTTTTATGGGAAGCTAACTTCCAAATAGGATGTCTGTTTATTTAGACATGGTGGGAGGTGTGCCTGCTGAGAGGACAGCCTGGTGGTGATAGTCCCCCAAACTATTTATTTTGATCCTGAAGATTCCTTGTAGAGGACCACAAGTGATAGCCAGGGGTTGTTGGAAGTCATGAAAACAGTTGAGATAAGGTTGCATAAAGGGTAGGTCTAATAATTTCAGATACAAGGTCTCAAGCAACTGTATTTCTATATATTATCAGTAAACAATTGGAAACTGAAACTAAAATTACAATACTATTCAAATATGCTCAAAGAGACCAAAATATGTATAAACCTAACAAAACATTTAAAGAATTTTTATGCTTAGAAGTATTAAATGTTCATAAAAAATCAAAGAAGACCTAAATAAATGGAGAAACATAACAATGTTCTTGGAATGGAAGATACAACATAGTAAAAATGTCAATTCTATGTAGATTTATATACAGATTTAACATCATTGCCATTAAAATGCCATGGGGATTCTTTTTAAATATAGAAAGCTGTTTGTAATTTTTTTATGGGGAGGCAAAGGAACTAGAATAGTCAGGAAAATTGGGGGAAAATAGAATACAGTTGGATGAATCACAACACTTAAATTAAAGACCTACTTATTCAAGACTTCATGGTGTTGGTGAATGGATAGACACATAGATTAATGGAACGAAGTAGAGAGTCCGGAAATAGACCTAACAAATATGACCAATTGATTTTTTTTTTTTTACTTTAAGTCCCAGGATACATGTGCAGAACGTGCAGGTTTGTTACACAGGTATACATGTGCCATGGTGGTTTGCTACACCAAACAACCCATCATCTATGTTTTAAGCCCTACATACATTAGGTATTTGTCCTAATACTCTCCCTCCCCTTGCCCTCCACCACTCAACAGGCCGTGCAATGTGATATTCCCCTCCCCATTTCAGTGTGTTCTCATTGTTCAACTCCCACTTACGAGTGAGAACATGTGGTGTTTGGTTTTCTGTTCCTGTGTTAGTTTGCTGAGAATGATGGCTTCCAGCTTCATCCATGTCCCTGCAAAGCACATGATCTCATTCTTTTTTTATGGCTGCATAGGATTCCCTGGTGTATATGTTCCATATTTTCTTTATTCAGTCTATCATTGATGGGCATTTGGGTTGGTTCCCATGTCTTTGCTATTGTAAATAGTGCTGCAATAAACATACATGTGCATGTGTCTTTATAGTAGAATGATTTATAATCCTTTGGGTATATACCCAGCAATGAGATTGCTGGGTCAAATAGGATTTCTGGTCCCAAATCCCTGAGGAATCGCCACACTGTCTTCCACAATGGTTGAACTAATTTACATGCCCACCAACAGTGTAAAAGCATTTCTATTTCTTCACAGCCTCGCCAGCATCTATTGTTTCTTGACGTTTTAATAATTGCTATTCTGACTGGCATGAGATGGTATCTCATTGTGGTTTTGATTTGCATTTCTGTAATGATCAGTGATGTTGAGCTCTTTTTCATATGTTTATTGACCACATAAATGTCTTCTTTTGAGAAGTGTCTGTTTATATCCTTTGCCCACTTTTGGATGGTGGTGTTTGTTTTTTTCTTGTAAATTTAAGTTCCTTGTAGATTCTGGATATTAGACCTTTGTCAGATGGATAGATTGCAAAAATTTTCTCCCATTCTATAGGTTACCTGTTCACTCTGATGATAGTTTCTTTTGCTGTGCAGAAGCACTTTAGTTCAGTTAGATTCCATTTGTTAATTTTGGATTTTGTTGCAATTGCTTTTGGTGTTTTCATCATGAAGTCTTTGCCCATGCCTATGTCCTGAATGGTATTACCTAGGTTTTCTTCTAAGGTTTTTATGGTTTGGGGTTTTACATTTAAGTCTTTAATCCATCTCGAGTTAATTTTTGTATAAGGTGTAAGGAAGGGGTCCAGTTTCTGTTTTCTGCATATGACTTCCAGTTTTTCAACACCATTTATTTAAGAGAGAATTCTTTCCCCATTACTTGTTTTTGTCAGGTTGTAGCAGGACAAGCTGCAGACAAAACCCCTCAGACACCAAGTTGTAGAAGGAAGGGGCTTTATTCAGCTGGAAACATTGGCAGACTAGCATCTTAAAATCCGAGCTCCCTGAGTGCACAATTTCTGTCCCTTTTAAGGGCTCACAACGCTAAAGTTTTCACATGAGAGGGTCGTGACTGATTGAGCAAGCTAGGGAGTACATGACAGGGGCTGCATGCACCGGTAGTCAGAGTGAAACAGAACAGAGCAGGAAGGTTCACAATGTCCTTCCATACAATGTCTGGAACCTATAGATAACATCAGTGGCTAGGTCAGGGGTTGAATTTTAACTACTAGGCTTAGACCAGGCAGGCCCAGGCCTGGTTTGGGTCCGGTTCTCAGCGCTGGGCTCCCTGCCTTTTGTTTCACTTCCTTTTTTTTTTTTCAAGACATATTGAGTATAAAACAATCTGAGAGAGTTTTTCTCTTCTCTCATTTCCCCCCTTTGAGACTCTCACTCACTTTATTAGTGTGAGTTCTCACTTTCATTTTCACTACTTATGTCTTCCTGTATGATAGACTGATAGTGATTCATATAGTACACTTGTGCTGAAGCATTTTGATGAACTAGGGTAGCAGCTTTTTATTACATGAATTAGTATAGGTAGTAGACAAGGGAGCAGTAAGCAGGTTCCTATTATTATTATAATTCTTATTATTACGGTTTTAAATCTTCGTAGTGCTGGGAAGTACCTTTCAAACATGGCCCCAGGGGCAAATCTGTGCCACACTTATACAGACACATATGCCAGTTTTGTTATGTCTTTTACTGTATCTTCAACTGCCTGTCTTTGATTTTTTATGTGTAGCCAGCAATTAGTAAGGTTAAATTTCCTACAAACTCCTCCTTTAGCTTCTAGCAAGTAGTCGAGAGCCAATTTATTTTGATAGATAGCATTTTTCATCTGAGTTTCTTCCTGGGCCAGAATAGTCAAGCCTCTGCCAGTCTTATTAGTGATTATTTCTAAGACAGCTTGTAACTGTATGATTTGGTTGAGCATGCAAATGGGAGTCTGGTATCCCCACGAGCCATCTTGTGCCTAAGTAGCAGGCCCATAATATTGTATGATTCTCTCGGCGGGGGGGGGCATTCATTATTTTTCTAATTTTTTTTATAGCTATGGTGTTTTTTGTTTGTTTGT
Organism: Pan paniscus; assembly: GCF_029289425.2. Lineage (NCBI taxonomy): Eukaryota > Metazoa > Chordata > Mammalia > Primates > Hominidae > Pan > Pan paniscus. The sequence continues at coordinate 75,291,523 of NC_073272.2, forward strand.
TTGTTTTGTTTTGTTTTGCGGGAAGCATAGACAGGGAAGCCCAGCAGTTTGCCTTTCTTTATGGGCAGTAGGATGAAAGATGGTTTAATAGTGCCAATAACACAATTATCTGCCCACTGGTTGGGTAATTTGGCATAAACTCTATGCCCACATATCCAGTATAATCCAGTGGGGGCTCTCCACTCCTGGTGGGACTTCAGGTGGGTCCACACAGTTTGCAACTTTGGAAATTTACTAAATGGAGTTTTCTTAGTCTGGTATGAACTCCACTAGGTGGCTGTTTTTGTTGTTGTTGTTGTTTGTGGTACTATTATATAGCTTCTGTCCCAGACAACTAAGTCGTCCTGCAGGATGAGTGAATTCTTTGCCTTCTCTATCTATGCAATATTGTCCAGTAATTGACACTTTTAGAACCTAGAAATTAGCAGGGTGATTCTTTTGGGCTGGGAATTCATCAGGAACTGGGTCTGTAGGTACTAATTCTCGGGCTTCCCATGGCCATTGATTTTCTATTACAGTTTCTCCACATACGTAGCATGAAGTGACATTGAGAGACTGGGATACATGCTCGACTAATTGCAAAAACACATTTCTTGTTTTTCCTGGAATTTCTGGTACTGGCACATTCAGTTCATCCTAGAAGCTTTGAAATACTTGCTCAGGAGAGCGTTTATAAACTTCTCCTCAAACCACGATATTTACTTGAGGATCCAGTCCAGCTCCATCCATTCCTAGGGTTACACGCTCTCTTTTTTCTTAGCGAGGTTTAAGGGGGTTGGTTATTACTAGTTCTAAGGGGTTACACTGACCACTGGTACAGGAAGGGCCACTTTTCCTTTTCTGAAGGTGGATAGGATTTTTTTCATTTTTTATCCAAGTAGCCTAAATGACACAAGACCAGTATCCACGTTCATTTTCACACAGTCCTAATTCATGACAAATGTACTTATTTTCTGCCATATAGCCTCTTTTCTAATTAAGAGAACCACATCTTATTCCTAACTTATTACTATTAATGACAGCACAGGCATCAAATTTTAAGGTGACTTCTTTGGGCACCCCTTTTTCTTCTGTTTTGGCTAACACTTTACTCATATAGTTTATGAGCCCCCACCAGTCCTCAGTCCTTAATCTTATTTTAAAAACTGTGGTCATGGGAGGCTCAGATGGGTCATAACACATCAGGTTGGTCATTTCCTCGGCTATATACCTTGTATAGAATAACATTATACAAACAAGTTCTTTTTAGAGTTCCAGTATACTTATAATAACCATAAAATAATAGGACTGTAGCAACCTTTTGTCCTACCTCAGTGACTTGATGTATACACTGGGAACAGTCCTCAGTCTGAGGAAGGTCAGTTGAAGTCCTTACTGTACAAGTCCAAATTTTAAGGAAAATGAGTCCTGCGATGAGTTTTCTCATGCTTCGGCCATGTGTGGGCCAGTCAGCTTTTGCGTGTGACTGGAGCAGGGCTTGTCCTCTTCTTCAGTCACTTTGCAGGAGTTGGTGAAGCTGCTCCTGTCCATGTACAGCTCACAGTCTACTGATGTTCAAGGATGGTCTTGGAAGTTGGGCTCACTAGAATAAACTGAGTCTAATACCTCTACACAGTTATGTTCAACTGGGTTCTCTGATACTGGGAGCAAGGCGTTGGGGTTTAGGGTGTTGCAAACTTCAGTGGTTATGCGGGGATTTTCACATAGCAAACTTTGGTACTTGGTTAATCTAGCATTTGTTAACCATTGATGTCCATTGGTATTTATCAAAGTTACCACAACATGGGGGTCCTTTATATTCAGGTTTTGCCCAAGGGTTAGTTTATCTACTTCTTGTGCTAACAGGGCCATTGCTGCCAGGGCCCTTAGACATGGGTCAAGCCTTTGGAAACCCCATTTAGTTGTTTTGAGAGATAGGCCACTGGCCTTGGCCAGGGCCCCACAGTCTGGGTTAAAACTCCAACTGCCGTTTTTTCTTTTTCTGACACATAGAGTGTAAAGGGTTTTGTCAGGTCAGGTAGCCCCAGGGCTGGGGCCAACATCAGTTTTTCTTTTAACTCATGAAAAGCTCATTGCTCTTGGTTGTAATAGATGTAGTTTATCCAATCTACATTTCTATTAACTGTCACCCACCAAAATATTGACTCAAATCCTGCAGCTATTTGATTTCAAGCTTTAAATTGATCTGGTATTCCCCGTGGGACTCCAGTTGCATCTAAATAGACATGAGAGTTGAAAGACCCATAAGGGGCTTCTCTCGCTTTACGATGTCTTATTCTTCTTCCCTCTGGTTGATGAAATGCCAGGGTGAAAGGGATAGCCAATTGGACTAAAGTACAAGTGCCACTCCAGTTATTTGGCAGAGTGCCCAGTGAAGGTCCACCACAATACCACCACACATCTGCTTGGGGATGAACAAGGGCTGACTGATTGATAAGCTCTTGAAAATTCTTAAGCTCACTGCATCCCTTCAGGTCTCCAAGGAATGCTAAGTTTCCTCCCTGTCGTGAGAGACACGAGGTGAACTTAGTGTTGGGAGACAGAAGCTGGATGGCCCTTGGGGGCTGACCTGCGGGGTGCTGGACTTCAGGATAAAGCAGAGAGAGCTTGGCACAACTTATTACTCCAGGCTGTAGAATCCTGGAAAAAAGCTACCATGCAGCCCACACCTGGTCGACTGGAGACCACCTTAGTGGAAAGGGGACAATCTGGGCCTCTGTTCTGCCATGTGCACAAGCATAACAATTGCTTTTGTTTAATGTGTGGATGGAATATTTGATCCATTCCAACCAGGCATTTGCATCTTGGTATCTTGTCTTAATTGCCAAAGTTTAATTCTTTAACTTGTATGATCCTCTAGTAAAAAAATGTATGATTTTAGGAAATTACAAAAACCGGTTGGGACAGTCCATCCTTGCTCTTTAGTGGTCCACAGAATGTTGGACCAACTACGGCATAAAAGCTCTACATTGAGTGGCAAGACTCCTGGTTGACACTGGAGTCTTTATCGAAATTTTCCCGGATTAAATTGTCCTAATTTACTAATGCCTAACCTGAGGAGAGTCAGGAGGGACAGGGGTACTTTTCTGAGGTAGAGAGCTGTCTTTGACTTGGCAAGTCCCCACAGGGTATAACAAGGCAAGCATTAAATGCAATAGTTTGAGGTGAAATTGACTTGGTTATGTTAATAACTAGATGGTCAGCAATAGAGCGATGAAAGAAGAAAGAGTAATAGAATAGATGAAAGAGTTAAATTTTTCTTAGCTTTAGTTTGGTAGGCTATTCCCCTGGGACTGTGGCCCACAACTCGAGGGGGTGGGGCTTTGACTGGGGTGTGATGAGTCCATCCCTTTTTTGCTGTATGAACAGCAGTCTCGGTGGTTAGTAGCACAAGGTAGGGTCCTTCCTAGGCTGGCTCGAGTTTTTCTTCTTTCCTCCCTTTGATTAGAAGGTGATCTTCAGGCTGGCACTGGTTTACTGGAAATTCTAGGGGTGCTACCTGTGCTACAAGACTTTTAGTTTTGAGGGAAAAAAAAGTGGAAGATAAACCAAGTATATAATTTCTAAGAGATTGACCTTTTGTTTTAAATGTGGGGACATCAACAGTGGACTTTATAGTCTTTGGTGCCTTCTTACTGAGAAATTTCTTTTAGCACCTATTTTTATTAGTTTTTAGACCAAAGAAAGCCAAACACCATTTTATATTTAATAATGCTTTTTGTATGATGTTTATACCAGATAAGCTAAATTTCACCTTTATATTAGTGGTCATTAATGTTAAACTTAGTTTTAATAAAACTTTGTAGACATATGTATTCAACTTTTAATGTCGGACCATAAGGTAAGATTTTTATAGACCTTTTTTCAAACTTTTATAATTTTTGTTGAAGAGCAGGTTAGTGCTTTAAGAAAAACCCATTGTGTTTTTACTTTAATGTCCAGTTCACAGAAAAACTGGATGATACCCCTTTAACTTTAGCTAATATGTTTACACACATAATTTACACACAATTAACATTTTAAAACTTGCTTAAACCTTTACAACAATTTTTTAACCTTTTAATATAGGTAAAAGTCCACATTCTTATGCCTCCTTATAATCCCTTTACCAAAGGTATACTTTACTTTTCTTATACACCTTGCTGTTTCTTCAATAGCTTTACATTCAGGAGGCCTAATTACTTTTAAATTATACAACATTTCTTGCATAAATTCTTTTTCTAACACACTTTTAAAATAATTTTTTTCGTGACTTTTACAGGCAATTCTTCAACATGGCTTAACTTTCTGACTTATTACAAACATTTTTTTTCTTTAAACAACCAGTTAATTTATTTCAGGAGAAGAATTTACCATATAACTTTTTTTACATAAATTTTGCCCCCTCCTTTTTTCCCTTTTATCGAAGATAACCATTCTTTTCCACAGCGAACTTCCTTTATGTCTGTGGACTAGACTGTCTAAGGCCACAAGATTAGAAATTACTATAATACATGTTACACTGTTAACTTTTAGCAAACTTTACTTTTGTTGAAAACCTTGTAAGTTTGGGATTTCAATTATCCTTTGCTATTAATAAGACCTTGTTTAGTCCAAACTAACTTAGAATTGTTATAGATGGCTTTTTTTTTTCCTTCAATTACCCGGGAGGAACCATCTATCGTCCTGTCCTGAAGTGAGTTCCTCCTAGGTCTGGTTGGACCTTTGTATGTCAATTAAGATTTAGATCTCCTGTTAGGAAACCTGGTGGGTTAAGGGAATTTTCAGTGGTTAAAGTTAAATCATCCTTTTTTTTTTTTTTTAACAGAATAGCCCCATGCTTCCTCAAGAAAAAAACACTACACTCACACCACATACACACCACAAAACAAAGAACGGGTAAAAAGGGCACACACACACTTTTACAGTTTATACCAAACCAGAATCAAAACCAAAACCAGAGTATCAAGAAAACCAAGCCAGATCAAAACCAAAACCAAAGTATCAAGCAGTTCAAGTCAAGTCAAAAATAAAAACCAAAGTGCTGGTACAGGCATGTCGTGGGTGATCAGGCCACGCTTCCACTCAAATGGAGTGGGCAAGTTCCAAAGCCCAGTCTTACCGAGTTTCAGATGTCCGAACTCCAAGTGCCAGCTCCTTCCTGGTGTTCAGCCACTACGTTGATCCTCTGTGGGGACCTGCCATGCACCGCTCTGATGATGTGTTCCACCGGGGAAAAGGCCTACCCAGGAGCCCTTTCAGGATCCGCATCGCTCAAGCTGGCCAGAGTCCCCCGCAGGGATGCTCCACAGGGAAGGGTAAGCCACCTAAGGGGCTGCCTCGACCGTCTGTCAGTTAATCACCTCATTTCCCAGTCAGGGAACCAAGAAATGTAGCAGGACAAGCCACAGACAAAACCCCTCAGACACCAAGTTGTAGAAGGAAGGGGCTTTATTCAGCTGGAAGCGTTGGCAGACTAGTGTCTTAAAATCCGAGCTCCCTGAGTGCACAATTTCTGTCCCTTTTAGGAGCTCACAATGCTAAAGGTTTCACACGAGAGGGTCGTGACTGATTGAGCAAGCTAGGGGGTACTGACAGGAGCTGCATGCACCAGTAGTCAAAGTGAAGCAGAACAGAGCAGGAAGTTTCACAATGTCCTTCCATACAATGTCTGGAATCTATAGATAACATCAGTGGCTAGGTCAGGGGTTGAATTTTAACTACTAGGCTTGGGCCAGGCAGGCCCAGGCCTGGTTTGGGTCCAGTTCTCGGTGCCAGGCTGCCTGCTTTTTGTTTTGCTTCCTTTTTTTTTTAAGACAGATATTGAGTATAAAACAATATAAAACTATCTGAGAGCGTTTTTCTCTTCTCTCATTTCCCCCCTTTGAGACTCTCACTCACTTTATTAGTACATTGTCTCTTTGTTCCCATTGGTTTCAAAGAACTTCTTGATTTCTGCCTTAATTTCGATATTTACCAGGAGTTATTCAGGAGCAGGTTGTTCAATTTCCATATAGTTGTGTGGTTTTGTATGAGTTTCTTAATCCTAAGTCCTAATTTGATTGCACTGTTGTCAGACTGTTTGTTATAATTTCAGTTATTTTGCATTTTTAGAGTGTTTTACTTCCAATTATGTGGTCAATTTTAGAATAAGTGTCATGTGGCACTGAGAAGAATGTATATTTTGTTGATTTTGGGGGGAGAGTTCCTTACCTATCTATTAGGTTCACTTGACCCAGAGCTGAGGTCAAGTCCTGAATATTCTTGTTAGTTTTCTGTCTCATTGATCTTTAACAGTGTGGTGTTGAAATCCCCCACTATTATTGTGTGGGAGTCTACCCCTGTTTGTAGGTCTCTAAAAACTTGTTATATGCATCTGGATTCTCCTGTATTGGGTGCATGTATACTTGGGATAGTTAGCTTTTCTTGTTGCATTGATCCCTTTACCATTATGTAATGCCCTTCTTTGTCGTTTTTGATAATTGTTAGTCTAAAGTCTGCTTTATCAGAGACTGGGTTTGCAACCCCTGCTTTTTTTTTTTAACTTTCCGTTTGCTTGGTAAATGTTTCTCTATCCCTTTATTTTGAGCTTATCTGTGTCTTTGCATGTGAAATGTGTCTCCTGAATACAGCACACATATAGGTGTTTACTCTTTACCCAATTTGCCAATTTGTGTCTTTTAATTGGGGCATTTAACCTCTTTATGTTTAAGGTTAATATTGTTATGTGTGAATTTGATCCTGTCATCATGATGCTAGCTAGTGATTTAGCACACTAGTTGATGCTGTTTTCTCATAGTGTCATTGGCCTTTATATATTTTGGTGTGTTTTTGCAGTGGCTGGTACTGGTTTTTCCTTTCTATATTTAGTGTTTATTTCAGGAGCCCATGCAAGGCAGACCTGGTGGTGACAAAATTCTTTAGCGTTTGCTTGTCTGGAAAGGATTTTATTTATTTTTCGCTTATGAAGCTTAGTTTGGCTGGATATAAAATTCTGGGTTAAAAATTCTTTAAGAATGTTGAATATTGGTCCCTACTCTCCTCTGGCTTGTAGGGTTTCTGCTGACACATCCACTGTTAGTCTGATGGGTTTCCCTTTGTAGGTAACCTGACCTTTCTATCTTGCTGCCCGTAACATTTTTTCCATTTTTTTTTTCAACCTTGGAGAATCTGATCATTATGTGTCTTGGGGTTGATTTTCTTGTGGAGTATCTTAGTGGTGTTCTCTGTATTTCCTGAATTTGAATGTTGGCCTGTCTCACTATGCTGGGGAAGTTCTGGATAATATCCTTAAATGTGTTTTCCAACTTGGTTCCATTCTACCTATCTCTTTCAGGTACTCCAATCAATCGTAGGTTCAGTCTTTATACATAGTCAAATATTTCTTGGACGTTTTCTTGTTCATTTCTTTTCATTCTTTTTTCTCTAATCTTGTCTGCATGCCTTATTTTAGCAAGATTGTCTTCGAACTCTGATATCCTTCCTCCCTCTTGATCAATTAGGCTATTGATACTTGTGTATGCTTCACGAAGTTCTCATGCTGTGTTTTTCAGCTTTATCAGGTCATTTATGTTCCTCTCTAAACTGGTTATTCTAGTTAGCAGCTCTTGTAACCTTTTATCAAGGTTCTTAGCTTCTTTGCATTGGCTTAGGACATGCTCCTTTAGCTCAGCAGTTTGTTGTTACCCACCTTCTGAAGCCTACTTCTTTCAGTTTGTCTATTTCATTCTCTGTCCAGTTTTGCACTCTTGCTGGAGAGGTGTTGCACCCATTAGGAGGAGAAGAGGCATTCTGGGTTTTCAGTGTTTTTGTGCTGGCTTTTCCTCATCTTTGTGGATTTATCTATCTTTGATCTTTGAGGCTGATGATCTTTGGATGGGGTTTATGTGTGTGTTGGGTGGTTCTTTTCTGTTGATGTTGTTGTTGCTTTCTGGGTTTGTTGTTGTTATTTTGTTTTTTTCCCCCTAATAGGTTTCTCTTCTGCAGGTCTGCTGCAGTTTGCTAGAGGTCCCCTTCAGACCCTGTTTGCCTGGGTATCATCAGTGGAGGCTGCGGAACAGCAGATTACTGCCTGCTCTTTCCTCTGGAAGCTTCGGGACACCAGCCTGATGCCACTCGGAGCTCTCCTGTATGAGGTGTCTGTTAACCCCTGTTGGGAGGTCTCTCTCAGTCAGGAGGCACAGGGGTCAGGGACCTGCTTGAGGAGGCAGTCTGTCCCTTAGCAGAGCTGGTGCCCTGTGCTGGGAGTATCCTGCTTGTCAGGATCAGCCACTCTCTTTAGAGCTGGCAGGCAGGAAAGATTAAGTCCACTGAACCTGCTACCACAGCTTCCCCTCCCCCCAGGTGCTCTGTCCCAGGGAGATCAGAGTTTTGTCTGTTAGACCCTGATGGGAGCTGCCAGATTTCCTGCAGAGATGCCCTTCCCAGTGAGGAGGAATCTAGAGGAGCAGTCTGGCTGCAGCTGCTTTGCTGCTCTGTGGTGAATATTGCCCAGTCCAAACCTCCCAGTCTCCTTAGCGCTGTAAGGGGAAAACTGCCTACTAAAGTTATGGGAATGATCGTCACCCCTCCCCTTATGAAACTTGATCATCCTAGGCCAACTCCAGAGTGCTGTGCTGGTAGTGAGAATTTCAAGCCAGTGTTTCTTGGCTTGCTGGGCTCCGTGGGAGTGGGACCCATTGAACGAGACTGCTTGGCTCCCTGGCTTCAGCCTCCTTTCCAGGGGAGTGGATGGTTCTCCTTTCTCACTGGAGTTCCAGATGCCACTGGAGTAGGATAAAACTCCTGCAGCTCAGTGCCTGCCCCGGTTTTGTGCTTGAAACTCAGGGCTCTGATGCTGTAGGCACATGAGGGAATCTCCTGATCCACAGACTGCAGAAATCCGTGGGAAAAGCATAGTATCCCAGGCAGGTAGCATAGTCCCTCACCACTTCCCTTGGCTGGGGAGGAAGGTCCCCTGGCTCTGTGCACTTCCCAGGTGAAGTGACGCCCCACCCTGCTTCTACTCACTCTCTGTGGGTCGCTTCCACTGCCTAACCAGTCCCAGTGGGATGAACTGGGTACCTCAGTTGGAAATGCAGAAATCACTCACTTTTCTGCATTGGTCTTGCTGGGAGCTGCAGACTGGAGTTGTTTCTATTTGGCCATCTTGGCCCCTCCCCTGATCAGTTGATTTTTAACAAAGGTGGAAAGGCAATTGAATGGAGAAAAGATAGTGTCTTCAGTAAATGGTATTGGAAAAACTAGACATCCATAAGCAAAAATAAATAAATAAATAAAAATGCACCTCATACCTTATAGAAATAAGTCAAAGTGGATCACAGATCTAAATGTAACACATAAAACTATAAAACATGTAGAATAATAGAAAGGAGGAAATCTTCAGGACCTAGAGTCTGGCAAAAATGTCTTAGATATGTCACCAAAAGCCTGATCCATAAAAGAAATAAGAATAAAATTGACTTTATTAAAATGAAAACTCTTACTTTGCAAAATCTTTGTTAAAGAGAATAAAAAGTCAAGTGACAGACCTGAAGAAAATATTCGTCAATCACATATCCAACAAAGAACTTCTATCTAAAACACGTAATGAACTTTCAAAACACAACATTGAAAAAGAAACAAATTAGAACATGGACAAAGGACATGAACAGACATTTTACCAAAGAGGATCTATGGGTGGAAAGTATGCACATGAAAAATGTTCAATATCATTAGCCATTTAGGGAAGTGCTGACAGTGATGAGATAAGATTGCACAGATATTAGAATGGCTAAAATAAAAATATTGATCATACCAATGCAAGGATGCAGAGAAACTGGAACTCTCATAAATTACTGATGGGAATGCAAAGTGGTACTTCAACTCAGGTAAATAATTTGGATTTAAAAAAATTGAACATGTCCTTTTCATATGACCCAGCAGTCCCACTCCTAGGTGTTTTATTTAGAGAAATGAAAACTTAAGATTATACAATAAACTGTACATTGTTTATAGCAGCACTTTTATTAATAAATAAAGAGTATGAACAACTCAAATGTCCTTCCATAGGTGACTAGATAAACTTTGTTACATCCATACTATGAAATACTATTCAGGAACAAATTGGAATAAGCTATTGATACACACAAGTTGGATGATTCTAAAAGGCATTATGCTCAGTAAAAGAATGCCAGTCTCAAAATGTCACATACTCTATGTTTGGTTTTGTATGACAGTCTTGAAAAGATAAAGTTATAGTGACTGACGGCAGATTACTGGTAGCCAAAAATTAAGGGTGGGGGAAGGTATGACTACAAAAGGATAGCACAAAGGAATTTTGGAGGTGGTGGAAAAGTACTGTATCCTAATGAGGCAGTGGTTATGTGAATCTATACATATGTTAAAATTCATAGAACTATATATGAAAAAAGACTTAATTTTTAAAATAAAAATTTCAAAGGCTGAAAATAATTGGAGGACTTAATGGATTTCTTAGCAAAGGAAAGAAACTATTACTCAAGAGGCCTTTGACTTTTGGCCCTGCTATATACCACAAGCATTTTGAGTAAAGACTGAGTAATCAGAAGAATGTCAATCTGCTTTGTTCTGCCTGAGGTGGGTCACTTGCATACATTAAGAGCTACTAACTTGTACACCTGAAGTTTCTGGCCCTGCTTTCACATTTCCCCAGGAATGTAAGGGGAGACTGGGCAGGAGGCTCTTGTGGCTTTAAGGATCCTACTTGGTTTGTCTTTCCTCATTTTCTCTGCTCTATCCTTCAGTTTATAGGTAGGACTTTCCTGTACTATTCATACCCAGAACTGTCCTGAAGATAATGTCCATTAGTGTAAATCTAAAAGAATGTGGGTAATTTATTTATAGGTGCCCTCATTACCGTTTTATCACCTCCAGGTCTATTGTGTTCTCTCTGCTAGAAAAACAATTATTTCTATAGTCCTTGACTCTTCTCCTGAATAAGATCAGGACAAGATCAGTGTAGGGAAATGATGAGTGTGACGGAGTTTGGAAATAGGTGAATCAACTCTGAAGCTGTTGCAATCAACCCAGAGAGTGGGCTTAAGACCTTAACTATGGCAGTGATGGCATGAATATTAAAGAAGGGCTGGCCTTGGCAGATACTTCAGAGAGAGAAACTATAGAAGTTATACTATTTGTATATGCATTCATCAGTAACCCCAATTCCCTCCCCCTTACTGTCTGCAATTTCAGGCTTGCTGGGATTATGAACAGGGCATATGGGCTAGCTGTAAATCCAATCAGTGAAAGCTAGAAATCTGTCATCTATCCCTGATTGGCTTCAGATTTGGTGAGCACAGAGATATCCATTCTGGCTTTACCAGGGCAGTACCTCTGATTTTCAGAGCCAGTTCTTCCTTAAGAGTGTCTAAATACCTATACCCTGCTTTTCTATACTTCTGTTTTTGCTGTGAGACACAGTAGTGATTAATTTTTTAAGGCAGTGGTTCTTAAATTTTGCTGCTTGTTGGAATTACCTGTTGATCTTCAGAAAATACTAATGTCTGGGTCTTACCCCGCAGACATTCTGATTTAATGTATATGGAGTGTGACACAAGTGTCAGAAAATTTTAAAGTTTTCATGTTAAAATATCCATAAAATTTTGGAAACTACCACTTTAAGAACTTCTGTATAATTATTACTGGCAACATAGCTTGGATGGAAAATGTATTCTGGGAGAAAAACCAGAACTGACTCCTTGACAAGCCAATGCATTAGTCGTGGTATTGATACTTTCTAAATGAATGATCCAAATGAAAGGACAAGGTTTGCTGAAGGAAGATTGTGTACCTCACCAGCATAAGAGATTGGCCATCATGAGTGAACTATGGTTTATGTGATAGAGAAATGTAAATGACCAGATTTGTATTTTAAGTGGAGTCTTTAGAAGTATTATTGAAGATGGAACCGAGGACTAGAGAGAAGATTATTAGAATGGTCTGATCAGGGAGTGAGGATGTGGGAGTGCAAATAAGAAAGAGAGATTGGATTGCTTGGCAGACCCTGTCTTCATGTCATTCACTCATCTATCCACAAGGGTAGCAGAGGTGGAAGAGCAGACAGATGTGGCAATATGGTGATAAGGTGAACCCTACACAGGTCTGCTCACCACAAGGAGGCAGAAAGCAGGAAAAGCAGAAAGTGCCAAAGGAGAGGATATACAAGATGTCTTAATGAGGAGTTACTGATCCAGTCATGGCCAGTGTGAGTAGCAGCACTTGCTCCCTGTGGGAGAGCATTAGTCTACTCTTTATGGGGTTGCAGACTGGATAGGGAAAAGTGTAGGAGAGCAGCAAATAGGATGATGATATTATGTCTCTTTGAAATCCCTATGTATATTGGGCAGAGGACAAGGTATAGGACTGGCATACTGGGCAGTATGGTTGCTGTCCTTGAAGGCCTAGGAAAATTCTCTTGACATGAATAGAGGAAGTTGAGTGAAGAAGAAGTAGGGGAACCCTCTGGTAGTTTCTCTTTAATCTCTGAGTGAAAGACCTTTTTTTTTTCCCTCTGCTGTGGCCGGAATCTATTTCCAGAGGATAGCAGTATCATATGTTAATTAATGACAATAATTCTGGAGCCAGGCTATTAAGAGTTATATCCTAGCTTCCCTAATTCCTAGCATGCAAGGCTTTGGGAAATTTTTTAACTTTTCTGTGCTTCAGTTTCTTCATCTTAAAACTTGGATGATTGTACCCACCTTATGGGATTCTGTGCAGGTTAAATCAATTTATTTCTGTAAATTACCTATAATACTCCATAAATGCCAATGATTACTATTACTATCAATTGCAGAAATTCTACTCAGGATTTAAGGCTTTTATTCTCATTGTTTAGGCAACACTGTCTCACATGTCTGAATGCTGTGCTGCACTGTTGACTGTCACTGTTGGGGATATTGGAAGATCACAAGAAACTCCTGATCCTGAATACTGGCCTGAGCCTCTTTTGGAAGAGGCCTTCCAGAACCCTACTCTTGCTAGAACTGAATGCCAGAGCTGTGTAATGGGGACATCCTGTTGTGAACTTATGTCCTTTCTGGACAAATGTATTCAATTTGAGGCAGCATGCCCAATGGTTAGCCACTCAACCTCTGAACCCAAACCCCCAGCTCTACTGCTTAATAGCTATATAACCTTGAGAAAATTCATTAATATTCCTGTACTTCAATTTTATCATGTATAAAATAAGGATAATAATTTTACATGTCTTATGGGGTTGTTATGATGATTAAATGGGTTAACATTTCTTAAAAATACTTGAACAGTGCCTGATACATCGTAAATGCATATATATGTGTTTTTAAAAATAGACAATTCTATACCATTAAATGTTAACCTGGCTTTGATGCAGCTAGTTGATCAAATAATCTAAATCTTTGTAATTGGATAGTAATAGAAAAGAAGGAAGAGAAAGAGAATATGCATGTTTACAAAAGCAAAGGCCTAGGCTTTGGATGTGGTGAGGACAGACATCTCTGAGATGTCCTTAATTTTATCCACTTCCATTGAATGTTATTTGCATTCACCTCTTGTGCAAAATAAGAACCAAAAGGGAGTCTTCCTTATCTCCCTTTCCTCTACATCCATACATAATGTCTATTGTGCCCCCAAGAGCTCTTCTAAGTGTCTAGAACACCACAATAATCAAAGAGACATGATTTTTCCATCACAGAGCTACATTCAGATGGTAAACACACTGAGGTTTTAAAGAGATAATTTTAGTGGCTTGTTTAATGTGGCTTAATCTGAAGGGACACAGTAAAACCAGAGGAGGTTAATATCCCAGCACCTAACCTATATAGGCAGAAACATCCAAATATAGATGGAAGGAAAATTGACATGAACTAGGCCATGCTAGCAGGAAAAGATGAGAAGGATCAGATTTTAAGATAGAAGCACAGTAGCAGTATGAACCTACAGGATTTGGCAGGAGTTTGGATGTATTTGAGCATATGTATATAAGGGTACTTTCTGACCAAATAAGGGGATAGTAAGGCCATTAACAAAGAGAAGGGAAGGGGAGGAGAAGAAGGGAAAAAACACTCTTTTGTGTGCTATAATTGCTGTTTGAAATGAATTACTACTGAGAGGGGATTTCCACAAAATGTTTCTGGGATTTTTTGGAACCAGGGTCTTTATTTGGGCAACCCTGCACCTACTGCCTGCATCATCGAGCCTACCCTCTGCTGGTGTGTGCTGAAGATTACATGATCAAGGCTCTTAAGTGTGTGATGGAAGGTGCTCAATGGGAATTGCATCCTTCCAAATGGAGACTGCCAGGGAAAAGTTTTCTGCATGCTAAGGTGATTTCTCAGAGCTGAGACCAAGTGCATGGGGGTCTGTGATCAATGCCATGTGGGAGCTGCTCCTTACAGTTGACAGATAGCCAGGGTGTCCTCAGATGGAGTTTATGAAACCTGAAGTTTAGCAAAACATTTCATATAATGATCATATTAATTTCTCAAATTGTTTTTCTTTTTAACCCAATCTAGTATAGGTGACCGTGCAGACTCTTCAGAAATAGACATTGGCAAACTTTGCTCAGAAAGAGTCTGAAAGACATACAAGCGGCCAAGAAACATGAAAAAATGCCTCACATCACTAATCGTCAGAGAAATGCACATCACAACCACAATGAGATACCACACCAGTCAAAATGGCTTTTATTAAAATTTCAAAAAATAACAGATGTTGGGGAGGCTGTGAAGACAAGGGGACATATGCAATGGTGGTGTGTATATAAATTAGTTCAGCCACTGTGGAGAGCAGTTTGGAGATTTCTCAAAGAACTGAGTTGAACTACTGTTTAACCCAGCAATTCCATTGCTGGGTATATACCCAAAGGAAAATAGATCATTCTTCCACAAGGACACATGCACCTGTACATTCATTGCAGTGCCCATCATAATAGCTTAAACATGGAATAAACCAAGGTGCCCATCAATGGTGGATTGAATTAAAAAAAAGTGGTACAAATACAACATGGAATACTATGCAGCCATGAAAAAGCATGAAATCATGTTGTTTACAGCAACATGAATGCAGCCAGGGGCCATTATCCTAAGCAAACTAATTCCAAAGTATAAGTAATTATACTTATTGTATAAGTAATAATTTATAAATATTTGTTTTTTCCTTGAAAACCAAATACTGCATGTTCTTACTTACAAATGGGAGCTAAACAATTGGGTACCCATGGACATTAACATGGGAGCAACAGACACTGGAGACTACTAGAGGAGGGAGAGAAGGAAGAGGTCAAGGGCTGAAAAACTACCTATTGGGCACTATGCTCACTACTTGGGTGATAGGTTCGGTCATACCCCAAGCCTCAGCATCACACAACTTACCTTTGAAACAAACCTGCACATGTACCCTCTGATTCTAAAATAGAAGTTGAAAAAAGAGCCTCAGTATCCCTTTTACTCATGAAAATGTGTTATGGTAAACCTGAAATATTAAAAGCATTTCCCTTATCTATTGTACATATCTCACTCTTTAAATTTTTAAACAATTATTCTGGATATGTAATAGCTGTACATATATATAGGGTCCATGTGAAATTTTGATACAAGCATACATTGTGTAATGATAAAATAGAGGTAATTGGGATATCCATTACCTCCAGCTTTTACTTTAGTTATAGAAGGTACATAGGTAGGATTGTTACATAAGCATATTGGATCCAGATAGTGAGCATAGTACCCAATAGGTAGTTTTCAACCCACATCCCCCTCCCTCCTTGCACTAGTAGTCCACAGTGCTTATTGTTATCACGTTTATGTCCACATGTGCTCAATGTTTAGCTCCAACATATAAGTTAGAATATACATATTTGGTTTTCTATTCCTGTGTTAATTCAGTCAGGATTATAGCCACCGGCTCCATCCATGTTGCTGCAAAGGACATGATTTTATTCTGTTTTATGGCTATGTAGTATTTCATGATATATTTGTACCACATTTTCATTATCCAATCCACCATTGATGGGCACCTAGGTTTATTCTATGTCTTTGCTATTGTGAATAATAACATGGTGACAAACATATGAGTGCATGTGTGTTTTTGGTATAATGATCTATATTCCTTTGGGTGTATATTCAGCAATGGAATTGCTGGGTGGAATGGTAGCTCTGTTTTTAAGTTCTTTGATAAATCTCCAAACTGCTTTCCACAGAGACTAGACTAATTTACATTTCCACCAACAGTGCATAGGCATTCTCTTGTCTCCACAGCCTCACCAGCATTGTCTTTTGACTTTTTAATAGTAGCCATTCTGAAAGGTGTGAGATAATATCTCATTGTAGTTTTGACTTGCATTTCTCTGAGGATTAGTAATGAGCATTTTTTCATGTTTGTTGGCCGCCTGTATATCTTCTTTTGAGAAGTGTCTCTTCATGTCCTTAGTCTACTTTTTAACAGGGTTATTTTTTTTTTACTTGTTGATTTGCTTAAGTTTCTTAAGGATTCTGGATATTAGACCCTTGTCAGATGCATAGTTTGTCAATATTTTCTCCCATTCTGTAGGTTGTCTGGTTTTTATTGATTTTCTTTCTTTCTTTCTTTCTTTCTTTTTAACTGTTCAGAAGCTCTTTTATTTATTTAGGCCCTACTTGTCAATTTGTTTCTATTGCAATTGCTTTTGGGCACTTGGCCATAAATTCTTTGCCAAAGCCAACGTTAAGAAGGATATTCCCTAGGTTTGCTTCTGGAATTTTTTGTTTGAGATCTTACATTTAAATATTTAATCCATCTTCAGTTAATTTTTGTATATGGTGAAAGGTAAGGATCTACTTTCATTCTTCTGCATATACCTAGCCAGTAACCGCAGCACCATTTACTGAATAGGGAGTCCTCTCCCTATTGCTTGTTTTTGTCAGCTTTGTTGAACATTCCCTCCAGGGCAAGTTCATCTATGTGCTCCAGGTTGGAACTCCCACATCTAGGGGGTCACCTCAGGAGAGCATGCCGAAAGCATGCCCACTTGGCCAGTTTTACAACTTACTTCTGCCCAGGAAGGTGCCAACTCAACTTTCTGGTAGATAAGGCACAAGCTAGCAGGGAACCCCTGCCCTTGCTCATTTCCTCCCCTACCTTATAAAAATGTCTACTTTTTGCTGCAAAGGCAAAACAGCACATTTACAGCAGGACACTTTAAATGTGATACTTCTTCCAAGCTAATTTTAAAATTGAATTTCTTTTTTTGTACCAGTACTCACGCTTGTTCATTGGACACTACATGTGGTAAGCCACTAACCTGTTTTTCGATTGCAATATGGCAGTTCTATTTTTAGCTTTTTGAGGAACTTTCATACCATAAGTGGTTTTAGTAATATACATTCCCACTGGCAGTGTACAAGTGTTCCCTTTTATCCATGCCAGCATCTGTTATTGCCCATTTTTTTATAATAGCCACTTTAACTGGGGTGAGATGATAGCTCATTGTGATTTTAATTTGAATTTCTCTGATGATTAGTGATGTTGAGCATTTTTTCATATACCTGTAGACTATTTTTATGTCATCTTTTGAGCAATGTGAATTCAAGTTCTTTACCCATTTTTAATCAAATTAATTTTTTATTGAGATGTTTGAATTACTTATATATTCCAATTATTAATTCCTTGTTAGATAAGTTGATTGCTAATATTATCTCCTGTTCTGTAGGTCATCTGTTTATTTGTTGATCCTTTTCTTTGCCATGCAGAAGTCATTTAGTTTGCTATGCTTCCATTTGTTGTTTTTTGCTTTGATTACCTATACTTTTGTTGTCTTACTCAAGAAGTGTTTATGCTGACCAATGTCCTGGAGCATTTCTCCAATATTTTCTGTTAGTAATTTCATGGTTTCAGGTCTTAGGTTTAGGTCTTTAATCCATTTAATTTGATTTTTGCTTATGACAGGAGATAGGGATCTAGTTTTATTCTTCTGCATACAGATATTCAGTTTTTTCAACAGTGGTTATTGAAGAGTTTACATTTCCCATTCTTGAGGAGTTTACACGGTTTATTTTTAGAAAACCGAATTTTAACTTTAATTCAGAAGGTACATTGCAGGTTTGTTACATGAGTATATAGGATGATGCTGAAGTTTGGGTTATGAGTAATCCCATTACCCACATACTTAGCATAGTACCCAATAATTAGTTTTCTAATACTTAGCCCTTTATTTCTCTCTCCTCTCAGTAGTCGCAAATTTCTTTTGTTGCTATCTTTATATCTATGAGTACCCAATGATTACACCCTACTTAAAAGTGAGACCATGCGGTATTTGGTTTTATGTTTCTGCATTAATTTGCTTAGGATAATGGCCTCCAGCTGTGTCCATGTTGCGGCAATGGTTGCCTGTGTCTTTTTTGTGGAATGAATTATTTTCTTTTGGATATCCAGCCAGTAATGGGAATGCTGGGTTGAATGATAGTTCTAAGATATTTGACAAAATTCTAAACTGCTTTCCACAATGGCAGAACTAATTTACATTCCCACCAACAGTTTATGAGCATTCCCTTTTCTCTGTAGCCTCACCAGCATTTGTTAGTTTTTGACTTTTTAATAGTAGCCATTCTGACTGTTGTAAGATGGTATCTCATTATGGTTTTGATTTGCATTTTTTGATGATTAGTGATGTGGAGCATGTTTTCATATGTTTGTTGGCTGTTTGTATGTCTTCTTTTGAAAAGTGTTTATGTCTTTTGCCCACTTGTTAATGGGGTTCTTTGTTTTTTGCTTGTTCACTTGTTTAAGTTCATTATAGTTTCTAGATATTAGGCCTTTGTTAGTTTGTGAATATTTTCTCTCATTCTTCAGTTTGTTTAATCTGTAGATTGTTTCTTTTACTGTGCAGATGCTCTTTTTAATTAGGTCACATTTGTCCATTTTTATTTTTGTTGCAACTGCTTTTGAGGAATAAGTCATAAATTTATTTCTAAGACCAATATACAGAATGGTGTTTATAGCATTGTTTATAGAATTCTTATAGTTTAGGTCTTGAGTTCATTTTTGTATACAGTGAAAGGTAGGGATACAGTTTAATTCTTCTACATGTTGATAGCCAGTTATTCCAGAACCATTTATTGAGTAATGAATTCATTCCTCATTGTTTATTTTTGTGAACTTTGTCAAAGACCAGATGGCTGAAGGTGTGCAGCTTTATTTCTAGGTTATTTTGTTCCACTGGTCTATGTGTCTGTTTTTATACCAGTACCATGCTGTTTTGGTTACTGTAGCCTTACAGTATAGTTTGACATTGGGTAATGTGATACCACCAGCTTTTTTTCCTTTATATTAAGATTGTTTTAGCTATTTGGGCTCCTTTTAGGTATTTGGGCTCTTTTTAGGTTTCACACAAATTTTAGAATTTTTTTTAAATTATGTGAAAAATGACATTGGTAGTTTGATAAGAATAATGTTGATTCTGTAAATTGCTTTGGCCAGTATGGTTATTTTAATTATATTGATTTTTCTAGTTTATGAGCATTAAATGTTCTTCCATTTGTTTGTGTCATTTATGATTTATTTCAACATTATTTTGTAAAACTCCTTTTAGTTAAATGTATTCCTAGGGATTTTTTTGTGGTTATTGTAAATGAGATTGCATTTTTGATTTGACTATCAGCTTGAACATTATTAGTATGTAGAAATGCTACTGATATTTGGACATTGCTTTCATGTCTTGAAACTTTGCTGAAGTTGTCAGTTCCAGGAGTCTTTTGGCTGAGCCTTTAGGGTTTTCTAGGTATAGAATCATATCCTTTGTAAAGAGATATAATTTTATCTCTTCTTTTACTATGTGAATGGCTTTTATTTCTTTCTCTGATCTGATTTTTCTGGCTAGCACCTCCAATATTGTATTGAATAGAAATGGTGAGAGTGAGCATTTATGTTTTACTCCAGTTCTCAAGGGGAATCCTTCCAGTTTTTGCCCACTCTGTATGATGTTCACTCTGGGTTTTATTATTTAGATGGCTTTTATTATTTTATGGTATGTTTCTTTGATGTCTAGTCTGTTGAGAATTTTTATCATGAAAAGATGGCAGATTTTATTGAAAGTCCAGAACTTCTTTGTTAGTGTTCTGCCCTAAAAGTCTGTCTAATGCTGTCAGTGGTGTGTTGAGGTCACCCAATTTTATTGTGTGGTTGCCTCAGTCTTTTTGTAGGTCTTGAAGTATTTCTTTTATGAATTTAGGTACTTCAATGTTGGGTGCATATATATTGAGGATATTTATGTCTTCTTGTTGAATTGAAACATTTATCTTTTTTACTGTTGTTGGTTTGAAATCTGTTTTATAAGAATTTATCAGAATAGTGATCCCTGCTTATTTTATTTTCATTTGCATGGTAGATCTTTCTCCCACCCTTTACTTTGAGACTACGTGTGTCATTACATGTGAGATTTGTTCCTAGAAGACAGCAGATGGATGGGTGTTAATTTTTTTATACAATTTGCCCCTCTGTGCCTATTAAGTGGGGGCATTTATATCATTTACATTCAGTGTTAATATTGATATATTAGATTTTGATCCTATCATGAAGTTGTTATGTTGTTGATTTGTTTGTAGTTTCTATTATGTGGTTTCTTTATAGGGTTTGTGGGCTAGGTACTTAATAGGTACTTAATTTAAGTGTTTTTTTTTTTTCTCGGATGTTCTTTGGTTTCCATGTTTAAAACTTCCTTAATGATCTACTGGAAGGCTGGTCTAGTGTTGATAAATTCACTTAGCACTTGCTGATCTGGAAAAGATTGTATTTCTCCTTCACTTATAAAGGTTGGTTTGGTGGGATATGAAATTCTTGGTTGGAATTTCTTTCTTTTAAGGATGTTGAAAGCAGATCTTCAGTCTCTCCTGGCTTGCAAGTTTTCTGCTGAAAAGTCTCCTTTTAGTATAATGGATTTCCCTTTGTACATGATCTGACCTTTTTCTCTGGCTGCCTTTAAGATTTTATTTTTAGGAGTTATCTTGGACAGTTTGGTGACTATATTCCTTGGTGATGTTTGCCTTGTATAGTATCTTGCAAGTTGTATTAGTCCATTTTCACACTGCTAATTAAGACATACCCGAGACTGGGAAGAAATAGTTTAATTGGACTTATAGTTCCACAAGGCTGGGGAGGCCTCAGAATCATGATGGGAGGCAGAAGGCATTCTTACTTGGCAGCAGCAAGAAAAAATGAGGAAGATGCAAAAGTGGAAACCCCTGATAAAACCATCAGATCTCATGAGACATATTCACTACCATGAGAACAGTGTGGGGTTAACCACCCCCATGATTGAAATTATCTCCCACTGGGTTCCTCCCACAACACGTGGGAATTATGGGATTTGAGACAAGATTTGGGTGGGGACACAGAGCAAAACCATCTCATAAGTGTCATCTGGATTTCTTCTATATAGTTGTCTACCTCTCTAGCAAGATTAGGGAAGGTTTTTTGAATTGCTCTCTCAAATATGTTTTCAGAGTGTCAATGTTGTTTACTTTTTCTCCCTTCTCTTTCAGGAATGCCAATAATTAATAGGCTTCATTGCTTTGTATATTTTCATATATCTCAAAGACTTTGTTTCATTTAAATATTTTTTTCTTTATTTTCTGTCTGGGTTAGTTAAAAAAACTGGTCTTCAACCTTTGAAATTCTTTCTTCTGCTTGATTCAGTCTATTGATAAATCTTTGTTCTGTATTTTGAGATTCCCTAAGTGAGTTTTTCAATTCCAGAAGCTCCGACTGATTTTTTTCTTAAGATGTTTATCTCTTTCTTTATTTCCTTGATTGCTCTAGAAATTTTTCATGTTGATTTTCAACGTTGTGTTTGATATTGTTATGTTTCCTTGCAATCCATGCTTGGAGTTCTTTATCTGACATTTCTTAGTTTCCATTTTGATTAGGTAACATTGCTGGAGAGCTATTGCGATTTTTTGGTGGTGTCACTACATTCAGATTTCTTTTAGTTTCTGAATTCTTGTGCTGGGCCTTGGGGGAAACGGGGGGACAAGGTGGGTGAGGCTGCCTACTGGTCCCCCAATGGCAGGCACAGGCACCAGCACCAATGGAGAATCCAGTGGGTGACTGCCAAGTGCCCAGAGATGTGCCTAGGCACGGAGCAGTGAAACTTCTTCATCCCTAAGTTCTCTGCATGGGGATTGTGGTTGACTATACTCTTAATCCAGGACAGTGGGTCCTCTAGATTTTTGGAGATCTGCTGGGATGTGGAGTACAGAGGACACCCCTGCACCACAATTTATGTCCAAGAATGGTAGGGCAACTTAGAGTGCTAGTCTACACAAGTGTTAGAAATGCCGGGAGATCTGCCTACATGTTGAATACAGAGTGTCCCCACTGCACCTCAATCTATGTACAAGAAAGGTGGACTGGGTCAGGCTGTTCATCTGGGTGCAGGGGTTCTCTGAATACCTGGAGATTTCTCTGGGCATGGAGTGGAGAGGGCCCTGCTGCACCACAATCTGTGTCCATGGAGGGTGGGGCATTTCAGGCTGCTGGTGCCAGCAAGTGGGTTCTCTGAATGCCTGGATTTCTCTCTGGGGGTGGAGCAGAGAGGGCCCCACTGCACCACAATCTCAGAGGAACAGACTGGGGCACCCAGCAATGGCACACACAGATTGGTTCCATGTCAACACACTGACTCTGGCTTCAAGTCTCTTTGCCCATGAGAAACTTTAGCTGTAGCAACTCTCCTCCTTCCCCAGGCCTGTGGCAGGAGAGAACACTATTTCATCACCTACTGCTGGAGCATTATTCATGGTTCTTGCTGTGGAGGCCCTTACCCCACTCCAGAGCAGTTCTTCAAGTTCCTGGCCCAAGAGTAAAATTCCTGCATGGCCATGCATCCAGGTCAGCAAAGGATGGCTGACTCTTTATGTGCTTTAATTAAAAATGGCATTCCACTCTCAGTCCTGCATCTGGGAAAACATCTGCACATTTTCGTGGTGTTTTTTCCTCACAGCATCTCCCATCCAAGTTAGCTCCAGGATTTGGGAGGAACAAACTACTCTCCCTCAGCTTGAGTTGCTCAGATCCGCAGTGGAAAAGATGGTAACAGAGGGAGGCTCTCAGCCTCTCTCACGTACTGCAGCTTCACTCAGTTTTATCAGTGTTTACCTGCAGACTGTTTGCCAGCATTCTCTTCCCCAGGATCTGGCGTGTCCTTCATTTTTCCAGTGGAATTTTGTTTTACTCCTTCAATTAAAATTCACAGAGGTGATCTTTATGCACTATCTTGCTATTTCCAAGTGGCTAGGCATGCTAAAATTCTCTAATCTCGTATCTTGGAAAGAAAAATAAAACTTACGTGGTTCTTAAAACAGGGATTATAAGGTATCGGCTTCTCTAGGGCAAGCTTTAGCTTCTGAAGGAAGGAAGTTGTTTTATATTCAGGCATTATATATCCATGAGGGCAAGTCTAGTACTCTCAGGATGCCTTGAAATCTTCTCTAAAATCATCTGGTTTATTCAGTCTTTTATTCCTTTAAAAGTTTTAGTTTTCCTTATGTTTATTGTCTCCTCTTCTCTACCTGTATTGACTACTCAAAAACATTTAGGTGTCTTCCTGTGTCAGATGGGAAGAGTCAGGTGTTTAAGTTTTTAGTTAATATTTTGGCTGGGGATTCAGAGCTTTCACATTCCTATCCTAACTCTCTCTCCTTTTTCCCCATGAGATTTTCAGATAAGCTATACACAGAGGGGTAAGTAAAATAATTTTATTTATACACTCCATTATTGTATGATTCAGTGTTTGCTAACCCCCAGGATGGTGCTCTGAACAGCTGAATTACAGACAATGACCTAGGTTCCAGACCCAAGTGATGGCTCTGCTATTTCTCCGGAAGATAAGAGCAAAGGTATACTGCTCTCTTGTTTGGATCCTATGGTATGTAAGGGGTTCTAAGCTTTTCTACTTTAAGTCCTCTTTTACTCCCAGTTCTGTGAGTTCCTAGACCCACTTCTGGATGCTTACAAGAGTGCATTATGGCAGAATACTAGATAAAGTATGGTCATTCATCAGTGCTCTTTAATTTCTACTTACAATCTCATTCCTAGGATCCATGGATTTTCCTCATCAGGCCCACAACTTTTATTTTTTTCCACAGGTTTGGATAAGAAACCCAGGAGCCTTGGAAGTAAGGAGTAGCAATGAGAAACTCCTTAAACCGTCTACTGCTAAAAGTTGGTGCCTCTGAGTTCACCATATTCTAATCTTTTATTTCTTTCATAAAATAGAAAGACTTCTGAACTAGAAGTCTGGAGTCATTAGTGAAATTCCTAGTAGCAAAACTAGCTACATGAGGCATTTTGTACAGGATGATGTTCTGAGATCTGTGAGTTGATGTACAGATGAAATGCCAGTTTTTATTTTCTCCAGGTGCTCATAGTCTGAAGACAGGTAGAAACAACCATATATCAATCTTTAAACAAGAGATTTCAATGGTGAGTGTACTAATATAAGTCTGGGTATCCCTCATCCAAACCCTCATCTACTGAATACAAGCTATAAAAACTTGCAAACATTTTTTTTTTACCGCAAATCTACTATCTGATAGGAAAACTCATTATAATTATTGCATAAACCAGTGTAAATGTTTAAGTAGTAGGCAGGTTTGGGAGTTAGAGAATATAGAGTTCCCTGAAGTCATAGTTCATTTATTCTCTTAGTGGGTTTTGTTTTGTGCTCCTCTTGTCTAATCATTATTGCTATTATCTTTCCCTTCATTTCCTTGGGATTTTAACCTTAAGGAGTCCTATGTTTTTTCATTCCAGGTGCTTGAAGTAAATCAATATTAAGCAAACAGCTGAGTTTTTGGGCCTAATAATGAAAATTTGCCACATCTGTGCTTTGAAAAACTGTCTGGAGCTGGGGAGTTAATGCAAATTTAAGAGGATGTACAGTGAAATAGAGAGTGGTGGCAAGGTGAACCACTCAGGAGAGGTTTGTAAAATATTCTGATCCATGGACATGGTATATCACACCACTTATTTAGTTATTCTTAATGTCTCAGCAATGTTTTTTAGGTTTTAATATATAGGTCTTGCTCACTTTTTAAATTATTTCTAATTTATAATTTTGATACTACCCTAAATGGTATATTTTAGAACTTTATTTATTTTGAAAGAATTATAGGTTCATGGGAAGTTGCAAATGAAGTACAGAGAGGTATCATATGCCTTTCACATAGTTTCTCAAAATGGTTACCTCTTACCTAGCTTAACTACAGTATCAAAACCAGAAAACAGAAATTGGTACAATATATGTGTGTATGTGTGTCTGTGTGTGTGTAGACATTTTATCTATGTGTATTCTTTTATTTTTTAAACAATTTTTGATGTATAATTGATATACAAAAAGCTGTTCATTTTTAATGTATACAACTTTATGAGTGTGAAGATAAGTATTTACCTATGAAACCGTCAACACAATCTATGGCATAAACATACCCAACATCTCCAAAAACTTCTCCCATCATCTTTATTATTATTAATTTTTATAAGAATGTAACTTAAGATTATCTTCACAAATTTATAAGTATACAATAAAATATTGTTAACTGTAGGCACTATGCTGTACAGTAGATTTCTAGGATTTATTCATCTTGCACAAGTGAAACTTTATACCCATTAGCAGCAACTCCCATTTTCCCCTCACCCAACTTTAGCAATCACCATTCTACTTTCTGCTTCTATGAGTTTGACTACTTTAGACACCTCCCATAAGTGGAATCATGCAGTATTTGTTCTTCTGTGACAGGCTTATTTCACTACCAGTTTATAATGTTTTTCAGTCTATCTCTTTGTATAGCTTGTATAATGGTTTTTCTAGGTGTTACATTATATACACATAATTTATCACAGTCTGCTGGTGGTGTTCATGTCATTCAAATTGCTTTTCTCCTAAAGGTACAAGTTTCATTTCTCACACAGCTTTTAATATCTTTCTTTCTAAAAAATTATTTTTATTAATTTATATTAAACATACATATTTTGGGGGTACAATAGATAATTTAATACATTTATATAATTTGTAAATATCAAGATAGCATAATTGGGATATCCTTCACCTTAAAATTTATCTTTTTATGATAGACACATTCAAATTATTCTCCTCTAGCTTTTCTGAAATATTTAGTAATGTGGGTGTGGTGGCTTATGCCTGTAATCCCAATAATTTGGGAAGCCAAGATGCAAGGATTGCTTGAGGGCAGGAGTTTGAGACCAGCCTGAGCAACAAAACAAGACTGCCATCTTCACAAAAAAATTAAGTATTCAGTGATTTGTGGTGGTGCACACCTTTAGCCTTAGCTACTCAGGAAGCTGAGGTGGGAGGATTACTTGAGCCCAAGAGTTCAAGGCTGCATTGAGCTATGATCAAGCCACTGCACTCCAGCCTAGGTGACAGAGCAAGAGCTTATAAAAAATAATGATATATCATAGATTATTGTAAACTATAGTTACTCGACCAAAGATCTTTTCTTTGTCTTTAGTTTTCAGAATCTAGACTTTAATGTGTCTTGGCATGGATTGCTTTATTTTTTGCTTTTATTATTATTTTTAATTAAAAATTAACCTATAATAATTGTACATATTTATAGGATACAGTGTGGTATTTCGATAGGTGTATACAATGCATAATGATTCAATCAGAGTGATTAACATATCCATCACCTCAAACATTTATCATTTCTTTGTGTTAGGAACATTCAAAATCCATTCTTCTGCAATTTGAAAATACACAATGCATTGTAATTTTTTTTTATTATACTTTAAGTTTTAGGGTACATGTGCACAACATGCAGCTTTGTTACATATGTATACATGTGCCATGTTGGTGTGCTGCACCCATTAACTCATCATTTAACATTAGGTATATCTCCTAATGCTATCCCTCCCCCCTCCCCCCACCCCACGACAGGCCCCGGTGTGTGATGTTCCCCTTCCTGTGTCCATGTGTTCTCATTGTTCAATTCCCACCTATGAGTGAGAACATGTGGTGTTTGGTTTTTTGTCTTTGCGATAGTTTGCTGAGAATGATGGTTTCCATCTTCATCCATGTCCCTACAAAGGACATGAACTCATCATTTTTTATGGCTGCATAGTATTCCAATATACATTGTAAATTATAATCATTCTATAATACTATAGAACACTATAATATATTCCATTCTTTTAGCTGTACTTTTATATCTGTTTGTTAACTTTTGGCTACACCACTCTCTGTTACTTTTTCCCACCTCTTCTAACCACTATTCTACTCTCTACTTCTATGAGAACATTTTCAGCTTCCACATATGAGTGAGAACATGTGGTATGGCATGGATTTATTTGTTTTTTTCCTTTTTTGTGTTTGCTCAACTTAATGAATCTGTAGCTGTGATTTTTTTATTTGCTTCAATATGTTTGTAATTGGTAATTGAAGCTTTTTCATGTTTTTTTTTACAAATCTTTATCTGATAATTTTCACATCACTGTCATTTTGATGTTGGCATCTATTGATTGTCTTTTTTCTTTCTTTTTTTCACACTTTCATTTTTTTAATAAGGAATTTAAGATCCATAGTATCTTAAAGTTTAATGCTCGGAAGAGACACAAATTCAAGGTGATAAAAATATTAATTAGAAGACACATAACATGCCTCAAGTATATCAACACTTGACTCCATAAACAAGGCATAACCATGAAAACAACATTCCCTTTATTTTGGGCTCCCAAAATCAAAAGTAAGATTAGAACTAATTTAATCTATCACAGATATTTAGTATACTCAATAATGCACTAACAATTTCTTTAAAAAAACACTAATATTGTACAATGTTTCTGTGTTTTAGTTTTTCCCACAGCTGTTGAAAATTTCAGCCTTGATTTGAAAGATGACCTGCATGACAGACTATAAGTTGTCAATAGTTATGTTTCTTTGGAAAAGTACAGTTGTGGCATTTACTCATTTTAGCAGATAGCTAAAAGGGAAAAATAAGAAAAAATATACACTGGACCTGCAGTTAAGTTCTTGACAATGCCAAGGATAAAAAACAGATGAAACAACATTTGTTGAAGATGAAAAGGTATTGCATTGGTCTTAATAGATGTTGCCATCTCTGGGTAAGGATGCTGACTGACTAGACTGCAATATAGAGACACTTTTTCATTTCCCTATTGTTCCTAATACAGAATTGTAGAGCTGGAGAGTACCTTCAGTTTTCTAAATCTATTCTCAAACAGGACATCACTGACCTCTTTAGAATCATTCCTCAGTATACATCAATTTATTGAGAACTGCCTAATACTCAAAAGAAATGGAACCCTGAGTTCAGTAAGCTGTGTTCCAAGCAGGAATTATTTTCACTTACCAAAATATCTCCTGTTACCTCAAGGTATCCTTGTGGAGGAATGCTAAATTTTATGTATCAAGTCTAGACCATAGAGTGCTTTGGTGGGAGTATTTTGATTATATACCTCCTACCCATCAGAAGCAGACAGCTAATATTGTGAACTGAGTATTTTTGTCAAAAGCCACAGGGAAGAGACTACAGAAGAATGAGAAAGGTCAAATGGACCTAGTGTGATTGAGTACATGGATCTTGTCTCTTGGAGGTCTGTCGTAAAAGAGAAAGCACACAGAGGTGAAGACACAGATTGTCTTTTTTCATTCAGTTTGAGATACTTCTCTTTTTTGGTATGATGGGTAATTTTTTAAATTTCATTTGAATAATCAGAGGTGTTCCCATCATAATTACAGTAACATGGATTAATGTGTCCCAACCCTAGAGATGAATTTGATTTCCTCATTATGTGTATTATCTTTTTCATCCTCTCAGTATTTGTTTTTTTTCTTCTTTTTTTATTGTACTTTAAGTTCTGGCATACATGTACAGAACGTGCAGGCTTGTTACATAGGTATACACGTGCCATGGTGGTTTGCTGCACCCATCAGCCTGTCATCTACATTAGGTATTTTTCCTAATGCTATCCCTCTTCTAGCCACCACCTCCGGACAGGCCCTGATGTGTGATGTTCCCCTCCCCGTGTCCATTTATTCTCATGGTTCAACTCCCACTTATGAGCGAGAACATGTGGTGTTTGGTTTTCTGTTATTGTGTTAGTTTGCTTAGAATGATGTTTTCCAGCTTCATCCATGTCCCTGCAAAAGACATGAACTATGATGAGTAATTTTTGATAGAAACATGGTCATTGGAAGGAATTTCAAGATGGCCATCTTTATTCAGCTGCAAAGGGTCACTCCCACATACAGAGACTAGGATTTCAGCTAAACTAGCATAATTTGAACAGATCTTTGGAGAAAAAAAAATGTTAAATGTGGATGGAGAATAGATGCAGATGCTGACACTGATGAGGGAGGAAGCTGAGAGCATTACATGTGGTGCCTAAATGTTAGGGCTGGTTCCTAGCCCCAAACAGCTACTGGGGAAGGAGCAAGTGAAGCAACTGAGAGAGTGTTCACCATCACCACGGACCTCTGAGATCCTAGCTGTAGGGGATTCCACATCCTTCCACAAATGTTTGAGCTGGCAGGAGGATCTCCGTGGAGATTAGATAGAGATGGAACTGCAGCAGGCACAAAGCCAGGGACTTTGTATACAGGATAGCTCCAGCAGAGCCTGACCATAAGCATTCATTTTTCAGAGCACTTCATCTCCCTCTGAGAGGATCTGCCCCTAGATAACTGCCAGGGAAAAAGCAAGGCTAGCTTCCCTATGAGACTGGTGCATGTCTGTCCTGCATGCCTGCTGCCAGCCACTCCCAGGGCTCCTGGCTGGCCACCCACAAGAACAAGTTCAGAGTACAGCCCTCTTGCCCAACCTCGGTGCTTTGCTCCATCTGAGTGCATTCCAGCAGGCTGGGAGCCCTCTGAGTTTTACAAAATATCCAGAATTTAAACTCCAGAGTCTGGAGGAGGAAGCCACGAGTAGTTCCTGGTGCCCATGGCTGAAGCCTGTGGATCTGGAGTGCTGAGCCAGGATCTGTGCCCAGCACTCAAGTGGGAGAGGAACAAGCACTCTCCAGAACCTGAGAGAGGTGAGTCATTTAGGTTTGCAGGCTGGTTTGGGAACTAGGCATGCCTCTCTCCATAAGATCACCTGATAAGTGTCTGGCCTATTTCTTTACCAGACTTCTGCTCAAAGGAGCCCTGTGGCTTGAAACTCTTAACAGCAACAAAAAAATTGAGGGCACAGTGCTAGTGATCTGAGGTGGCTCCCTCAAAGCTCAGAAGTGGACCTGGTGAGTAGATCACCTCCCTGTCCCATAGAGCACAGCTTCAAATGCAAAGATGAACAAAGGA
This sequence comes from Pan paniscus, assembly GCF_029289425.2. Taxonomy (NCBI): domain Eukaryota; kingdom Metazoa; phylum Chordata; class Mammalia; order Primates; family Hominidae; genus Pan; species Pan paniscus. The sequence goes on from NC_073272.2 coordinate 75,321,815, forward strand.
GTCACATGACTGAATATGAGCCTATCTACCACCCACTGCTCTCAAGCATCATCTACTGGATTGCAGTCCAAACCACAACACCAAAAAACACTGCTAATTTTACCCTTTGGAAAATCAAGGATAAGAAGTTAACAAAAAACAAAGACTCTGTACAAAGCTTTAATTAGCCTTCTGAAAACTCAAAACGAAGCCAAGTGAGTATACTCAATTTAAACCACAAAAAAAGAACACCAACCCTCCCAGAAGAGAAAGAATCAGCACGAGATCTTTGGCAATTAAAAAAGCCAAAGTGTCCCCTTACCTCCAAATGGGCCCACTTGCTCCCCAGCAATGGTTCTTAAACAGCCCAAAATGTCTCAAATGATACACATGGAATTCAGAATGTGGCTGGCAAGAAAGGTCACCGAAATCCCTGGGAAAAATTGTAACTCAATCCAAGGAAGCCAAGATATCAAGTAAAATGATTCAAGAGCTTAAAGTTGAAAAAGCCATTTTAAGAAAGACCCAAACTGAACTTTTGAGCTGCAAAATTCACTACAAGAATTCTGAACTAGTTTTAAGTCAAAATATTAATGACGATCCTCAGGGCAGCCTCTAAGAAAATAACTCAAAAAATGCATAGTGGAAGAAACAACAAGAGAGTTAAAATTGTATACTAGAAAAATACCTAACACAAAGAATGCAGTAATGACAGAAGATAGTAATGGCAAAACAGAGGAACAAAAAGGAAATACACACAGAAAACAGCGAAATGGCAGGCATATATCCTACTTTATCAATAATTACATTAAATGTGAGTTGATTAATGTTCCAACCAAAAGGCAGAGATTGGCAGAATAATTTTTTTAAAAAACAACGTGATCCAATTATATGCTGTCTACAGAAGACACACTGAGTCAGACACAAATAGGTTGAAAGTAAAAAGATGGGAAAATATATGTCATGCAAACAGTAAAGAAAGCTGGAATGGCTATGCTACTATCAGGCAGAATAGACTGTAAGACAAAAATCATTACTGGAAGCAAAAAAAGAGGCATTTTATAATTATAAAATGATTGCTCCATCAGGAAGACATAACTATAAATGTATGTGCACCTAACACCTAAGCCCCAAAATACATGAAGCAAAAACTAATAGAATTGAAGGGAGAAATAGAAATTCAGTGATAATAGCTGGAGGCTTCAGTACCCCACTTTCAATAATGGATAGAACAACTGGACAGAAGTTCAACAAAGAAATAGAAGACTCAAACAACACTCTATGCCAACTAGACCTCAAAGGCATCTATAGAACACTCTAAACAACAGCAGATACATGTTCTTCTCAAGTATAAATTAGACTACAAATTGAGCCTCAATAAATTTAAAAGATTGAAATCATATAAACTTCTGCAATCACAATGGAATTTTTTTTTTTTTTTTGAGACAGAGTCTCACTCTGTCACCCAGGCTGGAGTGCAGTAGCACAATCTTGGCTCACTGCAACCTCTGCCTCCCAGGTTCAAGCGATTCTTGTGCCTTAGCCACCTGAGTAGCTGGGATTACAGGCATTCACCACCACACCCTACTAATTTTTGTATATTCAGTAGAGACAGGGTTTTGCCATGTTGGCCAGGCTGGTCTTGAACTCCCCGCCTCAAGTGATCTGCCCACCTCGGCCTCCCAAAATGCTGGTATTATAGGTGTGAGCCAACACACCCAGCCATGGGGTGAAATCAATAATCAGTAACAAAAGGAAAATTTGGAAATTCTCAATTGTGTGCAAATTTAAACACACACACACAGACACACCCGTAAATAAGCAATAGGTCAAAGAATAAATCACAAGAGAAATTAGAAATGAATGAAAATGAAAACAAAAATACAATATATCAAAGCTTATGTGGTGTAGTTAAAGCAGTGGTTATAGGGAAATATACAGTTTAAATGCTTATGTTAAAAAATAATTTTATTGCATGTATATTATACCTAAATAAAGCTGATATTAATGAAAAAAAGAATTTCCTAATCTGAAGTATTAACAGCAGAATAAACTAAGCTGAGGACAAAATCTGAGAGCTCAAAGACAAGTTCTTTGAGTCAATTCAATCAGACAAAAATAAAGAGGAAAATGAAGAAAAATGAACGAAATCTCCAAGAACAATGGGATCATGTAAAGAGACCAAATCTACGACTCATTGGCATTCCTGACACAGAAGGGGAGATAATAAGCAACTTGGAAACTATATTTGAGGATATAGTCCATGAAAATTTTTCTAATCTCACTAGAGAGGTTGACATGCAAATCCAAGAAATGAAGAGAACTTAAGCCAGATACTATAAAGGACAACCATCCTCCTCAAGGCCAATGCAAAAGAAAAAATCTTAAAGACAGCTAGAGAGAAGGGGCAGGTCACTTACAGAAGGAACTCCATCAGGCTAGCAGCAGACTTCTCAGCAGAAACTTTACAAGACAAAATATATTGAGAGCCTATTTTCAGAAAATTTTTTGTTTTGCAGTTCATCTTTTTATTTAATAAAATCAGAATATGCACAGCACATGCAGTGCTAGAACCTGAACTAATACAATAAGCAATTACTAAAGCTACGGTGACTTGAGGTTCAATCTTTACATTCGGCAAGTTTAAATCTTTACATGATTTTTGAATCCTTATTAACTGAAAATATTGCTTGCTGATAAAACTGACTGCTCAAATGCTATTGCTGAATCTACAAGTCACTGATTACACCAATACAACAAAGATAACCACATGTTTGAGTATTGCAATGTGCCAGACATTCACTGAAAAAAAAAAAACACACACACATAACTAAACAAAATTCACCCAACAAACATCTGAGAATCTGGACACTTTGTATCAGTGTTCTGAAGTGTTTAATTAATATCTTAAGACAAGTGTATCAAAACCTTGGCAAGATTTAATTTCAAGTCGCCAATTTTGTTTTTACTAACATCAGAAAGGTATGGCTACACTGCCAACGCCAGGCCTGCTTAATTTAACTTAAGAATTTAATATGACTTATTATTAAAAGCTCACATTACCACAAAATACATACTTTCATGCATACGGTGACATTCAACATTCAACTGCCAGTGTTTATGTACTGTCTTTTGGTCAAGTTTCTTTAAAAAAGAAAAAGGAAGAGGGAGGGAGAGAGAGAGAGAGAGAGAGAGGAAGAAAGAAAAGAAAAAAGAAAAATGGAAAGGAAAGGAAAGAGGAAAGGAAAATAAAAGAAAAGATCAGGTCAATATCCCTGATTAACATTGATGCAAAAATCCTCAACAAAATGTTAGCAAATTAAATCCAGCAGTGCTTTATTCCTGGGATACAAGGCTGGTTCAACATGCACAAATCAATAAATATAGTGCCAAAAGACAGTTTGAATATCCAAAGCAATTTTAAGCAAACAAACAACATAAAAAAAGCCAGAGGCATCACATTACCTGACTTCAAACTATATTTGAAGGCTGCAGTAATCAAAACAGCATAGTAGTGATACTAGCCCCTGGTAATGACTATTCTACGTTCTGTCTTTATGAATTTGACTACTCTAAGCATATTAGGCATGTCTGCATGTCTTAACATAAATGCCATAAACTGGGTGGCTTAAACAACATAAATTTGGTGGGTTTGTTTTTTTTTTTTTTTTTTTTAACAGTCCCAGAGGATGGAAGCCTAAAATCAGGGTTGCAGCGTGATTAGGTTCTGGTGAGGGCTCTCTTCTTTGCTTATATATGGCTGCCTTCTCTCTGTGTGCTCACATGGTGTTTCCTCGATGCATGCACATGGAAAGAAAGAGAGCAAGTTCTATTGTATTTCTTCTTACAGGTGGACAAATCCCATTAGATTAGGATTCATACCCCTATAACCTCATTTAGCCTTAGTTACCTCCTAAAAGCCCTATCTTCAAATATTGTCACATTAGGGGTTAGGGCTTCAACATAAGAATTTTGGGGGAATAAAATTCAGCTCATTTTGCTGGGTATCTCATAAACATGGAATTATCAATATTTGTCCTTTTGTGATGGATTTATTTTGGTTAACACAATTTCACCAAGGTTCATAAATATCAGATAGTAGAATTTTCTTCTTTTATAGTGGAATAATCATTTGTGTGTGTGTGTGTGTGTGTGTGTGTGTGTCTGTGTGTGTGTCCAGCACATTTTGTTTATCGATTCATTCATCGATGGATATTTTGGTTGCTTCTACCTTTTGACTATTGTGAATAATGCTGCTATGAACAAGGGAACACAAATAACTATTTGAGTCCCTGCTTTCAATTCTTTAGGGCATACCCCCATAAGTAGAAATGTTGGATGATAAGGTGCTTCTGTGTTTATTTATTTATTTTTTAAACAATCACCACAATGTTTTCCTCAATGGCTGCATTACCTTACATTCCAACCAAGAATGCACAAGAGTTTCAGTTTCTTCACATCCTTACCAACATTTGTTATTTTTTCTTTATTTTCTTTGTAATTGCCATCTTAAAGGATGTAAACTGGTACTCATTGTGGTTGTGATTTGCATTTCTCTGATGGCTAATTATGTTGAGCATGTTTTCACGTACTTGTTTGTTATTTGTGTTATCTTCTTTGGAGAAATGTTTATTCAAGTCCTTTGCCCATTTTTAAATAAGGTTGTTTGTTTTTTGTTGTTGTTTTTCAGTTGTGGGATTTTAAAACACATATTCCAGATGATAATCTATCATTTCCTCTTCTCCGAATGTATGTTCCTCCCACCCACCAAATTCAGACATTGAAATTCTTTTTTTTTTATTTAAGTTTTAGGGTACATGTGCACAGCGTGCAGGTTTGATACATATGTATACATGTGTGATGTTGGTGTGCTGCACCCATTAACTCTTAATTTAACATTAGGTATATCTCCTAATGCTATCCCTCCCCCGTTCCCCCACCACACAACAGGCCCCAGTGTGTGTTGTTCCCCTTCCTGTGTCCATGTGTTCTCATTGTTCAATTCCCACCTATGAGTGAGAACAGCCAGTGTTTGGTTTTTTGTCCTTGTGATAGTTTGCTGAGACTGATGGTTTCCAGCTTCATCCATGTCCCTACAAAGGACATGAACTCATCATTTTTTCTGGCCGCATAGTATTCCATGGTGTCTATGTGCCACATTTTCTAAATCCAGTCTATCATTTTTGGACATTTGGGTTGGTTCCAAGTCTTTCCTGTTGTGAATAGTGCTGCAATTAACATACGTCTGCATGTGCCTTTATAGCAGCATGTTTTATAATCCTTTGGGTATATACCCAGTAATGGGATGGCTGGGTCAAATGGTATTGCTAGTTCTAGATCCCCGAGGAATCGCCACACTGACTTCCACAATGGTTGAACTAGTTTCCAGTCCCACCAACAGTGTAAAAGTGTTCCTATTTCTCCACATCCTCTCCAGCACCTATTGTTTCCTGACTTTTTAATGATTGCCATTCTAACTGGTGTGAGATGATATCTCATCGTGCTTTTGATTTGCATTTCTCTGATGGCCAGTGATAGTGAGCATTTTTTCATGTGTTTTTTGGCTGCATAAATGTCTTCTTTTGAGAAGTGTCTGCTCATATACTTTGCCCACTTTTTAATGGGGTTGTTGTTTTTTTCTTGTAAATTTTTTGGAGTTCATTGTAGATTCTGAATGTTAGCTCTTTGTTGGATGAGTAGATTGCAAAAATTTTTTCCCATTCTGTAGGTTGTCTGTTCCCTCTGATGGTAGTTTCTTTTGCTGTGCAGAAGCTCTTTAGTTTAATTAGATCCCATTTGTCAATTTTGGCTTTTGTTGCCATTGTTTTTGGTGTTTTAGACAAGTAGTCCTTGCCTATGCCTATGTCCTGAATGGTATTGCCTAGGTTTTCTTCTAGGGTTTTTATGGTTTTAGGTCTAACATTTAAGTCTTTAATCCATCTTGAATTAATTTTTCTATAAGGTGTAAGGAAGGGATCCAGTTTCAGCTTTCTACATATGGCTAGCCAGTTTTCCCAGCACCATTTATAAAATAGGGAATCCTTTTCCCATTTCTTGTTTTTGTCAAGTTTGTCAAAGATCAGATAGTTGTAGATATGTGGCATTATTTCTGAGGGCTCTGTGCTGTTCCATTGGTCTATATCTCTGTTTTGGTACCAGAACCGTGCTGTTTTGGTTACTGTAGCCTTGTAGTATAGTTTGAAGTCAGGTAGCGTGATGCCTCCAGCTTTCTTCTTCTGGCTTAGGATTGACTTGGCAATGCAGGCTCCTTTTTGGTTCCATTTGAACTTCAAAGTAGTTTTTTCCAATTCTGTGAAGAAAGTCATTGGTAGCTTGAAGGGGATGGCATTGAATCTGTAAATTACCTTAGGCAGTATGGCCATTTTCACGATATTGATTCTTCCTACCCATGAGTATGGAATGTTCTTCCATTTGTTTGTATCCTCTTTTATTTCATTGAGCAGTGGTTTGTAGTTCTCCTTGAAGAGGTCCTTCACATCCCTTGTAAGTTTGATGCCTAGGTATTTTATTCTCTTTGAAGCAATTGTGAATGGGAGTTCACTCATGATTTGGCTCTCTGTTTGTCTGTTATTGGTGTATAAGAATGCTTGTGATTTTTGCACATTGATTTTGTATCCTGAGACTTTGCTGAAGTTGCTTATCAGCTTAAGGAGATTTTGGGCTGAGATGAAGGGGTTTTCTAGATACAAAATCATGTCATCTGCAAACAGGGACAATTTGACTTCCTCTTTTCCTAATTGAATACCCTTTATTTCCTTCTCCTGCCTCATTGCCCTGGCCAGAACTTCCAACACTGTGTTGAATAGGAGTAGTGAGAGAGGGTATCCGTGTCTTGTCCCAGTTTTCAAAGGGAATGCTTCCAGTTTTTGCCCATTCAGTATGATATTGGCTGTGGGTTTGTCATAGATAGCTCTTATTATTTTGAGATACGTCCCATCAATATCGAATTTTTTGAGAGTTTTTAGTATGAAAGGGTGTTGAATTTTGTCAAAGGCCTTTTCTGCATCTATTGAGATAATCACATGGTTTTTATCGTTGGTTCTGTTTATATGCTGGATTACGTTTATTGATTTGCATATGTTGAACCAGCCTTGCATCCCAGGGATGAAGCCCACTTGATCATGGTGGATAAACATTTTGATGTGCTGCTGGATTTGGTTTGCCAGTATTTTATTGAGGATTTTTACATCAATGTTCATCAGGGATATTGGTCTAAAATTCTCTTTTTGTTGTGTCTCTGCCAGGCTTTGCTATCAGGATGATGCTGGCCTCATAAAATGAGTTAGGGAGGATTCCCTCTTTTTCTGTTGATTGGAATAGTTTCAGAAGGAATGGTACCAGCTCCTCCTTTTACCTCTGGTAGAATTCGGCTATGAATCCATCTGGTCCTGGACTTTTTTTGGTTGATAACCTATTAATTATTGCCTGAATTTCAGAGCCTGTTAATTGGTCTATTCAGAGATTCAACTTCTTCCTGGTTTAGCCTCGGGAGGGTGTATGTGTTGAGGAATTTATCCATTTCTTCTAGATATTCTAGTTTATTTGCTTAGAGGTGTTTATAGTATTCTCTGATGGTAGTTTGTATTTCTGTGGGATCAGTGGCGATATCCTGTTTATCATTTTTTTTGCGTCTATTTGATTCTTCTCTCTTTTCTTCTTTATTAGTGTTGCTAGCAGTCTATCAATTCTGTTGATCTTTTCAAAAAAAAAGCTCCTGGTTTCATTGGTTTTTTGAAGGATTTTTTGTGTCTATTTCCTTCATTTCTGCTATGATCTTAGTTATTTCTTGCCTTCTGCTAGCTTTTGAATGTGTTTGTTCTTGCTTCTCTGGTTCTTTTAATTGTGATGTTAGGGTGTCAATTTTAGATGTTTCCTGCTTTCTCTTGTGGGCATTTAGTGCTATAAATTTCCCTCTACACACTGCTTTGAATGTGTCCCAGAGATTCTGGTGTGTTGTGTCTTTGTTCTTGTTGGTTTCAAAGAACATCTTTATTTCTGCCTTCATTTCGTGTTCTTTTCCATTTGCTGAGGAATGCTTTACTTCCAACTATGTGGTCAATTTTGGAATAGGTGTGGTGTGGTGCTGAAAAGAATGTATATTCTGTTGATTTGGGGTGGGGAGTTCTGCAGATGTCTATTAGGTCCGCTTGGTGCAGAGCTGAGTTCATTTCCTGGATATCCTTGTTAACTTTCTGTCTCGTTGATCTGTCTAATATTGACAGTGGGGTGTTAAAGTCTCCCATTATTATTGTGTGGGAGTCTAAGTCTCTTCGTAGGTCTCTAAGGATTTGCTTTATGAATCTGGGTGCTCCTGTATTGGGTGCATATATAGTTAGGATAGTTAGCTCTTCTTGTTGAATTGATCCCTTTACCATTATGTAATGGCCTCCTTGGTCTCTTTTGATCTTTGTGGGTTTAAAGTCTGTTTTATGAGAGACTAAGATTGAAACCCCTGCCTCTTTTTGTTTTCCATTTGCTTGGTAGATCTTCGTCCATCCCTTTATTTTGAGGCCATGTGTGTCTCCGCACATGAGATGGGTTTCCCGAATACAGCACACTGTTGGGTCTTCACTTTTTATCCAGTTTGCCAGTCTGTGTCTTCTAATTGGAGCATTTAGCCCACTTACATTTAAGGTTAATATTGTTATGTGTGAATTTGATCCTGTCATTACGATGTTAGCTGGTTATTTTGCTCCTTAGTTCATGCAGTTTCTTCCTAGCCTCGATGGTCTTTACAATTTGGCATGTTTTTGCAGTGGCTGGTACCAGTTGTTCCTTTCCATGTTTAGTCCTTCCTTCAGGAGCTCTTTTAGGGCAGGCCTGTTGGTGACAAAATCTCTCAGCATTTGCTTGTCTGTAACGGATTTTATTTCTCCTTCACTTATGAAGCTTAGTTTGGCTGGATATGAAATTCTGGGCTGAAAATTCTTTTCTTTAAGAATGTTGAATATTGGCCCCCACTCTCTTCTGGCTTGTAGAGTTTCTGCTGAGAGATCCGCTGTTACTCTGATGGACTTCCCTTTGTGGGTGACCCGACCTTTCTCTCTGGCTGCCCTTAACATTTTTTCCTTCATTTCAACTTTGATGAATCTGACAGTTATGTGTCTTGGAGTTGCTCTTCTCAAGGAGTATCTTTGTGGCGTTCTCTGTATTTCCTGAATTTGAATGTTGGCCTGCCTTGCTAGATTGGGGAAGTTCTCCTGGATAATATCCTGCAGAGTGTTTTCCAACTTGATTCCATTCTCCCCATCACTTTCAGGTTCACCAATCAGACATAGATTTGGTCTTTTCACATAGTCCCATATTTCTTGGAGGCTTTGTTCATTTCTTTTTATTCTTTTTTCTCTAATCTTCTCTTCTCACTTCATTTCATTCATTTCATCTTCCATCACTAATACCCTTTCTTCCATTTGATCGAATCAGCTACTGAGGCTTGTGCATTCATCACGTGGTTCTCATGCCGTGGTTTTCAGGTCCATCAGGTCCTTTAAGGACTTCTCTGCATTGGTTATTCTAGTTAGACTTTCGTCTAATTGTTTTTCAAGGTTTTCAAATTCTTTGCCATGGGTTTGAACTTCCTCCTTTAGCTAGGAGTAGTTTGATCTTCTGGAGCCTTCTTCTCTCAACTCATCAAAGTCATTCTCCATCCAGCTTTCTTCCGTTGCTGTTGAGGAGCTTTGTTGCTTTGGAGGAGGAGGGGCACTCTGATTTTTAGAGTTTCCAATTTTTCTGCTCTGTTTTTTGCCCATCTTTTTGGTTTTATCTACTTTGATCTTTGATGATGGTGACGTACAGATGGGGTTTTGGTGTGGATGTCCTTTCTTTTTGTTTTCCTTCTAACAGTCAGGACCCTCAGCTGCGGGTCTGTTGAAGTTTTCTGGAGGTCCACTCCAGACCCTGTTTGCCTGAGTATCAGCAGCAGAGCCTGCAGAACAGCAGATATTAGTGAACAGCAAATGTTGCTGCCTGATCGTTCCTCTGGATGTTTTGTCTCCAAAGAGTACCTGGCCGTGTGAGGTGTCAGTCTGCCCCTACTGGTCGGTGCCTCCTAGTTAGGCTACTCGGGGTTCAGGGATCCACTTGAGGAGGCAGTCTGTCCATTCTCACATCTCCAGCTGTGTGCTGGGAGAACCACTGCTCTCTTCAAAGCTGTCAGACAGGGACATTTAAGTCTGCAGAGTTTTCTGTTGCCTTTTGTTTGGCTATACCCTGCCCCCAGAGGTGGAATCTACAGAGGCAGGCAGGCCTCCTCGAGCTGCAGTGGGATCCACCCAGTTCAAGCTTCCAGGCCACTTTGTTTACCTACTCAAGCCTCGGCAATGGGAGGCGCCCCTCCCCCAGCCTCACTGCCACCTTGCAGTTTGATCTCAGACTGCTGTGCTAGCAATGAGTGAGGCTCCATGGGCGTAGGACCCTCTGAGCCATGCACAGCATATAATCTCCTGGTGTGCCGTTTGCTAAGACCATTGGAAAAGTGCGGTATTAGGGTGGGAGTGACCTGATTTTCCAGGTGCCGTTTGTCACCCCTTTCTTTGTCTAGGAAAGGGAATTCCCTGACCTCTTGTGCTTCCTGTGTGAGTTGATGCCTTGCTGTGCTTCAACTCACGCTCCGTGTGCTGCACCCACTGTCCTGCACCCCCTGTCCGACACTCCCCAGTGAGATGAACCTGGTACCTCAGTTGGAAATGCAGAAATCACCCATCTTCTCTGTAGCTCACGCTGGGATCTGTAGACTGGAGCTGTTCCTATTTGGCCATCTTGGCTCCTATATCCAGATGTTGAAATTCTAACCCCCAAGGTGGTAGCATTAACAGGTAAAGCCTTTGGGAGGTGATTAGATCATTAAGGCAGAACCCTCTTGAAAAGGATTAGTGCTTCTATAAAAGAGGCTTGATGGAGCTTATTTGCCCTTTTCGCCATGTGAGGACACAGCAAGAAGGTGCTGTCTGTTGGGAAGCAAGCCCTCACCACACACCAAATCTGCTGGCACCTTGATTCTGAACTTCCCAGGCTCCAGAACTGTGAGAAATAAATTTATGTTTTTTATAAACTACCCAGTTTATGGTATTTTGTCATAGAGGCTGGAACAGACTAAGACATTATGTATATACATATATATTATTTCCAAATATTTTCACCCATTCTGTGGGATGTTATTTTAGTATATTTTAAATTGCTTATTCATGGAGTACATGTGCAGGTTTGTTACATGGGTATATTGTGTGATGCTGAGGTTTGGGCTTCTAATGAGCCAGTGGCCCAAGTAATGAACACAGTACCTGATAGGTAGTTTTTCAACCCTTGCCCCCTCTTATACTTTCCCTCTTTTGGAATCCCCAGTGTTTATTGTTTCCATGTTTGTGTCCATGTATGCCCAATATTTAGCTTCTACTTATAAGTGAGAACATGTGTTACTTTGTTTTCTGTTTTTGCATTACTTTGCTTAGGATAATGGCCTATAGCTGCATCCATGTTGTGCAAAGCACATGATTTTTTTTATGTATGTGTAGTATTCAATGGCGCATATGTACCATGTTTTCTTTATTCAGTCCATCGTCGATGGGCTCTAGGTTGATTCCATGGCTTTGCCATTGTGAATAGTCCTGCAATAAACATATGAATGCAGGTATCTTTTTGAAGAAAGATTTATTTTCTTTTTTGTATATACCCAGTAATGGGATTGCTGTGTTGAATGGTAATTTTATTTTTAGATTTTGAGAAATCTTCAAACTGTTTGCATTTTACTATATTGATAGTGTCTCTTGATACATAAAACTTTTTAATTTTTTTACAGTTCAACTTTTTTTTTTGCTATCCGTGCTTTTGCTGTCATGTTCAAGAAATCATCTCCAAGTCAAATGTCATGACGCCTTTTTTCCTGTGTTTCCTTCTAAGAGTTATATAGCTTTAGCTCTTATGTCTTTGATCAATTTTGAGTTCATTTTTGTATGTGGTGTAATGTAAGATTCAAATTTTTTCTTTTACATTTATGTATCCAGTTTTCCAGCATCATTTGTTAAATGGTGCTTACTTACTACTGCATTGTCTTGGGACCATTGTTAAAAATCATTTGTCTATATGTGCAATGGCTTATTTCTACTCTATTTTATTGCTCTATTTATGTCATTTATGGCCATACCACATTGTTTTGATTACTGTACCTTTGTGGTAAGTTTTGAAATCAGGTTGCAAGAGTATTCCAACTTTATTCTTCTTGTTAAAGATTGTTCCAGCTATTTTGGAATCCCTTGAGATTTTATATGAATTTTAGGATGGTTGTTTGTACTGCTGCAAAAATTGCTTTGGAAATTTGATGAAGATTTCATTTAATCTATAGATGACTTCAGGTAATATTGACATCTTAACAATATTAATTCTTCTCATTTGTGGACATGGAATATCTCTCTATTTGATTATATCTGCTTTAATTTTTTTCACAAATTTTTATTTTTTTTAGTGTACAAGTCCACCTTTTTATTGTTATCCCTAAGTATTTTATTTTTTGAATGCTACTGTAAATAGAGTTGTTTTATTTTCTTTTCAGAGAATGAAAATATATAGAAATGCAAATGATTACTCCAAATTTTCTGAATTTATTAGTTCAAACATGTTTTTGTGGAATCTTTGGGGTGTTCTACATATAAGATTATGTTATATACTAAAGAGATAATTTTGCTTATTTTTTCCAATATGGGTCTTTTAAATGTCCTTTTTCTTGCCTAATTGCTAGGGCTGTAACCCCCAATACTGTGTTGAATAGAAATGGCAAAAGTGTGCATCCTTGTCTTGTTCCTGATCTTATAGGAATGAGTCTTTCACCATTGAGCATTATGTTATTTGTGTGTTCCTCTATTATTAACATTTTTGCATTAGTGTGGCACATTTCTTAAATTTTGTGAGCCAATATTGATACATTATTATTAACTAAAGTACATAGTTTACATTAGGGCTCAATCTGTGTATTGAACATTTTACAGGTTTTCACAAATGTGTAATTACATGTATCTGTCATTAAAGTATCTTACAGAATAGTTTCGCTGGCCTAAAATTCCTTGTGTGACACCTAATTATTTCTTTCACCTATGCTGGAGCTGTTGAAAGACAATATTGTTATTGTCTCTATGGTTTTTCCTTTTTCAAAATGAAATATTTTTAGAATCATACAATGTATAGCCTTTTCAGGCTGGCCTCTTTCTTGTAACAATATTTATTTAAGGTTCATCCATGTCATTTTGTGGCTTAGTGGTAAATTTTTTATTGCTTAATAATATTCCATTGTATTGATGTACTACAGTTTATCCCTTCACCTACTGAAGGATATTTAGGTTGCGTCCATGTTTTAGCAATAATGAATAAAGCTCCTATAAACATTCATGTGCAGGGTTTTATGTGGACATAAAGTTTTAACTCATTTAGGTACATACTAAGGAGTGTGATTGCTAGATTCTGTGTTAAGGATATGTATAGTTTTGTAAGAAACTACAAAAATGTCTTCTGAAGTGACCATAACATTTTACATTTCCACCAGCAATAAATGAGACTTCCAGTTATCCACATTCTAGCTACTATTTGATATTTTATTGTTATGGATTTTAACCAGTCTAGTAAGTGTGTAATGGAATCTAATTGTTTTGATTTTCAGTTCCAAAATTACATGTAAGATTGATCATCTGTTTTATATGCTTATTTGTCATCTGTATATCTTCTTTATTGAGATATATATTTAGGTCTCCACCCCATTTTAAAATTGGGTTGTTTTATTATTCTTCACTTCTAAAAACTATTTGTATATTTTAGATACTATATAAGTGTTTTGCAATGGTTTTCTCCTAGTATGTGGCTTATTTTTTCCTCAAGTATCTTTCATAGAGCAGAAATATAATGAAAACACAGCATATCAAAATTTGATAGATGAAACAGTAAGAGTTTTTTAAAGAAATGTATAGCTTTCATGCCTATATTAAAAAACGAGAAATATTTAAGATCAGTGAAATAAATTTGAATTGTAAGAATCTAGAGAGGGAACCAAAGTGGCCAACTAGATGCAACAAGGAAGAGGTTCCCCACTGACAGTCTAGATCATCAAGAAGACCACCACATTCCAAATAGATCTTTGGAAGAAGGCATTGAGAGTGGATGGTGGGAGGATGCAGACCCTGGGATGCAAAGGGAAGAAGCCTGGAACCCTGCATGGGGTTGCTGAGCACAGGGACACATATCCAGCTCTTAATGACTCCTAGAAAAGGGTGGGTGAGATGGATGTGGAATGGCCTACTCTCACCACGGACTCCCAGAATCCTAGCTGCAGGAAACCACACAGTCACCATGGATATTTGAGATGGCAAAAAGAACTGCCCAGAGAGTTGGCCGAGACAGAACTCCTGTCTACATGGACTCCAGAAGGATTTTTTTTTTATACTTTAAGTTTTAGGGTACATGCGCAGAACATGCAGGTTTGTTACATATGAATACATGTGCCATGTTGGTGTGCTGCACCCATTAACTCATCATTTAACATTAGGTATATCGCCTAATGCTATCCCTGCACCCTCCGCCCACCCCACAACAGGGCCCGGTGTGTGATGTTCCCCTTCCTGTGTCCATGTGTTCTCATTGTTCAATTCCCACCTATGAGTGAGAACATGCGGTGTTTGCTTCTTTGTCCTTGCAATAGTTTGCTGAGAATGATGGTTTGCAGCTTCATCCATGTCCCTACAAAGGACATGAACTCATCATTTTTTATGGCTGCATAGTATTCCATGGTGTATATGTGCCACATTTTCTTAATCCAGTCTATCATTGCTGGACATTTGGGTTGGTTCCAAGTCTTTGTTGTTGTGAATAGTGCTGCAATAAACATACGTGTGCATGTGTCTTTATAGCAGCATGTTTTATAATCCTTTGGGTATATACCCAGTAATGGGATAGCTTGGTCAAATGGTATTTCTAGTTCTAGATCCCCGAGGAATCGCCACACTGACTTCCGCAATGGGTGAACTAGTTTACAGTACCACCAACAGTGTAAAAGTGTTCCTATTTATCCACGTCCTCTCCAGCACCTCTTGTTTCCTTTTTAATGATTGCCATTCTAACTGGTGTGAGATGGTATCTCATTGTGGTTTTGATCTGCAGTTGTCTGATGGCCAGTGATGATGAGCATTTTTTCATGTGTATTTTGGCTGAATAAATGTCTTCTTTTGAGAAGTGTCTGCTCATATACTTTACCCACTTTTTGATGGGGTTGTTTTTTTCTTGTAAATCTGTTGGAGTTCATTGTAGATTCTGGATATTAGCTCTTTGTCAGATGAGTAGATTGCAAAAATTTTCTCCCATTCTGTAGGTTGTCTGTTCCCTCTGATGGTAGTTTCTTTTGCTGTGCAGAAGCTCTTTAGTTTAATTAGATCCTATTTGTCAATTTTGGCTTTTGTTGCCATTGCTTTTGGTGTTTTAGACAAGTAGTCCTTGCCTATGCCTATGTCCTGAATGGTATTGCCTAGGTTTTCTTCTAGGGATTTTATGGTTTTAGGTCTAACATTTAAGTCTTTAATCCACCTTGAATTAATTTTTCTATAAGGTGTAAGGAAGGGATCCAGTTTCAGCTTTGTGCATATGGCTAGCCAGTTTTCCCAGCACCATTTATTATGTAGAGAATCCTTTCCCCATTTCTTGTTTTTGTCAGGTTTGTCAAAAATCAGATAGTTGTAGATATGTGGCATTATTTCTGAGGGCTCTGTTCTGTTCCATTCATTTATATCTCTGTTTTGGTACCAGTACCATGCTGTTTTGGTTACTTTAGCCTTGTAGTATAGTTTGAAGTCAGGTAGCATGATGCCTCCAGCTTTGCTCTTCTGGCTTAGGATTGACTTGGTGATGCGGTCTCCTTTTTGGTTCCATATGAACTTTAAAGTACTTTTTTCCAATTCTGTGAAGAAAGTCACTGGTAGCTTGATGGGGATGGCATTGAATCTAAATTACCTTGGGCAGTATGGCCATTTTCATGATATTGATTCTTCCTACCCATGAGCATGGAATGTTCTTCCATTTGTTTGTATCCTCTTTGATTTCATTGAGCAGTGGTTTGTAGTTCTCCTTGAAGAGATCCTTCATGTCCCTTGTAAATTTGATGCCTAGGTATTTTATTCTCTTTGAAGCAATTGTGAATGGGAGTTCACTCATGATTTGGCTCTCTGTTTGTCTGTTATTGGTGTATAAGAATGCTTGTGATTTTTGCACATTGACTTTGTATCCTGAAACTTTGCTGAAGTTTCATATCAGCTTTAGGAGATTTTGGGCTGAGATGAAGGGGTTTTCTAGATATACAATCATGTCATCTGCAAACAGGGACAATTTGACTTCCTCTTATCCTAATTGAATACCCTTTATTTCCTTCTCCTGCCTCATTGCCCTGGCCAGAACTTCCAACACTATGTTGAATAGGAGTAGTGAGAGAGATTATCCCTGTCTTGTGCCAGTTTTCAAAGGGAATGCTTCTAGTTTTTGTCCATTCAATATGGTATTGGCTGTGGGTTTGTCATAGATAGCTCTTATTATCTTGAGATACGTCCCATCAATCCTGAATTTATTGAGAGTTTTTAGCATGAAGGGGTGTTGAATTTTGTCAAAGGACTTTTCTGCATCTATTGAGATAATCCCATTGTTTTTATCGTTGGTTCTGTTTATATGCCGGATTACGTTTATTGATTTGCGTATGTTGAACCAGCCTTGCATCCCAGGGATGATCCCCACTTGATGATGATGGATAAGTTTTTGATGTGCTGCTGGATTCGGTTTGCCAGTATTTTACCGAGGATTTTTGCATCCATGTTCCTCAGGGATATTGGTCTAAAATTTTGTTTTTTTGTTGTGTCTCTGCCAAGCTTTGCTATCAGGATGATACTGGCCTCATAAAATGAGTTAGGGAGGATTCCCTCTTTTTCTATTGATTGGAATAGTTTCAGAAGGAATGGTACCAGCTCCTCCTTTTACCTCTGGTAGAATTCGGCTGCGAATCCATCTGGTCCTGGACTTTTTTTTTGTTGGTAAGCTATTAATTATTGCCTGAATTTCAGAGCCTGTTAATTGGTCTATTCAGAGATTCAACTTCTTCCTGGTTTAGTCTTGGGAGAGTGTATGTGTCGAGGAATTTATCCATTTCTTCTAGATTTTCTAGTTTATTTGCTTAGAGGTGTTTATAGTATTCTCTGATGGTAGTTTGTATTTCTGTGGGATCGGTGGTGATATCCCCTTTATCATTTTTTATTGTGTCTATTTGATTCTTCTCTCTTTTCCTCTTTATTAGTCTTGATAACGGTCTATCAATTTTGTTGATCTTTTCAAAAACCAGCTCCTGGATTCATTGATTTTCTGAAGGATTTTTTGTGTCTCTATTTCCTTCAGTTCTGCTCTGATCTTAGTTATTTCTTGCCTTCTGCTAGCTTTTGTATGTGTTTGCTCTTGCTTCTCTGGTTCTTTTAATTGTGATGTTAGGATGTCAATTTTAGATCTTTCCTGCTTTCTCTTGTGGGCATTTAATGCTATAAGTTTCCCTCTACACACTGCTTTGAATGTGTCCCAGAGATTCTGGTATGTTGTGTCTTTGTTCTCGTTGGTTTCAAAGAACATCTTTATTTCTGCCTTCATTTTGTTATGTACCCAGTAGTCATTTAGGAGCAGGTTGTTCAGTTTCCATGTAGTTGAGTGGTTTTGAGTGAGTTTCTTAATCCTGAGTTCTAGTTTGATGCACTGTGGTCTGAGAGATAGTTTGTTATAATTTATGTTCTTTTACATTTGCTGAGGAGTGCTTTACTTCCAACTGTGTGGTCAATTTTGGAATAGGTGTGGTGTGGTGCTGAGTAGAATATATATTCTGTAGATTTGTGGTGGAGAGTTCTGTAGATGTGTATTAGGTCCGCTTGGTGCAGAGCTGAGTTCAATTCCTGGATATCCTTGTTGACTTTCTATCTCGTTGATCTGTCTAATGTTGACAGTGTGATGTTAAAATCTCCCATTATTATTGTGTGGGAGTCTAAGTCTCTTCGTAGGTCTCTAAGGGCTTGCTTTATGAATCCGGATCCTCCTGTATTGGGTGCATATATATTTAGAATAGTTAGCTTTTCTTGTTGAATTGATCCCTTTACCATTATGTAATGGCCTTCTTTGTCTCTTTTGATCTTTGTTGGTTTAAAGTCTGTTTTATCAGAGACTAGGATTGCAATTCCTGCCTTTTTTTATTTTCCATTGCTTGGTAGATCTTCCTCCATCCCTTTATTTTGAGCCTATGTGTGTCTCTGCACGTGAGATGTGTTTACTGAATACAGCACACTGATGTGCCCCAGAAGGTTTGGCATGGGAACGGATGCAGTTGTTCATGGTCATGGGTGCTCACATCAGAAGGCTTGCCATACTCTTCTAATGGCTTTAGCTTTTGTTGGCTGCTGCACCTGGACATAACAAGGCTATCGTGCCTGTGAGATGGGTAATGTTCCCCTTTCCGCTGGCCTATCCCAGAGTACGTGCATGTCCACATCTACTTTCTGTCGTGGCCTTGGCTGCTTAGCTGAGGCAGTTGCCAGCAGCCCTGCCCATAAGTCTTTTGCCAGCAGATAATGCCTATTAGCTGGAGTATTTTTACAGGTGGGCCATTACTGGTGCACACTTTCCCACAGACATTCCTCACTGGCATGCACTCCCTGGCTTGCACTCCCGCATAGCCTCCTTCTGCTGCTTCACCAACTTTGATGTGCGTGATGACTTCACTGCCCACTAGTTGCTGGCGTGTGCATGTGGGAATCACTGCTGCCTCGCTGCCACCCCACTTTTGCCAATATGCTCCACCAGAGTGTGTTTGTCAGTGGGCTGGAAACACCTCAGTTCCCCCAGCACAGCAGGTACTTAACCTTGGGGGGTCAGAGAATAAAAGCCACAGGCCTGGTCCCAACACCACAGGGTTAGAGCATGCACCCCAGGAGTGTTTAGTTGAGGTTTGGCAACCTGACATCATGCAGAAATGAAGCCAATTGACAAAATGTGACTTATACCACAGTCAAACACTCAAGGTCATCAAAGAATATAAAAGCAGGAAGCCCCATTTAAAGGAAAACTACAAACATTAAAGGGACTTCAGCCCCCACAGATGAGAAAGAACCAGTGCAAGGACTTCGGAAACTCTAAAATTCAGAGTGCCTTCTTACCTCCAAACAACAAGACCAGGTCCTGAGCAATGGTTGTTAGCCACACTGAAATTATTGAAATGACTGACATAGAATACAGTATCTGAATGGCAACCGAGATCACCAAGATTCAGGAAAAAGTTGAAATTCAATCCAGGAAATCTAAGGAATCCAGTGAAATAATACAAGAGGTGAAAAATGAAATAACCATTTTAAGAAAGAACCAAACTAATCTTCTAGAGCTGAACAACTCTCTACAAGTATTTTATGATATGATTGAAAGTATTTACAGCAGAAAGGGCCAAGCTGAAAAAAGAAACTTAGAGTTGGAATACCAGTTCTTCAAATCCACTCAGACAAAAATGAAAAAGAAAAAATTTTAAAAAATGAACAAAACCTCTGAGAAATATGGGATTATATAAGGAGTTTAAAATTATTGGCATCCCAGAAAAAGAGGGAGAGAGAGCAAGCAATTTGGAAAACATATTTGAAGACATTGTCCATGAAAATTTTCCTATGCTTCTTAGAGAAATTGACATGCAAATTTAGGAAATTTGGAAAACTCCTGTGAGATAATACACAAGACAACCATCCCCAAGACATAGTACAGATCTGCAAGGTCAACGCAAAAGAAAAAATCATTAAAGGCAGTTAGAGAGAAAAGGTAGGTCATGTACAAAGGGAACCCCACCAGGCTAACAGTTGTCCTTTAAGTAGTAAGCTGAGAAATGAGAAGACATTGAGGGCTGTATTAGTCCGTTTCACACTGCTGATGAAGACATACCTGAGACTGGGCAATTTACAAAATAAAAGTGTTTATTGGACTTACAGTTCTACGTGGCTGGGGAGGTTTCACAATCATTGCAGAAGGTGAAAGGCACATCTCACATGGCGGCAGACGATAGCTTGTGTGAGGAAACTCCCCTTTATAAAACCATGAGATCTCTTGAGACATATTCACAATCAAAAGACTAGCATGGGAAAAACCTGCTGCCATGATTCAGTTACCTCCCACTGGCTTTCGCCCTCAAAACTTGGGAATTAAGGGTTACAATTCAAGATGAGATTTGCATGGGGGCACAGCAAAACCGTATTATTCCACCCCCGGCTTCTCCCATATCTCATGCCCTCACACTTGAAAACCAATTATGCCTTCCCAACAGTCACCCAAAGTCTTAACTCATTTCAGCATTAACTCAGAAGTCCACAGTCCAAAGTCTCATCTCAAACAAGGCAAGTCCCTTTAGCCTATGAGCCTGTAGAATCAAAAGCAAGTTAGTTACTTCCTAGACACAGTGGAGTTACAGGCACTGGGTAAATACCTCCCTTCCAAATGGGAGAAATTGGCCAAAACAACGTGGATACAGGCCCCACTCAAGTCTGAAATCCGGCTTACAAGACAAATCTTAAAGCTCCAAAATGATCTTGTTTGACTCATATCTCACATCCAGATCACACTGATGCAAGAGGTGGGTCCTCATGGGTCTTGGGCAGCTCCACCCCTATTGCTTTGCAGGGTACAATCTCTCTCCTGGCTGCTTTCATGAGCTGGCATGAGTGTCTGTGGCTTTTCCAGGTGCATGGTGCAAGCTTTCACTGGATCTACCATTCTGGGGTCTGGAGGACAGTGGCCCACTTCCCACAGCTTTACTAGGCGGTGCCCCAGTAGAGACTCTGTGTGCGGCATCCAACCCATTTCCCTTCCACACTGCTCTAGCAGAGGTTCTCCATGAGGGCCCCTCCCCTGCAGCAAACTTCTGCCTGGGCATTCAGGCATTTCCATACATCCTCTGAAACCTAGGCAGAGGTTCCCAACTTCAATTCTTCTGTGCACCTGCAGACTCAACACCACGTGGAAGGCTTGGGGCTTGCACACTCTGAAGCCATGGCCTGAGCTGTACCATGGCCCCTTTTAGTCAAGGTTGGAGCAGCTGGGATGCAGAGCACCAAGTCCCTGTACTGCACACAGCAGAGGGACCCTGGGCCCAGCCCATGAAACCATTTTTTTCCTCTTGGTTTCTGGGCCTGTTATGGGAGGGGCTGCCACAAAAGACTCTGACATGCCCTGGAGACATTTTCCCCATTGTCTTGGTGATTAACATTCGGCTTCTTGTTATTTATGCAAAATTCTGCAGCAGGCTTGAATTTTTCCTCAGAAAATGGGATTTTCTTTTCTATTGAATTGTCAGGCTGCAAATTTTCTCAATTTATATGCTCTGTTTTTAACCTTTAACCTTTAACACCGCCTAAGTCACCTCTTGTATGCTTTTCTGCTAAGAAATTTGTTCTACTAGACACCCTAAATCATCTCTCTCAAGTTCAAAGTTCCACATATCTCTAGTGTTTGGGCAACATGCCAGCAGTCTCTGCTAAAACGTAATGAGTGTCACCTTTGCTCCTGTTCCCAAATAGTTCCTCATCTCCTTCTGAGACCACCTAAGACTGGAATTCATTGTCCATATTTTTATCAGCATCTTGGTCCAAGCCATTCAACAAGTCTCTAGGAAGTTCCAAACTTTCCTACGTTTTCTTGTCTTCTTCTGAGCCCACCAAACTATTCCAACATCTGCCTGTTGTTACTCAGTTCCAAAGTCACTTCCACATTTTCAGTTATCTTTTCAGCAGCACCCCACTCTACTGGTACCAATTTACTTTATTAGTCAATTTTCATGCTGTTGATAAAGACATACCTGAGACTGAGCAATTTACAAAGGAATGAGGTTCATTGGACTTAACAGTTCCACGTGGCTGGGGAGGCCTCACAGTCATGGCAGAAGGTGAAAGGCATGTCTTACATGGCAGAAGACAAGAGAGCTTGTGTGAGGAAATTTCTTTTTTTAAAACCATCAGATCTCATGAGACATATTCACTATTACTAGAAAAACATGGGAAAGACCTTCCCCTGTGATTCAATTACCTCCCACTTGGCCTTTCCCACAACACGTGGGAATTGTGGGATTTACAATTCAAGATGAGATTTGGGTGAAGGCACAGCCAAATCATATCAGGGGCCTGTGTTGGGCATCCTTAAAGAAAAGAAACTTCAACTAAGAATTTTATATCTAGCCAAACTAAGATGTATAAATGAGGGACAAATAAATTTTTTTCAGACAAGCAAGGACTAAGGGAATTTGTTATCTCCAGACTTGCCTTACAAGAGGTCCTTAAGGAAGTGCTAAAAACAGAAAGGAAAGACCATTACCAGCAACCACAAAAACACACTTAAATACATATCCCACTGACACTATAAAGCAACTCTACAAGCAGGTCTACATAACGTCAGCTAACAACATGATGACAGGATCAAATTCTCACATATCAGTTGGGCACAGCGGCTCACACTTTGGGAGGCTGAGGTGGGCAGATCAGCTGAGGTCAGGAGTTCAAGACCAGCCTGGCCATCATGGCGAAACCCCATCTCTACTAAAAATACAAAAATTAGCTGGACGTCATGGCAGGTGCCCATAATGCTGTCTACTTGGGAGGCTGAGGCAGGAGAATCACTTGAACCCAGGAGGTGGAGGTTGCAGTGAGTTAATGCCCTGCACTCCAGCCTGGGTGACAGACCGAGACTCTGTCTCAAAAAACAAACAATGAGAACACTTGGACACAGGGTGGGGAACATCACACACCGAGGCCTGTCATGAGGTGGGAGGAGGGGGGAAGGATAGCATTAGGAGATATACCTAATGTAAATGACGAGTTAATGGCTGCAGCACACCAACATGTCACCTGTATACATATGTAACAAACTTGCCCGTTGTGCACATGTACCGTAGAACTTAAAGTATAATAATAATAATAATAATAAAGGCTGGGTGCAGTGGCTCACACCTGTAATCCCAGCACTTTGGGAGGCCGAGGCTGGTAGATCACAAGGTCAGGAGTTCAAGACCAGCCTGGCCAATATGGTGAAGCCCCGTCTCTACTAAAAATTCAAAAATTAGCCAGGCATGATGGCACACACCTGTAGTCCCAGCTACTCGGGAGGCTGAGGCAGAAGAATCCCTTGAACCCAGGGGTCAGAGGTTGCAGTGAGCTGAGATGACACCATTGCACTCCAGCCTGGACAACAGAGTGAGACTTTGTCTCAAAATGAAACAAAAAAACACAAATTATCACATATCAATATTAACCTTGAATATAAACAAGCTAATTGGCCCCACTTAAAAGGCAAAGAGTGGCAAGTTGGATAAGGAAGCATGACCTAACTATTTGCTGTCTTTAAGATAACAATCACATATGTAATGACACACATAGGCTCAAATAAAGGGATGGAAAAACATCTATCAAGCAAATGGAAAACAAAAAAGAGCAAGGTTGCTATTCTTATTTCAGACAAAACATAAATTTTACCAATAATGATCAAAAAGGACATAGAAGAGTATTGCATAATGATTAAGGGTTCAATTCAATAAGAAGACATAAGTACCCCAAATGTATATGCAGCCAATCCTGGAGCTCCCAATTCATAAAAGAAGTTCTAAGAGACCTACAAAGAGACTAAGATAATCACACAATAATAGTGGAAGATTTCAACATCCCAATAACAGTGTTAGATTGGACCCAAAATTGCCACTCAACCAAATGGACCTAATGGACATCTACAGAACACTCAACCGAACAACAGCAGAATATACATCTTTCTTATCTGCATTTGGCACATACTCTGAGATCAACCACATGCACAACCAGAAAGAATTCCTCAAGAAATCTTAAAAAACACACAGTGATACCAACCACATTCTCAGACCACCGTGGAAAAAAGAAATCAAGAAATCTCTCAAAACCATGCAATTACATGGAAACGAAACAACTTGCTCCTGAATAAGTTTTGGATAAGCAATGAAATAAAGGCAGACATCAAGAAATTATTTGAAACTAAGGGGAAAAAAAAGCAACATACCTGAATCTTTGGAACATAGGTAAAGCACTGTAAAGAGGAAGGTTTATAGTAATAAGCAGCTACATCAAAAAGTTAGAAAGATATAAAACTAACAACCTAACATCACACCTAGAGGAACTAGAAGAACAAGAGCAAACCAACTCCAAAGCTAGTAGAAGAAAAGAAATAACCAAAATTTGAGCTGAAATGAACAAAATTGATTGTAAAAAGCCATAAAAAGAAATGAAACCAAAAATTCCCGTTTGAAACAATAAATAAGATTGATAGGCCTTTATCTAAACTAATGAAGAAAATAGAAGATTCAAATTTAAAAAAATCAGAAATGACAAAGGTGACATAATGACCAACCCCACAGGAATAAAAATAAAATTCTTGCTCCCAACCAGGGCCTCCAGCCACCCCCACTTATATTCTATGGCCATTAGAATTTTGATTTCTCCCTGAGACGGAGTGCTTAGGGGAGGATTGGGCTGCCAACTTTGCTGTTTAGACGACTCAGCTGTTCTAGACTGTGGGCTTCAGGGAACCCAAGCCAACTGGAGAAGGAAGGGATACCCCAGCACAGTACAGCACAGCTGCTTTACCAAAATGTAGTCAGACTCCTTCTTTAAATGGAACCCTGATTCATTTCTTCTCACTGGGCGGGACCTCCCAACTCTTGCCTCCAGCCATCCCCGACCATATTCTCTGGCCTGACAGATATTTGAATTGTCCCTGGTATGGAGTTCCCAAGGAGAGGGATAGGCCACCATCTTTGCTGCTTGGGTGACACAGCCATTCCAGCCTGTGGGCTTTCAGGAGCCCAAGGTGACTGGGGTAAAAGGGGTACCCCAGCACATCACAGTTTTTCTTTTTTATTATTATTATTATACTTTAAGTTTTAGGGTACATGTGCACAATGTGAAGGTTAGTTACATATGTATACATGTGTCATGCTGGTGTGCTGCACCCATGAACTCGTCATTTAGCATTAGGTATATCTCCTAAAGCTTTCCCTCCCCCATCCCCCCACCCCACAACAGTCCCCAAAGTGTGATGTTCTCCTTCCTGTGTCGATGTGTTCTCACTGCTCAATTCCCACCTATGAGTGAGAATATGCGGTGTTTGGTTTTTTGTTCTTGTGATAGTTTACTGTGAATGATGATTTCCAATTTCATCCGTGTCCCTACAAAGGACATGAACTCATCCTTTTTTATGGCTGCATAGTATTCCATGGTGTATATGTGCCACATTTTCTTAATCCAGTCTATCATTGTTGGACATTTGGGTTGGTTCCAAGTCTTTGATATTGTGAATAGTGCTGCAATAAACGTACGTGTGCATGTGTCTTTATAGCAGCATGATTTATAGTCCTTTGGGTATATACCCAGTAATGGGATGGCTGGGTCAAATGGTATTTCTAGTTCCAGATCCCTGAGGAATCGCCACTCTGATATTCACAATGGTTGAACTAGTTTACAGTCCCACCAACAGTGTAAAAGTGTTCCTGTTTCTCCACATCCTCTCCAGCACCTGTTGTTTCCTGACTTTTTAATGATTGCCATTCTAACTGGTGTGAGATGGTATCTCATTGTGGTTTTGATTTGCATTTCTCTGATGGCCAGTGATGGTGAGCATTTTTTCATGTGTTTTTTGGCTGCATAAATGTCTTCTTTTGAGAAGTGTCTGTTCATGTCCTTTGCCCACTTTTTGATGGGGTTGTTTGTTTTTTTCTTGTAAATTTGTTTGAGTTCATTGTAGTTTCTGGGTATTAGCCCTTTGTCAGATGAGTAGGTTGCGAAAATTTTCTCCCGTTTTGTAGGTTACCTGTTCACTCTGATGGTAGTTTCTTTTGCTGTGCAGAAGCTCTTTAGTTTAATTGGATCCCATTTGTCAATTTTGGCTTTTGTTGCCACTGCTTTTGGTGTTTTAGACAGGAAGTCCTTGCCCATGCCTATGTCCTGAATGGTAATGCCTAGGTTTTCTTCTAGAGTTTTTATGGGGATGGAAGGCTGGTTCAATATATGCAAATCAATAAATGTAATCCAGCATATAAACAGAACCAAAACAAAAACCACATGATTATCTCAATAGATGCAGAAAAGGCCTTTGACAAAATTCAACAACACTTCATGCTAAAAACTCTCAATAAATTAGGTATTGATGGGACGTATCTCAAAATAATAAGAGCTATCTATGACAAACCCACAGCCAATATCATACTGAATGGGCAAAAACTGGAAGCATTCCCTTTAAAAACTGGCACAAGACAGGGATGCCCTCTCTCACCACTCCTATTCAACATAGTGTTAGAAGTTCTGGCCAGGGCAATGAGGCAGGAGAAGGAAATAAAGTGTTTTCAATTAGAAAAAGAGGAAGTCAAATTGTCCCTGTTTGCAGATGACATGATTTTATGTCTAGAAAACACCATTGTCTCAGCCCAAAATCTCCTTAAGCTGATAAGCAACTTCAGCAAAGTCTCAGGATACAAAATCAATGTGCAAAAATCACAAGCATTCTTATACACCAATAACAGACAAACAGAGAGCCAAATCATGAGTGAACTCCGATTCACAGTTGCTTCAAAGAGAATAAAATAGCTAGGAATCCAACTTACAAGGGATGTGAAGGACCTCTTCAATGAGAACTACAAAGTACTGCTCAATGAAATAAAAGAGGATACAAACAAATGGAAGAACATTCCATGCTCATGGGTAGGAAAAATCAGTATCATGAAAATGGCCATACTGCCCAAGGTAATTTATAGTTCAGTGCCATCCCCATCAAGCTACCAATGACTTTCTTCAGAGTATTGGAAAAAACTACTTTAAAGTTCATATGGAACCAAAAAAGAGCCCGCATTGCCAAGTCAATCCTGAGCCAAAAGAACAAAGCTGGAGGCATCACACTACCTGACTTCAAACTACACTACAAGGCTACAGTAACCAAAACAGCATGGTACTGGTACCAAAACAGAGATATAAATGAATGGAACAGAACAGAGCCCTCAGAAATAATGCCACGTATCTACTACTATCTGATCTTTGACAAATCTGAGAAAAACAAGCAATGGGGAAAGGATTCCCTATTTAATAAATGGTGCTGGGAAAACTGGCTACCCAGATGTAGAAAGCTGAAACTGGATCCCTTCCTTACACCTTATACAAAAATTAATTCAAGATGGATTAAAGGCATCACAGCTTTTCTATAAAAGCGTGAACACACAGCTTCCTTAAATGGATTGCTGCTCTGTTTCTCCTCTTTGAGGAGGACTTCACAACCAGAGCCTCCAGCCACTCCCTTCAATGTTCTCTTGCTGACAAAGATATGAAATCTTTCTGGGACAGAGCTCCTAGTGGGAGTGGTGGGCTTCTATCTTTGATGTTTCAGTGACTTATCCATGCCAGCCTTCAGGCTTTAGAGAACCCAAGTTGACTGTGGGTGGAAGTGATACCCCAGCATAACACAGCTGCTCAACAAAAGTGTGGCTAGATTGCTTCTTTCACTTAGTCGCTTTTCTAGTTCCTACTGACTGGATAGAACTCCAACTGGGCTCTTCAGCCACCTCCTACAGGTGTATTTGGGCTGGCAGCAGGTCAGTACGGTCTTGGGACTAAGCTCTCAGAGGAAGGGCCTGGCTGCCACCTTGGCCGTTTTGCAGTCTTCACTGGTGATACCTCCAGGTACTGGAAAATCTGAGGCAACTATGGACTTGAGCAGACCCACAGCAAACTACAGCATCCCTATGAAACGGGGGCAAGACTATTAAAAGAAAAACAACCCCCCAACCCAAAAGTTCCATCCAAAGGTCAGCATCCTCAAAGATCAAAGGTAGATAATCCTACAAAGATGAGAAGGAATCAGCACAAACACTGAAAATTCAAACAGCCAGTGTTCTCTTTTTTCCAAATGACAAAAACACCTTTACAGTAAGGGTTTGGAACTTGGCTGAGGCTGAGATGACTGAAATGACAGAAGTACACTTCAGAATGTAAATAAAAATGAACTTTACTGAGCTAAAGGCGCACATTGTAACCTAATGCAAATAAGCTAAAAATCATAATGAAACAATGCAAAATTTGATAGCCCAAATAGCCAGAATAGAGAAGAACATAACTGACCTGATAGAATTGAAAAACACAATACAAGAACTTCACAATGTAATACAAGTGTTAATAGCAGAATAGACCAAGAGGAGGAAAGAATCTCAGAGCTTGAAGATGATCCTTCTGAAATAAGACAGGCAGACAAGAATAGAGAAAAAAGAACAGAAAGGAATGGGAAAAACCTCTGAGAACTATGGGATTATATAAAAAGACCAAGCCTGCGACTTACTGGGGTACCTGAAAGAGATGTGGAGAATGGAACCAAATTGGAAAACATATTTCAGGATATCATCCATGAGAACTTCCCCAACCTAGCTGGAGAGGCCAAGATTTAAATTCAGGAAATGCAGAGAACCCCAGTAAGACACACCATGAGAAGATAATTCCCAAGACACATAATTATCAGATTCTTCAAGACTGAAATGAAATAAAAAATGTTAAGGGCATCCAGAGAAAAAGAACAGGTCACATACAAATCAAAGCCCTTCAGACTAACAGGAGATTTCTCAGTAGAAACCCTAAAGGCAGAAGTGATTGGTGGCCAATATTCAACATTCTTAAAGAAAGAAATTCCAAACCAGAATTTCATATTCAGTCAAACTGAACTTGAAAAGTGGAGGAGAAATAAGATCCTTTTCAGACAAGCAAATGCTGAGTGAATTCGTTACCACCAGACGTATCTTACAAGAGCTTATGAAGGAAGCACTAAATACAGAAAGGAAAAACTGTTACCAGTCACTCCAAAAACACACACACACAAACAAGTATTTAACGAAAAACTTAATAAAATAGACCACTAGCTAGACTAATAAAGAAGAGAGAAGAATCAAATAAAGACACTCCCAAATTACTAGGGGAATAACACCACTGACTCCACAGAAATACAGACAAGCATCAGAGAATACTATAAATAACTCTATGGACATAAACTAGAAAACCTAGAGGAAATAGATACATTTCTGGACACACACACACTCCCAAGGATGAACCAGGAAGAAATTGATTCCCTGAATAGACCGAGGGTGAGTTCTGAAATTGAGGCAGTAATAATTAGCCTACAAACTAAAAAAATCCTAGGACTAGATGAATTCACAGCTGAATTCTACCACAGGTACAAAGAAAAGCTGGTACCATTTCTACTGAAACTATTCCAAACAATTGAAATGGGTGGGACTGCTTCCCATCTCATTCTATGAGACCAGTGTTATCCTGATACCAAAACCTGGCAGAGATACAAGAAGAAAAGAAAACATCAGGCCAATATCTTTGATGAATATTTATGCAAAAATCCTCAGTAAAATACTAGCAAGCCAAATTCAGCAACACATCAAAAAGGTATCCACTGTGATCAAGTTGGCTTCATCCCTGAGATGCAAGGTTGGTTCATCATGAACAAATCAATAAATGTGATTCATTACATAAACAAAACTAAAGACAAAAACCACATGATTATCTCAATAGATGCAGAAAATACCTTCAATAAAGTTCAATATTTCTTCATGTTAAAAACTCCCAATAAATATAAAGGAACCTACCTCAAAACAATAAGAGCCACACATGACAAACTCACAGGCAATGTCATACTGAATGAGCAAAGGCTGGAATCATTTCCTTTGAAAACCAACACCAGACAAGGATTGCCTTTCTCACCACTCCTTCTCAACATACTATTGGAAGTTCTGGACAGGGCACTCAGGAAAGAGAAACAAATAAATGGTATTCAAATTGGAAGAGAGAAAGTCAAACTATCCTAGTTTGCAGATGGCATTATTTTATATGTAGAAAACCTAATAGTCTCAGCACAAATGCTTTTTAAGCTGAAAAGCAACTTCAGCAAACTCTCACAATACAAAATCAATGGGCAAAAATTGCTAGCATTTCTAGACACCAACAACAGTCAAGCAGATAGCCAAATCATGATTAAATTTCAATTCATAATTGCCACAAAAGAATAAAATAACCAAAAATATGGCTAACAAGGCATGTGAAGGATCTATACAAGGAAAATTACAAACCACTCCTCAAAAAAATCAGAGGTGACACAAACAATTGGAAAAACATTCCATGCTCATAAATTTAAAAAATCAATATTGTTAAAATGGTTATACTGCCCAAAGCAATTTATAAATTTGATGCTATTTCTATTAAAGTAACATTAACATTCATCACAGATCTAGAAGAAAATGGATGCTGTGACTCACGCCTGTAATCCCAGCACTCTGGGAGGCTGAGGCTGATGGATCCCCTGAGGTCAGGAGTTCGAGTCTAGCCTGGCCAACATGGCAAAAACCCATCTCCACTAAAAATACAAAAATCAGCCAGGTGTTGTGGTGCACACCTGTAATTCCAACTATGTGGGAGGCTGAGGCAAGAGAATCGCTTGAACCTGGGAGGTGGAGGTTGCAGTGAGCCAAGATTGCACCACTGCACTACAGCCTGGTCATCAGGGTGAAACTCCATCTCAAAAAAGAAAGAAAACCTAGCAAATATATTTTAAAATGTATATGGAACCAAAAAAGAGCCCCAATAGCCCAGGCAATCCTAGGCAAAAAGAACAAAGCTGGAGGCATCATGCTACCTGACTTCAGACTATACTACAGGACTACAGTAACCAAAACACATGGTACTGCTACAAGAACAGACACATAGACCAGTAGAACAGAATCCAGAAAAAAGACCACATACCTACAATGATCTTGTCTTCAACAAACCTCACAAAAACAAGCAACGAGTCGAAGATTCTCTATTTAATTAGTGGTGCTGGGATACCTAGCTATATGCAAAAAATGGAAACTGGACCCCTACCTTTTACCATATACAAAAATCAACACAAACAAAACTAAAATCTTAAATGGAAAATTTAAAACTATAAAAACCCTGGAAGAAAACCTAGGCAATACCATTTAGATCATAGGGGTGGGTAAGGATTTTATGATGAAGACACCAAAAGCTATTGCAACAAAAGCAAAAATTCACAAATGGGATGTAATTAAAGAGCTTCTGCAGAGAAAAAGAAACTATAAACAGAGTAAACAGACAACCTACAGAATAGGAGATAATCTTTGCAAATTATGCATCTGACAATGGTCTACTATCCATCATCGATAAGAAACTTAAATTTACAAGAAAAGAAAACAAACAACCCCATTAAATAGTGGACAAAGAACATAAATAGACACTTGTTGCAGGAAGTCAGGGACCCTGAATGGAGGGACTGGCTGGAGCCATGGCAGAGGGACATAAATTGTGAAGATTTCATGGACATTTATCAGTTCCTAAATAATACTTTTATAATTTATTATGCCTGTCTTACTTTAATCTCTTAATCCTGTTTTCTTTGTAAGCTGAGGATGTACGTCACCTCAGGACCATTGTGATAGTTGTGTTAACTGTACAAATTGATTGTAAAACGTGTGTTTGAACAATGTGAAATCAATGCACCTTGAAAAGAACAATTACAGTGACTTTCTGGGAACAAGGGAAGACAACCATAAGGTCTCACTGCCTGTGGGATCGGGCAAAATAGAGCCATATTTTTCTTCTTGCAGAGAGCCTATAAACAGATGTGCAAGCAGGGAAGATATCACTAAATTATTTTCCTAGCAAGGAATATTAATAATTAATACCCTGAGGAAGGAATGCATTCCTGGGGGGAGATCTATAAATGGCCGCTCTGGGAGTGTCTGACTCATGCGGTTGAGATAAGGACTGAAATACGCCCTGGTCTCTTGAAGTACCCTCAGGCTTATTAGGGTGGGGAAAAACTCCACCCTGGTAAATTTGTGGTCAGACTGGTTCTCTGCTCTCGAACCCTGTTTTCCTTTGTTTAAGATGTTTATCAAGGCAATACGTGCACAGCTGAACATAGACCCTTATCAGTAGTTCTGATTTTGCCCCTGTCCTGTTTCGTCAGAAGCATGTGATCTTTGTTCTGCCTTTTGCCCTTTGAAACATGTGATCTTTGTGACCTACTCCCTGTTCGTACACCCCCTCCCCTTTTAAAATCCTTAATAAAAACTTGCTGACTCTGCTGCTCATGTGGGCATCACAGTCCTACCGATATGCACCCCCAGAGCCCTAGCTGTTAAATTCCTCTCTTTGTACTCTTTCTCTTTATTTCTCAGCCAGCCAACACTTATGGAAAATAGAACCTAGGCTGAAATATTGGGGGCGGGTTCCCCCGATAGTCCTTTTCACGATATTGATTCTACCCATCCATGATCATGGGATGTGTTTCCATTAGTTTGTGTCATTTATGATTTCTTCCAGCAGTATTTTGTAACTTTCCTTGAGAGATTTTTGACATCCTTGGTTAAGTATATTCCAAAGTTTGTTTCTTTGTTTGTTTGTTTTTGCAGCTATTGTAAAGGGGGTTGAGTTCTTAATTTGATTCTCAGCTTGGTTGCTGTTGGTGTATAGCAGAGCTTCTGATTTCTGTACATTAATTTTGTATCCTGAGACTTTGATGAGTTCATTTATCAGTTTGAGGAGCTTTTTGGATGAGTCATTAGGGTCTTTTTTAGTTGTACAATCATATCATCAGCAAACAGCAACAGTTTGACTTCCTGTTTACTGATTTGGATGCCCTTGATTTCTTTTTCTTGTCTGATTGCTCAGGCTAGAACATCCAGTACTATGTATAATAGAAGTGGCAAAAGTGGGAATCCTTGTTTTGTTTTAGTTCTCAGAGGGAATGCTTCCAACTTTCCCCCATTCAGTATTATGTTGGCTGTTGGTTTGTCATAGATGGCTTTTATTACCTTGAGGTATGTACCTTGCATGCTGATTTTGCTGAGGGTTTTAATGATAAAGGGATGCTGGATTTTGTCAAATGCTTTTTCTATATCTATTTAGTGTTCATGTGACTTTTGTTTTTAAATGTGATTAGGTGTTTTATCACATTTATTGACTTGTTAAACCATATGTTAAAACTTGTTAAAGCATATGTTGATTTATCACTGCATCACTGATATGAAACTCACTTGATCATGGTGGATTATCTTTTTGATATGCTGTTGGACTTGGTTAGCTAGTATTTTGTTGATAATTTTAGCATCTATGTTCATCAGAGTTATTGGTCTGTAGTTTCCTTTTTTTGTTATATCCTTTCCTGGTTTGGTATTAGGGTGATACTGGCTTCATAGAATGATTTAGGGAGGATTTCCCCTTTCTCTATTTTGCGGAATAGCATCAATAGAATTAGTACCAATTCTTCTTTGAATGTCTGATAAAATTCAGCTCTGAATCTGACTTTTCCTGGACTTTTTTTTTCATGTCGTTGGTAATTTTTAACTTACCATTTCAATCTTGTTGCTTGCTATTGGTCTGTTCAGGCTTTCTTTTTTTCTAATTTAAGTTAGGAAGGCTGTATCTTTCCCTGAGTTTATTTATCTCCTCCAGGTATTTTAGTTTATGCACATAAAGCTTTTCACAGTGGCATTGAATAATCTTTTTGTTTTTCTATGGTGTCTGCTGTAATATCTCCTATTTCATTTTTAATAGAGCTTATTTGGATCTTCTTTTCTTGGGTAATCTAATGGTCTATCAATTTTATTTCTCTTTTCAATGAACCAGCAATTTGTTTCATTTATCTTTTGAATTTTTTGTTTTAATTTCATTTAGTTCTGCTCTGTTCTTTGTTATTTCCTTTCTTCTGCTGGGTTTGTGTTTGGTTTGTTCTTGTTGCTCTAGTTTCTTGGTTGTCTATTTGTCTTTTTTTCAGACTTTTTGATGAAGACATTTAAGATTATGAACTTTTTTCTTAGCACTGCCTTTGCCGTATCCCAGAGGTTTTGATAGGTTGTGTCATTATTATAGTTCAGTTCAAAGAAATTTTAAATTTTTATCTTGATTTTATTGTTTACCCAGTGATTATTCAGGAACAGGTTATTTAATTTTGAGGTGTTTGCATGGTTTTGAAGGTTCCTTTTTGCATTGATTTCCAATTTTATTTTCCTGTGGTCTGAGAGAGTACTTGATAGAATTTCACTTTTTTTAAATTTATTGAGACTTTTCCTTTTTTAATTTTTTTTTTATTTTTTGTATTTTTTTTATTGTACTTTAAGTTTTAGGGTACATGTGCACAATGTGCAGGTTTGTTACATATGTATACCTGTGCCATGTTGGTGTGCTGCACCCCTTAACTCGTCATTTAACATTAGGTATATCTCCTAATGCTATCCCTCCCACCTCCCCCCACCCCACAACAGGACCCAGTGTGTGATGTTCCCCTTCCTGTGTCCATGTGTTCTCATTGTTCAATTTCCACCTATGAGTGAGAACATGCAGTGTTTGGTTCTTTGTCCTTGCGATAGTTTGCTGAGAATAATGGTTTCCAGCTTCATCCATGTCCCTACAAAGGACATGAACTCACCTTTTTTATGGCTGCATAGTATTCCATGGTGTATATGTGCCACATTTTCTTAATCCAGTCTATCATTATTGGACATTTGGGTAGGTTCCAAGTCTTTGCTATTGTGAGTAGTGCTGCAATAAACACACGTGTGCATGTGTCTTTATAGCAGCATGATTTATAATCCTTTGGGTATATACCCAGTAATGGGATGACTGGGTCAAATGGTATTTCTAGTTCTAGATCCCTGAGGAATCGCCACACTGACCTCCACAATGGGTGAACTAGTTTACAGTCCCACCAACAGTGTAAAAGTGTTCTTATTTCTCCACATCCTCTCCAGCACCTGTTGTTTCCTGACTTTTTAATGGTCACCATTCTAACTGGTGCGAGATGGTACTCACTGTGGTTTTGATTTGCATTTCTCTGATGGCCAGTGATGATGAGCATTTCTTCATGTGTCTTTTGGCTGCATAAATGTCTTCTTTTGAGAAGTGTCTATTCATATCCTTCACCCACTTTTTGATGGGGTTGTTTGTTTTTTTCTTGTAAATTTGTTTGAGTTCATTGTAGATTCTGGACATTAGCCCTTTGTCAGACCTAAAACCATAAAAACCCTAGAAGACAACCTAGGCAATATCATTCAGGACATAGGCATGTGCAAGGAATTCATGACTAAAACACAAAAAGCAATGGCAACAAAAGCCAAAATTGACAAATGGGATCTAATTAAACTAAAGAGCTTCTGCACAGCAAAAGAAACTAGCATCAGAGTGAACAGGCAACCTACAGAATGGGAGAAAATTTTTGCTATCTGGTCATCTGATAAATTTATTGAGACTTTTCTTGTGGCCTACCATATGGTCTATCTTGGAGAAAGTTTCATGCGCTGATGAATAGAATGCATATTCTGTGGTTGTTGGGTAGAATGTTCTGTAAATATCTGTTAAGTTTTTTTGTTCTAGGTTGCAGTTTAAATAAATTCTTTGTTGACTTTCTGTTTTGGTGACCTGTCTAATGCTGTCAGTGGAGTATTGAAGTTCTCCACTATCATTATGTTGCCATATATCTCATTTGTTAAGTCTAGTAGTTATTGTTTTATACATTTGGGAGCTCCTGTGTTATGTCCATATATATTTTAAATTCTAATATTTTCCTGTTGGACAAGGCTTTTCCTCATCACATAATGTCTCTTTTTGTCTTTTTTGACTGCTGTTGCTTTAAAGTTTGTTTTGTCTGATATGAGAGTAGCTACTGCTCCTTGCTTTTGAAGTTCATTTGTACTGAATGTTTTTTCCACTCCTTTAAGTTCATGAGAGTCCTTATGTATTAGGTGAGTCTCTTGAAGGCAGCAGATAATTGGCTTGTGAATTATTATCCATTCTGTTATTCTGCATCTTTTAAATGGAGCATTTAGGCCATTTACATTGAACATTAGTATTGACATGTGAGGTACTATTCCAAGCATCATTCTATTCATTGCCTGTAACCCTTTTTGTTTTTAATCGTATTTTTGTTTTATAGGTTCTTTGAGATTTATGCTTTAAAGAGGTTCTGTGTTGGTGTGTTTCCAGTTTTTATTTCAAGATTTAGAGCTCCTTTTAGCAGTTCTTGTAGTGCTGGTTTGGTAGTGACAAATTCTCTCACCATTTGCTTGTCTGAAAAAGAGTATATGTTTCCTTTATTTATGAGTCTAACTTTCACTCAATACAAAATACTTGGTGGATAATTTTTATTTTAAGGAGGCTAAAGATTTCCCATATGTTCTTTGAGCTTCTTGTATTTGGATCTTTAGGTCTCCAGCAAGGCTGGGGAAGTTTTCCTTGATTATTCCCCCAAATATATTTTCCAAATTTTTAGATTTCTCTTCCTCCTCAGGAACGTTAATTATTCTCAGGTTTGGTTGTTTAACTTAATACCAAACTTCTTGGGGGCTTTGTTCATTTTTTAAAATTCTTTTTTTTATTGTCTTTGTTGGATTGGATTTAACTGAAAACCTTGTCTTCAAGCTCTGAAATTCTTTTTTCTGCTTCTTCAATTCTATTGCTGAGACTTTTCAGTATATTTTGCATTTCTCTAAGTGTGTTTTTTATTTCCCGAAGTTGTGATTTTTTAAATTTATGCTATTTTGCTGAACAGTTTTCTCCTCATATCTTGCATCTTTTTAAAAATTATCTTAAATTGGACCCAACTTTTTTCAGGTGCCTCCTTGATTAGCTTAATAATCGACCTTCTGAATTCTTTTTCAGGTAAATTAGGGATTTCCTCTTGGTTTGGATCCATTTCTGGTGAGTTAGTGTTCATTTTCTGGGGTGTTAAAAAACCTTGTTTTGTCATGTTACCAGAATTTTTCTTCTGGTCTTTTCTCATTTGTGTAGGCTATGTCAGAGAGAAGATCTGGGTCTCAATTTGCTGTTCCAGTTTCTGTGTCCCATGGGGTGTTTTATTGATTAAGTACTCTCCCCTTTTTCCTAGGGATGTGACTTTATGAGAGCTGAACTGCAGTGATTGTTATTTCTCTTCTGGATCTAGCCACCCAGCAGGACTACCAGGCTCCAGATTGGTACTGGTGGTTGACTGCACAGAGTCTTCTAATGTGAACCACCTTCAGGTCTCTCAGCTGTGGATAACAGCACCTGCTCTGGTGGAGGTGGCAGGAGAGTGAAATGGACTCTGTGAGGGTCCTTAGTTTTGGTTGCTTAATGTACTATTTTTATGCCTGTTGTCCTCCTGCTAGGACATGGCACTTTCAAAAGAGATCAGCTGTGATAGTGTAAGGAAAATTAGATGGTGGGTGGTGCCCTGGAACTCCCAAGAGAATGTGACCTTTGCCTACAGCTACCAGGATGGGTAGGGAAGGACCACCCACAGGTGGGGACAGGTTTACCTATATCTGAGCTCAGATTCTCCCTGGGTGGGGCTTGTTGCAGCTGCTCTGGGGGATGAGGGTGTGCTTCCCGGGTCAATGGAGTTATGTTTCCAGGCAGATGATGCCTGCCTCTGCTGTGGCATGCAGGTTGTCTGGGAAGTGGGGGAAAGATGGCAGTTGTAGGCCTAACCCAGCTCTCATATAACTCGAAAGACCCGTCTCATTTCTACCGTGATCCACCCCAACATTACCGAGTTTGTTTCCCAGCAGTGGGCGAGCAGGGCTGATAACTTTCCCAGGCTACTAGCCTTTCAGCTGAGAAAGCAAGCAGGGCTTTTACGCCTCCCTGCTTGTCCTGTATTAACAATGGATTCACGTCCTCCCCCATGTTCTGGCCAGGAGACTTCACATTCAGTTGGAATTGTTACAAAGTTCAGCTGGAGCTTTCCTTGTTCCTTTGATCTTTTCCCAGTTCCTCTGGCAGCCCTCCCCAAGGACCCCCGTGAGAGAAGTCAGAAATGGCTTTTCTAGGGACCCAGAGAGCCCTCAGGTTTTCCCACTGGTTCCTCTACCCTTGTATTTTGCTGGGCTCTCTAAATCGACTCATCTTCAGGTAAGGTCAAATCCTTTCCTCATTATGTAGACCTTCAGGTTTCCCAGC
Organism: Pan paniscus; assembly: GCF_029289425.2. Classification (NCBI taxonomy): domain Eukaryota; kingdom Metazoa; phylum Chordata; class Mammalia; order Primates; family Hominidae; genus Pan; species Pan paniscus. The sequence goes on from NC_073272.2 coordinate 75,359,857, forward strand.
GAGAGTGTGTGTTCAGGGGCAGATAATTCCCCTTTTCCACTGTCACATCTCGGCACTCACAGTATCTGGGCTGTCTCCTGGGTGCTGCAGGAGGAATCTGTTTCCTTCAGAGGGCCTGTGGAGTCTCTCAGCCTTCCTGGTATATTCCTCCAATAGTTCAGGAGCAAAAATTTACAATGTGATTCTCCACAAGCTGCTCTGTCTGTCTGAGCTGGAGCTGCAAGCTGGTCTTGCCTCCTGTCTGCCATCTTCCCACCTATCACCTACATTTTATGGTTAATTTTCTTCCGCTTGCTTCATGGTTAGAGTGCCTTCTTCTCTCTACTGTTTTTAGATTACTTATTTTAGATCCCACTTTCTTTCCTATTATATGCACTAATGCTACAATTTTTTAAAAAAACTCATTGCTGAATCTCACCTATTTTAATAAGCTGTATTTTTATTCAGTTCCAAAATATTTTTCTTTTGCTTTGTTACTTCTATTATGTATGTATGTATGTATGTATGTATGTATGTATGTGTGTATTTATTATACTTTAAGTTCTGGAATACATGTGCAGAACGTGCAGGTTTGTTACATAGATATACACGTGCCATGTTGGTTTGCTGCACCCATCAACCCATCATCCAAATTAGATATTTTTTTAATGTTATCCCTCCCCTGGCCCTCCACCCATGAACAGGCCTTGGTGTATGATGTTCCCCTCCCCATGTCCATGTGTTCTCATTGTTTAACTCCCATCAATGAGTGAGAACCTGTGGTGTTTGGTTTTCAGTTCTTGTGTTAGTTTGCTCAGAATGATGGTTTCCAGCTTCATCCACGTCCCTGCAAAGGGCATGAACTCATCCTTTTTTATGGCTGCATAGTATTCCATGGTGTATATGTGCCACATTTTCTTACTCCAATCTATCATTGATGGGCATCTGGGTTGGTTCCAAGTCTTTGCTATTGTGAACAGTGTCACAATAAACATACATGTGAATGTGTCTTTACAATAGAATGATTTATAATCCTTTGGGTATATGCCCAGTAATGGGATTCCTGCATCAAATGGTATATCTGGTTCTAGATTCTTGAGGAATTGCCACAGACTTCCACGATGGTTGAACTAATTTACACTCCAACCAGCAGTGTAAAAGCATTCCTATTTTTCCACATCTACTCCAGCTTGTGTTGTTTCTGCCTTTTTAGTGATCGCCATTTTAACTGGCATGAGGTGGTATCTCGTTGTGGTTTTGATTTGCATTTCTCTAATGATCAGTGAGGATGAGCTTTTTTTCATGTTTGTTGGATGCATAAATGTCTTCTTTTGAGAAGTGTCTGTTCATATCCTTTGCCCACTTTTTAATGGGGTTATTTTTTCTTGTAAATTTGTTTAAGTTCTTTGTAGATTCTGGATATTAGCCCTTTGTCAGATGGGTAGATTGCAAAAATTTTCTCCCATTTTGTAGCTTGCCTGTTCACTCTGATGATAGTTTCTTTTGCTGTGCAGAAGCTCTTCAGTTTAATCAGATGCCATTTGTCAGTTTTGGCTTTTGTTGCCATTGCTTTTGGTGTTTTAATCGAAAAGTCTTTGCTCATGCCTATCTCCTGAATGGAATTGCCTTGGTTTCCTTCTAGGGTTTTTATGGTTTTATGGTTTATGTTTAAGTATTTAATCTGTATTGAGTTAATTTTTGTGTAAGGTGTAAGGAAGGGGTCCGGTTTCAGTTTTTTGCATATGGCTAGCCAGTTTTCCCAACACCATTTATTTAATAGGGAATCCTTTCCCCATTGCTTTTTTTGGTCAGGTTTGTCAAAGATCAGATTGGTATAGATGTGTGGTGTTATTTCTGAGGGCTCTGTTCTGTTCCATTGGTCTATTTAACTGTTTTGGTAGCAGTACCATGCTGTTTTGGTTGCTGTAACCTTGTAGTATAATTATTGTTATTATTATTATTATTATTATTATTATACTTTAAGCACTAGAGTACATGTGCACAACATACAGGTTTGTTACATATGTATACATGGGCCATGTTAGTGTGCTGCACCCATTAACTCGTCATTTACATTAGGTATATCTCCTAATGCTATCCCTCCCCCCCCCACCCCAAGACAATCCCCAGTGTGTGATGTTCCCCGCCCTGTGTCCAAGTGTTCTCATTGTTCAATTCCCACCTATGAGTGAGAACATGCAGTGTTTGGTTTTCTTTCCTTGCGATAGTTTGCTCAGAATGGTGGTTTCCAGCTTCATCCATGTCCCTACAAAGGACATCAACTCATCCTTTTTTATGGCTGCATAGTATTCCATGGTGTATATGTGCCACATTTTCTTAATCCAGTCTGTCATTGATGGATATTTGGGTTGGTTCCAAGTCTTTGTTATAGTGAATAGGGCTGCAATAAACATACATGTGCATGTGTCTTTATAGCAGCATAATTTGTAATCCTTTGGGTATATACCCAGTAATGGGATGGCTGGGGCAAATGATATTTCTAGTTCTAGATCCTTGAGGAATCACCACACTGACTTCCACAATGGTTGAACTAGTTTACAGTACCACCAGCAGTGTAAAAGTGTTCCTATTTCTCCACATTTTCTCCAGCACCTGTTTTTTTCTTGACTTTTCAATGATTGCCATTCTAACTGGTGTGAGATGGTATCTCATTGTGGTTTTGATTTGCATTTCTCTGATGGCCAGTAATGATGAGCATTTTTTCATGTGTCTTTTGGCTTCATAAATGTCTTCTTTTGAGAAGAGTGTGTTCATATCCTTCACCCACTTTTTGATGGGGTTGTTTGATTTTTTCTTGTAAATTTGTTTAAGTTCTTCGTAGATTCTGGATATTAGCCCTTTGTCAGATGTGTAGATTGTAACAATTTTCTCCCATTCTGTAGGTTGCCTGATCACTCTTATGGTAGTTTCCTTTGCTGTGCAGAAGCTCTTTAGTTTAATTAGATCCCATTTGTCAATTTTGGCTTTTGTTGCCTTTGCTTTTGGTGTTTTAGTCATGAAGTCCTTGCCCATGCCTATGTCCTGAATGGTATTGCCCATGTTTTCTTCTAGGTTTTTTATGGTTTTTGGTCTAACATTTAAGTCTTTAGTCCATCTTAAATTAATTTTTGTATAAGGAGTAAGGAAGGGATCCAGTTTCAGCTTTCTACATATGGCTAGCCAGTTCTCCCAACACCATATATTAAATAGGGAATTCTTTCCCCATTTCTTCTTTTTGTCAAGTTTGTCAAAGATCAGATGGTTGTAGATGTGTGGTATTATTTCTGAGGGCTCTGTTCTGTTTCATTTTTCTAAATCTCTATTTTGGTACCAGTACCATGCTGTTTTGGTTACTGTAGCCTTGTAGTATAGTTTGAAGTCAGGTAGCGTGATGCCTCCAGCTTTGTTCTTTTTACTTAGGATTGTCTTGGCAATGTGGGCTGTTTTTTCTTCCATGTTAACTTTAAAGGAGTTTTTTCCAATTATTTGAGGTAACTCATTAGTAGATTGATGTGGATGGCATTGAATCTGTAAATTACCTTGGGCAGTATGGCCATTTTCACGATATTGATTCTTTCTATCCATTTGCATTGAATGTTCTTCCATTGGTTTGTGTCCTCTGTTATTTCATTGAGTAGTGGTTTGTAGTTCTCCTTGAAGAGGTCCTTTACATCTCTTGGAATTTCAATTCCTAAGTATTTTATTCTCTTTGAAGCAATTGCGAATGGAAGTTCACTCATGACTTGGCTCTCTGTTTGTCTGTTATTGGTGTATAGGAATGCTTGTGATTTTTGCGCATTGATTTTGTATCCTTAAACTTTACTGAAGTTGCTTATCAGCTTAAGGAGATTTTGGGCTGAGACGATGAGGTTTTCTAAATATACAATCATGTCATCTGCAAATAGAGACAATTTGACTTCCTCTTTCACTAATTGAATACCGTTTATTTCTTTCTCCTGCCTGATTGTCCTGGCCAGAACTTCCAACACTATGTTGAATAGGAGTGGTGAGAGAGGGTATCCTTGCCTTGCACCAGTTTTCAAAGGGAATGCTTCCAGTTTTTGCCCATTCAGTATGATATTGGCTGTGGGTTTTTGCTAAATAGCTCTTATTATTTTGAGATATATTGCATCAATACCTAGTTTATTGAGAGTTTTTAGGATTGAGGCTGTTGAATTGATTCAAAGGCCTTTTCTGCATCTATGGAGATAATCGTGTGGTTTTGTCTTTGGTTCTGTTTACATGATGGATAACATTTATTGATTTGCATATGTTGAACGTGCCTTGCATCCCAGGGATGAGCCTATGTGTGTCTCTGCATGTGAGATGGGTCTCCTGAATACAGCACTCTGATGGGTCTTGACTCTTTATCCAATTTTCCAGTCTGTGTCTTTTAATTGGAACATTTAGCCCATTTACATTTAAGGTTAATATTGTTATGTGTGAATTTGATCCTTTCATTATGATGTTAGCTGGTTATTTTGCTCGTTAGTTGATGCAGTTTCTTCCTAGCATCAATGGTCTTTACAATTTGGCATGTTTTTACAGTGGCTGGTCCCAGTTTTTCCTTTCTATGTTTAGTGCTTCCTTCAGGACCTCTTGTAAGGCAGGCCTGGTGGTGTCAAAATGTCTCAGCATTTGCCTGTCTGTAAAGGATTTTATTTCTCCTTCAAGTATGTGTCTTGGAGTTGCTCTCCTTGAGGAGTATCTCTATGGCATTCTCTGTAATTTCTGAATTTGAATATTGGCCTGCCTTTCTAGATTGGGGAAGTTCTCCTGGATAATATCCTGAAGAGTGTTTTCCAGCTTGGTTCCATTCTCCCCATCACTTTCAGGTACACCAATCAGATGTAGATTTGCTCTTTTCACATAGTCCCATATTTTTTGGAGGCTTTGTTTGTTTCTTTTTACTCTTTTTTTCTCTTTTCTTATCTTCTCACTTGATTTCATTCATTTTATCTTCAATCACTGATACCCTTTCTTCCACTTGATCGAATCTGCTACTGAAGCTTGTGCATGCATCACGTAGTTCTTGTGCCATGGTTTTCAGATCCATCAGGTCATATAAGGTCTCCTCTATGCTGTTTATTCTAGTTAGCCATTCGTCTAATCTTTTTTCAAGTTTTTTAACTTCCTTGTGATGGGTTTGAACATCCTCCTTTAGCTCAGAGAAGTTTGTTATTACCGATTGTCTGAAACCTTCTTCTCTCAACTCATCAAAGTCATTCTCCATCTAGCTTTGTTCCATTGCTGGCAAGGAGCTGTGTTCCTTTGGAGGAGAAGAGGTGCTCTGGTTTTGAAAATTTTCAGCTTTTCTGCTCTGGTTTCTCCCCATCTTTGTGGTTTTATGTACCTTTGTTCTTTGATGATGGTGACGTACAGATGGGGTTTTGGTGTGGATGTCCTTTTTGTTTGTTAGTTTTTCTTCTAACAGTCAGGACCCTCAGCTGCAGGTCTGTTGGAGTTTGCTGGAGGTCCACTCCAGACCCTGTTTGCCTGGGTATCACCAGCAGAGGCTACAGAACAGCAAATATTGCAGAATGGCAAATGTTGCTGCCTGATCCTTCCTCTGGAAGCTGTGTCTCAGAGGTGCACCCGGCTGTATGAGGTATCAGTCAGCCCTCTACTGGGAGGTGTCTCCCAATTAGGCTACTCAGGTGTCAGGGACCCATTTGAGGAGGCAGTCTGTCCGTTCTCAGATCTTAAACTCTGTGCTTGGAGAACCACTACTCTCTTCAAATCTGTCAGACAGGGATGTTTAAGTGTGCAAAAGTTTCTGCTGCCTTTTCTTCAACTATGCCCTACCCCCAGCGGTGGAGTCTGCAGAGGCAGGCAGGCCTCCTTGAGCTGTGGTGGGCTCCACCCAGTTTGAGCTTCCTGGTCACTTTGTTTCCCTAATCAAGCCTCAGCAATTGCAGATGGCCCTCCCCCAGCCTTGCTGCTGCCTTGCTGTTTGATCTCAGACTGCTGTGCTAGCAGTGAGCAAGGCTCTGTGGGTGTGGGACCCTCTAAGCCAGGCATGGGATATAATCTCCTGGTGTGGTGTTTGCTAAGACCATTGGAAAAGTGCAGTATTAGGATGGGAGTGACCCCATTTTCCAGGTACCATCTGTCACAGCTTCCCTTGGCTAGGAAAGGGAATTCCCTGACCCCCTGCACTTCCTGGGTGAGGCCCTGCTTCCTCTCACACTCCGTGGGCTGCACCCACTGTCTGGTAGGCCCCAGTGAGATGAACATTGTACCTCAGTTGGAAATGCAGAAATCACCCGTCTTCTGCATCGCTCATGCTGGGAGCTGTAGACTGGAGCTGTTCCTATTTGGCCATCTTGGAACCTCCCCACCTTGTAGTATAATTTGAAGTCATTTAGCATGATGCCTCCATCTTTGTTCTTTTTGCTTAGGATTATCTTGGCTATGTGGGCTCTATTTTGGTTTCATATGAAGTTTAAAGTAGTTTTTTTCTAATTCTGTGAAGAAAGTCAATGCCCTCTTAATGGAGATAGCATTGAATGTATAAATTACTTTGGGCAGTGTGGCCATTTTCACGATATTGATTTTTCTTATCCATTAGCATGGAATGTTTCTCCATTTGTTTGTGTCCTCTCTTATTTCCTTGAGCAGTGATTTGTAGTTTTCCTTGAAGAGGTCCTTCACATATCTTGTAAGTTGTATTTTTAGGTATTTTATTCTCTTTGTAGCAATTTTAAATGGAAGTTGACTCATGATTTGGCTCTCTATTATTGGAGTATAGGAATGCTTGTGATTGTTACACATTGATTTTGTATCCTAAGACTTTGCTGAAGTTGCTTATCAGCTTAAGGAGGTTTTGGGCTGAGACGTTGGGGTTTTCTAAACATACAGTCATGTCATCTGCAAACAGAGACAATTTAACTTCCTCTCTTCCTATTTGAATATGCTTTATTTCTTTCTCTTGCCTGATTTCCCTGGCCAGAGCTTCCAATACTATGTTGAATAGGAGGAGTGAGAGAGGGCATTTTTGTCTTGTGCTGGTTTTTAAGGGGAATGTTTCCAGTTTTTGCCCATTCAGTATGATATTGGCTGTGGGCTTGTCATAAATAGCTCTTCTTATTTTGAGATTCGTTACATCAATACCTAGTTTATTGAGAGTTTTTAGCATGAAGGGGTGTTGAATTTTATCAAAGGTCTTTTCTGCATCTATTGAGATAATCCTGTGGTTTTCCTCGTTGGTTCTGTTTATGTGATGGATTACCTTTATTGATTTGCATATGTTCAACCAGCCTTGCATCCCAGGATGAAATTGACGTGATAGTGGTGGATAAGCTATTTGATGTGATGCTGGATTTGGTTTGCCAGTATTTTTTTGAGGATTTTGGCATCGATGTTCATCATGGATATTGGCCTGAAATTTTCTTTTTTTGTTTTGCCTCTACCAGGTTTTTATATCAGGATGATGCTGGTCTCATAAAATGAGTTAGGGAGGATTCCCTCTTTTTTTATTGTTTGGAACGATTTCAGAAGAATGGCACAGCTCCTCTTTGCACCTCTGGTAGAATTCAGCTGGGAATCCGTCTGGCTGTGGACTTTTTTGGTTGGTAGGCTATTAATTACTGCCTCAATTTCAGAACGTGTTATTGGTCTATTCAGGAATTCAACTTATTCCTGGTTTAGACTTGAAAGAGTATATGTGTCAAGGAATTTATCCATTTCTTCTAGATTTTCTAGTTTATTTGCATGGAGGTGTTTATAGTATTCTCTGATGGTAGTTTGTATTTCTGTGGATCAGTGATGATATCCCCTTTATCGTTCTTTATTGTGTCTATTTGATTCTTCTCTCTTTTTTTCCTTATTAGTCTGGCTAGCAGTCTATCTATTTTGTTGATCTTTTCAAAAAAACAGTCCCTGGATTTGTTGATTTTTAAAGGGGTTTCCCTATTTCTGTCTTTTTCAGTTCTGCTCTGACCTTAGTTATGTTTTGTCTCTGGCTAGCTTTTGAATTTGTTTGCTCTTGCTTCATTAGTTCTTTTCATTGTGATGTTAGGGTGTCGATTGTAGATATTTTCTGCTTTCTTTTCTAGGAATTTAGTGCTATAAACTTTCCGGTGAACACTGCTTTAGCTATGTCCAAGAATTTTGGCTCGTTGTGTCTGTTCTTGTTGGTTTCAAAAACTTACTTTTTCTGCCTTTATTTTGTTTTCTACCCAGTAGTCATTCAGGAGCAGGTTGTTCAGTTTCCATGTAGTTGTGTGGTTCTGAGTGAGTTTCTTAATCCCAAATTTTTATTTGATTGCACTGTGGTCTGTTTGTTATGGTTTCCATTTTTTGCATTTGCTGAGGAGTGTTTTACTTTTAATTATGTGGTCTATTTTACAATAAGTACGATGTGATGTTGAGAAGAATGCATATTCTGTTGATTTGGGGTGGAGAGTTCTGTAGATGTCTATTAGTTTTGCTTATTCCAGAGCTGAGTTCAAGTCTTGAATATACTTGTTAATTTTCTGTCTTGAGCTGTCTAATATTGACAGTGGGCTGTTAAAGTCTTCTGCTCTTATTGTGTGGGAGTCTAGGTCTCTTTGTAGGTCTCTAAGAACTTGCTTTATGAATCTGGGTGCTTCTGTATTGTTGTGCATATATAGTTAAGATAGTTAGCTCTTCTTGTTGCAGTTATCCTTTTACCAGTATGTAATGCCTTTTTTCTCTCTTTTGATCTTTGTTGATTTAAAGTCTGTTTTATCAAAGACCAAGATTGCAACCCCTGCTTTTTTTGCCTTCCATTTGCTTGGTAAATATCCTCCATCTCATTATTTTTAGCCTATGTGTGTCTTTGCACATGAGATGGGTCTCCTGAATACAGTACACTGATGGGCCTTGACTCTTTATCCAATTTGCCAGTCTGTGTCTTTTAATTGGGTCATTTAGCCTATTTACATTTAAGGTTAATATTGTTATGTGGGAATTTGATCTTGTCATTATGATGCTAGCTAGTTATTTTGCCCATTAGTTGATGCAGTTTCTTCATAGTTTCGATGTTATTTATAATTTGGTATGTTTTTGCAGTAGATGATACCAGTTGTTGCTCTCCATATTCAGTGCTTCCTTCAAGAGCTCTTGTAAGGCAGGCCTGGTGATGACAAAATCTCTCAGCATTTGCTTGTCTGTAAAGGATTTTATTTCTCCTTCACTTATGAAGCTTAGTTTGTCTTGATATGAAATTCTGGGTTGAAAATTCTTTTTTTTAAGAATGTTGAATATTGGCCTCACTCTCTTCTGGCTTGTAGTGTTTCTGAAGAGAGATCCACTGTTAGTCTGATGGACTTCCCTTTGTCTGTAACCTGACCTTTCTCTCTGGCTGCCCTTAACATTTTTCCTTCATTTCAACCTTGGTGAATCTGGTTATTTGTGTCTTGTGGTTGCTCTTCTCGAGGAGTATCTTTGTGTTGTTCGCTGTATTTTTTGAATTTGAATGTTTTCCTGTCTTGCTAGGTTAGGGATGTTTTCCTGGATAATATCCTGAAGAGTGTTTTCCAACTTGGTTCCATTCTCTTTGTCACTTTCAGATATACCAATCAAACGTTGGTTTGGTCTTTTTGCATAGTCCCATATTTTGTGGAGGCTTTGTGTGTTCCTTTTCGTTCTTTTTTCTCTAATCTTGTCTTCATGCTATATTTCATTAAGTTGATCTTCAATCTCTGATATCCTTTCTTTCTCTTGATCAATTTAGCTATTGATACTTGTGTATGCTTTACAAAGTTATCATGCTGTGTTTTTCAACTCCATCAGGTCATTTATTTACTTCTCTAAACTGGTTATTCTAGTTAGCAATTCCTCTACTCTTTTTCCAAGGTTCTTAGCTTCCTTGCATTTGGTTAGAACTAGCTCCTTTACCTCGGAGGAGTTTGTTATTACCCACCTTCTGAAGCCTACTTCTGTCAATTTGTCACACTCATTTTTTTTCCAGTTTTGTTCCCTTGCTGGTGAGGAATTGTGATCCTTTGGAGGAGAAGAAGTGTTCTGGTTTTTGGAATCTTCAGCCTTTTTGTGCTGTTTTTTCCTCATCTTTGTGGATTTATCTATCTTTGGTCTTTGATGTTGGTGACCTTCTGATGGGGTTTCTGAGTGGACATCCTTTTTGTTGATGTTTATGCTATTCCTTTCTGTTTGTTAATTTTTCTTCTAACACTCAGGCCTTTTACTGCAGGTTTACTGGAGTTTGCTGGAGGTCTACTCCAGACCCTGTTTGCCTGGGTATCACCAGCAGGGACTGCAGAACAGCAAAGATTGCTGCCTGTTCCTTCCTCTGGAAGCTTCGTCCCAAAGGGTCACCTGCAAGATCCCAGCTGGAGCTCTCCTGTATGAGGTGTTTGTCGACCCCTGCTTGGAGGTGTCTCTCAGTCAGGAGGCAGGGGGTTCAGGGACCCACTTAAGGAGACAGTCTGTCCCTTTGCAGAGCTTAACACTGTTCTAGGAGGTCTGTTGCTCTCTTCAGAGCTGGCAGGTAGGGATGTTTAAGTCTGCTGAATCTGCACCCACAGCCACCTTTTTCCCCAAATGCTTTATACCAGGGAGATGGGGGTTTTATCTATAAGCCCCTGACTGGGGCTGCCACCTTTTTTTCAGTGATCCCTTGCCCCGAGGGGAGGAATCCAGAGAGGCAGTGTGGCTACTGCAGCTTTGCTGAGCTGCAGTGAGCTCCATCCAGTTCGAAGTTCCCCAGGGGCTTTGCTTACACTGTGAGGGTAAAACTGCCTACTCAAGCCTCATTAATGGCGGATGCTTCTTCCCCTACCAAGCTCGAGCATCCCAGGTGGACTTCAGACTGCTGTCCTGGCAGCGAGAATTTTAAGCCAGTGGGTTTTAGCTTGCTTGGCTCTGTGGTGGATGGTTCTGTCTTGCTGGTGTTCCAGGCACCACTGGGTTATGAAAAGAAATCTCCTGCAGCTAGCTTGGTGTCTGCCCAAATGGCTTTCCAGTTTTGTGCTTGAAATTCAGAGTCCTGGTGGCGTTGACACCCAAGGGAATTTTTTGGTCTGTGGTTGCAAAGACTGTGAGAAAAGCATAGTATCTGGGCCAGAGTGCACCATTCCTCACGGCACAGTCTCTCACAGCTTCCTTTGGCTAGGGGAGGGAGTTTCCTGACTCCTTGTGCTTTCCAGGTAAGGTGACCCCCCCACCCTGCTTCCACTCAACCCCCATGGGTTGCACCCACTGTCTAACCATTTCCAATGAGATGAACCAGATACCTCAGTTGTAAATGCAGAAATCACCCACCTTCTGTGTTGATATCACTGGGAGCTGCAGACTGGAGCTGTTCCTATTCAGCCATATTGCCAGCCACTCACAATCTGATTTTTTAAATGCTTATGATCACAGGGTCCCACAGTATGCTGTCTGCAAGCTGTGAGGCAAGGAAAACCAGTCTGAGTCCCAAAACTGAAGAACTTGGAGTCTAATGTTCAAAGACAGGAAGCACCCAGCACCAGAGAAAGATGTAGGTTGGGAGGCTAGGTCGTCTCTTTCTTTGAGACTCCTTAATTGACCCATGTGCAATTTAGGTGTGTGGTGTTTAATTTATTTTTTAATATTTGTTAAGGTATGTTTTATATCCTATGTGGTTTATGTTGGTGAATGTTTTATGTAAGCTTGAGAATAATTTGCATTGTTTCTGTGGTTAGGGATGAAACACTCTATAAATGTCAATGAGATCATTGACATTGGTGATAAGTTAGATCATTGATGGTGCTGTTCAGGTCAACTGTACTCTTACTGATTTTCTGTCTATGTGATCTATCTGTGAGTAACAGAGGGTCATTGAAATCTCCAACTGTAATAGAAATATATAATTCTATTAGTTTCAGCTTCAAGTAGTTTGACACTCTCTTGTTAGCTGCATACACTTTAACGATTGTTATGTCTTATTGGAGAATTGGCCCCTTTGTCATTCTGTTTTTCTTTATCCCTGATAATTTCTGAAATTTGCTTACTATAAAAATAATATTGCTATTCCAGTTTTCTTTTGATTAGTATTATATGGTGTGTCTCTTTATATCTTTGCTTTTAAGTTGTCTGAATCTTTAAATTAAATTTCTTGGAGACTACATATATAAACATGAGGCATTTAATGATGGGAATACATTTTTGATAAATGCATTGTCAGGTGATTTCATCCATGTGTGAACATCATAGAGCATACCTATATAATCCTAGATAATATAGCCCACTACACACCTAGACTATATGTATGGCATAGTCTATTGCGTCTCAGCTACAGACATGTGTGTTGTCTATGTACTGAATACTGTAGACAATTGTAACACAATACGTTTTTGTGTATCTAAACATAGAAAAATTACAGCAAATTATGGTATAAAAGATGAAAAAGATACATCTATATAGGCATGTATCATGAATGGAACTTGTAGTACTGGAAGTTGCTCTGAGTAAGTCAGTAAGTGAGTGAATGGTTAGAGAAAGTGAATGCCTAGGATACTACTGTCCACTACTATAGACTTTGTAAACATTTTAAACTTAGGTTATATTAAATTTATATAAAAATAAAGTAATTGCACTACAACATTAGACTGGCTATGATGTCACTGGGCAATAGGAATATTTCAGCTCCATTATAATCTTATAAGATCACCATCATATATTAGGCACATCATTAACCAAAAAGTTAGTATATAGCACATGACTGTAGTTGCTTTTTTAGGGGGACACTTTGGCAATCTCCATTTTTAATTGGTATATTTTGGTCACTCACATTTAAAGTTTTATTGATATATTTTGATAAATATCTACTATATTTGTACCTTTTTTGGTGCATTTACATTGTTCTTTTTCTGCCTTCTCTAGATTTATTTAACTTTAATTTTAAGTTTGAGGTACATGTGCAGGTTTGTTATATAGGCAAACTTGTATCATGGGAACTTGTTCTACAAGTTATTTTGACACACAGATACTATGCCTAGTACCCAACTGTTATTTTTTCTCACTTGCTTTATCCTTCACCCTCCACCCTCAGGAAGGCCCAGATGTTTTTTGTTCCCCTCTGTGTCCGTGTGTTCTCATCATGTAGCTTCCACTTATAAATGAGAACATGTAGTATTTGGTTTTCTGTTCCTTAGCATTGGTTTGCTAAGGGTAATGGCCTTCAGCTCCATTCATGTTCCTATAAAATACATAATCTCATTCATTTTTATGGCTGCATAGTGTTTTATGGTCTGTATTTACCACATTCTCTTTATCTAATCTATCATTTATGGGCATTTAGGTTGATTCCATGTCTTTGCTATTGTGAATAGTGCTGCAATGAACATTCGCATGCATATGTCTTTATGGTAGAACTATTTATATTTCTTTGAGTATATAACAGTAACGGGATTGCTGAGTCGAATGCTAGTTCTGTTCTTAGCTGTTTGAGGAATCACCACACTGTTTTCCACAACAATTGAGCTATTTTACACTCTGACCAACAGTGTTTAAGTGTTCTGTCTTCTCTGAAACATAACCAGCATCTGTTAATTTTTTTTTGACTCACTAACAATAGCCATTCTGACCAGTGTGAGATGGTATCTTATTGTGGCTTTAATTTGCAATTTCTCCAATCAGTGATACTGAGCTTTTTTCATATGTTCTTTGGCCAAATTCATGTCCTTTTTTGAAAAGTGTCTTTTTATTTCTCTTGCTCCCTTTTTAACGTGGTTTTTTTGGTTGTTTTGGTAACTAAGTTTCTTATAGATGTTGAATATTAGGCCTTTGTCAGATGCATAGTTGCAAAACTTTTCTCCCATTTCATAGTTATTCTGTTTACTCTCTTGATTTAATTAGAACCTAATTGTAAATTTTTGCTTTTGGTTCAATTGTTTTCAGCATCTTGGTTATAAAATTTATGCCAGTTCATATGTTCAAATTTTTGCCAGTTCATATGCCTAGGTTGTCTTTCAGGATTTTCATAGTTCTGGGTTTTGCATTTAAGTCTTTAATCTACCTTAAGTGGATTTTGTTTATGGTTTAGGTAAGGGGTCCAATTTGAATCTTCTGCATATGGCTAGCCAGTTATTTCAGCACCATTTATTGAACAGGGAGTCCCTTCCTAATTACTTGTTTTTGTCAGCTATGTCAAACATAGGATAATCATAGGTGTGTGGCCTTACTTCTGGGCTTTCTATTTTGTTCCATTGGTCTATGTGTCTGTTCTTGTACCAGTACCATGCTGATTTGATTATTGTAGCCTTGCAGTATAGTTTGAAATTGAGTAATGTGATGCCTCCAGGTTTGCTCTCTTTGCTTAGGATTGCCTTGGCTATTCAGGCTCTTTTTATTTTCATTTTCATTTAAATTTTTAAATAGTTTTTTTCTAGTTCTAAAAAGAATGTTATTTGTAGTTTTATAGGAGTAGCATTGCATCTGTAAATTTCTTTAGGCAGTGTGGCCATTTTAATGATATTTATTCTTCCTATCTGTGAGCATAGAATATTTTTTCATTTGTTTATATTATCTTTGATTTCATTGAGCAGGGTTTTATATTTCTCATTATAGAGATCTTTCACCTAGCTGGATAGCTGTTGTATTAGTTCATTCTCACATTGCTATACAGAAATGCCTGAGACTGGGTAATTTATAAAGAAAAGAGTTTTAATTGGCTCACAGTTCTGCAGGCTATACAAGAAGAATGATGCTGGCTATTTCCTCAGCTTCTGGGAAGGTCTCCTAAAACTTACAATTATGGTGGAAGGCAAAGTAGAAGCAGGATCATCTTACATAACTGGAGCAGGAGGAAGAAGGGGAAGGAGCTACATACTTTTTAACGAACACATCTCATGAGAACTCTATAATGAAAACAGCCCTGGGGATGGTACTAAACCATTAGAAACCACCGTCATGATCTAATCACCTTCCACCAGGCCACAACTCTAACATTGTGGTTTACAATTTGACATAAGATTTGGACAGGGACAGAGATTCAAACCATATTATTCTGCCCCTGGCCCCTCCCAAATCTTATGTCTTTCTCAATTTTAAAATACAGTCATGCCTTTTCAATAGTCACCCCACAGTCTTAACTCATTCCGGCATTAATTCAAAAGTTCACAGTCTAAAGTCACATCTGAGACAAGGCAAGTACCTTCTGCCTATGAGCCTCTAAAATCAAAAACAAGATAGTTACTCCCAAAATGAAATGGGAGTACAGGCTTTGGGTAAATACTCCCATTCCATAAGGAAGAAATAGGCCAAAAGTAAGGGGGGGGGGGGTTAAAGTATAACATTTACAGCCACAGAACCCAGCAGGGCAGTCATTAAATCTTAAAGCTTCACAATAATCTCCTTTGACTCCATGTCCCACATTCAGGGCAGACTGGTTGAAGAGGTGGGCTCCCAAGGCTTTGAGCAGCTCCACCCATGAGGCTTTGCAGGGTACAGCTTCTATGCCTGCTTTAATGAACTGGTATTGAGTTCCTGCAGCTTTTCCAGGTGCATGACACAAGCTTTCGGTGGGTCTACCATTCTGGGCTCTGGAGGATAGTGTCCCTATTCTCATAGCTCCACTAGGGAGTGCCTCAGTTAAAATCTGTGTGGGGGCACAAACCCCACATTTCTCCCCCACACTGCCTTAGTAGAGATTTTCCATGAGGGCTCTATCCCTGCAGCAAGCTTCTGCCTGGACATTCAGGCATTTTCATACATCCTCTCAAATCTAGGTGGAGGCTCCCAAGCCTCAACTCTTACACTCTGTGCACCTGCAGGCTTAAGACCATGTGGAAACCACCAAGGCTTATTGCTTGCACCCTCAGAAGCAGTGTCTTGAGCTGCATCTTGGGCCCTTTTAGCCATAGCTGGAGCTGGAATGGCTGGGACACAGGGAGCAGTGTCCCAAGGCTGTGCAGGATGGTGGGGCCCTGAGCCTGGCCATGAAAGAATTCTTCCTTCCTATGCCTTTTGGCCTGTAATAGGAGGGGTTTCCATGAACATCTCTGAAATTCCTTCAAGGCCCATTCTCCATTTTCTTGGCTATTAGCATTTGCCATCTTTTTAGTTATGCAAGTTTTTGTAGCCAGCCTCAATTCTTCCCTTGAAAATGGGCTTTTGTTCATTTCATTTCTTTGTTCACATATATGAGCATAGGTTATTAGAAGCAGCCAGGCCACACCTTGAATGCTTTGCTGCTTAGACATTTTTTTCACTAGATACCTTAAATTATCACTCTCAAGTTCAAATTTCCACAGATTCCTAAGGCATGAGCACAATGTCTCCAACCTTTTTGGTAATGCATAACAAAAGTTACCTTTCTTCCAGTTCCCAATAAGTTTTTTGTCTCCATCTGAGACCTCTCTTACCTGGCTTTTACTGTCCATATCACTATCAGCATTTTGGTCACAGCCATTCAACAAGTCTCTAGAAAGTTCCAAATTTTCCCTCATCTTCCTGTCCTCTTCTGAGCATTCCACTCTTTTTAACTCTGCCTGTTATCCAATTCCAAAGCTGCTTCAACATTTCCAGGTATCTTTATAGGAATGCCCCACCCCTCATTACCAATTTTCTGTATTAGTCCATTCTCATATTGCTATAATGAAATGCCTGAGACTGGGCAATTTTTAAAGAATATAGATTTAATGGGCTCATGGTTCTGCAGGCTGTATGGGAAGCATTATGCTGACTATCTGCTCAGCTTCTGGAGAGGCTACAGGAAACTCACAATCATGGTGGGTCTGTCATAAATAGCTCTTATTATTTTGAGGTATGTTCCTTCAATACCTTAGCTATTGAGCATTTTTAACATGAAGGGCTGTTGAATTTTATCCAAAGTTTTTCCTGCATCTATTGAGATAATCATGTGTTTTTTGTCGTTCATTCTGTTTATATGATGAATCACATGTATTGATTTTTGTATGTGAAACCAATGTTGCATCCCAGGATTAAATCCCAAGTTGGTCGTAGTGGATTAGCTTTTTGATGTGTTGCTGGATTTTGTTTGCAAGAATTTTGTTGAAGATTTTTACATAAATGTTCATCAAGAATATTGGCCTGAGGTTTTTGTGTATGTGTCTCTCTGCCAGGTTTTGGTATGAGGATGATGATGGCTTTATAGAATGAGTTGGGGAGTAGTCCCTCCTCCTCATTTTTTGAGGGAATATATTCAGTAGAAAATGTACCAGCTCTTTTTTGTTATCTTGTAGAATTTGGCTGTGAATCCATCTGGTCCTGGGCTTTTTTGTGGTTTGTAGGCTATTTATTACTGATTCGATTTCAGGTCCCACTACTGGTCTGATCAGGGATTCAATTTCTCATTGGCTTATGCTTGGAGCATGGCTGTAGCCAGGAATTTATCCGTATCTTCTAGGTTTTCTAATTTGTGTGCACAGAGGTGTTCTTAGTAGTCTCTGATGATTAATTGTATTTCTACAGGATCAATGGTCAAATCCCCTTTGTCATTTCTGGTTGTGTTTATTTGGAAATTCTCTCTTTTCTGTTTTATTAGTCTAGCTAGAAGCCTGTCTATTGCATTTTTTTTTTCAAGAAATCAACTCCTGCATTCACTGATTTTTTTAAAATTTGGAGAGTCTTGATTTTCTTTCATTTAGCTCTGATTTTGGTTATTTCTTATCCTCAGATAGCTTTAGGATTGGTTTGCACCTTTAGTTTTTGTTGTTGTTGTTGTTGTTCTGATGTTTGGTCATTAATTTGAGATCTTTCTAACTTTTTGAAATGAGCATTTAGCACTTTTTTTTTCTCTTACACTGCATTACTTGTGTCCCAGAGATTCTGGTGTGTTCTATGTTCTCATTAGTTTTAAAGAGCTTCTTGGTTTATGCCTTAATTTCATTATTTACCCCAAAATCATTCAGGAGCAGGTTAATTTTGATATAATTGTATAGTTCTGAGCGATTTTTTGTTTTCTTTTCTATTTTTATTGCACTGTGATCAGAGAGAGTGGTTGGTATGATTTTAGTTCTTCTACTTTTGCTGAGGGGTGTTTTATGTCCAATAGTGTGGTCGATTTTAGAGTATATGCCATGTGGCAATGAGAATAATGTATATTTTCTTGTTTTAGGGGTGGAGAGTTCTACAGAGGTTTATCAAATCCATGTGGTCCAATGTTGAGCTGAGGTCCTAAATACCTTTGTTAATTTTCTGCCTTGATGATCTAATACTGTCAGTGGAATTTTGAAGTCTCTGCCAATTATTATGTGGGAATCTAAGTCTCTTCATAGGTCTCCGAGAACTTGCCTTATCAATCTGGGTACTCCTGTGTTTGCTGCATATATATTTAGGATTGTTAGGTTTTCATGTTAAATTGAACGTTTTATCATTATATAATGCCCCTTTTTGTCTTTTTTGATCTTTGTTGGTTTAAAGTCTGCTTTGTCTGAAATTTGGATTACAACCCCTGATTTTTTCTGTTACCCATTTGCTTGGTAGATTTTCCTCCATCCCTGTATTTTGAGCCTATAAGTGTCACTGCATGTGCGATGGGTGTTTTGAAGAGCATAACATTAAGTCTTGCTTTTATTACACAGATTTCCACTCTGTGCCTCTTAAATGGGGCACTTAGCCCATTTACATTCAAAGTTAGTATTTATATGTGTGGATTTGATACTGTCATTGTGTTTTTAGCTGGTTATTGTGCTGACTTATTTGTGTGGTTGCTGTAGAGTGTCACTGGTTGGTGTACTTAAGTATGTTTTAGTATTGGCTGGTAATGGTCTCCTTTTCATATTTAGTGCTCCTTTCATGATCTCTCGTCTGGCAGGGCTGATGATAACAAACTCTCTGAGTGTTTGCTTATCTGAAAAGGATATCATTTCTGCTTTGCTGAGGAAGCTTAGTTTGACTGGTTGTAAAATTCTTGGTTGAAACATTTTTCTTTAAGAATGTAATATAGGCTCCCAATCTCTTCTGGCTTGTAGAATTTCTGCTGAGAGGTCCACTGTTAGCTCAATGAGGTTCCCTTTGTAGGTGACTTGGCCTTTACTTCTAGCTGCCTTTAACATTACTTCTTTCATTTCAACCTTGGAAAATTTGATGACTCTGTGTCTTGGAGATTATCTTTTTGCATAAAATCTTGCAGGGGTTCTCTGTATTTCCTGAATTTTACTATTGGTCTCTCTAGCGAAGTTGGGGAAATTCTCATGGATGATATCTTGAAATATGTTTTCTAAGTTGTTTCCTTTCTACTCACCCCTTTCTATGATGCCAATAATTTTAATATTTGGCATCTTTATATAATCATATATTTTTCAGAGGTTCATTCATTGCTTTTCATTCCTTTTCTTTATTTTTGTCTGACAGTCCTATTTCCAAAAGCCAGTCTTCAGGTTCTGAGATTCTTTCCTCAGCTTGGTATATTCTGCTGTTAATAATTGTGATTACATTGTGCAATTTTTGTAGTGTGTTTTTGAGCTCTATCAGATCAGTTTCTTTTTTATACTGGCTATTTAATCTGTCACCTCCTGTATCTTCTTATTTTGATTCTTAGTTTCCTTGGACTAGGTTTTGCCATTCTCATGAATTTCAATGATCTTCATTTTTATCCATATTTTGAATTTTATTTCTGTCATTTCAGCCAACTTAGGCTGATTAAGAACCTTTGTTGGTGAACTAGTGTAGTTGTTTGGAGGACATAAGACACTCTGACCATTTGAGTTGCCAGAGTTCTTTCATTAGTTCTTT
Source organism: Pan paniscus (assembly GCF_029289425.2). Taxonomy (NCBI): domain Eukaryota; kingdom Metazoa; phylum Chordata; class Mammalia; order Primates; family Hominidae; genus Pan; species Pan paniscus. The sequence continues at coordinate 75,379,483 of NC_073272.2, forward strand.
CTCCTCTCTGCATGTGGTTGTTCCTTTTACTTCTGGGCTGCCTCTGATCGAACTGATCAGGTGAGGGTAGGGTGGTTATGCTGGAGTCCCAGATTGAGCATTCCTTCCCAGTAAGGAGAAGTGTGGATCAGGACCTGCATAAAGAAGAGTCTGGCCTTTTTTCCATGAAGTGGATGCTCTGTACTGGGGGTCTTCACCAGCCTCTGGTCCCTGAAGAATTTTCAGAGCCTGGAGACAGCAAGGTTGAGGGTTGTGAGATCACAAAGATGGCAACCAGTCCCTCTCACTGGGAGTTCTGTCTTGGGAAGTTGCAGAATTGCTGCTGGCTCAATAGCTCTGGTGGCAGTTGGCTGGAGACCCAGGCCAGGAGGACCAGTTGAATGAAGAGATACAGGATCAGGGACCCATGTAACAAAGTGTCTGTCCACTTCTCCATAGGAATGCTGCAGTATAATGGGGGTCCACTCCAGTCCCCAGTCACCTTGGATTTTCCAGTACCTGAAGGTGGCAACAGTGAAGGCTGCCAAACAGTAAAGATGGCAGCCTGTTCCTTCCTCTGGGAGCTCCATCCCAGTGAGGTACGGCCCTGTTGCCAGCCTGAACGCACCTGCAGGAAGTAGCTGGAGACCTTGTTCAGGAAATATGACCCAGTGAAGAGGAACAGGATCAGGGACCCACTTAAAAAAGCAGTCTGGCCATTTTTTCATAAAGCAGCTGTTCCGTGGTAGGAATCCACTCAATCCCTTAGTCACCTCGGACTCTCCAAGGCCCACAGGCAAGAACAGCTAAGGCTGCCAAACAGCAAAGTTGGTGGCCCAAACTTTTCTCTGGGAGCTTCTTCCCAGGAAGGTTTGGAACTGCTGTTGGCTGGAAAACACTGGTGAGAGCAGCTGGAGACTGTTGTTGGGAGGACCCCCCAGTGAAGAGGAATAGGATCGGGGACCCACTTTAAAAAGCAATCTGGTCACATTTTCATACAGCAGATGTGCTGTGCTAGGGGTCTGCATTAGCTCCCAGTGACCAGTGACCTTGGACTTTTCAAAGCTCAGAGGCAAGAACAGCTAAGGCTGCCAAACAGCAAAGATGGTGGCCTTCCCCTCCCTCTGGGAGCTCTATCCCAGGGAAGTTTGAACTGCTGCTGGCTGGAAGACATCTCCAGGGTAGCTATAATCCTGCTTGGGAGGTCCCACCCATTGAGGATGAATGGGATTTGAGACCTGCTTTTAAGAAGCAGTCTGGCCACATTTTCATAGGGTAGCTGTGCTGTGCTGGGGATCTGCTCTAGCCCCCAGTTGTCTCAGATGCTCCAAAGCCCGAAGGCAAGAATGGCTTAAGGTGGCCAAACAGAAGAGATGGCAGCCTATTCCTCCTTCTGGGAGCTCCATTCCAGGGAGGTTTAAAACCGCTGATGGCCACATAACACCAGCAGGGGTGACTGGAGACCCTAATCACGGATTTTTCCCAGTGGAGAGAAACAGGATTTGAGACCTACGTGAATAAGCAGTCTGACTGCTTCTCTATTTAGCCTCTTGGCTGTGCCAGAGGATCGCTCCAGTCCCTATTTGACTCAGACTCCCTAGAGCCCTAAGGCACTCGCTAAGGCTGTGAAGCAGCAAAGATGGTTTCCCACTCCTCCCCCTGGGAGATGTGTCTCAGGGAGGTGTAAAACCGGCGCAAATCTGTCTGGCTCAGAAAAATGCACATAGTGGACTGAAATATTCCGGGTGATGGCCCTGCAGAGATACAGTGCCTGGTCCCACCTAACAGTGATGGTAGGTCCCGCATACCATTGCGTCTGGCTTATCATCAGCAATCATTTTGGCCCAGCCATGATAGTGCCCTTTGTGAGCTCAGGGTGGTGGCTGGCTGGGGTTCCAAGCCAATGGGTTTTATCCTGTGAGGTGCCATGAAAACAGGACCTGCAGAAAATCTCTGCTCAGCCCCCTGGATTCAACCCCTTTTCTAAGGGTATATATGTATGGGGGTCTATGCCAGAGTTAAGTTGCTTTTGCTGGGAAGCATGGGTATCTAAGGTTCTTGGGGCTCTGCATGTGCCTGAGTGGCTGCTCTGCCAAGATTCCACATAGCTATGACTGAAGGCCCTGGCGGAGTGGGTTCATTAGGGAATCTCCTGAACTAGAAGTTGCAAAGAAGCGTGGGTTCCCAGGGTTTCTCACTCACTCACTGCTTCCCTAGGCAGGGGAGGTTCTCCTGGCTCTGTGTCACTCCCAGGTGGAGAATTGGCCTGCCTTACATTTCTCTGTTCTTCGTGAGTTGAGTTATTTCCTTGATTAGTTCCAATGCATGTACCTGGATATTTCAGTTAAAGGTGCTGTATTTACTCACTTTTTCCGTTCCTTTCCATGACAGCAGCACACCTTCATTTTTTAATTACTTTTTTTTCCTCAGACTGTATTTTCAAATAGGTGGTTTTAGCTCACTGATTTCTTTCTCTGCATGATCCATTCTGCGGTTAAGAACCTCTAGTGAATTTTTCAGGTCAGCAAATGCATTCCGTAGTTCAACAATTTATTTGATTTTTAAAAAATGATTTCAATTTCTTTGTCAAATTTTTCTCCTAAGTTTCTGAATTGCTTTTCTGTATTATCTTGAAGATTATCGAGTTTCCTTCAAACTGCTATTTTGAATTTTTGGTTGGAGAGCTCACATTAAGGTCAGTCACCAGATCCTTGCTTTGACTGTGGAGGTCACAGTTCCCTGTTTTCTTTTGTTTCCTGTGAATGTACGTTTATTTCTTTGCATTGATAGATTAGTTATTTATGCCAGTCGTCTCTGTCTGGCTTGTTTTGGTTTTTATTGCATTTGTTTGCTAGAGATTCGTTTTAGTTTTTCAATTTCTTTCTCTGTACACCTGCCCCTCCCCCACCCCACCACTGGGTTACTACCTCCTTTTTGGCACTACATGATGCCTTAAGCCCAGGTTTGCCTAAGCTTTCATAACAGATCCCAGCACTGCTCATCCCCAGTGGTGGAGGTTCTAAATGGGATAACTTGATAGTGTGGGAAGGCTGGCTGGGGGTTGTGCCGAGTGGGCCTGTGGAATGAACCACTTACAGCATAGTGCTGCTGAATAGCCACTCTGAATGGTGTCCTTTTTGTCTGAGTAACACAGCAGAGTTCTCAGGGCTGTGGGTGATAATGTCCCACTTCCACCCTTTGTGCCTGGCTGTCCTCAGGGAGATTTCTTTTTATGGGCACTCATGATGCATCCTGTGGGTTAAGGCAGGGACGATTCTCCTGCCAAGAACTCAAGATGGTGGAGAAGCTGGTTGTCTGCCTCAATCTCAGGTATTCCAGTGTAGAACACATAAGTCTGGGCAAATTTTTCTGCATCATTGGTGCAGGGCAGATTGTGGTTGATGTGTTGCAGACATAGAAATCCAAATCTCTGTCTGCTTAGATTTTTTTTTTTTTTTTGCTTCTCTGTGCCCCTGGAAAAGCCTAACCTTCATATTTGAGTTCTCAGATATTGCTGGTGACAATCTCAACACTGTACGTTTGATTTAGGTTTTCTCAGGGAGGGAGGGTGAGTGAAGCCAGCTTGCTTCTATCCTGCCATTTTGGAACTGGAAGTTCATCTTTTTTTGATCTGTTGATTTGATAACCAAGAAGGCTGCTAAGTAGCTAATGGGCAAGTAGCTTCTCAGATGATATAGGTTTGATTACCTTAGAGCCACATAGTTCATTTTTTTTCTTTAAATGTGCTGAATGCTACTCCTGTGTTAATTTTCTTTGTGCTTGTCTCTGAACCATGTGAAACTGCTTTTCCTGGATTTTCCATCTTGCACTATCATTGCTCTCTGTTACAAGATGCTGCAAAAGGTTTTGCTAACAAATTACTTCTTGTGTTCTATACAGAGATAGTCCTGGGTTCATGAGTGCTACTCACACACCCAACTTCTCTCTAATGATGCCCACTGATGCCCTATTAACCCACAGAAGATGCTTTTTTTATGTGAAGTGTGATGGCAAATTAATAGATGGCAAATTGATTTGCAAGTTTCTCCAGGTGACAAGGGAGAAGCTTGTTTTCTTACAAGATGATCTCACACCTGCCCCTGTGTGGTCTTCCAACTCTACACCCTGCATGAGAGAAAACCTTCCATTGGCCTCACTCTTGAAATAGATAGAGCAGATACCCCACTGGGGATGCCTGCAGGAGAGTTTCCTCCATGCCTTCCTAGGAACCAGAATCAGGAGATTAAGGTCCAGATTGTGAGAGCAAACCGTCCTTCATGAATGAACACTCAGTGCACCAAAACCTCACTGACTTTTCTAAGAGTAGCCGATGTTCTCCGAAACTCTGATTTACAGACAACTGAAGGCCCCCAAGGGCCTCCCAAGAGAAAGGTAGACTATCACATGTGAACACAGAGACCTATGGGACAACTTTTTGTCAGAATTTTAAAGGCAATGTGGGACGGTTTCTCATAAGTTCTCACTTAAACATATTGTCCTGCCTCATATGGACCATGTCTATCTCTTCCCTATTTGCAAGTTAGAGAGAAAGAGGATCTCCTGTCACCATGGTCTTGGCTGTTTTCTTATCATACCTCCCAAAAGAAAGGCCTGAAATGGACAATTTGTTTCTGGTTTTGAAGAGTGAGGCTATTGAGCCATGCTGAAGTAAAAAGGGGAAGGCAGCTCCTGCCTTTGGTCTGGTGGATCATCCCTGCTTACCTGCCTGTACCCCTTGCACCAACCTCTAGCTGTCTGCTTTTTCCAGATCTGTCTGGTCCTGGTTTGCACACCTGTTCATGGGGCTCTCCAGAACTGCCTTTCCACGATGGCTCTGCTTTGTGTGCAAAAGGAACAGTACTGCCCACCAGGAGGAGGATAGGCCAGAAACCTAGAAAGATTTCTAGAAAGAGGCTATAACTGGAGCAGAAGTAGGGATCAAGGGATGGAGGGAAGGGGTCTTTTTTCAACTACAGAAGTAACATCCAGGGTGTCAACCATGTTTCTATGGAAGTGTGCATATGTGTGTGCACACACATATACAGCTGTAGATTAGCCCTAGCTGCTGTGAAAGTAGACTGTGCTGTGTGTCTGGTATTTTTCAAACAAGTATCACAGTGACGGACAAGGTTCTGTCTACTTTCCTGCCCTTCATTTCTCTTCTTTCTTCATTCACCTCCATCTCCTTCTCCTTTCTCCTTATCCTTTATTTCTTCTTCATCATTATCTTTGTGTCTTTGTCTTAATCTTTTTTTCTCTCTATTTTACCTTCTTCCTCTCTTTTTCTTCCTCCTCTCTCTTTTACCCTTTTCATTCTCTGTTAACAGCCCCAACCCTCTTGCAGTTATCCACATAGGGCCTTCTTCCAGCTATCCCCACCCCTCCAGATATCTATATTCAGCTAATCCTTGCAGAGTCCTTCCTGCATTATGTCTCTTCTTTTCTGTGGTCATCATTTTTCTGGCTGACTCTAAGTCTCCTCAATCTGAACCAGTTTCCATGATTTTCCCAACCTCAATTGTTCCCAATATTTTTATTAAAGTAATCATTGTAAACCTTCTGGTCCTTTGCACACATCAGCCAAGTTCTTTACAGGGCACCTCTGGTAACTTATCACCTTTTGCTTTTAACTCTTTCTTTTTTCTTTCTTTCTTTTTTTTTTTTTTTTGCTCGTTTTAGAATGTTCTTTATTCTGACAGTTGTTGGACAAATATAAGGCATGTTCACAAGTATCTGAAGTTATGTACAAAACACACTCATTCGACAGATATTCCTCTTCTCCTTTTGTACTTGCTGCTGCAAACTGATCTTTCTGCATGTTGACACCCATAGCGCTCAATTCTTATGGATATGCAGACAATGTTTTGGGGGCCACCGTGGAGAACCTGTTTCAAACTAAGACATAAGCTTCTTTGAACTAAGTCACTAAGACATCAGAACTCACGGTGAACAAAGGCAGAGGAAGGTGACCAAATCAGCTCATAATCTCATGACTCTAAGTTTACAGTGGAACAAAGAACACATTGAAAAACATTTTTTGATCCTTCATGTTGGAGAGAAATGGAATGTGTCCAGAATTCATGGTTCTACATTTATCACTGTCTAAAAGTCACAAAACAATATCTAATTTTTTCATGGTTTCAAATGCAGTTACAGTTTTGTTCTTAGGCCACAGTACAAGATTGCATGCATTACTTTACACAAATGTCAAACACAGAATGATTGTAACACAGACAGCTCAGGGTTGTCTAAAGACACAGCTTCTCTTTTTGTGGTGGGGTCGGGAAGGAGAATGATGGTGGCCATTTCCATACACAGCCTGTTGTGTGCTCAGCACGGCTGGATGCGGATCCCAAGAACTTGCTGACTGACTCACAGAAGAGGACAAAAGCTGCTGAGGAGGGCAGCAGAGTTCAAAGAGCAGTCTCCAACCGGGGGCTGGGATGATGGACACACAGCCTCGATTCCAGGGGGAAAAAGTCTTAGTCAATACTAATTAAAAACTGTTAACGATTTTTGAAAATCAGATTACATCTATAAAAGATGAAAAGTAAACACTTAAAACAATCTATTGAGGGGAACATAAAATAATAAAAAATGAAATGCAGCTGGGATTTCACAAAGAGGAGATTTGAATCTTTTGGTCTCAATCAGCCAATATTTTAACATTAACTATAAATTATTAAAATGTAGTTTGCTTATGCCCATTCTTAAAATGCAGAATCTTTGAGGAAAAATATAGGCATATTTTCAGGAATACAGACTCTTGTAAAAAATTTTAAAAGTCAGTATCATCTCTCTTGCGGAGCTACTGAACAGGTTTTTCAAACACAAAAGGGGAACAAACATGGGGCGCTTGAATATGTTAAAAATTCTTTTTTTTTTGAGACAGAGTTTCGCTCTTGTTGCCCAGGCTGGCGTGCAATGGCGCAATCTCGGCTCACCACAACCTCCGCCTCCGAGGTTCAAGCAATTCTCCTGCCTCAGCCTCCCGAGTAGCTGGGATTACGGGCATGCACCACCACGCCTGGCTAATTTTGTGTTTTTAGTAGAGACGGGGTTTCTCCATGTTGAGGCTGGTCTCGAACTCCTGACCTCAGGTGATCTGCCCGCCTCGGCCTCCCAAAGTACTGGGATTACAGGCGTGAGCCACCGCGCCCGGCCGAATATGTTAAGAATTCTTATCACTAGAATACTGCTTTGAGGCGCTCACAGTACTTTCCAAAAGAAACTACCCACCTCAAAGAGCCCTGCATAGCCCCAGCGACCCATGAGTGTGGTAGCCATCATTTTGTTAGCCACTGCTTGGCCATCATCAAAGTATTCACTCAGAGTGGGGAAATTACTTAATATCAATGATATTAACGATTTCCATGGATTTAGCTTTGTAACACACAATGCACAAGGGTCTTCAGATGTTTGCTTTTTACACCAATGGTAGGAAATTGTCATTCTTCCGATTCAACACGCTGGTGGATGACGCTTTAGTGAAGTGTGACTACCTAGAGGAGCAGGAAGGCGGCTCCTGATCCTCACTGGGCCAGCCTCTTCCAGAAGGTGCAGGCTACTCTTCTGACAGGAGATCACAAGTCTGGCAGGCTGGGCAAGCACTCTGCCCTTTAAGCCACTGCTTAAAACACCCTTTGTGATACTTGTGCCCACATTTGAGCACACGCACGTTTTTTGATTTGAACACCTCGTGACATATTTCACAGGAACTTGCACCCGGTGCAACCCTCACAGGGACATCTTCTGCTTTCTGCCCCTTGGTTTTGGGTGATGGTGCAACAACCGCCAAGGGTGGGCCCTCGGAGGACCTGGTCACGTGGGCGGCAGAGCTGGGCTCATAAGTTCTCTTGTCCTTTCCTAGGTTTGGCTTTTTCTTTTTCTGTTCATCTAGAATGTGTTCTGTCACTCTTTGGACAATTTCATCAATACTCAATCCTGAAAGTGAGTTCTTGTTTTTGCTTCTCACTTTTTTAATAAAACCAGCAAGCTCAGTGCTGTTGTAACATGGGAATACCACTGACAGGTGCTCAATAATACTATTGAATGGCTTTTTTGGAGACTGGCTTGAACATGCAGCACATCCTGGAGGAACAGGCTGCTTCTGATCAGCCGCAGGGCTTTGCTCTGACAGAGCTGCCTGGCCAGCCCCTTTTGGCCCTGGCAGCTGAGTGGCTTCAGGCTGAGAGGGGGGTGGCCCTGGCAACAGTGCAGAAGGAGCCTCCCCTGGGGAATCGCCGGCAGAGAACACACTGGGATCCCTGTGAAGTGCTGCTTGGTTTCCAGTCACATCGCTTGCAGAAGTCATAAATCCTTGGTCATCATGGCCTGAAGACTCAGGGAGTAACTCAGGATGAACCGTGTTACAGGCAGGAAATGAAAGCTCGGAAATCTGCACTTTAGAAAGTTCACTGAGCCGAGAACCATTTTTAATTGCCTTAATTTGTTCTTCAAACTGAGACTTTGCTTTCTCAGTTTCTTTTGTAACATTAGAAAGAAACAATTCCCATGAACATATATCAGACTCCATATCAGGATATGCTGCAGGATCATGGCTAATCAGCTCCAGCTTCTTCAGATAGGCTTCTGCTTGTGACTGCATGATCTGTAGCTTATACACTTCACTCTCCTTCCAGTTTTCAAGTACGGATACCTCTGCAGCCACAGCTCTCTGATGACTCTCTTCATAATCCTTTTTCCCTTTCTTTATACACTCTTTTATTTTCGTTTTCTCGTTTGTAAGTGTGTTGCTGATTTCAAGGGACTGATCCAGATGTAATTCATGTTCCTTATCCTTTCCATCATTTTTCTGGGTATACATTTCATTGGCATTTGAAACCTTTTTAATTTTCTTCTTCAGTGATTTTAGTGTTTTTTGGATTTCTTTTTTTTCCTCTTGCCATTTTTTAATTTCTCTTTCCAAATCTTGAAGCAACCAATCTAATTCTGTCTTTGATATCTTGTTTTCTTCTAAGTGCCTTTTCAACTTTTCTTCCAGGTCCCTGGTCTCTTCTAAGCCCTTAAGTTTCATCTGCTCATAATTTTCATACGCTTCTTTAAGTTGGTCTTGTAATACTTGGTACTCCTTTTCAATCCGTGAAATTTCCCCTTGTTGTTTCTCAGAAGGATTATATGGCTCAGTATTGACTTCTTGGTGTGTTATGTTCCAAGATACCTGTATGGCAACCATCTGCACCTGTGGAATGTTTGTTACTGCACTGGTGCTTTCTGGAATTACTTCACATTTGTTGTTAGAATTTCCACAGTGCCCATCTTTTCTGTTAGACTCACTCAGGACTGTATGAGCATCACCTGTGCTGCACTGTGACTTTACCGATATTAACGAAGAATCCTCAAGGATCTGTGTTTCGGAGGCAATCTGGTGACCAGCAGCATTCTCAGCATTCAAATGATGACCCTCAAAATAGGCAGTAGCATTTTTATCTGCTCTGTCATTGGCTACAAAAGACGGCACCACTGGTACTGATCTTGGTAGCTGATATTCAGGAGAAAGGCTGACCAAGGGTGTATATATGCTGGTGTACTGGGGCAAACCTGGTAACACATTTATGTATGCTGGCGATGTCCGGGTGTTATCAAATCTCTGGAAAGGAAGATACGTACAGTATCCTGTGACCAAATGGGATTGAGCCCAATAAGTTGGTTTCACATCCTCAAGAACCGGTTTGGGAGAATTAGAGGAGACTCGCTTGTAATTTGCATCCTCAGAGCCTGGTTTGGGAGAATTAGAAGAGACCCCTTTGGGTTTCCCATCCTCAGAAACTTGTCTAGAAGAATTATCGGATACTGGTTTGGCCTTCACATCTTCACAAGCTGGCTTGGGAGAATTTGCAGACAAAGGTTTGGGTTTCACATCTTCAGAACCTGGTGCTGAAGATGAACCTGATACTGGTTTAGACTTTACATCTGGTTTAAATTCCCTAGCAGCTGAATTAAGTGGTAGTTTAACTTGTAAATACTCTCCTGCTTTTGAAATGTCTTCTACTTTTGTTTTAATGTTTTTCTTCTTTCTTTTTTTCTTGAGCCGTGATGCAACTTTCTTCAATGCAATACAGTTGTCAATCACAACAAAACGGGGACATCCCAAGAGAAAAGATTTTAAACCTCCTGCTTTTTCTAGTATTGGTCGAGTTTCTTCTGGGAAAAACTCATATTCTTCAGAGAACATCTTGTGACTCGTGTCCAAGGGACCATGTTCCTCCAACAACTGAGAGAAGTAATCATATAGAGTTGAACATTTTTGTTTTGGGTTCATGTCCCATAGCTTCTTATTGCGGACAACATATTCATTACTGTGTTGGTCATAGAGAGCTTCAAATTCTTCTACGTCTTGCCGAAGATGGTCAGGCACTGCAAATGGGCCTGCAGTATCTGAATTTTGATTGCTATGGTCTTCACTTGAAGTGATGATCTCATTATTTGGAGTTACTGAAGTTGTTCCAGACCCAACTAACATAGGCTTTGAATCCTTTGGTTTCTTTTTCTTGCCTTTGTTTTTCACCTTGGTAGAACTAAACGGTGCTTCGCCACTGTCTTGTTTCCTTAACACAGTACAGCGGCTGTCCATTATATCAAAGAATTCATCTAAAGCACTATGTAATGCTGGGAACTTGTCTCTGTGTTCTTCTAGCAGCCATATTAAACAGCGGGCTTCCTTCGATGATGTTGGCTCAAAGAAATAATCAAGTTGCTTTCCTTCTATAGAGTCTAGTTTGTGACCATATTTCTCATTCCAGAGGAAAGTCATGATGCTAAAATCAAGCTGTTTAAGAGATACTTCATACCGAGAAAAGAAAGGTCCTGTGGCATCTAAGCCAAAGCTATTAAGTTTTTGGATCCAGGCGGCTAATTTGGGCTCCACTTCTTTAAGCTCACTCAAAACATGCAGAAATATTCTTGTCTTTACTCTGTTCTTTTCTTGAATCAAGTGATGAATAACATAGTCCACTGCTTCATTTAGAAAATTTCTGCTTGAAAAACAGGTTGTATAGTCCTCTGTGCTCAAAACTTTCCAAGAAAGCAATTCTTTGAGAAGCGTGGCTGTATTCCATATGCCGGATTTAATCTTGTCAGCATACTGCTTTATACACTGTAGAATTCTGTCATCAAGGAACTGACAATGCTGAACATTGTCTACAGTTTCTTTCTGCTCTTCGTTTTTGGGTGGATTACTTTCTCTTAAGTCCTCCTCCATTCTTTCTTGTGCTAATTTTTTTGCTTCTTTTTTTTGGATCTTTCTCTTCAATTTTTTGTCTTCTTTCAGTCTTAGTTTCTCTAGGCTAGAACATTTCTGTTTCAGAATAGGTCTTGGAGGAACCTTTTCTTTTATGACCTTGTGTTCAAATTCACATTTAACTTGACCACCACTGCTGAAGATGATAATCTTAGAAATGACACCTTGACAGTCAGGGGTAAGACATATTCCTTGTAGAAAATCCTTGTCAATTTTATCATTAAAGGTTGTAGTTTTTAACTTCTTCCAGCAATTCATGTGAAATTCTATTTTACAGTACTGGCAACAGCTGATGCGTATAAAACCCTTAAAGTCTGGATCAGTTATGTATATCTGCATCTTAGAATATCCACAGCACTTCTGATAGCAACAAATGGCATCTGGCACTGGAGGGAACTTGCATTCTTCAACAAATTTCTCTAACAGCATCTTTATTTTTTCTGGCTGAGACTCTTCAATAATCACATTACTTGTGGGCCAAGTTAACACTCCAGGAAGACGATAAATCAAGGTTCTTGCTTTCTCAAAGTGATTGAGAGCTTCTAGAAATCTGTTTTTTTTCAAATATACTTTTCCAATTCCACAGTAGGCCAAGCAATCAAGTCCCTCATTGTGGTAGTGTTCAATAATCCTCTTAAACTGGTTTTCAGCTTCAGATAGTTCTTCAGGCTGTCCTATTCCAAGGAGTGAAATGGCAAGTCCATAGACAACCAAGACATAGTTAATCATGGCCAGGTTCAATTGCTTTATTTTTTGAGGATCTAAACCATTCAGCAACTCTGTAAAGGCATGTGCAGCACTGCGGCAACGCTGCTCCAATAAGGCTGTATAGCCGTCTTGAATTAAGCTTCTCAGCATTGTCATTATATTAGCAAAATCCTGGTGTGCACCTCTGGAAGATTTAGAAAACTGTTTCTCCAAGATGTTCTTCAAATCTGCTGGTAAAGTCAATTGTGAACTAGAACTGAACTTTTCTGATTCATTGTTTCGAGATTTTTGTTTTCCTTTATGTTTCGGAGGCTGACTTGATGGTGGTGAAAATTCAGGATGACAGTCACAATCATCTACCATCAATGCCTCATCCATCACCTTTAGATTCTGATTACCACCGTTAGCCATTTCGTGATTAATTTTTCTGAAATCTCTTTCCTTCTCCACAAAGTTAAGTGAAGTACTAAATACAGGTGCTGATAAACTCCTAGGTGTGTAAGCCCTGTTTTCATAAAAGGCTTTAATTGGATTCTTATTTGCTGTTCGACCTTGTAGGTCTTCTATTTGTTTTTGTAACTTTACATGCTGCTGAATTAGATCCTTGATTCCCTCAGGGTCATTTTTACAGAGTTTTTGAGCTGTTATGTTTGCTTGCAGGGCCCAGTTATATTCCCCCAGCATAGAAAGAGCATCACAATAACGATAATGACCCTTTGGCCAAGTGTTCTTCAGAATAGTGGCTCTCTTTCCATCACCGAGTGCATTTCTAAACTGTCCAGTACGAAGAAAACAGAGAGCTCGGTTACCATAAAGAAGGTGGTTTTCAGGTCTATATTCAATGGCTCTGGTGTAATAGATAATAGCTATATCAAATCTTTCTTTGGAAAACTCTTCATTTCCTTTCATTTTCATTAGTTCTCCTTGCTCTATACAATCCATACAACTTTGGGTTTTAAGTTCTTCAAGCAAATTGCAGTCTTCCATTACAATTTTAGTTATGTGGTACTTGTATTCAGTAAAGAAAATACTTAACATAGGCCAACAATTGTCAATTGATCCTAATTTAGTTAGAATTGTTACATCGCCTGCATATTTTATCCAATTCAGAGCTTCTTCCATTGCCAAGATTTTATTTTCTATTTTATAACCAATTCTCAATAAGCCTCCAATAAGGAGTGAATCATTAGCAACTTTCTTTGCCAAATCCACAATATCTTCCATCAACTCAAGATGTTGTAATCTCTTCAAATTTATCTCGGAAGCACGTGAATTGTTGGCGTCCACACAGGGATGCAATCGTGATATTACAGAACTGTTTTGATGTTGAAACAGAAGTGGCCAGAAGATGTTTATTTTAATGGCATCACAATAATCTTGCAGGACAGAAATTGGTTTACTACACCATATACTGCAGATGTCAAATTCTAAATTCCTCTCACTTTGGACATAATCTTTATATTGCTTACCCACCCCATCACAGTAAAGCTGAGTCACACGAACATAATCATCGGTCATAAATTCAGCAGCAAAGACACAATCGTCCACGTAAGGGCAATCTTCTAACAAGGCATAATCCGCCATAGTGAAATCTCCCTCAGCAAAATTGTCCGTGATGCACAAGTCACGCACACACGGAGGGGTGTGGAAGGCCCCGCTCCCCTGGCATCTCGGCTGCAGCGGGACAAGGTAACACATCCGGGAGCCCGGCCGCGCGCCGGGTGTGCACTCACCCGGGCCTGCCGCCCGCGAGCCTGGGACGCAGGCATCCGCCGCCGCCGCCGCCGCCGCGGCCGCAGCCGCCGCTGCCGCCGCCGCCGCTGCTGCCGCTGCCGCTTCCGCCGCCGCCGCCACCTCCGGCCCTCCACGTCAGCGGACGGTAGGAGGGAGCGAGTGCTTTTAACTGTTTCTGTGTCAATACTGACCACAGTCATTATTTTCTCCGGCTGTACTTTAAAGTCTTAATGGTTGAAGCCATGTATCCTTTGCCCACAGACCAGAGGAAGGGGAACCAGGTCCTTTCAGGAAAGTGCATGGGGGATGCCTCTCTCTCATCATGTCCCCTGACTCCCAGGTGTAATCATAATCTCCTCATGGAAGTGCCAGGCACATAGAGAGTGCTCTTCCTGCTGCCTACACTCCTGCTAGACAGAGCCCTGTCAAGGTCATCATAAGGGCTGGGATCCACTAACAGCTTTGACCTTAAAGCAGAGTCTGATATTGGGGATGTCATTTCTTCACTCTGATGTACTAATTTTTTTTTTTTTTATCTATACGCTGATGAGAGGCTGCTCAGACACCTGCAAATTAGCATCACACTCCCCTAGGTTCTCTAGCAAGATATTCTGGGAGGAAAACCTCTGAATCTTATTTCTACCTGTTGCTCAAGGAAGGGACTGTTTCCAAAGAAAATCACAGTCGTATACAGGGGAGCTTTTCTGTGTCCCTTTTTCTCCTTTGTTCCTTTTCCCCTCTCTCTCTTTTAATGGCACCCATTTCTTCCCATCACTTAGAATCACTGAGAATCTTTTTTTACCCTGGCTTATAAATTGTGTAGAATTCCTGTAAAGTATGGTGCTCCTTTGTCTGTTTCCATTGTCTCTGACCTAATTTTTGACTGACTGGCCATTTACCTGATCCACTTTAAAAGCCAGGAGAACTGTGTTCTCATTTCAGAAGAAACTGTGTTACCCTGGCCAATTTTCTTCCCTTTTCTGGGATTCATTTCATCTGTAAAATGGGGGGCGGGGGTTGACCATCCTGGGCTCTATCTGGAGGTCGATGGGAGTCATAGAGAGAGCTCTGACATGGTGATGCAGGGCCTTGAACTCCACTCACAGCTCTGCTGCTAACCTAGCATGTGATTTAGTTCTAGTCCCTTTCCACTTCTGAGCCTCAGTTCCCCATCTAAGCAGCCATGACTGACAAGGGAGGAGTCTTAGACTCCCACAAATGAGGACCTTGATCCCCTAACATGTCTGTGTGTTCATAAGACCCGTATCCTCTGATCTTGAGCAGATAGAGCCTTTTCTTATCCTCTGGATTGCTTCTTGGAAATGGCTGTAGCGAAAGCCTCTTCTTTTGTGCTTGATACTTTATTTTCCCAGGTAAGCTCCCTCTACCTTTGTCCTGGGGCATGTATTTATGGATATTTTAGTTAGAAAAAGCTATCAATTAGTGTAATTAGCTTATTGTCACCTTCAATCTTGACCCTCTCCATGCACTGTCCCCTACCCACCTCAGGTTCTCTCTTATTTTAACTTAGTGAGCAGAGCTCCTGGCTGCATCACCATAGCAACCAGCAGCTAGGACCTATTAAGCCATGACGAGTCATTAGACATCTAAGCTGATTATAGAGTCCAGAATGTTAACTGCAGAAGAGATGCTGAAAGAAGGAAAATGAGGCAGATCTTAACCTACAAACAAGTAGACAACAGAGTAGCTGAGTGCTTCAAACTATCTCCGACCTGGATGCCATGGGCGCTATGGGCCTGGGTGTCAACACCTTGGCATGTACCCTCAGCCACCAGACCAGAGGGAGGGGCACCAGGCCCATTCTCTTCCCAGGGAAGTAATTCTGGACACCTTCCTGCCAACATGCTCCAAGTAGATGGATTTGAGTCTGGATTTTTCAATGGGCAGTACCAATTACTGAGTTCATCCTGAGTCCTACTCCTAATCTAGTGACACATTTCCTTATCTTTCAACTTTCCATAGAAGTTTCTTAAATGAAAAAGGGCCTTTTTTTTTTTACTTGTTTGAAACTCTCTTTTCCCAGTCAGTTCCCCTGCTGCCTTGGCCTGTATTTGCGGCCTGTTAAATTTAAAAGTCTATCAGTTAGTCTAATTAGGATATTCAAATTTTAATTATTTTCCCTTCTCCACATGGGCAGCCACCCACCCTTCTTTTATTCTCTCTTTTTATTTCATTTAGGGAAAAAAGCTCTTGGCAGGATTGCCATAGAAACCAGCCACCAGGCAGACTAGGCCATTGTGCTTCTGGACACTGATACTCAAAGCTGATTATGGGTCTGGAAGCTTGCATGGCTGAGCAAGACTGATGGAGTTAAGACAAAGAGGGTCTCAGCTACAGAGAAGGGGAAAATGAGCACCTCAGAACTTTAGACAAACCTCAGCCCTACCTTTATCTTTGCCCCTGTGTGCTTCATGGAAGAAAAAAGTTAGAGTGAGAATGAGGAAGGCTGTCCCCTATTAAAGATGAATGTCTGGGTTGACATCAGAACTTGTGCCCTTAGGCTAACCCTGCCATGACCACAAACCCACACCTGTGAACATGTCATTTTCACTGAGTATCCCTAGTTCCTATTAAATTACCTGGCATATACTTAAGGTTCTCATAGTGCTTGGTGCTCAGCAGTTCTGTAAGACAGAGCACTACTAGTGAGAGCACACTGAGACTACCTTGGAACATGAGCAAGTGAAGACTTCCTAACACACTGGATTTTTCTGGGAAATGACACTAATGAAAGCCTCTGCTATGTGCTCTAAGGCTCCCTGTTTGCAATTTACCTCCCCTGCCTTCTGGCAGTGGTGGTGTAAATGCCTGGTGGAGGGGCTTTGAAAGCTGTTAGTCACTGAAGTACCTAAGTGTATTAGGCTATTCTTGCCTTCAAGGATTTTCCCCTGGTCCCACAATGCACCCCTGTCTACATTAACAGGCTCCCACTCATTTACACTGGGAGAGCAGTGCTCCTGGACACATTGCCATAGCAACCAGAAGCCAGACAGAGTAGGAGGGTGAGCCAGACATTTGACAGCAAAGGTTAGTGGAGTATCTGTTGGAGAGGGGCTGACTCTTAGGAGGAAAATACCTTATCTCTCAGCTGCAGAGAAATAGGCCACTAGGCCCCTCAGTGTTCCAACACCATCCCCTCCCCATCCTCCATCCCCGTGCCTCCAGATGAGGAGTAGTCAGAATGAGCTTTGTTTTATCTGGAGGCCAAGGCCTGTGTTTTATCAGAATAGGTATCCTTTGCCCCGAAGCCGGTCAAGGGAACCAAGTACCACATACTTCCTCCTACGCCACCTTGTTACCAAACTAACACCCATGAGTGAACATATGCTCCAAATGTGTGTTCCCATGACTGCATCTCCTGTGCCTAGAATAGTGTCAAGTATATGGCAGTGCAACTTTCTGCACTTCCCCTGTCTACTCACTCCATTGCAGTTCACACCTTATCATTTGCAGAATTCCATTTACTACTGGAATACCCACTGTATTAGTCTGTCCTCATGCTGCTAATAAAGACATACCCAAGACTGGACAATTTACAACAGAAAGAGGTTTAATGGACTTACAGTTTCATGTGGCTGGGGAGGCCTCACAATCACAGCTGAAGATGAAAGGCACATCTCACATAGTGGCAGACAAGAGAAGAGAGCTTGTGCGGGGAAACTTCTCTTTTTAAAACCATCAGATCTTGTGAGACTTATTCATTATCATGAAGAACAGCACAGGAAAGACCTGCCCCCATGATTCAATTACCTCCTAACGGGTCCCTCCCACAACATGTGGGAATTCAAGATGAGATTTGGGTAAGGACACAGCCAAACCATATCAGCCACAGTCTCAACTGATGACACTGAGAACATGAAAGTAAAGGAATAGCCTTTAAAAACTTCTCACTTCCATGCATCTGCAACTTGATACTCTGCTTTCCCTTTCATCACTATGGATAAACTCTCTACATTCCTATGAAAACCCATACATACCGTTGGCCACTAGATTACACCCCTTCTTGACTATTCAATGCATGGTCCCAGCAATGCTGTCTGTGCTCTTTGCCACATCATCAATTTACCTTTATGTACTGGATGATTCCCATCAGTACACAAAGATTCCACAAAGTCTCCCTTGCAACAACAACAACAAAACCAACAAGAAAGAAACAAAACACCCTACCTTAACTGTACAACCCACTCCACCTACTGCATCATCTCTGTACACCAAACTTCCTCAAAAATCATTATGTGGTCTTGATTTGTTCACTTATGTACTCTCATTTTTTTCTTGAACCCACCCTAGTCAAGCTTTTATCCCCCACTCCATGGAAATAGCTCAAGGTCCCCAAATAACCTGCATATTGTTAAACCTAGTGATTATTTCTCAGGCTGGTCTTACTTGACTGAAAAGTAGAATTTGACACAATTGATCACTTCCTCCTCCTTGTAATACTTTCCTCACTTAATTTACAGGACATTTCTGTCTCTTGGTTGTGCTTCTGCTTCAGTGTCTGCCATTTTTCAGAGTCATGGCTAGTTACTCCTCACTGCTTTGACCTCTTCACCCTGCTAGAAGCTATTAGTCAAAACATAAGTTTTTATTTAGCCAATTGAAGGTGTGTAACATAGGACTGTGGTTGTCAGAATGGAAACCACTTGGGCCTTCATATAGGTGGCTGAAGAAATTTATCCAAGCAAGAGATAGCATCAGGTCCTGGGCTAACAGCTTTCTGGTTGGGAAAGACCCCCAACACCTGCCTTCATTCAGTGAGACAATTGTATGACTCACCTGCAGTAATGTGCAGGTTAAAGGTAACGAGTTGAACTTGTAGCTTGCCCCTCTCTCACTACATAAACTCCTTTCTTCTCTCTGGAAGGAGTTCAGTTTCCAGCAGAGGTGATGACAGATGAACAGATTCCAGTTTGAAAAGTGCTATAACCCTGAAGGGGGTGGGGTATGTTGGTAGATAAGAGAAGTTAGATCTTTAATAAGTCCCACAAATTATTCTGGGCAATTTATTTACTGAGAATTTTTAACTCTCAAGTGTTAAGATTTTCCTAGATAATCATTTGTTTAATTCAGGTTTTCAAAAGCATTTACTTCAGACTCCTTTTATTCTCTTAATTTCTTTTCTATTGCTATTTTAAAAACAAACAAAAAATACTTAGTGACTCAATTAAAAAATATTATTGGTGAGGGGATGAAGCACAGTTTCAAAGAGTTACAAATTAAAAATATTAATTGGCATCTGAATTGCAAGAATCAATTTACCTCCACTCTCTAAGCTCTAATGATGTTTGTGTCCCCAAGTCAAGTTCCAAAGTAACCATTATTCCCAATAGGTAAAATTCCTCTGACCTCTGGTCCTGTTGAACCTTAAGGCTTACCATAAAATTGCTTCAAATTGCAATAAATGAGCGTGGAATTCTTCCCTCCCCCTAGCCAAGGCCTGTTCTAGTTACAACCAACAGTCGATAAATCCCAGTGCTTCTCCCATAGTCCCAACCCTCTCGTGCACTCTCACTGCCTCACTGAGGGCTTTGGAGTTTCCAGGATACAGCATACGAGTCTTACCAAAATCCCAGATGGGGCACCTCTCACTCATAACTTAAGAAGATGCTCTCAGATCTTGACTCCCAGATTCAGCCCAGACTCACTATGATCTTGAAGTGCCTTGTGAACTTTAACAAATGGCCCATCCTGTCCCCAATCTCTGGTGCATAAACTGTTTCCCACATCAATCACGAGCACAGTTCCTATGCCATCCAACACTGCATTGTTCCTTGACATGTTTTTTGTTTGTTTGTTTGTGCACTCAACACATAATTGATGAGGCACACTCTACATGACAGGCACTACACAAGAGACTGAGGGGTGAACTGATTGGCACCTTGCCCCTTTGGTGACCTGTTAAGGTATAATAATAATGGTCATACTGAGCTCTGAGAGTAAAATAAAAACAGCAGTACACTCAGGAGGGGCCAAAAATATTCCATTCCTTCCTTCCCCATCAACTTTTTATTTGTGGATCCTCAAGGCCGAATGATCCTGGAAGACTCCTGTCTGCATAAAGACATTTATTTGTGGCCTTTCATTTCGTAATTGAGTTTTGATATCTATACCAAACAAAGAAACGTCCAGACCCCCATCACATTATAGCTTCCGCTAAACAGTTGTTTGCAACAAACAGGTTCAGTAAGTGACCAGTTATAAGATTAATATATAAGAAAATAGCTTTCCAGTGACTAAAATCCAGCTGGAAGGGCAAGGAAGTTTTAGTTCATTACTGCATCTCCTAAGAAGCTTACTAAGTCTCTGTTTCCCAAATATGTGAAAAGCAATAAGTTGCTTCTAGGGTAAGAAGCAATAATGTATGTGTATGGAATGAACTGACATTCACCTGAAGCTCAATAAAAGTTATTCCCTTCCCTTTGGAAAAAAAAAACCCAGTTCTCAAGGTGGGACTACAGAAAATGTTTGCTTTTCATCAATTCTTTAGGTAATTTTGAGCTTCATCTTGGGGCTGAGAATTTGGGTCAGGGCCTATTGAGAATAGCCACCACTCACCTCAAAAGAGATCACATCAGGAGGTTCATAATCTGTTTCTATCTTTCAAGTATTCTTATTGCTTTTTCACATTTCTCTTTCAGTACCTTACAATGGAAATATGGGCATTTCATAAAACAGAACGAGATAGCCATGTGCACAGCATTATCAGGGCCAAGCTTTGGAAAAATGGACTCTGATATTCAGGACAATATCCTTAGCAAAGGGCAATTTTGATTCTCAAACGCGGACCAGCAAAGTGCTTTGCAGTCTAATGATCCAAGCCTACCTCCAGTTTTTCTTTTGACATCTGAAGCCTTGAACTGATTCCGGTTGCAACCACTTTACAATGAATGTTTTAAAATCCCTAACACACAATTCTATCAACCCTTACTCTTCAATCAGTCAAGTACCCTACGTTTCCAATCCTAGAAATTAGGCTGCCTCCATTCCCTGATATATAGAATGCTTTCAAATTTATAGTCCAGTGCCAAGTCTTGCTTCCATCCCTGACTTTTTTACTTTCTTAAGAATCAGAAACCATAAAGAATTCTGGGCCCTTTGCTGATCAGCACAGTGCTATGAGAATTTCACAAGCCAAGGACAGTACAGACCCAGAAATCCTGTTTTATAAAGTGTGTCAAGATTCAAAGTCCATTTTCTTTTTTATGATTATTATACTTTAAGTTCTAGGGTACATATGCACAACGTGCAGGTTTGTTACATATGTATACATGCGCCCTTTTGGTGTGCTGCACCCATTAACTCATCATTTACTCTAGGTATATCTCCTAATGCTACACCTCCCCACTCCCCCCACCCCACGACAGGCCCCCATGTGTGATGTTCCCCATGCTGTGTCCAAGTGTTCTCATTGTTCAATTCCCACCTATGAGTGAGAACATGCGGTGTTTGGTTTTTTGTCCTTGCCATAGTTTGCTGAGAATGATGGTTTCCAGCTTCATCCATGTCCTTGCAAAGGACATGAACTCATCCTTTTTTATGGCTGCATACTATTCCATGGTGTATATGTGCCACATTTTCTTAATCAGGTCTATCATTGATGGACATTTGGGTTGGTTCCAAGTCTGTGATATTGTGAATAGTGTCACAATAAACATATGTGTGCATGTGTCTTTATAGCAGCAGGATTTATAATCCTTTGAGTATATACTCAGTAATGGGATGGCTTGGTCAAATGGAATTTCTAGTTCTAGATCCTTGAGGAATCGCCACACTGTCTTCCACAATAGTTGAACTAGTTTACAGTCCCACCAACAGTGTAAAAGTGCTCCTATTTCTCCACATCCTCTCCAGCACCTTTTGTTTCCTGACTTGTTAATGATTGCCATTCTAACTGGTGTGAGATGGTATTTCATTGTGGTTTTGATTTGCGTTTCTCTGATGGCCAGTGATGATCAGTATTTTTTCATGTGTCTGTTGGCTGCCGATCCCACAGAAATACAAAGTACCATCAGAGAATACTATAAACACCTCAACGCAAATAAACTAGAAAATCTAGAAAAATGGATAAATTCCTTGACATATACACCCTCCCAAGACTAAACCCAGGAAGAAGTTGAATCCCTGAATAGACCAATAACAGGCTCTGAAATTGAGGCAATAATGAATATCCTACCAACCCAAAAAAGTCCAGGACCAGATGCATTCACAGCCGAATTCTACCAGAGGTACAAAGAGGAGCTGGTACCATTCCTTCTGAAACTATTCCAATCAATAGAAAAAGAAGGAATCCTCCCTAACTCATTTTATGAGGCCAGCATCATCCTGATTCCAAATCATGGCAGAGACAAAGCAAAACAAAAGAGAATTTTAGACCAATATCCCTGATGAACATCGACGCAAAAATCCTCAATAAAATCCTGGCAAACTGAATCCAGCAGCACATCAAAAAGCTTATCCACCATGATCAAGTTGGCTTCATCCCTGGGATACAAGGCTGGTTCAACATATGCAAATCAATAAACATAATCCATCATATAAACAGAATCAAAGACAAAAACCACATGATTATCTCAATAGATGCAGAAAAGGCCTTTGACACAATTCAACAGCCCTTCATGCTAAAAACTCTCAATAAACTAGGTATTCATGGGATGTATCTCAAAATAATAAGAGCTATTTATGACAAACCCACAGCCAATGCCATAATGAATGGGCAGAAACTGGAAGCATTCCCTTTGAAAACTGGCACAAGACAGGGATGCCCTCTCTCACCACTCCTATTCAACATAGTGTTGGAAGTTCTGGCCAGGGAAATCAGGCAGGAGAAAGAAATACAGGGTATTCAATTAGGAAAAGAGGAAGTCAAATTGTCCCTGTTTGCAGATGACATGATTGTATATTTAGAAAACCCCATCGTCTCAGCCCAAAATCTCCTTAAGCTGATAAGCAACTTCAACAAAGTCTCAGGATACAAAATCAATGTGCAAAAATCACAAGCATTCATATACACCAATAACAGACAAACAGGGAGCCAAATTATGAGTGAATTCTCAAAGTCCATTTTCTTTTTTTTAAATATTATTATACAAGTTTAATATATAGTCAAATGCACAACAATTTATCCTCTGGATTGGGAACAAGAGATTTCTAGACATCTCAGCTTTAGCCAGTTTATTATACACCTACTGCTTCATAGTTGAGTTCTTCCAGAATATCTGTTAGAACCCCTGATAGCATACTATTTTGTGATGAGATAAATACTTTAAAAATTATATGATCACAGTAGCATGGAATGACATTTCCTTAATGCTATGTTTGAGGGCCTTTTTCTTGTTTCTGCTAGTAGAATCTGTTCTACCATTACTTATATACAAACATTATTTATTGCCAACATGATACACATTATATGGTGTGGATCCAGTAAATATTTGTAAATTAACTGATTTGGCACCCCACAATATCTCAAGACATGAGATTTAAGAAGAAAAGAGCTTGACTAGTAAACCTGGTAGAGAAAATGCCTTTATACAGTTAGTATATCCCACAATACTATCAACAAGTAGATTGGATTTTATTGTTATAACAGAATTGAGTGAGATTGTGAATAATAAGAAAGTTGAGTTGTGGTACATTGTCCTTAGATGTTTCCTTCCTTTCTTTCCTTCTGTTCAGTGTTGTGACCTCAAATAAGGGGCACAGATGCCTCCTCGGGCAGCTTGGGACAAGTGATCTACTTTCTTTTTTTTTTCTTTTTTTTAATTTTATTATCATTATACTTTAAGTTTTAGGGTACATGTGCACAACGTGCAGGTTTGTTACATATGTATACATGTGCCCTTTTGGTGTGCTGCACCTATTAACTCATCATTTAGCATTAGGTATATCTCCTAATGCTATCCCTCCTCACTCCCCCCACCCCACAACAGTCCCCGGTGTGTAATGTTCCCCTTCCTGTGTCCATGTATTCTGATTGTTCAATTCCCACCTATGAGTGAGAACATGCGGTGTTTGGTTTTTTGTCCTTGTGATAGTTTGCTGAGAATGATGGTTTGCAGCTTCATCCATGTCCCCACAAAGGACATGAACTCATCATTTTTTATGGCTGCATAGTATTCCATGGTGTATATGTGCCACATTTTCTTAATCCAGTCTATCATTGTTGGACATTTGGGTTGGTTCCAAGTCTTTGCTATTGTGAATAGTGCTGCAATAAACATACGTGTGCATGTGTCTTTATAGCAGCAGGATTTATAATCCTTTGGGTATATACTCAGTAATGAGATGGCTGGGTCAAATGGTATTTCTAGTTCTAGATCCCTGAGGAATCGCCACACCGACTTCCACAATGGTTGAGCTAGTTCACAGTCCCACCAACAGTGTAAAAGTGTTCCTATTTCTCCACATCCTCTCCAGCATCTGTTGTTTCCTGACTTTTTAATGATCACCATTCTAACTGGTGTGAGATGGTACTCACTGTGGTTTTGATTTGCATTTCTCTGATGGCCAGTGATGATGAGCATTTTTTCATGTGTGTTTTGGCTCCATAAATGTCTTCTTTTGAGAAGTGTCTGTTCATATCCTTCGCCCACTTTTTGATGGGGTTGTTTGTTTTTTTCTTGTAAATTTGTTTGAGTTCATTGTAGATTCTAGATATTAGCCCTTTGTCAGATGAGTAGGTTGTGCCATCCCCATCAAGCTACCAATGACTTTCTTCACAGAATTGGAAAAAACTTCTTTAAAGTTCATATGGAACCAAAAAAGAGCCCGCATTGCCAAGTCAATCCTAAGCCAAAAGATCAAAGCTGGAGGCATCATGCTACCTGACTTCAAACTATACTACAAGGTTACAGTCTGACACACAGAGCTAGTGAAATTTAGGCAGAGCAACTGCACAGGCATGTGCAGAGACCAGGAGCCTTAGATACTTGGGCTTTCTGGGCTCCCCTAAAAAAGTAGTTGCAACTCAAGCAAAGCAGGAACAGACCCCCGTACATACCCTAGGAAAGAGACTGAATCCAGGGGGCCAAGCAGCAACAGTCTACAGGCCCCACTTCCATGGCATCTCACAGGATAAGACCCAGTGGCTTGGAATTCCAGCCAGACACCGGTAGTAGTGTTACACCTCTCTGAGACAGAGCTCCTGTGGAGAGGGGCCAGGGGCCAACCTCCATCTTTGCTGTTTGGACAACTTCGCTGTTTCAGCCTTCGAGCTTTGGAGAGTCCAAGCCAACCGGGGGTGGAGGGGACTCCTGAGCACAGCACAACTGCTCTATGAAAATGTGGCCAGTCTGCTTCTTTAAATGGGTCCTTGATCCCATTCCTTCTCACTGGGTGGGACCTCCCAACTAGGGTCTCCAGCCACCCCCACCACTGTTATCTGGCTAAACAGTTTTGAAACCTCCTTAGGATAGAGCTCCCAGAGAGAAAAGTGAACCGACATCTTTGCTGTTTGTGTGACAACCATTCCAGCCTGCAGGTTTTGGAGAGTCCAAGCTGACCAGGGGAGAAAGGGATTACCCAACACAGCACAGCTGTTATATAAAAACATGGCTAGACTGCTGTTTAAAACAAGTTTCCAATCCTGTTCCTCCTCACTAGGCAGGACCTCCCAACCAGAACCTCCAGCCACCCTCGAGGGTGTTCTTTGGCCAACAGAGATCCGAATACTTCCTCAGTTGGAGCTCCCAAGGGGAGGGGCAGGCCTCCATCTTTGCTCTTTGGGTGACTTAGCTGTTTCACCCTTTTCGCTTTGAGATTCTGAGGTGACAAAAGGCTGAAGCAGACACCCAGCACAGCAGAGCTGCTCTATGAAAACATGGCAAGACTGATTTTTAAAGCAAGTCTCTGATCCTATTCCTCCTCACTGGAGGTGACTTCCCAACTGGGGTCTCCAGCCAGCTCCTTCAGATGCATTCAGGCTGGCAAAAAGTCCATACCTCCCTGGGATGGAGGTCCCAGAGGGAGGGGCAGGTTGCCATTTTTACTGTTTTGCAGCCTTTGGTGGTAATACCTCCAGGTACCAGAAACTCCAAGGTGACTAGCAACTGGAGTGGGCATCCAGCATACCACAGCAATCCGGCAAAGAAAATGTCTAGCCTGTTACATTGGTGTCTGTTTCCATATCTCATCACCAGGCAAGTCTTCCAGACCTGGGCCTCCAGCCATCATCTGCCAGAGATACTGAGCCAGTAGCAACTTTACAGCTCCCTGGACAGAGTTTCCAGGGGCAACTGAAAGTCTTTCTACCACTGCCTCTGCAGTGGACCTGTCTTTGCTAACCTTGGGCTAACAAAGGAGTAAAAACCCTACCTAGGTGCCTTATCCACACCTCCAACAAGCTGCAGTTGACCCAAGAAGAGGAGGCCAGTTTGTCTCCAATGGGTCCTACACACCCCCTGCTGCTCATCACCAGACAAGGAACCCCTGGCTTGGGCCCACAGCACAAACCCTCCATCCTAGGCTGATTTCACTGCACAATTGCTGACCCACATTTTTTGGGGGTGGAGCCCCCAGGAGGCAAGCAAAGTGGTGGCACAGCAAGCCAGCTGATATGGAGCCCAGAGGGTTTAGTGTGGGAGCATCTGTAGTGGAGCGTGGCCAGGTACGGCCATCCCTCTTGGCTCAGCTTGCTCCCATAAGAGACTTCAGACCTAGGGGAATGGTCAGATCTGATCTCTGCCATGCAGTCTTGCACACCAAATGGGGCTGATCTAACCTGAGCACTCCTTGGTCTCCTGGCCTCTTCCAGGGTTTCACCCTGGACACTCCAGCTTACAAGGCAGTCTTGGATGCCCTGGGGACACACACCATACTTTCTGCACTAGTAGACTGTGCCTGATCAGTGGAGAGTGCCAAAAATGTGGCCCCTATGGCCCTGCACAGCCTGCATATTCCATCCTCATACTGCAGCTTTCCTCAAGTCCATGGCAACTCTCCACATCCCTTTTCTGGCACCTGTCTGCATGAGTAGGTTTTGCTTCACATGCTCTGCCAACACACGGGATTGCAGTACACCCCCACCACCTCCACTGAACACCAATGAAGATGAAGCCTTAGTGGGCACAGAGCCAGCAAGCCCCACCCCCACCAGCACCTAGCCCCTGTGCTAATGCTGCACAGAGAACAAGGTATCCTCCCACACCCCGAGTGATCACTCCTGCTTGCAGGGAACAAAGAAGGCACCCAGACCTGTGCTGGCCAACAACCTTCCAAAAGCCAATACCACCTCCACTGCAACAGTGCACACAATCTTCAGCAGGGGCTTTCTGCTCCCCACCACCCCCAGCTGCCTGGCCTCTGCCACTGTGGTAAATGCCTGCAGGAAGGCAGGTACCCCTGTATTTGCTAACACTCTTGCTGCAGCTGCTGCACATTGGGCCCCACAGCACAGTGGACTGCAAACCTCATGGACCAGAGAACAAAGTCAGGGCCCCAGAGTTAGCATATGCAGGCCAGGGGTTGGGAGCTGAGCACTGGCCCCCTAAAAGCTTTCTGAAATGAAGCCATTTGGCTGAATCAAACTTGTACCTCAATCGAACCATCAAGGTCATGAATAAAAGAAAAGAAAAGAAAAGAAAAGAAAAGAAACCCAGCCAAAGGTCAGCAACCTCAAAGATTGTAGGTACATAAACCCACAAATATGAGAAAGAATCAGTGCAAGAACACTAAAAACTCAAAAAGCCAGAGTGCCTTCTTTCCTACAAATGACCATATCACCTGTCCAGCAAGGGTTCACAACCAGGCTGAGGCTGAGATGGCTGAAATGACAGAAGTAGATTTCAGAACATGAACAGGAATGAAGTTCATTGAGCTATAAGAGTACATTGTGACCCACTGCAAGAAAGCTAAAAATTATGATAAAACATTGCAGGAGCTGACAGACAAAATAGCCAGTATACAGAAGAACACAATTGACCTGACAGAGCTAAAAACACACTACAAGAATTTTATAATTCTATCACATGTATTAATAGCAGAATAGACCAAATGGAGGAGTCTCAGAGCTTGAATACTGTCTTTTTGAAATAAGACAGGCAGACAAGAATAGAGAAAAAAGAATAAAAAGAAATGAACAGAGCCTCCAAGAAATATGGAATTATGTAAAGAGATTAAATCTATGACGGGCTGGTGTACCTGAAAGAGATGGGGAGAATGGAACCAACTTGGAAAACATATTTTAGGATATTATCCATGAGAATGTCCCCAATGTAGCTAGGAAGGCCAACATACAAATTCAGGAAATACTGAGAACCCCAGTAAGATATACCACAAGAAGATCATCCCCAAGACACAATCATCAGATTCTCCAAGGTTGAAATGAATGAGAAAAATGTTAAAGACAGCTAGAGACAAAGCTCAGGTCATCTACAAAAGGAAGCCCATTGGACTAAAAGTGGATTTCTCAGCTAAAACCCTACAAGCCAGAAGAGATTTGGGGCTAATATTCAACACTCTTAAAGAAAAGAAATTCAAACCAAGAATTTCATATCTGGCCAAACTAAACTTCATAAGCAAAGGAGAAATCAGATCTTTTTCAGACAAGCAAATGCTGAGGGAAATTGTTACCACCAGATCTGTCTTACAAGAACTCCTGAAGGAAGCACCCAATATGCAAAGGAAAGACTGTTACCAGCCACTACAAAAACACACTGAATTACACAGTCCAGTGACACTATAAAGCAACCACATAAACAAGTCTGCAAAATAACCAGCCAGCATTATGATGACAAGATAAAAGACATATCAATACTAAAGTTGAATGTAAATGGGATACATGCCCCAATTAAAGGTCACAGAGTGTCAAGCTGGATAAAGAGCCAAGGCCCATTGCTATGTTGCCTTCAAGTGACCTATCTCACGTGTAATGACACACACTGGCTCAAAATAAAGGGATGGAGAAATACCGACCAAGCAAATGGAAAACAAAAAAAAACAATCCTAGTTTCTGACAAAACTGAATTTAAATCAACAAAGATCAAAGAAGACAAAGAAGGGCATCATATAATGGTAAAGGGTTCAGTTGACAAAGATAATCTAGCCATTCTAAATATATATGCACTCAACACAGGAGCACCCAGTTTCATAAAGCAAGTACATAGAGACTTTCAAAGAGTCTTAGACTCCCACTCAATAACAGTGGGAAACTTTAACACCCTACAGACAATATTAGTTCAATCATTGAGACAGAATATTAACAATGATATTCAGGACTTGAACTCAGCACTGGATCAAATGGACCTGATAGTTATCTCCAGAACTTTTGACCTCAAACCAACAGAATATACATTATTCTCATCAACACATTGCACTTACTCTAAAATCAATCATATAATCAGAAGTAAAACACTCCTTAGCAAACGTAAAATAACTCAAATCATAACAAACAGTCTCTCAGAACACAATGCAATCAAATTCAAAATGAAGATTAAGAAATTTACTCAGAACTGTACAATTACATGGAAATTGAATAACCTGCTCCTAGATGACTTTTGAGTAAATAATGAAATTAAGGCAGAAACCAATATGGTTTTTGACACTAATGGAACAAAGAGACAACATACCAGAATCTTTGGGACACAGCTAAGGCAGTGTTAAGAGGAAAATTTATAGCACTAACTGCCCATGTTAAAAAGTTAGAAGGATCTCTAGTTAACAACCTAATGTCACAACTAAAAGAATTAGAGAGCCCAAGAGAAAACATATTTTAAAGCTAGCAGATGATAAGAAATAACCAAAATTAGAGCTGAACTAAAGAATATAGGCATTAAAAAAACATTCAGAAGATCAAAGAATCCAGGAGCTGTTTTTTTTTGAAAAAATTAATTAAATAGATAGACTGCTAGCTAGATCAATAAAGAAGAAAAGAGAAAAGACTCACATAAGAATGGCGTGAACCCGAGAGGTGGAGCTGGCAGTGAGCCGAGATTGTGCCACTGCACTCTAGCCTGGGTGACAGAGCGAGACTCCGTCTCAAAAAAAAAAAAAAAAAGGAAATGACAAGGGGGATATTACCACTGGCACCACAGAAATACAAACAACCATCAGAAAATATTATTAATTCCTCTATGTACATAAACTAGAAAATCTATAAGAAATGGATAAATTCCTGGGCACATACACCTTCCCAAGACTGAACCAGGAAGAAATTGAACCGTTAAACAAACCCATAATGAATTCTGAAATTGAGGCAGTAATAAATAGTCTACGAACCAAAAAAAGCTCAGGACCAGAAAGATTCACAGCTGAATTCTACCAGATGTACAAAGAAGAGCCAGTGCCATTCCCACTGAAGCTATTCAAAAAATGGAAAAGAAGGGACTCCTCTGTAACTCATGCTATGGGGCCTTCCTAACTGATGTTATTGGTCTGAAAACTTCAGACCAATATTCAGCATCATCCTGATGCCAAAACCTGTAAGAGATACAACAAAAAAAGAAAACTTCAGAGCAATATTTTTTATGAATATCAATGCAAAAATTCTCCACAAAATACTAGGAAACTGAATCCAGCAGCACATCAAAAAGCTTATCCACCATGATCAAGTAGGTTTTATCCCTGGGATTCAAGGTTTGTTCAAAATGTGCAAATCAATAAATGCAATTCATCACATAAACAGAGCTAAAAACAAAAACCACATGATTAGCTCAATAGATGCAGAAAAAGCTTTCAAAAAAATTTAATGTCTCTTCATGTTAAAAACTCTCAATAAATTATATATTGAAAGAACATACCTCAAAATTATAAGAGCCATTTATTGCAAACCCACAGGCAATATACTGAATGGGCAAAAGCTGGAAGCATTCCTCTTGAAAGCCGGCAGAAGACAAGGATGCTCTTTCTCACCACTCCTATTCAACATAATATTGGAAGTCCTGGCCAGCGCAATCAGGCAAGAGAAAGAAAGAAGGGACATTCAAAATAGGAAGAGAGGAACTCAAATTATCCCTTTTTGCAGATGATATGATCCTATATCTAGAAAATTGTATCATCTCAGCCCAAAAGCTTCCTAAGCTGAAAAACAGCTTCAGCAAAGTCTTAGGATACAAAATCAATGTGCAAAAATCACTAACATTCCTATACCAACAACAGTCAAGCTGAGAGCCAAATCAAGAATGAACTTTCAATCACTATTGTCACAAGAAAGAATAAAATACCTAGCAATACAGCTTACTAGGAAGGTGAAAGGTCTCTACAAGGAGAACTACAGACCACTGCTCAAAGAAATCAGAGATGACACAAATGAATGAAAAATATTTCATTCATTCATTCATTCATGGATAGGAAGAATCAATGTCTCTAAAATGGCCATATTGCCCAAAGCAATTTATAGATTCACTGCTGTTCTTATTTTTAAAGCCATTGAGATTCTTCACAGAGCTAGAAAGACTATTTTAAAAACCACATGAACAGAGCTAGAAAAAACTATTTTAAAAATCACATGGAAAGAAAAAGCACAAGTGGTTAAGGAAATTTTAAGCAGAAAGAAAAAAGCCTGAGGCATTACACCACCTGAATTTAAACTACTCTACAGGGTTACAGTAACCAAAACAGCATAGTACTGGCACAAAAATAGACACATAGGCCAATGGAACAGAATGGAGAATCCAGAAAAAAGACCACACCCCTACAACTACCTGATCTTTGACAAACTTGACAAAAACAAGCAATGGGGAAAGGATTCCCTATTCAATAAATAATGCTAGTGTAACTGGCTAGGTGGATGCAGATGATTGAAACCGGACTCCTTCTTTACACTATATACAAAATTAACTCAAGATGTATTAAAAATACTTAAATATAAAACTGAAAACAAGAAAAACCTTGAAAGTCAACATAGGCAATGTCATTCGGGGCATAGGCATGGTCAAATAATTCATGACAAAAATGACAAAATCAATTGCAACCAAAGCAAAAATTGACAAATGGGAACTAATTAAACTAAAGAGCTTCTGCACAGCAAAATAAACCATCAGTAGAATAAAGAGACAACCTAAAGAGTGGGAGAAAATGTTTGCAAACTATGCATCTGATAAAGGTCTGCTATTCAGCATCTATAAGGAACTTAAATAAATTTACAAGAAAAAAAACAAACTCATTAAAAAGTGGGCAAAGGACATGAACAGGCAATTATCAAGAGAAGACGTACATGTGGCCAAAAACTGTATGAAGGAAAGCTCAACATCACTGATCATTAGATTAATGCAAATCAAAATCACAATGAGATACCGTGTCACACCAGTCAGAATGTCTATTATTAAAAAGTCAAAAATAATGGATGCTGGCGAAGTTGTGCAAAAAAGGAATGCTTATACAATTTTGGTAGGAGTGTACATTCATTCAACCATTGTGGATGACAGTTTGGTTATTCCTCAAAGACCTAAAGACAGAAATACTACTTGACCCAGCAATCCCATTACTGGGTATATACACAAAGAGATATACATCATTCTATTATAAAGACACATGCATGCATATATATTATTGCAGCCACTATTCACAATACTAAAGATATGAAATCAATCTAAATGACCATCAGTGATAGACTGGATAAAGAAAATGTGGTACATATGTACCATGGAATACTATGCAGCCATAAAAAAAACCCAAAATTACGTCCTTTGCAAGTACATGGATGGAGCTGGAGGTCATTATCCTCAGTATACTAATGCTGGAGCAGAAAACCAAGCACCACATGTTCTCACTTATAAGTGACAGCTAAATGATGAGAACACATGGACACATAGAGGGGAACAATACACACTGGGGTCTATCAGAAGGTGAAGGTTGGGAGGAGGGAGATGATCAGGAAAACTAACTAATGGATACTAGGCTTAATACCTGAATGATGAAATAATCTGTACACCAAACCCCCCATGACCCAAGTTTACCTATGTAATAAGCCTGCACATGTATTCCTCAACTTAAAAATTAAAAATAAATATATAGAAAAAAAGAAGTCACAAAAGACAATATAATGCATGTCTCCTTTTATATGAAATGTCTAGAATAGAATAATTTATGGATACAGAAAGTATACTTATGGTTGCCTAGGTCTCAAGAAAGAAGTGAATGGGGAGTGATTGCTAATGGATATGGGTTTTATTTTTGTAATGACTAAAATGTTCTAAATAAGATTGTGATGATGGTTGTACAAGTCTGTAAATACACTGATAACCATTGAATTATACACTTTAAATAGGCCAATAACATAGTATGTGAATTATATCTCAATAAAGCAGTTAAAATACATAAAAAGAATAATCGATTTTCATGTTCCTTTACACTGGCTATTGGCTTGCCGACTGGTGTTTTCAAATCCTGTTGATTCAAGTGCAAATGTATATGCATCACTCTGGGTTTTCTCTAGAAAATATTTGCTATGACCTTAAAACTTTGTGTATCTTCTGACCCTGAAGATGTTGTCTAATGGAAATTATTGTAAGGCAATAGTCGTTTATGAGAACAAAGTTTTTACTCTCATAATGCTTATCACAGTGATACCCTGCAAAATTATTAAAACATAAAACATATCATTTCTGTTGCAAGAAGAAATGATAGAACAGCTCTAAAATGTAAATATATGTCTCCATGAGAAGATAGCAGTAGCTTAGAAAACAATGTGGAGACAGGATTAATCACCTGCCAAGTAAAGATCCCCTGGGCCCTGAGTAATCAGCAACAATATCCAGGCAGTACAGTACTTTCCATGGGCCTTGGGTTAGACACAGAGACTTAATAGCTTCAGATTTGACCCAGCACATTCCCAGCTCTGGTGGCTATGCGGGAAAGACTCTTTCTGCTTGAGGAAATATGAGAAAAGAGTAAAGGGGACTTTGTCTTGCAGCTTGGATACCAGCTTGGCCACAGGGAGGTAGAGCACCAAGAGGGCAATTGGGTTTTTCAATACCAGGCACTGGTTCGTGGAAGGCATTTATGAAACTTCCCTTGTACAGAGGGTAACTCGCTTCCTGGAAGGGAGGGTTCCAGTCCAGGCAGTACTCACCATGGTCCTGGGGTGGTGGTGGCCAGAGAGAGAAACTCCAATTCTTGTGAAAAGGGGAAGAAAGGGTAGGAATGGCTTTCTCTTGTGGCTTGGGTGCCACCTCAGCCACAGTAAACCAGGGTACCAGGTGGATTCCTAAGATTGCTGATTCCAGGCTCTGGCTCCTGGATGACAATTCTGGACTTGCCTGAAAATGGGAACTTGCCAACTTGTAGGGATGGACAGAAGCCTGGCTGGCTTTGCTACCTGCTGATTATACAGCTCTAGAAGTTTGAGCAGACATAGGTGTTAGGTAGATCATTGTTACCATGGGCCTTAGGGGAGAAACAGCACCTTGCTGGCTTCAGGTTTGAGCAAGCACAGTTCAAGTGATGGTGGCCACAAGGGTTCTAATGTCCCTCTTCCCCAAGCTCCAGGCAGCTCTGCAAGACAGAGGCTCCATTTATTTGGAAGAAAGTAAGAAAAGGGAACAAGAGCCTTTGCCTTGTAATACAGAGAATTCCTTTGGATTGTACCCAAGACCACCAAGGCGGTACATCTACTACTCTTCAAGAGTCATGGCATTACTGTGCTTGGGGTACCTCCTAATGCAGATATGGCTGCAGTGGCCAGAAACTTAGATTACAAAACCCAAGTCCCTTCAAATACCTCGAAAGACTTTCCAAGAAGAATGGGTACAAACAATCCCAGACTATAAAGACTACAATAAATACTCAACTCTTCAATGTCCAGACATCAAGGAATATCCACAAACATAAACAACAAGACTATCCTGGAAACATGGTCTTACCAAACAGCCTAAATAAGGCACCAGGGAGCAATCCTAGAGAGAGAGACATGTGACATCTTTGAAAGAGAATGAGAAATAATTGTTTTGAGGAAAGTGAACGAAATTCAAGATATCACAGAGGAAAAATTCAGAATACTATCAGATAAATTTAACAAAAAGAATGAAATAAGTAAAAAGAATCAAGCAGAAAATCTGGAGCTGAAAAATACCATTGCAATACGGAAGAATGCATCACTCTCTCTCTTTTTTTTCTTTTTTTTATTATACTTTAAGTTTTAGGGTACACGTGCACAATATGCAGATTTGTTACATATGTATACATGTGCCATGTTGGTGTGCTGCAACACCATGGAATACTATGCAGCCATAAAAAGGATGAGTTCATGTCCTTTGTAGGGACATAGATGAAGCTGGAAACCATCATTCTCAGCAAACTATCGCAAGGACAAAAAACCAAACACCGCGTGTTCTCACTCATAGGTGGGAATTGAACAATGAGAACACATGGACACAGGAAGGGGAGCATTACTCCCTCTTACCAGCAAAACTGATCAATCAGAGGAAAGAAATGCTGAGCCTGGAGACAGGTTATTTGAAAATACACAGTCAGAGGAGACAAAGGAAAAGAGAATAGAAAAGAATGAAGCACATCTACAGGATCTAGAGAAAAACCTTAAAAGGGCAAATCCGTGGTATTGATCTTAAACAGGAGGTAGAGAAATAGATGGGGATAGAAAGTTCATTCAAAATGATGATAACAGAAGATTTCCCAAAACCACAGAAAAATATCAATATTTAAATAGAAGTACAAGCAGATTTAACCCAAAGAAGACTACCTCAAGGCAATTAATACTCAAACACCCAAAGGTCAAAGGGTCTTAATAGGAACAAGAGAAAAAAAATAACATATAATGGAGCTTCAATATGTCTGGCAGCAGATTTTTTAGCAGAAATTTTATAGGCCATGAGAGAATGACATGACATAACATATTTAAAATGCTAAAGGAAAAAAATCATGCATCATTTTTTTAAGTTTTCACCCTAGTCTCCTTTTTTTATTTTATTTTATTTTATTTTATTATACTTTAAGTTTTAGGGTACATGTGCACAATGTGCAGGTTAGTTACATATGTACACATGTGCCATGCTGGTGTACTGCACCCATTAACTCATCATTTAGCATTAAGTATATCTCCTAAAGCTATCCCTCCCCCATCCCCCCACCCCACAACAGTCCCCAGAGTGTGATGTTCCCTTTCCTGTGTCCATGTGTTCTCATTGTTCAATTCCCACCTATGAGTGAGAACATGCGGTGTTTGGTTTTTTGTTCTTGCGATAGTTTACTGAGAATGATGATTTCCAATTTCATCCATGTCCCTACAAAGGACATGAACTCATCATTTTTTATGGCTGCATAGTATTCCACGGTGTATATGTGCCACATTTTCTTAATCCAGTCTATCATTGTTGGACATTTGGGTTGGTTCCAAGTCTTTGCTATCATGAATAGTGCCGCAATAAACATACGTGTGCATGTGTCTTTATAGCAGCATGATTTATAGTCCTTTGGGTATATACCCAGTAATGGGATGGCTGGGTCAAATGGTCATTCTAGTTCTAGATCCCTGAGGAATCGCCACACTGACTTCCACAATGGTTGAACTAGTTTACAGTCCCACCAACAGTGTAAAAGTGTTCCTATTTCTCCACATCCTCTCCAGCACCTGTTTTTTCCTGACTTTTTAATGATTGCCATTCTAACTGGTGTGAGATGGTATCTCATTGTGGTTTTGATTTGCATTTCTCTGATGGCCAGTGATGGTGAGCATTTTTTCATGTGTTTTTTGGCTGCATACATGACTTCATTGAGAAGTGTCTGTTCATCTCCTTTGCCCACTTTTTGATGGGGTTGTTTGTTTTTTTCTTGTAAATTTGTTTAAGTTCCTTGTAGATTCTGGATATTAGCCCTTTGTCAGATGAGTAGGTTGCGAAAATTTCCTCCCATTTTGTAGGTTGCCTGTTCACTCTGATGGTAGTTTCTTTTGCTGTGCAGAAGCTCTTTAGTTTAATTAGATCCCATTTGTCAATTTTGGCTTTGGTTGCCATTGCTTTTGGTGTTTTAGTCATGAAGTCCTTGCCCATAACTATGTCCTGAATGCTAATGTCTGGGTTTTCTTCTAGAGTTTTTATGGTTTTAGGTCTAACATTTAAGTCTTTAATCCATCTTGAATTAATTTTTGTATAAGGTGTAAGGAAGGGATCCAGTTTCAGCTTTCTATATCTGGCTAGCCAGTTTTCCCAGCACCATTTATTAAATAGGGAATCTTTCCCCGTTGCTTGTTTTAGTCAGTTTTGTCAAAGATCAGATAGTTGTAGATATGTGGCATTATTTCTGAGGGCTCTGTTCTGTTCCATTGATCTATTTCTCTGTTTTGGTACCAGTACTATGCCGTTTTGGTTACTGTAGCCTTGTAGTATAGTTTGAAGTCAGGTAGCGTGATGCCTCCAGCTTTGTTCTTTTGGCTTAGGATTGACTTGGCAATGCAGGCTCTTTTTTGGTTCCATATGAACTTTAAAGTAGTTTTTTCCAATTCTGTGAAGAAAGTCATTGGTAGCTTGATGGGGATGGCATTGAATCTACAAATTACCTTGGGCAGTATGGCCATTTTCATGATATTGATTCTTCCTACCCATGGGCATGGAATGTTCTTCCATTTGTTTGTATCCTCTTTGATTTCATTGAGCAGTGGTTTGTAGTTCTCCTTGAAGAGGTCCTTCACATCCCTTATCAGTTGGATTCCTAGGTATTTTATTCTCTTTGAAGCAATTGTGAATGGGAGTTCACTCATGATTTGGCTCTCTGTTTGTCTGTTATTGGTGTATAAGAATGCTTGTGATTTTTGTACATTGATTTTGTATCCTGAGACTTTGCTGAAGTTGCTTATCAGCTTAAGGAGATTTTGGGCTGAGACAGTGGGGTTTTCTAGATATACAATCATGTCATCTGCAAACAGGGACAATTTGACTTCCTCTTTTCCTAATTGAATACCCTTTATTTCCTTCTCCTGCCTAATTGCCCTGGCCAGAACTTCCAACACTATGTTGAATAGGAGTGGTGAGAGAGTGCATCCCTGTCTTGTGCCAGTTTTCAAAGGGAATGCTTCCAGTTTTTGGCCATTCAGTATGATATTGGCTGTGAGTTTGTCATAGTTAGCTCTTATTATTTTGAGATACGGCCCATCAGTACCTAATTTATTGAGAGTTTTTAGCATGAAGGGTTGTTGAATTGTGTCAAAGGCCTTTTCTGCATCTATTGAGATAATCATGTGGTTTTTGTCTTTTATTCTGTTTATATGCTGGATTACATTTATTGATTTGCATATATTGAACCAGCCTTGCATCCCAAGGATGAAGCCCACTTGATCATGGTGGATAAGCTTTTTGATGTGGTGCTGGATTCGGTTTGCCAGTATTTTATTGAGGATTTTTGCATCAATGTTCATCAAGGATATTGGTCTAAAATTCTCTTTTTTGGTTGTGTCTCTGCCCGGCTTTGGTATCAGGATGATGCTGGCCTCATAAAATGAGTTAGGGAGGATTCCCTCTTTTTCTGTTGATTGGAATAGTTTCAGAAAGAATGGTACCAGTTCCTCCTTGTACCCCTTGTAGAATTTGGCTGTGAATCCATCTGGTCCTGGGCTCTTTTTGATTGGTAAGCTATTGATTATTGCCACAATTTCAGAGCCTGTTTTTGGTCTATTTACAATTAAAAGAACTAGAAAAGCAAGAGCAAACACATTCAAACGCTAGCAGAAGGCAAGAAATAACTAAAATCAGAGCAGAACTGAAGGAAATGGAGACCCAAAAACCCTTCAAAAAATTAATGAATCCAAGAGCTGGTTTTTTGAAAGGATCAACAAAATCGATCGACTGCTAGCAAGACTAATAAAGAAGAAAAGAGAGAAGAATCAAATAGACACAATAAAAAATGATAAAGGGGATATCACCACTGATCCCACAGAAATACAAACTACCATCAGAGAATACTACAAACACCTCTACGCAAATAAACTAGAAAATCTAGAAGAAATGGACAAATTCCTCAACACATACACCCTCCCAAAACTAAACCAGAAAGAAGTTGACTCTCTGAATCATGCATCATTGAATAATATATCTAGGAAAAATATTTAAAGAGTTTCCCTGACAAAAAAAAATAGCTGAAGGATTTCACCAACAGCAGAACTGTCCTACAGTTCTACAGCTAAAAGGAGTTTTTCAGTCTGAAACAAAAGGATGTTAATGAGCAAGAACAAATCATCTGAAGGTACAGAACTCACTGATAATAGCAAGTAAACACAAAAACAAGAATATTATAACAGTATTATTGGTGTGTAAATTACTGACATCTTGAGTAGAAAGACTGAAACTAAAGCAGTAAAAAATAATAACCACAACCTTTCAAGACATAAGCAGTTCAGTAAGATGTAAATAGCAACAAAAACTTAAGAAGTCCAAGAATGAAATTAAAAAGTGTAGAGTTGTTGGGGGGCGTGGGAGGGATAGCATTAGGAGATATACCTAATATTAAATGACGAGTTAATGGGTGCAGCACACTATCATGGCACATGTATACATATGTAACTAACCTGCATGTTGTGCACATGTGCCCTAAAACTTAAAGTATAATAAAAAAAGTGTAGTTGATATTGGTTGTCTTTTTGCTTGTTAGTTTCTTTATGCACTCAGTTTTAAGTTATAATTACTTTAAAATACCGAGTTATAAGATAGTATTTGCAAGCCTCATTCTAACAGCAATGCACACACAGAAAAAAGCAAGAAATTGAAATACACCACCAGGGAAAATTATCCTCTAAAGGAAGACAAGAAGGAAGGAAGAAAAAGAGAGGATCACAAAACAACCAGAAAAAAATCAAAATTGCAGGAGTGAGACCTCACTTATCAATAATAGCATTCAATGTAAATGGACTGAGCACTTCAGTCAAAAGACAAAGAGTAGATGCATGGATTAAAAAAAAAAGAGACCTAAGAATCTGTTGCCTACAAGAAACAAACTTCACCTATAAAACACACATAGAGTGAATATAAAGGATGAAAAAAGATATTCCATGCCATTGGAAACCAAAAAAGAGCAGGAGTAGCTATACATATATCAGACAAAATAGATTTCAAGACAAAAACTTTAAAAAGAGACAAAGAATGTCATTATGTAATGGCAAAGGGGTCAATCCAGCAAAAGGATATGTAAATATATATGCACTCAACACTGGAGAATCAAGATGTATAAAGCAAACATTATTAGAGCTAAATACAGAGATAGGCTACAATATAATAAGAACAGGAGACTTTAACTTCCTCTTTCATCATTGGACAAATCATTTGGACAGAAAATCCACAAGGAAACATCAGGCTTAATCTGTGCTATAGATCAAATGGACCAAATAGATATTTATAGAACATTTTATCAAATGGCTGCAGATGCACATTCTTCTCAGCACACAGATTATTTTCAAGGATAAATCATATTTTAGGCTAAAAAACACGTCTTAGAAAATTAAAATTAAAATTAAATTTTATATCAAGTATCATCTCAGACTTCAGAGATGACGCAAAACTAGAAATCAATAACAAGAGAAATTTGGAAACTATGCAAATACATGGAAATTTTAAAAATGTGTTTCTGAATGACCAGTGGATCAATAAAGAAATTAAAAAGGAAATAAAAAAATTTTGAAACAAATGATTATGGAAATACAACATAACAAAACCTATGGGATACCACGTATGCAGTATTAAGAGGGAAGTTTGTATCTGTAAGTGCCTATATCAGAAAATTAAAAAAACTTCGAATAAACAACCAAATGATCCATCTTCAAGAGCTAGAAAAGCAAGAGCAAAGCAAATTCAAAATTGGTAGAAGAAAGGAAATAATAAAGATCAGAACATAAATAAATAAAATGGAAACAAATAAAACAATACAAAAGATCAACAAAATGAAAAGTTTGTCTTTTGAAAACATAAAAAAATTCTCAAACCTTTACCTTAAAAAAAAGAGAGAAAACCCAAATGAATAATGTGAGAAATGAAAAAGGGGACATTACAACTGATAATACAGAAATTCAAAGGATCATTAGAGGCTACTATGAGCAACTGTATGCCAATAAATTGGAAAACCTAGAAGTGGATAATTTTTTAGATAATGCAACCTACCAAGATTGAACCTAGAAGAAATCCAAAACATGATCAGAGCAATAACAAGTAATGAGATCAAAGCCATAATCAACGTCTCTCAGCAAAGAAAAGTCTTGGACCTGATAGCTTCACTGCTGAAATTTGACATTTAAAGAAGAACTAATACCAATCCTATTCAAACTGTTCTGAAAAATAGGGGAATGAATACTTCCAAACTCTTGGTACAAGGACGGTATTACCCTGATACCAAAACCAGAAAAAGACACATCAAAAATAGAAAACCACAGGCCAGTATTCTTGATGAACATTGACACAAAGATTCTCAATTAAATACTAGCAAACCAAATATAATGACGTATTAAAAAGATTATTCATCATAACCATGTTGGATTTATCCTAGGGATGTAAGGATGGCTTACCACATGCAAATCAATCACTGTGATACATCATGTCAACAGAATGAAATTTCAATTGATGCTGAAAAAAATTTGACAAAATGGAACATCCCTTTATGATAAAAAAAAAAACCCTGAAAAACTTGGTACAGAGGGAACATACCTGAACACAATAAAAGACATATGTCACAGACACACAGCTAGTATCATACTGAGTAGGGAAAACCTGCCAGCTTTATTTTTCTGAGATCTAGGACATGACATTGATGCTTACTTTCATCATTGCTGTTCAACATGGTACTGGAAGTCCTAGCTAGATCAGGCAAGAAAAAGAAGTAAAGGGCATTTATATTGGAAAGGAAGAAGTCAAAGTATGTTTGTTTGCAGATGATATAACCTTATATTTGGAAAAGTGTAAAGATTCCACCAAATCCATTAGAACTAGTAAACAAAATTGCAGGATACAAAATCAACTTACAAAAATCAGTAGCATTTCTATATGCCAGCAGTGAACAATCTGAAAAAGAAATTGAAAAAGCAATCTTATTTAAAATAGCCACAAATAAAATAAAATACCTAGAAATTAACTTAACCAAAGAAGTGATAAATCATGGAAGAAAGATTTTACCTTACCTAGAGCTGAAACGGATTTAGGAAGCTTAGCAAAATATAAAAGTAGAAGAATCAATGGAAAGAGCCCTGTAGGCGCTCCTGGTTTCCAGCTTGAGCTTGTGGAAATCATCCTTGTGTTTATCTCATGGGTTTCCTTGGGCGTACAAAGCCATTGGAATTAAGGAAGGGCCACAGGGTGAAAGAAGCTTCTAGCTGAACTTTGTACTAATTTTGACCAAATGTGAATTTTCTTGAGCAGAATCAATGGGCAAAGGGGAAGTGCAAACTTTCTCTTTCTTTCTTTCAGGGATACCAATAGGTCATAGTTTTGGTCTCTTTAGGTAATCCCATATTTCGTGGAGGCTTGTTTGTACTTCTTTATTGTTTTTTCTTTTTTTTGTTTGACTGAGTTATTTCAGAGAGCCAGCCTTTGAGCCCGGAGATTCTTTCCTCATCTTGGTCAGTTCTGCTGTTAATACTGTGATTGCATTGTGAAATTCTTGAAGTTAGTTTTTAAGTTTTATCATATCACTTTGATTCTTTCTAAAAGTGGCCATATTGCCTTTCATCTCTTTTACCGTTTCATTGTATTCCTTAGAAACCTTGGATTAGGTTTTGACTTTATCCTGAATTTCAAGGATCTCCATTCCT
Organism: Pan paniscus; assembly: GCF_029289425.2. Classification (NCBI taxonomy): domain Eukaryota; kingdom Metazoa; phylum Chordata; class Mammalia; order Primates; family Hominidae; genus Pan; species Pan paniscus. The sequence continues at coordinate 75,421,848 of NC_073272.2, forward strand.
ATCCTTATTCTGAATTCTACTTCTGCCATTTCAGCCTGGTTAAGAACCATTCCTGGGGAAAAAGTGCAGTCTTTTGAAGGGAAGAAGACACTAGCTTTCTTAGTTGCCAGGCTTCTTGATCTGCTTTTTTTCTCATTTTTGTGGGTTGATGTTTCTTCAATAATTGATGTTCCTGTTTCTTTGGAAAGCATTGGGTAGATTTTTTTGTCTTCTTTGATGTCCTTAGGGGTTTGGTTGTGGTAGATTCAGTCAACAGACTTTGTTTCTGGAAGATTTTAGGAGGCCAAGGCTCACCTCAGGACTCCTGGGCCTCAGGTACTAACTCTGGGGGGCTGGTATTAGGTCCCCACCTTTGTTCTTTGGCTTCTTGATATTAGGAACCTGCTGTGCTAGAGGGGTTGATGTATTCCAAGGCTGGTGGTTACAACACTCCAATGGGTGGTGCCAATCAAACACTTCACTGGGTGGTGGCAGTAGAATCTATGCTAATTCCCACCTGCCAGCAGTGGTGGAATCACAGCATGGTGCACACTCATTGGCTGGATAAGGAGTCTGGAAGGCACAGGGTTGCCAGTTTCCATGTGGGCATTTATAGTAGCAGTGGCGGTGGCACAGTATGTGGGAGGGGTGGGGCTGTTGATTTCCATTCATGCATTCATGTTGGTGGCAATGTTGGTGTGGAAGCATGACACCGGCAGATATGAAACTAGTGCCCTCCATGCATGCATTCACACAAGCAGCAGTGGCAACACAGGGTGGAGGCCAGGGCTGCTGGTCTCTATGCACACATGCAAGCAATGGTGGTGCAGCAGGAGTGGGCAGGGTGTGCTCACATACAGAGTAGTGGCATAGTGGGGTGCATACATAAATGCATGCTGTCAGTGCATGTGCATGCTGGCATGAGGTCAACCAGCATGCACATGCACTGACAAAGCAATGTCAGGGGTAGCTGTGGGCAAATTTGTGCTGCCAAAGGGGCACAGAGGAGGCTGTAGTTGGGGGAGTGTGTGGGTGGGCTTGTGTGCACCAGTAGAAGCTGCTCTGCTGGAGCTCTGCAAATGTGAGGCATGGTCTGTCAGTGCAGGAACTGTGATGTGTGTCTCCAGGAGGCATTCCAGCTGGGCACCCAAGGCTGCACTGCAAGCATGTGCACTAGGGGAGTAAAGGTGAGCCTTGGGGGATGGACATCCCTGGCTGTACTCCACTGAAGACACTCACACACCAAATCCTTTGGGTTCCACACTGGCTGGTCTTCTGCCTCTACCACTTCTCTAAGCAGCTCTGCCTGCCACTATAAGTGTCCATGCAGGTTAGGGGGTCTCCTGCTGCCAGAATTCCAGAGATCCATGGTGTGGGCAGGTTGCTCCTCACCTGCTCAACTTACCTTTTCCCTGGGAGTGGCTGGCGGCCAGGAACAAGTCCCAGTGCATGGAAGTCCCTTGCAGGGTTCCCACCTTCCTTTCTCTATAGCCCAGCATCTGTGTCTTCCCTCCATCAATTCTCATTGTCTTTCCTCCAAAGATATGCTTGGAGTGTGCCAGGCTTCCCAATGTCCTAGTCTCTTGGTGGCAGATATTTCTCTTGGCTGCAATGAGTGAGCCACCTTGCCTATAATTTTTAGAAGGCTTTTAACTAGATATTATCTCATTTATCCATTTTTGCTTTGGTTGTCTGTGCTTGTGAGGTACTACTCGAATCTTTGCCTAGTCCGGTGTCTTGGAGAATTTCTGTGATATTTTCTTGTAGTAGTTTTATAGTTTGAAGTGTTAGATAATAATCAGACTCAACAAATGGCAGAATTCACAATTAATGAAACACACAATAGTAGATCAATGTAAAAATAACTTTAAAGATAAATCTGGTTTAAATATTGAAAGAGACGAAAAAGGGACTGTAATTTGTAAGACAAGAACAGGAATCTTCTTTAACAATAAGGTATATTTTAAAAAAGAAACAACTGGAAATTTTATAAATGAAACAGGTATGCATTGAAATAAAACCATTAATAGATTGCTCATATATTTCGACAGAGTCAAGGCTGAGTATTGAGTTAGAACACAGATTAGACAGGGGTCACATCTAATTCATCCCTGTACCCCAGTGTCTAATACAATAAGGCCAACATATAACAAGTGTTTCAAAATTGCTTATTAAATTGAACTGGGTAAGTGGTCTTCAGATAGGCCAGACATCTCTGGGCTTCTCCAGTGTATAGGGGTTTCAGGGGGGCAGGACAGCCTCAAGTGGAACTACCTGAGGGCTGGGCAGAGCTGGGTGTGGTTCCTCGTGGGTGGAGTAGGCAATAAAGGCTATCTAGAAAAGAGGTATTGACTTTACCATTCACCTCAGGGACTAGCTAGTTTGTTCCCTCTCAGAGCTGGAGAGTGAATTATCTTCATTCAGCACATGTCTGGCTACTATTCATCCTCCCCGTGTCAAAGATACTTAAAGTAGTGAAAACAGATCTTATTCAGTAACTACTAACAATGCTGAAAAAAGCTGAGCTCCATTCCAATTTGTGCAAAGGTGGTTTGGGCGTTTTAAAGGGAGAATGATGTTGGGGGCTGAGTAGAGTCAGAGAAGTGAAAACTACAAAAGATTGGTCAGTGTAAATGCACTGTGTTTAGGCCATCTGTGTTTGTTAGCCGGCAGTTATCAAAGTTAGGATTTGTCCTTCCACAGAGACTGGAAGACAGGGTTCCTATCTTTCTTGATTACATTTCAAAGAAATGGCTCTCAGATCCTTGGGAGAGACATTTCTAAATTGTAAGAGATACATATTCACTGTAATAAGCCCTTTTAAATAAGTGCTCTAAAAAAGGGAGGTCAGGGTCTTATCATCAGATTTTGTCAAGAACAAACAGTATATTTTCCTGTCAGCATTGAACTTTCTCAGGCAGTCATTTTAGTGGGGTTTGGGGTCAATTATAGGGACCCAGCCTTAGGCTGTGAGAAACCATGCTAGAGTTTAGTTAGATCTCTTACTACTACAGGGGTTTGGACAGAAGTGTTAGTTCCAGGAGTTCTGCAGTTCTCCCCTGTTAGAAACTATAAGGATGTCCATGGCTATATTTATGTGACGAAACATTATATAAATGGTTGATGTTAACAACCTGCCAAAGATTATTTTTCTTACTCCCTCCCTCCTAGGCCTTTTGCAACCCCCACCCCCATTACAGAGAAAGGGGAACAATCCTGTGTGCAACCAGCTCTCCATACCTGGCCCCCACAGCTGGATCTCAGGGTGATCTCCTTTACCACCTGGAATGATAAATACCTTCTTCCAGGACAGAAGCCCTCTTTATCTTGCAGAAGGAGGCAATCCAGGCTGGGTCCTTCGCCAGGGCACCATTTTCCTGCAGCCTCTACAGGAAAATAAGCTCGTCTGAGCTGTGGCCTGAGCAGGTCAAGTCTTCAGTAGAGAGGTCAGCTTTAGAAACAATGGCTATTCTTGTGTCTTCCCTTTCTCTATCCTCCTTCCCTTCTATATTACCAAAGAAGTGAACACTTAGAGGACAGAAACTTTATCCTGTCTAGCCCATGCCAAAGAAGATGCTCTCAAGAGAAGAACAGTTTGAAAGAGGCTGCTTGGACCTTAGGCCTCAGCTCCCAACTCCCTCCCTAACTCTTTCCCCTTAGAAAGGAAATCATCCTCACTGACTGAAGCCCTGAGTGGCAAGTCAGCAGGTGGTTTCCTGTAGGACACTGAGGTCTGCTTAAATAGACCACCCATATGCCTCCATAAAAATATCTTGTGTATTGGAGTCTACAAATAATATATTCTTGATGCACCTAAACCTCACTAATTCATAACCACCTGGGATTAACATTTGCCTGAAGTATTTTCTAAAGAAAACAAAGACTAGTGATTCTAACAACCCAGGAGTTGTTTGACTTCAGCTACCCAGGTGTTGACAAGTAGTAGTTCTAAAAGCAGTTGTATGGCATGGAAATATCACTAGACTAAGATACAACTGGTTTGGGTTACAGTTCTGAAATCATCAAATGGTAGATATGTGACTGGGATTTTCTATCAATTTATTGAAAACAGCATTAAGTGGCCTAGAAAGATGTGAGTAACTTTCCCAAGTTCACACAGCTAGTAAGTGACAGAAAAAGTACCGTCCAGATCTAGAGTTCTTAACCATTCCAAATATATTGCCCCATCCTTATCAGGTGCTTGTTTATTCCTATGGTTTCTAGAGAGCAAAAGTATTAATATTTCAGGGTACACTTTTTTGCAACTTTTTTGCAACTTTTTTTGGCAACTATCTTCAAATCCTGCCTGCAGAGAATTCCTAAAGATATTGTTGAGCACTCATTGAGATGGAAGACAAACCCTGTTCAACGAGAAATCTTACTGTCTGGAGATCCCCTCTAAGAAAGAAGAAGGAGACTGCAGGGGTCTTGTCTGAACATGAAAGACACTTATGAGTTGGTCTAGATTGTCAGTATTGGAGGATTTAGGGGCAGCAATCCTTGGGGCAGGGGGAATTTCCTTGAAATCCACATATGCCAGTCTAGCTCAGCTTTTGCTTGGATTGTATGTTTATTTCTGGATGGCTTGTGTGTGTATGAAGCTGATGTAGAGAAGGGGCAGGAAAAGCTTTTCTAACCACTCATCCCTGAAAGAGGGCACTCCTAGGACTCAGGAACTGAAAGTGATTATATTCTCCGTGTTGTCTCCCTAGGAAGGATCCAAATCATAGGTTAAAGGGAATTCTGGATGGAATATATACAGGATGATGAATCCATATCTAACCAATACCTATTCTGCAAGCCCCAACATGGCCAAAACTTCAATACTTGGTGGACATTGATGGCCCACAGAGTCTGCAAATGAACTCAGGCCTTTCCATCTTCCAAATGAGTTCACAAAGATAAGAAAGATATTTTGTCTGGTGTTCTAAAGGCTTAATAGTGACTTACATTGGAGTAATTTGTACAGCATCCTCTGTAAGTCTTGTTTACCAGACACTCACTTCTACCCCTAAGTGTTTCTTAGTGGGCGTTAATTCTAAAGTGGTGCCTAAAGGATGGGAGTACTCAAATCTCTCTTGGTCTTCAAAGGAATGGCTGTGGACACAGAGAGACTATACCTTTTCCCACACCATAGGCATGTGCCCTGCAAGTCTCACTCTTGTCACTTCTGGAAAACTGCACGTGGTCTCTGTGACACAGGGCTATTTCCCACTTCTGTTCTTGCACTCTGAGCAACCCTGGGCAGGTCAGAAGTTCTTTCAGGTCATTGTTCTTTCAAGATTCCAAAAAAATTACTTAACACTTCTGGAGCTCCAGAAACGATGATATTTGACGCTCTCTAAATGAGATAAGCAGATAAGGCTGGAGGCTTGAAGAGGTTCAGCTGGAGAAGACTCATAGGTCAGAGTAGGGAGACTGGACAGAAATGCATACTCTATACCAAGACAGCTCTCATGGAGCCCCAGTGGTGGAACAAGGAAGAGCCTGGAGAAATTTCAGCTTCACTTTCATTCTCCTGAGTGCTATCATCTTGCTTCTCCACTCTGACCATGCAGCCTTTCTTTGTATATTCCAAAAGTCAGAAAATTTGAGGGGGATTATTGGACAGGCCCAGAGTGGGGATCCTTGGACTCCAAGCCCAGTTCTCATTGACTGGCTGTGTGACCTTGGGCATATTAGTTAAGCCTCAGTTTCCTGTAGTGTTAAGTGGGACTATTAAAATGCTTCTTAGAGAAATGGTGGAAAGATTAGATCTAAGAACATGAAGAACCCAGCACAGTGCCTGACGCATATTTAGTATTAAAACAATTGGCAGCATTACATTGATCATCGTTGTCCAGATGCTACATGTTCCCCTTGGCAGATTTCTTTCTCTCTTTACTGGAGTCCCCCAGAAGAGCTGACATGTTTGTGGACCCAGAAATTGCACCAATCCAAAAAGTCAGAGTAAAAAAAACTTGGCAACTTAACGTGCTTGCTTCCATACCCTCTCCCGTCTCACAAGCATGTATGGGTTAACAGTCCAAGGGAGCTGAAGAATGAGAGAATTGCTGTTTAGCACACAGGCAAGATTTCGTTCCAAGGTCCCAGATTTTGAGATGGATACTCTCCCGCCTGACAACCCCACCCCACCCCATTTTCAAGAACCCTTTCAGACCAGACTTTCCAATTACTCATTTTCTCGTCGCTAGAAGCCCTGCCCTTAGCATTCAGACTTTGGAATGCTACCGATGAGAAGATCACTGAGACTGGGCTGTATTGCCCTAGCAACCGCGGAGTGCGCCTGCGCAGTGGCATCCCCAAGCCGACAGCTCTAATTAGGCTTCTGCATCTCAGCCGGCCAGACTTTGGATACAAAACGGCGTATCTTCCTTCTCCCTGCCGCTCCCCCAGCGAAACGATTGTGTCGTTCTCTTCCTGAGGCTGATGAAAATGTGAGGAATGTCTTCCAACTCTCTCCCATCTAATAGGAGGTAGCAGATGGGAGTAGCCCCCGGTGATTAAATGGATGAAAAAGGCAGAAAGCTTCTGTGTGCCAGGAAATGAAGAGATATAGATCCTACACTACCGGTAGGCAGCAGCCATCCCTCTGTAATAAGTGATTTTCCATATGACACTCATCCTTATACCAGGGCTCCCTCTCAGAAATTGTTACCTGCTGGCTCTCTAGGGAAGGCTTATGGGGAGCTACGAGACAGGTTAGAAGCTGTAAGGGGGATCAGAATGAAGACAGCCTAAATGCAAACACTCACCTTAACAGCTTGGGTGCTGAAATAAACTGCATTGGCAGAGGATCCCCTGCAGAGTTCCTCCAGGTAGATTTTTCAGTTTGACTGAAGGTGCAAGGCCATTGTTGGCTCTCAAGAGTCACTCTGAGGATATGGGCCCTTGTTACCTCTGCCACAGAGTTATTTCTCCCACTCCTCCTTTAAAGTCATTGTCTTTCTGAGCTATTTCAAATTCTTCACAGGTGCTTTACACGCTGCTTCTGTCTTCACTAGCAGTCCTTCCCTTCCTCTCCCCAACCTCAGATCTTACAATAGATGCCACTAAAGCACATCTTGTCCCCAGCCCTCCATACCACTTCATCCTTCCCACCACTATTCCTGACTACTTTCCCACTCATCCAGGCTTGACACCCCTGCACCTTCCCCAGACTATCTTAGATGCCATCACCTTCCCATTATCTTTCCCAGCACTTAAAATCGGGAGTTATTCTTGTGGACTCTCATAGAACTCTGAGCTTATGCCTATTATGCCACTTTCCATAGCATAATATAATTGCTGGTTTACTTCCATGAGCCCTCCCCCTTAAGCCCTGGAGCCCAGCTGGGTCTTCTTCACTCTTTTATTCCCAGCACACAGCACTGTTCTCAGAGCATGGCAGGTGCTTAATAAATGCCTATAGAATAAATGAATGCACAAGCATAGTGTCTAATTCATTATGCTTTTATTGCAAATACAGGTAAATGACAGTTTTGTGTATATATATATTTGTGTATATATATATTTGTGTATATATAGTTGTATATATGTATACGGCAGTAGACACAAAGGGAGAGCAATCACAGATCAGTGGTTTTGTGTTTGTTTTGTTGTGTGTGTGTCATTGTTATTTAACTCCTGTACCAGACCATTTTACTGATTATTTCAAAGATGTAAATATTATCAATACATTTTACAGAGCTGTCTGAACTTTTATGCTGAAACAAGACCGGGATGGCAAATGAAAAATTCCATTTATAAATATTGGTCATTAACCTAATCCAAGAGTATATTAAAAGGAAGGAAATACTACTAGAATTGGAACACAGACAGCAAGCACAATTTGTACTTCCCACACAAGCCCTCCCTGGATTCTAATTTAGAGCCCCAATGCCTATTTTACCAAGGCATCTTTAACTTATGCCACTCAGCTGAAGTGATACATATTCCCTAGACTTCACGTGGGGTCAAGGAAAAATATGATAGTTGCCTCAGATTTGGCTCTGGCCTCCTCATCTTCCACAGCCTCCCTATATTGTTCTGGCCAGTTCTGTGGTCGCTTTCTGTAGAGCCTGGCCATGTACTCCAAGACTTTCATTTTGGTGGTTTCATGGTGAGCTCGAGGACCCCATAGAAGCTCATATTCAACTGGATTAGAGTAGGACAGTGGCCTGCATTCCAGATAGTGCTGTCTCATAAGCTTACGGGTGATGGAATGCTTTCTCCCTACATCCACACTAAATCTTCGAAGCAAGTTCCAGACATTGGCCTCTTTGACACGGTTGCCCATCAGGAAGATCAAACCTAGGATTGGCATTACATATTCTTGAGTGGGTCTCCCCAGGCTCTCTAGCATCACTTGCTCTTCCTCTGATTCTGGTTGCTGGACAAGGAGGTAGATGTGCTCACTGGTATCAACCTCAATCAGAGACAACCCATAGAACATATCAAGAATTAGAGTAGCTCTATTGAGGATATTTGGGAACACATCCTCAAATTCTTTGCCAGTGTGAGCCAATAGCTCATCCTGATGTATAGGCAGCATCTCCTCAGTGACACTAATAGCCAACTGGACCAAATCATTTGCCTTATCATTCATAGTGTCCTCCGACCAGAACTCTAAGCCAGCAGTCAGGCTTCTTTCTTTGGTTTTGTCAGCTTCCAGGGCCTTATATTCTTCTGGCCAGCTCCAGGGTTCTTCATCATGGGCATCTGACACAAACTTCAGGGCTTCCATCTTTGTGATTTCCCTGTGGGCTCTAGAGCCCCACAAGAACTCAAATTCAAGGGGATTAGTGCGATACACCGGCCAGTACTCCAAGAATCGCATGCACACAAAGTCAGTAGTGAGGAGGTTCCTTGTGTTCCCAAAGAGGTTGTTGATCCTCTGAGGCTTATCCCACATATCAACTTTTAGCAGCAAGTCCCAAATGGAGGCCTCTCTTGCTCGGTTCCCATTCAAGAGGATGTGGCCTAGGACTAGGGCCAGGAGACTTGCTTTTGGCATGTCCAGGGACTCCGCTATCCTATCGGTGATCTGGAAACCCCGTTTGCTGACTAAATTGTAGGTGTCAGCCTGAGGATCAATAACTCTCAGGTTCAACCCAAAGACCTGGTCCAGGTGAGCTGAGGCTCGTCTGAGGATCTCAGGGAACTGATCTGAGTACTCTCTGAGAAACTCCAGCATCTCGGACTGCTGGATAGACCCCTCCTTCTGGCTTTTCATTCTCATGAAATTCACCAAAGCAATCGACCTGTCTTCTAGAGGGTCATGGACCCTGAGCGCCCCCAAACGTCTGGACTGCTCGTCGATCAGGACCTCCAGGTCATTCGGGTCCTGAACGGCCTGGGAAGTGTTGACACACTGAGAGTTGATTGGCGTCTGAGGGCACTGGGGGGCATCAACGACTAGCATGGAAGTGGGGGACCCGGAGGCGTTAGTAGCTTGTATTTCACCTCTGCCGTCGCCGTAATCTGCAGTGATCTCTGCGCTACAGCGGCGTGCATTCTGGCTTACCAGAGACATGGTTCCAGGAGACAGGAGCGGGAACGGTGAGATCAGCGATCAGTCGGAGAGAGGACCGCAGCAGTGTTGGTGCCTCGGCACAAAGCTGAAGCCCGAGACCCTGGAGCTGGAAGGATCAAAAGTGAAATCTGGTGTGAAGAGCGATCTTTCTACACAAACGCTGGCCAGCAACGACTGCAAGCCTCAGAGCGTTATTTTGCCGCAGCCTACGCAGGCGCAGTCAGTCTTTGCATCGTGGTGGCCACGCCCCACTCCTCGTCTTCCATGCTTTGTCTCTCATTCCTGCCCCCTCACCTCTGAAGGGCAGGCTAGGCTGGTTGAAGTGGTTGCTGCTGAACTCGAACTTGTTAGAGAAGAGAATTCGAGAAATGGAGTAACAGATATAGCAAAAGGGTCAAGGGATGAGGAGCCATTCAGTGATGCTCCCTCCACTTGAAGTTTTTCTGTGGGGCTTAAAGCACCATGCTATCAGGCGGTAGAGGATTCAGAGAGGAGGAGGAGGAGCAGAAGGTGGAGGAAGGGAGGAGGAGGAGGAGGAGGGCGCTAACGATTAGAATTATTTCACAGATTCGTTAAAGCATCCATTCACTCAACAGATATTTACTGACCACATGCCACATGCCAGGCACAGTGCTGTACATCAGAATACAAACATAGTGATTTTTCCCTTTTTGTATGGAGCTTACATTCTGGGGTAGGTTCAAACAATGGTAATAATAATGAGAGATAACGCTTATGGAGCACCGACTATGTGCAGGCACTCTTTCTGGTGCTTTCATTTTCCTCATACTTATTCATATAATGCTAGCTCTTAGATAGCTACTCTTAATGATCCTCATTTTACAGATGAGGAAACTGGGTCATGGAGGTAAATGTACCTGTCCAAAGTCAAGCAGCAATAAATGGAAGAGACCACTCAGGTCTGTCAGTCTCAAGCATATTACTTTCTCTCACACCATCTGATCTTTAACCTTATTTATTAAACATGACTCATAAAATAGATGAAAATAGGTGCTCTGATGGAGGGTCAATTAACATGTGATACAAACACAGAGGTAAGTATTGAATTACAGCTTAGTCTGGGGTATGTTAAATTGCGGGCAGTTTCCAATAAAGCCTCAAGAAGGAGTTGAGCTCTAAGTGATGAATAAATGGGAAGGGTTTATAGTAGTATTCTAACCTGAAGTAACAGCAACAGGAAAGGCCTAGAGGAGTGTAGGTACAAGTTTGTGTAACAGCCACTCACCACGGTGACTAGAGCCCGAGTGCACTAGAATGGGTGGTAGATGAGGATGAAGGTTGCTAGACAGTAAGGATTGGATTTTCTGTTCTTCACTTAGTATGTCAAAGCTTGTTGTGGCCCCACAGGGCAGGAATGGCAGCATCAGAATAGAAACTATTTATTCAGAGGGTTTATGTATGTGTATGCATGCCAGCACACGTGTGTTTGGGGAGGCATAATCCAAACACTTTTGCCAGGAAGAGGTGAGTCAGCTGCTTTATTTTCTGAGAGCTCTACTAAAATAGTTGGGCTAAAACATAGGTGTAATCCTAGACTTCAATCATCAAGTTGAAGACTATGATGGTTGCATTTTTCAGTGCGGCATTGGAAAGGGAAAAGATTTATATAGGGTTGCCATCTGCAGTTACAATTGAAATTCTTCCTTAAATTCTTGATGGTAATGAATACTGTTACATTCCACAGAACATTACATTCAGTAATCTTATGCCCTGGAATTCCTTCAGAGGCTACTGTGTTCACATGTGGGGGTTACTCACCTCTGAAACTGTCTACATCCCAGGTGCTTTCTTCAGTACTGAAGTAGGTAACTCAGGGCCACGAATTTAGTCAAACTAGGCTAAAGAGATCAATGTTTACACAAATGAATGTGCATGTTCTAGAAGGTAGAAATGTGTGGTTTGTATGCTGATCCTTTTTTTCGGGGAGAGTGTTGTAGAAACCAGCACTGTCTTCCAAGCTGCTACAAAGGTATGATTAAGGCCAGACCTGATGGGGCCCTTCACCCTGGTCTTTACCCTTCCCCAGAAGGGCTCCTGTTCCTTGTCTTAGATAGGTGCTTCCCAGGGGGCAAATTGAGATAAGATCTTTAAGCTCTGTAGTTATAAACAAAAACAAACAATTTGGTACATTTTCCCCCTGAAATTCAGCTCACAGTTTGTCGCGAGTTGAACCTCCTACTACTCCCTCCATCTAATAAAGAAAAGCAACATTGAATGGCAGCATCTTATCTCTGAAATGACATCCTGATCCCATTCCACAGCATTGAAACCCTTAACAAGTTGGTCGCTACTTGGCTCTCTATCTTCATCTTTATTCCCCAGTACATCCTTCCATGATATCTTCTTCCTGGCCATATTGAGCTACACTTCTTGTCTCAGCTATTTCTATTCTACAAGTTTCTAAAAAGTTCTAGTTATTGTTAAATGAATAACAAAAAGCTGTCTCTGTGACTGTGACATATGGCATGTTTTCCGCTCTTTAAGTATAATGTAAAAAAGATGAGATCATGCTCTCCATTCTGAACTTTTTTTGATGCTTCCTGACCTCCTTTTTATACATTTCCAGAACAATTTTAATAAAGTGTTTTTTCACGTTAATATTGAAATATGGCATACACAGAGTAAACAAATCATGAATGTAGAGCTTGATAAATTATGATAAATTTAACATACCATCTGACCATGATGCCACTCAAGAAACAGACCATTACAGCATCTCAGAAGCTCCCATGACACTCCCTCCCAATCTCTTCCCACTCATTTGTCCTGAGAGAAAACCCCTGTTCAGACTTCTAGCATCACAGTTAGTTTTGCCTCCACCCAAACTTTGACTAATATTAGTAGAATTATACATCATATATTTATTTGTAGTTCTCTTTTTCCAACAAAATCCTACACTGTGTTATTTACCCATGTTGTATATAAAAGTAGTTTGTTCATTATCATTACTATATAGTTTACCATTGTAGAAATATGTACCACAACTTATCCTGTCAACTGTTGATGGGCATTTGCTTTGTTTCCCATTTTTGGCTATTGCAAGTAATGTTACTATGAACCTTTTTGCAATTTTCTTTTAGTTTATGTGTATATTTATGTTGGAAATAAGTCTATGAGTAAAATTACTAGGTCACAAGTATGTATATTTTTAGTTTTCATAGATATTACCAGAGAGTTTTTCAAAATTCTTGCATCAGTTTGTATTCCATGTAGTGCATAAAAATTTCTATTGCTCTGTATTCTTGTCCACACTTGGTATTATTGTTCTGTTTGATTGTAGGCATTCTGGTGGGTGCATTGTGGTATATCATTATAATTTTTTTTACTCATATTTAGCTTTTTAAAAAACACTTTTCATAAAAAGCTGGTCATTTATCTTATCAGGCTAATGGATATTAAAGGCAGAATATTAAGAAGTATGGGAGTATGAGTAGCTAGAAGGTAGCCTCAAGAAGTGATAATTGATAGATAATTCAAATGGAAGGAGATGGAAACAATGTTCATAGCTGACATTGTGACTGAAATACTATGTTATCTGAGGGCATTCAGTGCAAGGACAGAAATGCCTAGAGGTTCTAATTTTTCTCAAATTCTTTACTGTATAGTATAATCATGAATGACCTCGACTTATCAAGAAAAGTTAACTTTTGTTTAAGAGGGCAGATAAGTAAGTATTACAGAATTTTAAATCCAGAAAATCATAACTTTTTTAAAAAAAAGATTGGTGCTCAAGTGAACATTATAATTACATAGAAAATTCACATACATAAAATATCATCCCTGGATGACATTGTATGGCTATAATATTGTGGTAGCTATACCCCAAATTTTTATATTTATTTCTTTATATCTAAAATTGTAATAAGCATTTAGATTCAATTCATTTTTAAGCAATAATATTTATTCAGTTTCAAATAACAAGACCTGATTATTATTAAGTTGGAGTATACAAGAACATGTCAAAATTTTTTTGAATATCCATGTTTCCACCCACCCGAGATATTTGTTTTTAACATTTTCGTATTTGTTCTTCTAATTTTCTCTTTTTTCATACTTTTATTAAAATACAACATTTCTATATAAAAGTGTGTAAATTATAAGTATGCAGGTCAATGAATTTTCATAAGTTGGACATATTTGTATGACAAGCAGCCAGTCAACAAACAGAATATTACCAGCAACCAGAAGTCCCCCTTACACCTCCTTCCACTCATTTGAAGACCCTCTGTCCCAAGAGTAAACATCATCTTAAGTTTTAACACCATAGATTCATTTTTGCCCATTTCTAAACTCTATATAATTGGAATTATACAGTATAGTTATTTTCGTGTCTAACATCTTTTAGTGAATATTATGTTTGTGAGATTCATGCATACTGTTGTTTATGATTATAAAACATTCGATTGTTTGCCTTATAGCTTTCTATTTTTTGAACATATATATTTTTACTCATTATAATGGCAATGGGCATTTGGGTAATTTCCAGTTTTTGGAATAAATAGTGCTGCTTTTAATATTCTAGTATATGTCATTTCATGAACTTTTGCATACACTCATATTGGGTACTTAGGAACACAGTTTTTGGATCACAGATTATGCATACTTTCAGCTACTTTGAAGAATTCCCAGAAGGAGTCACACCAATTTGTACTCTCATAAGCAGAGAATGAGTGTTCTGGTTTCTCCATGTCTTAACCAATACTTGCTTTTTTTTTTCCTTTTTCATGATAACTATTTTAATGAGTGGTGAAGCAGTATGGTATTATGATTTTAATTTACCTATCACTGGTAACAAATAACACTGACCTCATTTTTATGTGTTTATCAGCCACTTGGATATTCTCTTTTGTGAGATACTTGTTCAAGTGTTTTGCCCATTTTTTTCAACTGATCTGTCTTTCTTTTCTTGTTGACTTGTAAAGTTTTGTACTTTATAGATACAAGTCTTTTGTCAAATATATGTACTGCAAATGTTTTATCTCATATATTGGTTACATTTTCACAGTCTTAATGTTATCTTTCAATGAGCAGAAGTTCTTAGTCATTGTGTAGTCCACATTATCAATTAATTTCCTGTGTGATTAGTGCTTTATGAGCTATGTTTAAAAAATCTTTGTGTATACCAAGGTGACAATGAAGTATTTCTGTGCCTTCTTCAAATACGATTTATTGTTTTACCTTTTATTTTGAGATGTAAAAATTATCTGGAATTTATTTTTGAGTATGATGTAAGGTAAGAGGTCGAGTTTTCATTTTATTTCCACCACATGGTAAATGGTAAAATACCACACCAATTTTCAATTTATCAAGCACCATTATTGCAAAAAAGAAAACCCAGCTTTCATCATGGCATTGTAGTATCATGCTTGTCATAAATCAGGTGATCAAATATGTATGGGCTTTTTTATATCTTCTCAATGTTGTTCCATTTCTCAGGTTGTTTATCTTGCAATAATACCACACTGTCTTAATTGTTTTAATTTGACAGGTATTACTATATGGTAATGTTAGTTTTCTAGTTCTTATTAAATATTGCATTGACTATTCATGCCCCATTGCATTTTATTTAAATTTTAGAATTTATTATCAACATTCATACTTGAGAAGCCTTGGAATTTTGTCACTTCCCAATTTAAAAGAGTCAGTATTTTTAAAATATCAAGTCTTACAATCCCTTAATATGGTGTAGCCCTTCATGTATTTTGATCTCTAATTTTTCTCAATATGCTTTTGAGTATAAATGCCCTCTAGATATCGACAACCAAGGATATACCTGTAGTTGAACAAATTGGGTTTATTACTCATTAAAGGGACAACACACATTATGGAGAATTGTCTCAGTAAGTGGATGTGAAAGGGACTTATTATGAGATCTGAGCTTCATTTGTGTGATTTGGTGGAGGATGTAAAGGATGTGGGTGTTCACTCAGGATTGGATTCTGACAGGAACTAGGGGAATTTTATGTTTGGGTGTCTTAACAAATCTTATCTAGAAGGACAGAAGCTTAGAAAGGCTAAGAATATAATTGGTAAAGGAGTGACACTCACTCATGTTAGCAAGGATATAGGTATGCTTGGTAATTTTTGTTGCAGAGACAATCTACATATTTTAATGTGCTCAGATCTGATTATACAGTAGTCATGTTTTTGTCTTGATCAGTTTTCATCATAGATTGGTCTTATCTGAAGTTGGTGATGTGTGAAAATGTTCAAGTTCAACAGGAGAGCACCAAGGCTTATCTGATAGTATACCAGGCTATGTGTAGGCTTGCATCATGAACTTTTGCTTCAGAACGACTGCAGGAATACATTAGGAAAACCAAGAGAACCCACAGTCCCTCTGAAGGAAGTGGTTTGCTCCTGCAGGACCCAGGAGACACCCCAAATACTGTGAGTGCCCAAACTGGAATTGGGAAAGGGAGATCATCCACCCCTGAACACACTCCTCCACTGGGAAACCTGAAGGTCTAGATTAGAGGAGAATATTTTGACCTTACCTGGAGCTGAGTCAATTTAGAGAGCGGACTGAAATACAGGGGTACAGAAAGCAGCAGGGAAAGCCCTGTTGACTCACTGGGTTCCCTAGCAAGCCATTTCTGCTTTGCCTCACAGGGGTTCTTGAAGAGGACTGCCAGAAGCACTGGGGAAAGGCCACAAGGAAAAGGAAACCTCCAGCCGAGCCCTTTGGGTTGAGTGGAAGCTGGGTGAGGCCTGTGACTGCTAGCTTTCCCCCACTTCCCTGACAGCCTGTGTAACAGAGTAGAGGCAGCCATGATCCTCCTAAGATCATAACTCCATTGACCTGGGAACCTCATCCCTATCCCCCACAGCAGCCAAAGCAAGACATGCCCAAGGAAAGAGTCTGAGCTCAAACATGCCTAGCCCTGCTAGGGGACCATTGTGGGGACACAATGGTCTTTCCCTACGCACCCTGGTAACTGAAGACAAAGGGCATATACTCTTGGGAGTTCTAGGGCCCCACTCACCGCTTGTTTCTCCCCATAGTACCACAGCTGATGCTCTCAGGAAAGCACCTGACAGGCCAACTAGCACAAAAATAGTGAATTAAACCACCAAAGCTAAGAACCCTCACAGAGTCCATTTCACCCCCCTGCCACCTCCACCAGGACAGGTGCTGGTATCCATGGCTGAGAGACCCACAGATGGTACACATCACAGGACTCTGCAGATAACCCCCAGTACCAGCCCAGAGCCTAGTAGACTTGCTGGGTGGCTAGATCCAAAAGAGAGATAATAATCACCACAGCTTGGCTCTCAGGAAGCCACATCCATAGAAAAAGGAGGAGAGTACTACAAGAGAACACCCGGTGCGACAAAACAATCTGAACAGCAGCCTTCAGCCCTAGACCTTCCCTGTGACAGGTTCTACCCAAATGAGAATGAACCAGAAAACCAACTCTGGTAATATGAAAAAACAAAGTTCTTTAACATACCCCCAAAATCACACTAGCTCACCAGCTATGAATCCAAACCAAGAAGAAGTCCCTGATTTACCTGAAAAAGAATTCAGAAGGCTACCTATTAAGCTAATCAGGAAGGCACCAGAGAAAGGCAAAGCCGAATGTAAGGAAATTTAAAAAAAAAATAAAGAGGTGAAGGGAGAAATATTCAATGAAACGGATAGCATAAATAAATAAAAACAATCAAAACTTCAGGAAACATTGGAGCAATTATGGAAATGCAAAATGCCCTGGAAAGTCTCAGCAATATAATTGAATAAGCAGAAGAAAGAATTTTAGAACTCAAGGACAAGGTTTTCAAATTAACCCAATCCAACAATGACAAATAAAAAAAAATATGAACAAAGCCTTCAAGAATTCTGGGATTATGATAAATGACAAAACCTAAGAATAGTTGGCCATCCTGAGGAAGAAGAGAAATATGAAGTTTGTAAAATGTATTGAAGAGTATAATTGAAAAAACTTCCCTGGCCTTGCTAAAATCTAGACATCCAAATGCAAAAAGCTCAAAGAACACCTGGGAAATTCATCACAAAAAGATCATTGCCTAGGCACATTGTCATCAGGTTATCTAAAGTTAAGATGATAGAAAGAATCTTAAAATCTGAGGTAACCTATAAAGGAAAACCTATCAGATTAACAGCAGATTTCTCAGCAGAAACCCAACAAACTAGAAGGGAGTAGGGCCCTATCTTCAGCCTCCTCAAACAAAACACTGATCAGCTAAGAATTTTGTATCCAGCAAAACTATGCTTCATAAATGAAGGAAAGATAGAATCTTTTTCAAACAAATGCTGAGATAATTTGCTACTACCAAGCCAGCACTACAAGAACTGCTAAAACAAGCTCTAAATCTTGAAGCAAATCTTGGAATTACATCAAAATAGAACCTCTTTTTTTTCATGTCAGAGGGGTTTATTTTTTATTATTATTATACTTTAAGTTCTAGGGTACATGTGCACAATGTGCAGGTTTGTTACACATGTATACATATGCCATGTTGGTGTGCTGCACCCATTAACTCATCATTTACATTAGGTATATCTCCTAATGCTATCCCTCCCCCCTCCCACAATAACAGGCCCTGGAGTGTGATGTTCCCCTTCCTGTGTCCAAGTGTTCTCATTGTTCAATTCCCACCTATGAGTGAGAACATGCAGTGTTTGGTTTTCTTTCCTTGCGATAGTTTGCTGAGAATGATGGTTTCCAGCTTCATCCATGTCCCTACAAAGGACATGAACTCATCCTTTTTTATGGCTGAATAGTATTCCATGGTGTATATGTGCCACATTTTCTTAATCCATTCTATCATCGATGGGCATTTGGGTTGGTTCCATGTCTTTGCAATTGTAAATAATGCTGCAATAAACATGCGTGTACATGTGTCTTTATAGTAGAATGATTTATAATCCTTTGGTTATATACCCAGTAGTGGGATTGCTGGGTCAAATGATATTTCTGGTTGTAGGTCCTTGAGGAATTGTCACACTATCTTCCACAATTGTTGAAATAATTTACATTCCAACCAACAGTGTAAAAGTGTTTCTATTTCTCTACAGCCTCTTCAGCATCTGTTTTTTCTTGTCTTTTTAATAATCTCCATTCTGACTGGCATGATATCATATCTCATTGTGGCTTTGACTTGCATTTTTCTAACTATCAGTGATGTTAAGCTTTTTTCATGTTTGTTGGCTGCATAAATGTCTTCTTTTGAGAAATGTCTATTGATAGCCTTTGCCTACTTCTTGACAGGGTTGTTTGTTTTTTCATATACATTTGTTTATGTACTTTGTAGATTCTGGAGATTAGACCTTTGTCAGATAGGTAGATTGAGAAAATTTTCTCCCATTCTGTAGGTTGCTTGTTCACTCTGATGATAGTTTATTTTGCTGTGAAGAAGCTCTTTAGTTTAATTGTATTTCACTGTCAATTTTGGCTTTTGTTGCAATTTCTTTGGGTGTTTTGTCAAGATATATTTCCCAATGCCTATGTCCTGAATGGTTTTACCTAGGTTTTCTTCTAGGGTATTTATGGTTTTGCATTTTACATTTAAGTCTTTATTCCATCTTGAGTTAATTTTTGTATAATGTCTAGGGCAGAGGTCCAGTTTCAGTTTTCTGCATATGGCCAGCCAGTTTTCCCAGTGCCATTTGTTAAATAAGGAATTCTTTTTCCATTGCTAATTTTTGTCAGGTTTATTGAAAATCAGATGTTTGTAGATGTGTGGTGATATTTCTGTGGTCTCTGTTCTGTTCCATTGATCTATATGTCTGTTTTTGTACCCATAACATGCCATTTTGGTTACTGTAGCCTTATGGTATAGTTTGAAGTTTGGTAGCGTGATGCCTCCAGCTTTGTTTCATTTTTTTTTCCCTTAGGATTGTCTTGGCTATACGGGTTTTTTTTTGTTCTCTAAGAAATTTAAAGGAGTTTTTTTAAATTCTGTGAAGAATGTCAATGGTAGTTTGATGGGAATAGCATGGAATCTATAAGTTACTTTGAGCAGTAAGGTCATTTTAATGATATTGATTCATTCTATCCATGAGGATGGAATGTTTTTCCATTTGTGTGTCCTTTCTTATTTCCTTGAGCAGTGGTTTGTAGTTCTCCTTGAAGAAGTCCTTCACATCCCTTGTTAGATGTATTCCTAGAGATTTCATTCTCTTTGTAGCAATTGTGAATGGTAGTTCATTTATGTTTTGGCTTTCTGCTTGTCTATTTTTGATGTATAAGAATGCTTGTGATTTTTGCACATTGGTTTTGTATGCTGAGAATTTGCTGAAGTTGTTTACCAGCTTATGGAGTTTTGGAGCTGAGCCAATGGGGTTTTCTAAATATACAATCATGTCACGTGCAAACAGAGACAATTTGACTTCCTCTTTTCCTATTTGAATACTTTTTATTTTTACTTTTTCCCTTGCCTAATTGCCCTGGCCAGAACTTCCAATACTATGCTAAAAAAAAAAAAAAGTGGTGAGAAGGAATATCCTAGTCTTGTGCCAGTTTTCAAATGGAATGTTTCCAGCTTTTGCCCATTCAGTATGATATTGGCTGTGAGTTTGTCATAAACGGTTCTTATTATTTTGAAATATGTTCCATCAATACCTAGTTTATCGAGAGTTTTTTCATAAAGAGATGTTGAATTTTATCAAAGGCCTTTTCTTCATCTATTTAGATAATCATGTGTTTTTTCATTACTTCTGTTTATGTAATGGATTACATTTATTGATTTGCATATTTTCAACCAGGCTTGTATTCCAGGAATGAAGCCAGCTTGATTGTGGTGATAAACTTTTTAATGTTCTGCTGGATTTGGTTTGCCAGTATTTTATTGAGGATTTCTGCATCAATGTTCATCAGGGATATTGGCCTGATGTTGTTTTCTTTTTTTCTTGTGTCTGTGCCAGGTTTTGGTATCAGCATGATGCTGACCTCATGAAATGAGTTCATGAGGAGTCCCTCTTTTTCTATTATTTGGAAAAGTATCAGAAGAAATGGTACCAGCTTCTTTTTGTACCTCTGGTAATATTCAATTGTGAATTTCTTTTGTCCTGGGCTTTTTTGTTTGGTAGATTATTAATTACTGCCTCAATTTCAGAACTTGTTATTGGTCTATTCAAGGATTTGACTTCTTCCTGGTTTAGTCTTGGGTGGGTGTATGTGTCCAGGAATACATCCCTTTCTTCTAGATTTTCTAGTTTATTTGCATAAAGATGTTTACAGTATTCTCTGATAATAGTGTGTATTTCTGTGGGGTCAGTGGTGATATCCCCTTTATCATTTTTTATTGTGCCTGTCTGATTCTTCTCTCCTTTCTTCTTTATTACTCCAGCTAGTAGTCTATCTAATTTTAATTTTTTTAATAAAGACATCTCCTGAATTCATTAATTTTTTGGATGGTTTTTCATGTCTCTATCTCCTTTAGTTCTGCTCTGACCTTAGTTGTTTGTTGTCTTCTGCTAGCTTTTGGATTAGTTTGCTTTTGCCTCTCTAGCTCTTTTAATTGTGATGTTAGGAAGTCGATTTGAGATCTTTCTAGCTTCCTGATGTGGGCATTTAGTGCTATACATTTCCCTCTTAACAGTGGTTTACCAGAGATTCTGGTACATTGTCTCTTGCTTCTCACTGGTTTCAAAGGACTTCTTGATTTTTGCCTTAATTTCATTATTTGTTAAGAAGTCATTCAGGAGCAGATGGTTCAATTTCCATATAGTCATGTGGTTTTGAGAGAGTTTCTTAATCTTGAGTTCTAATTTGATTGCACTGTGGTCTAGGAGACTCTTTGTTATGATTTCAGTTATTTTGCATTTGCTGAGGAGTGTTTTACTTCCAATTATGTGGTCAATTTTAGAATAAGTTCCATGTGGCACTGAGAAGAATGTATATTCTGTTGATTTGGAGTGGAGGGTTCTGTAGATGTCTATAAGGTCCACTTGATTCAGAACTGAGTTCAAGTACTGAATACCCTTGTTATTTTTCTGTCTTGATGATCTGTCTAATACTGACAGTGAGGTGTGAGTCTCCCAGTATTATTGTGTGGGAGTCTAAGTCTCTTTGTATTTCTGTAAGAACTTGTTTTGTAAATCTGGGTGCTTCTGTATTGAGTGCATATATATATTTAGGATACTTAGCTGTTCTTGTTGAATTGATCATTTTATCATTATGTAATGCCTTTCTTTGTCTTTTTTGATATTTATTGATTTAAAGTCTGTTTTGTCAGAGACTAGGATTGCAACCCCTGCTTTTTTTTTTTTTTTGCCTTCCATTTGCTTGGTAAAATTTCCTCCATTTCTCTATTTTGAGCCTGTGTGCGTCTTTGCATGTGAGATGGGTCTCCTGAATACAGCACACCCATGGGTCTTGACTCTTTGTCCAATTTACCAGTGTGTTCTTTTTTTAATTGGGGATTTTAGTCCATTTATTGTTAGGGTTATTATTGTTATATGTGAAGTTGATCTTGTCATAATTATTCTATCTGGTTATTTTGCTCACTGGTTGATACAGTTTTTTCATAGTGCCATTGGTCTTTATATTTTGGTGTGTTTCTGCAGTGACCAGTACTCATTATTTCTTTCCATATTTAGTGCTTCTTTCAGGAGGTCTTGTGAGGCAGACCGGGTGGTGATGAAATCTCTTAGCCTTTGCTTGTCTGAAAAGCATTTTATTTCTCCTTCACTTATGAAGCTTAGTTTGGCCAGGTATGAAATACTGGATTTAAAATTCTTTTCTTTAAGACTGTTGGATATTGGTCCCCACTCTCTTCTGGCTTGTAGTGTTTCTGCTGAGAATTATGCTGTTAGTCTGATGGACTTCCCTTTGTACGTGAACTGGCCTTTTCCTCTGGCTGCCCTTAACATTTCTTTTTTCCTTATTTCAACCATAGACAATCTGATGGTTATGTGTCTTGGGGTTGATCTCATGGAGTATCTTAGTGGTGTTCTTTGTATTTTCTGAATTTGAATATTGACCTGTTTTGCTTGGTTGGGGAGGTTCTCCTGGAATATATCCTGAAGTCTGTTTTCCAACTTGGTTACATTCTCCTCATCTCTTGCAGGTAGTCCAATCAATCATAGGTTTCATCTTTTTTATGTAGTCCCATATTTCCCAGAGATTTTGTTCACTCCTTTTCATTTTTTTCTCTAATCTTTCCTGCCTGCCTTGTTTCAGCAAGATGGTCTTCAAACTCTGATATTCTTCCTTCTGCTTGTTTGATTCAAATATTGATACTTTTGTATGTTCACAAAGTTTTCATGCTGTGTTTTTCAGCTCCATCAGGTCATTTATGTTCCTCTCTAAACTGGTTATTCTAGTTAGCAGCTCCTCTAACCTTTTATTAAGGTTCTTAGCTTCTTTTCTTTGGGTTACAACATGCTCCTTTAGGTCAGCAGAGTTTGTTATTACCCACCTTCTGAATCCTACTTCTGTCAATTCATCCATCTCATCCTCCATCCAGTTCTACACCCTTGCTGGACAGATGGTGCAATCATTTGGAAGAGAAGAGGTACTCTGGACTTTTGGGTTTTTAGCATTTTTGTACTGATTCTTTTTCATCTTCATGAGTTCATCTCATTTCAATTTTGAGGCTGCTGACCCTTGGATGAGGTTTTTTTGGGGACTTTTTGTTGCTGTTGGTGCTGTTGTTGTTGCTTTCTGTTTGTTTGTTTGTCTTTCAGTGGTCAGATCCCTCCTCTTTGGGGCTGTTGTTGATTTGTGGGAGTTCACTTCAGGCACTATTCATCTGGTTCACTCCTGTGCCTGCCGCTGTTACTCAAGGAAGGTGTAGAACAGCAACGATGGGTTCCTGCTCTTTCCTCTCACATCTCTGACCTCAAGGAGCACCCACCTGATGTCACTAGGAATGCTCCTGTATAGGATGTCTGATGATCTCTGTTGGAGGTTTTCACTTAGTTGGATGACACAGGCAGCAGGACCCATCTAACAAAGCACCTTGGCACTCCCTTGGTGGAGGGTGTGTACTGCACTAGGGGAAACCCCCTTATCTGGGCTGTCCAGATTCGTCAGAAGTAGCAGGAGGAAAGACTAAGTCTTCTGGTCCACAGAGACTACAGCCACCCCTCCCCCTAGAAGCTCAGACCCAAGGAAATCAGATTTCTATCCCTGAGCCTCTGGCTGGAGTTATTGGAGTTCCTGCCAGGAGGCCCTGCCCAGTGAGGAGGGACAGGTCAGCTTCAGGCCTGAAGAGGCACTCTGGCCACAGACTACCACAGTCAGTGCGTTGGGCTGTGGGGAATACCTCTTGGGACCAATCCGTCCAGCCTCTCTGGCTCCAGCAGGGGAAAAGCATGGCCTGTAGCTATAGATATGGCTGCCATCCTTTCTCCATTCTGGGAACTTAGTGTTTCAGGAAGGTAGAAGTCCCAGTGTTGGATGCTGCTCCTCTCCCAAGGAGCTCAGACAGCTTAGACAGCAAGCAGTCACAGCTGTGGTAATGGCCACCCCTCCCCCCAGGAACTCGGCAAGCTTAAGCAGATTCTAGTTTAGTGGCTGTTGAGAATCTGCATGAATCTGTGGTTTGAACCCTAAGCTCTGGTGGTGTGGGCTTGAGTGGGCTCTTTCTATCCATGGGTTGGACAGTTCTGTGAAAAAGCATGTTTTTCCAGGCTGGGTAGCATGCTCACTCACCACCTCCCTTGACTCCCCTGGCCCATGTGGCTCTCAGGCGGGCCACCACACCACACTACTCTTCCTTCTTCTTCTTGGGTCACGCCAACCACCCAGTCAGTCTTGATGACACAACTGGACACCTCAGTTGCCAGTGCAGGATTCACACAGTGTTTTGGTTCTTTTCAATGGGAGCCTCTGATCGTCACTGCTTCTTGTCAGCCATCTTGGCCCCGCACCTTAGTGCCATGTTTCTTATATAGCCTGCAGGATCATGAGGCAAAAAAGCCTCTCTTTATAAACTACACAGACTCAGATATTCCTCTATAGCAACACAACCAGACTAATATAACATATATATTTTTGTATTTTTGCTTTTATATGATAATTTTCCAAAGGAAAATTTGTGGCTCAAAAAGAATTTGTGATTAAGGGTTTCCCAGCCAAGATGGTAGACAGGAGGCAGCACTAGCATGCATCTCCCACTTGGATGATCAGAATAGTGTGTGGAGGTTCACATTTTGACCTTTTGTTCCATAAACCACCAAAGTAACATTCCAGGAAAACCAAAAGACTTCACAGATCCTTTGAAAGAAGCAGCACTCCACTGAAAATTCCATAATATGGTGAAAAACTTCCCAGAGTGTGAGAAGGGGAGAACCTTCCTCCAAACACACAACCCCACTGGGGAATCTGAAAATTGAGATAACAGGAGAAGGCTTTAACCTTACCTAGAGCTGGAATGGATTTAGGAAAAAACGCAAAATATAAAAGTAGAGGCAGAGATGGGAAGAGCCTTGTAGGCATTTCCAGTCTCCAGCTTGAGCCCAGGGAAACCATTCCTGACTATATCTCACAGGGTCCTATGGGGAAGGCAGCCAGCAAAATTGCAGAACAGTCACATGGTAAAAGAAGCCTACAACTGAATTTTGTAATAGTTCTGAATGGGCATGAACTTCCTTAAACAGAATCTGGGGGGGCTGGACATGAACGGCAACAGATATGAGAGCAGGCATGGGATGCCCAGCATTGTGAGCAGAGAGAGAAGGATGAGGCCTGAAAGCCATGCTTGCTTTATCAGTGGGGAAGTTTATGGCCTGGGGCAGATCTGAGTTCTGTGCACAGGCCTCCTGGATTTAAACTCGGTGCTGTTAGTGGGGCACTGCTGAAGTGAAACTGGCCTCACCAACTGCATGGGATGAGTGAGGCCTTTCACTACCAGCTATCCCCAACTGCCCTGGCAAACTCTACTGCACAGCAGAGGCAACCATACTCCCTTCTGGATTATAATCCCATTGGCCTGAGAAGGATTCTTTGCCATTTCCCCCAGTGGCCATGGCAAGCCCTGCCCAAGGAGAGTCTGAGCTCAGACCCACCTAACCCTGTGCCAACCTGATGGTATTTCTCTGCCTGCCCTGGTAGCCTAACACAAAAGACATAAACACTTGGAACCTTATGGCCCCACCCATCACCTGAGAAATTAGAATACTTTCACTGAACAACTTATGGCAAACTTATATCCCACTACTACTACCCCAGCAGATGGTCTCTTGATAACATTACCTTCTAACTGAGGGCCAACCAACTTGGGCCATTACAGCAACTATTGGCAGAATAACAGTGCTCACAGTAAGGAGAAAACAACAGTTAACAATAGTTTCTACAACACTCTGGTTAACCAGAAGTCCTGAATCTGTCCAAATGACAAATTCACTGCTAGCATAACCAGCATTTGAGAAACACAGCTCAATAAACCTATCTACAACCAAAGAATCTCAGAGTCGACATCCCTCCTCTGCTACTTCCACCAGAGCAGGTGCTGGTACCCATGACTGGAAGACCTGAAGACTGGTCACATCAATGGACTCTTTGCAGATATTCCCCAGCAACAGCCGAGGGCTTGGTAGCTCGGCTGGCTGGCTAGACTCAGAAGAGCTATAACAATCACTGCAGTCTGGCTCTCAGGAAGCCTTATTTTTAAGAGGAAGAGAAGACCACCACATCAAAGGATCATTTCATGGGACAAAATAATCTGAACAACAGGCCTTAAGTTCCAGATATTTCTGCTGGTGAGAAGTTTCTCACAGCAGAGATACAATTGCAGTGCTGGGCACAGTAGGGAAAGTCTGCACCTCTACCCCAACAGGCAGGCCGCCTCTGTGATCACGAAGGACCTTGGAGAAGGGGTCCTTGTTTCCCCCTGGCACTCTACCACAGAAATAGCTGGGGATTTTTTTTCACAGGAATGCACTGGGGAGGCACCTATAGAGACAGTGTTTCTGGAAAACTCTGGGGTGAGCGCAGCCACCACCATCAAGGCTGTGACCTTGGCCAACAATTGGGCTTTACAAATACTCACCTGCCTTAGCCGCAACTAATGCCTACCCAGGGATACATCCGTTTTTGGCCTGAAGCCTAAGTTATCAACTCAGTAAGTAAAATACCAGGGAAAATTAAATAAATAAATAAATAAATAAATAAATAAATAAATAAAGTGTACACCATGAGAGAATGAAATAAGCTTCAAAAAAATCCCAGCCATTTCAAAACCATAGGAGACAGTGAACTCACCCACACACCAACAGCATAACTACTACAACCAGTATTGAGGAAAGATAGTGCACGAAGACTCCCTAAAACTAAGGAATTCAGAAAAAATACATTAAAAAATACAGTCCAATCAAAAATAAATTCAAGAACAATCTGAAGAAATAGTCTACCTGAAAAAGAAGAAACTAGAAAAGTAATTTTGGTAATATGATAAAACAGGGTTCTATAGCACCTTAAAAGATCACCCTAGCTCCCCAGAAATGGATACAAAGCAAGAAGAAGTCTCTGAGTTGCCAAATAAAAAATTTAAAAGGTTGATTATTAAGCTTCTCAAGGAGATACCAGAGAAAGGAGAAAACCAAATTAAAGAAGTTAAAAAAATTAAGGACATGGATGAAAAATTTTCCAGATAAATAGACATAAAGAAAAAAACAATAACAAATTCTGGAAATAAATGACACTTAAAAAATACAAAATGCAGTGAAAAGTTGCAACAGTTGACTAGAACAACAAGAAGAAACAACTTCAGAGCTAGAAGACAAGCCTTTTGAATTAACCTAATCACACCAAATCAAAGAAAAAGAAGGCAAAAAATGAACAAAGTCTCCAAGTAATTGGGATTATGTCAAAAAGTCAAACCTAAGAATAATTGACATTCCTGAAGAAGAAGATAAATCTAAAACTTTGAAAAAATATTTGTAGAAATAATTGAGAAAAATTTCCCCAGCCTTTCTAGAGATCTAGACATTGAAATATGAAAAAACTAAAAGAACTGGGAAATTCATTGCAAAAAGACCATTACCTAGCCACATAGTGATCAGATTATCTAAAGTCAAGATGAAGGAAAGAATCTTAAGAGCTGTGAGACAAAAGCATCAGGAAACCCATAAAGAAAAACCTATCAAATTAACAGCAGATTTCTCAGCAGAAACCTTACAAGCTAGAAGAGAGTGGAGTCCTACTGGGGGAAACAGCCGCCAATATTTCAATGTAGGTCCTTTCTATTTTCCATAAGTGTCGGTGGGTCTGAGAAATAAAGAGAAAGAGTACAAAGAGAGAAATTTTACAGCTGGGCCTCCGGGGGTGACATCATATGTCAACAGGTTCTGTGCATCATATGTCAACAGGTTCTGTGATGCCCCTTGAGCCACAAAACCGGCAAGTTTTCATTAGGGATTTCAAAAGGGGAGGGGGGTAAGAACAGGGAGTAAGTCACAAAGATCACTTGCTTGAAAGGGCAATAAAAGATCATAAGGGCAGAGAGGCAGAGCAAGATCACAAGGCCAGGGTGAAATTAGAAATCCTGATGAGGTTCCATGTCCCGCTGGGCATGCATTGTCATTGATAAACATCTTAGCAGGAAACAGGGTTCACGAGCAGACAACTGGTCTGACTAGAATTTGCCAGGCTGGAATTTCCTAATCCTACCAAGCCTGAGGGCACGGCAGGAGACCAGGGCATATTTCATCTCTTATCTTCAACTGCGTAAGGCAGACACTCCCAGAGCAGTCATCCATAGACCTCCCATGGGAATGCATTCCTTCCCCAGGGTTATTCCTTGCTGGGAAAATAATTCAGCAATATTTCTCCTATTCGCTTTCTGCAAGAAGAGAAATATGACTCTGTTCTACCCGGCCCCACAGGCAGTCAGACCTTATGGTTATGTCCCTTATTCCCTGAAAATCAGTGTTATCCTGTTCTTTTTTAGGATGCCCAGATTTCCTATTGTTCAAACACACTTGTTTTATAAACAATTTTTGCAGTTAACACAATCATCACAGGGTCCTGAGGTGACAAACATCCTCATCTTATGAAGATGATGGGATTAAGAGATTAAAGTAAAGACAGGCATAGGAAATTATAAGACTGTTGATTGGGGAAGTGATAAATGTCCAAGAAATCTTCACAATTTATGTTCGGAGATTGCAGTGAAGACAGGCATAAAAAACTATAAAAGTATTAATTTGGGGAACTAATAAATGTCCATGAAATCTTCAGAATTTATGTTCTTCTGCCATGGCTTCAGCCAGTCCCTCCATTCGGGGACCCTGACTTCCCATAACAGGTCCTAACTTTAGTCCCCTTAAACAAAATAATTGTCAGCCAAGAATATTGTGTCCAGCAAAACTAAGTTTTATAAATGAAGGACAGATAAAGTCTTTTTCAGATAAACACATGCTGACAGAATTTGCCACTACCAAACCAACACTACAAGAAATGCTAAAAGAAGTTTTAAATCTTCAAATAAAACTTCAAAATACACCAAGATAGAACCTCCTTAAAGCATGAATCTTACATGATCTATAAAAAAAAACAAAGAAAAATAAAAAAAACCCAAGTTATTTAGACAATAACTAACACGATGAATAGAACAGTACCTAACATCTCATTACTAACACTTAATGTAAATGTCTTAAACATGCTACATAAAATATGCAGAAAAACAGAATGGATACCAATCTACTGATCTGTCTTCAGGAGGCTCACCTAACGTGAAATGACTCACATAAACTTCAGGTAAAGTTGTGAAAAAAGATATTTTATGCAAATAGGAACCAAAAGCAAACAACAGTAGCTATTCTTTTTATTTATTTATTTATTTATTTTAATTATACTTTAAGTTTTATGATACATGTGCACAACGTGCAGGTTTCTTACATATATACACGTGCCACGTTGGTGTGCTGCACCGATTAACTCGTCATTTAACATTAGGTATATCTCCTAATGCTATCCCGCCCCCCTCCCCCCTCCCCCCACCAAATAACAGGCCCCAGTGTGTGATGTTCCCCTTCCTGTGTCCATGTGTTCCCATTGTTCAATTCCCACCTATGAGTGAGAATATGTAGTGTTTGGTTTTTTGTCCTTGTGATAGTTTGCTGAGAATGATGGTTTCCAGCTTCATCCATGTCCCTACAAAGGACATGAACTCATCCTTTTTTATGGCTGCATAGTATTCTGTGGTGTATATGTGCCACGTTTTCTTAATCCAGTCTATCATTGTTGGACATTTGGGTTGGTTCCAGGTCTTTGCTATTGTGAATAGTGCCACAATAAAAATACGTGTGCATGTGTATTTATAGCAGCATGATTTATAATCCTTTGGGTAGATACCCAGTAATCGTATGGCTGGGTCAAATGATATTTCTAGTTCTAGATCCCTGAGGAATCACCACACTGACTTCCACAATGGTTGAACTAGTTTACAGTCCCACCAACAGTGTAAAAGTGTTCCTATTTCTCCACCTCCTCTCCAGCACCTGTTGTTTCCTGACTTTTTAATGATTGCCATTCTAACTCGTGTGGGATGGTATCTCATTGTGGTTTTGATTTGCATTTCTCTGATGGCCAGTGATGATAAGCATTTTTTCATGTGTGTTTTGGCTGCATAAATGTCTTCTTTTGAGAAGTATCTGTTCATATCCTTTGCTCACTTGTTGATGGGATTGTTGTTTTTTTCTTGTAAATTTGTTTGAGTTCATTGTAGATTCTGGATATTAGCCCTTTGTCAGATGAGTAGATTGTGAAAATTTCTCCCATTCTGTACGTTGTTTGTTCCCTCTGATGGTAGTTTCTTTTGCTGTGCAGAAGCTCTTTAGTTTAATTAGATCCCATTTGTCAATTTTGGCTTTTGTTTTCATTGCTTTTGGTGTTTTAGACATGAAGTCCTTCCATGCCTGTGTCCTGAATGGTATTATCTAGGTTTTCTTCTAGGGTTTTTATGGTTTTAGGTCTAACATTTAAATCTTTAATCCATCTTGAATTAATTTTAGTATAAGGTGTAAGGAAGGGATCCAGTTTCAGCTTTCTACATATGGCTAGCCAGTTTTTCCAGCACCATTTATTAAATAGGGAATCCTTTCCCCATTTCTTGTTTTTGTCAGGTTTGTCAAAGATCAAAAAGTTGTAGATATGTGGCATCATTTCTGAGGGCTCTGTTCTGTTCCATTAGTCTACATCTCTGTTTTGGTACCAGCACTATGCTGTTTTGGGTACTGTAGCCTTGTAGTATAGTTTGAAGTCAGGTAGCATGATGCCTCCAGCTTTGTTCTTTTGGCTTAGGATTGACTTGGCGATGTGGGCTCTTTTTTGGTTCCATATGAACTTTAAAGTAGCTTTTTCCAATTCTGTGAAGAAAGTCATTGGTAACTTGATGGGGATGGCATTGAATCTATAAATTACCTTGGGCAGTATGTACATTTTCATGATATTGATTCTTCCTACCCATGGGCATGGAATGTTCTTCCATTTGTTTGTATCCTCTTTTATTTCATTGAGCAGTGGTTTGTAGTTCTCCTTGAAGAGGTCCTTCACATCCCTTGTAAGTTGGATTCCTAGGTATTTCATTGCCTTTGAAGCAATTGTGAATACGAGTTCACTCATGATTTGGGTCTCTGTTTGTCTATTATTGGTGTATAAGAATGCTTGTGATTTTTGTACGTTGATTTTGTATCCTGAGACATAGTTGAAGTTGCATATCAGCTTAAGGAGATTTTGTGCTGAGATGATGGAGTTTTCTAGATATACAATCATGTCATCTGCAAACGAGGACAATTTGACGTCCTCTTTTCCTAATTGAATACCCTTTATTTCCTTCTCCTGCCTAATTGCCCTGGCCAGAACTTCCAACACTATGTTGAATAGGAGTGGTGTGGGAGGGCATCCCTGTCTTGTGCCAGTTTTCAAAGGGAATGCTTCCAGTTTTTGCCCATTCAGTATGATATTTCCTGTGGGTTTGTCATAGATAGCTCTTATTATTTTGAGATATGTCCCATCAATACCTAATTTATTGAGAGTTTTTAGCATGAAGGGTTGTTGAATTTTGTCATAGGCGTTTTCTGCATCTATTGAGATAATCGTGTGGTTTTTGTCTTTGGTGCTGTTTATATGCTGGATTACGTTTATTGATTTGCGTATGTTGAACCAGCCTTGCATCCCAGGGATGAAGCCCACTTGATCATGGTGGATAAGCTTTTTGATGTGCTGCTGGATTCTGTTTGCCAGTATTTTACTGAGGATTTTTGGATCGATGTTCATCAGGGATATTGGTCTAAAATTCTCTTTTTTTGTTGTGTCTCTGCCAGGCTTTCGTATCAGGATGGTGCTGGCCTCATAAAATGAGTTAGGGAGGATTCCCTCTTTTTATATGGATTGCAATAGTTTCAGAAGGAATGGTACCAGCTCCTCCTTGTACTTCTGTTAGAATTCGGTTGTGAATCCGTCTGGTCCTGGACTTTTTTTGGTTGGTAAACTATTCATTATTGCCTCAGTTTCAGAGCCTGTTATTGGTCTATTCGGAGATTCACCTTCCTGGTTTAGTCTTTGGAGAGTGTATGTGTCGAGGAATTTATCCATTTCTTCCAGATTTTCTAGTTTGTTTGCATAGAGGTTTTTATAGTATTTTCTGATGGTAGTTTGTATTTCTGTGGGATGAGTGGTGATATCCCCTTTATCATTTTTTATTTCGTCTATTTGATTCTTCTCTCTTTTCTTCTTTATTAGTCTTGCTTAGTGGTCTAACAATTTTGTTAATCTTTCAAAAACAGCTCCTGGATTCATTGATTTTTTGAAGGGTTTTATGTGACTCTGTTTCCTTCAATTCTGCTATGATCTTAGTTATTTCTTGCCTTCTGCTAGCTTTTGAATGTGTTTGCTCTTGCTTCTCTCTTTCTTTTAATTGCAATGTTAGGATGTCAATTTTAGATCTTTCCTGCTTTCTCTTGTGGGCATTTAGTGCTAGAAATTTCCCTCTACACACTGCTTTGAATGTGTCCCAGAGATTCTGGTATGTTGCGTCTTTGTTCTCATTAGTTTCAAAGAACATCTTCATTTCTGTCTTCATTTTCTTAGGTACCCAGTAGTCATTCAGGAGCAGGTTGTTCAGATTCCATGCAGTTCAGTGGTTTTTAGTGAGTTTCTTATTCCTGAGTTCTAGCTTGATTGCACTGTTGTCTGAGAGACAGTTTGTTATAATTTCTGTTCTTTTACATTTGCTGAGGAGTGCTTTACTTCCAACTATGTGGTCAGTTTTGGAATAGGTGTAGTGTGATGCTGAAAAGAATGCATATTCTGTTGATTTGGGGTGGAGAGTTCTCTGTAGATGTGTATTAGGTCCGCTTGTTGTAGAGCTGAGTTCAATTCATGGATATCCTTGTTAACTTTCTGTCTCGTTGATCTGTCTAATGTTGACTGTGGGGTGTTAAAGTCTCCCATTATTATTGTGTGGGAATCTAAGTCTCTTTGTAGGTCTCTAAGGACTTGCTTTATGAATCTGGGTGCTCCTGTATTGGGTGCATGTATATATTTAGGATAGTTAGCTCTTCTTGTTGAATTGATCCCTTTACCATTATGTAATGGCCTTCTTTGTCTCTTTTGATCTTTGTTGGTTTAAAGTCTGTTTTATCAGAGACTAGTATTGCAACCCCTGTCTTTTTTGTTTTCCATTTGCTTGGTAGATCTTCCTCAATCTCTTTATTTTGAGCCTATATGTGTCTTTGCATGTGAGATGGGTTTCCTGAATACAGCACACTGATGGGTCTTGACCCTTTATCCAATTTGCCAGTCTGTGTCTTTTAATTGGAGCATTTAGCCCATTTACATTTAAGGTTAATATTGTTATGTGTGAATTTGATCCCATCATTATGATGTTAGCTGGTCATTTTGCTCGTTAGTTGATGCAGTTTCTTTGTAGCCTCAACAGTCTTTACAATTTGGAAGTTTTTGCAGTGGCTGGTACTGGTTGTTCCTTTCCATGTTTAGTGCTTCCTTCAGGAGCTCTTGTAGGGCAGGCTTGGGTGTGACAAAATCTCTCAGCATTTACTTGTCTGTAAAGTGTTTTATTTCTCCTTCACTTATAAAGCTTAGTTTGGCTGGCTGTGCAATTCTGGGTTGAAATGTCTTTTCTTTAAGAATGTTGAATATTGGCCCCCACTCTCTTCTGGCTTGCAGAGTTTCTGCTGAGACATCAGCTGTTAGTCTGATGGGCTTCCCTTTGTGGTTAATCTGACCTTTCTCTGTGGCTGCCCTTGAGAATTTTTCCTTCATTTCATCTTTGGTGAATCTGACAATTATCTGTCTTGAAGTTGCTCTTCTCGAGGAGTATCTTTGTGGCATTCTCTGTATTTCCTGAATTTGAGTGTTGGCCTGCCTTGCTAGATTGGGGAAGTTCTCCTGGAGAATATCCTGCAGAGTGTTTTCCGTCTTGGTTCCATTCTCCCCGTCCCTTTCAGGTACACCAGTCAGACATAGATTTGGTCTTTTCACATAGTCCCATATTTCTTGGAGGCTTTGTTCATTTCTTTTTATTCTTTTTTCTCTAAGCTTCTCTTCTTGCTTTATTTCATTCATTTGATCTTCCATCACTGATACCCTTTCTTCATGCTGATCGAGTCAGCTTCTGAGGCTTCTGCATTCATCACATAGTTCTTGTGCCATGGTTTTCAGCTCCATTAGGTCCTTTAAGGATTTCTCTGCATTGATTGTTCTAGTTAGCCATTCGTCTAATTTTTTTCAACTTTTTTGCCATGGGTTTTTAACTTTTTTGCCATGGGTTCGAACTTCCTCCTTTAGCTTGTAGTAGTTTGATCATTTGAAGCCTTCTTCTCTCAACTCGTCAGAGTCATTCTCTGTCCAGCTTTGTTCCGTTGCTGGTGAGCAGCTGCATTACTTTGGAGGAGGAGAGGCGCTCTGCTTTTTAGAGTTTCCAGTTTTTCTGCTTTGATTTTTCCGCATCTTTTTGGTTTTATCTACCTTTGGTCTTTGATGATGGTGACGTACAGATGGGGTTTTGTTGTGGATGTCCTTTCTGATTGTTAGTTTTCCTTCTAACAGTCAGGACTCTCAGCTTCAGGTCTGTTGGAGTTTGTTGGAGGTCCACTCCAGACCCTGTTTGCCTGTGTATCAGCAGCGGAGGCTGCAGAAAAGCAGACACTGGTGAACAGCAAATGTTGCTGCCTGATCGTTCTTCTGGAAGTTTTGTCTCCGAGGAGTACCTGGCCATGTGAGGTGTCAGTTTTCCCCTACTGGGGAGTGTCTCCCAGTTAGGCTACTTGGGTGTCAGGGACCCACTTGAGGAGGCAGTCTGTCCGTGTTGAGATCTCCAGCTGCATGCTGGGAGAACCACTACTCTCTTCAAAGCTGTCAGACAGGGACATTAAAGTTTGCAGAGGTTTCTGCTGGCTTTTCTTTGCCTATGCCCTGCCCCCAGAGGTGGAGTCTACAGAGGCAGGCAGGCCTCCTTGAGCTGCAGTGGGCTCCACCCAGTTCGAGCTTCCCAGGTGCTTTGTTTTCCTTCTCAAGCCTCAGCAATGGTGGGCTCCCCTCCCCCCGCCTTGCTGCCGCCTTGCAGTTTGATCTCAGACCGCTGTGCTAGCAATCAGTGAGCCTCCGTGGGTGTAGAACCCTCTGAGCCATGTGTGGGATATAATCTCCTGGTGTGCCATTTGCTAAGACTGTTGGAAAAGTGCAGTATTAGGGTGGGAGTGACCCAATTTTCCAGGTGCTGTCTGTCACCTCTAGGAAAGGGAATTCCCTAACTCCTGCACTTCCCAGGTGAGGCAATGCCTCACCCTGCTTCATCTCAGGCCCAGTGAAATGCACCCACTGTCTTGCACCCACTGTCCGACAATGCCCAGTGAGATGCACCTGGTACCTCAGTTGGAAATGCAGAAATCATTCGTCTTCTGCATCGCTCACACTGGGAGCTGTAGACTGGAACTGTTCCTATTCGGCCATCTTGGCTCCATCCTCCAAGAGTAGCTATTCTTATGTGAGAGAAATCTTTAAAGTAACAACAGTAAATTTTTTAAAAATGAAGACATTATATAATGATCAAAGGATTAATCCAACAGGAAGATATCACAACTTTAAATATATATGCATTTAACACTGGAAATCCCCAATTTATAAAACAATTACTACTAGACCTAAGAAAAGAGATAGGCAGGACCACAGTAATAGTAGGGCACTTCAATACTCCACTGACAGCACTAGACATATCAAGACAGAATGTCAACAAAGAAACAATGAAAAACTATATTCTAGAACAAATGGACTTAACATATGTTTACAGAACATTCTACCCAACAAATGTGGAATATACATTCTATTCATCAGCACATGGAGCATTCTCCAAGATACGCCATATGATATGTCACAAAACAAGCCTCAGTAAATTTAAGAAAATCAAAATCATATCAAGTATCATCTCAGACTATAGTGGAATAAAACTGGAAATTAACTCCAAAATAAACACTTAAAACCATATAAATATATGGTAATTAAATAATCTACTCTTAAATGATCTTTGGGTTGACAATGAAATAAAGATGAAAAATTAAAATTAATTGAACTCAACGATATAGCTTGGATTTGTGTCCCCACCCAAATATTGTCAAATTGTGATCCCCAGTGTTGGAGGAGAGGCCTTGAGGGAGGTGACTGCATCATGGGAACAAATTTCTCCCTACCTGTTCACATGACAGTGAGTGATTTCTCACAAGATCTGATTGTTTTAAAATGTGTAGCCCCTCCCCCTTCCCACTCTTCCTCGTGCTTGAGCCAGGTAGGATGTTCTGGCTTCCCCTTCACCTTCCATCATAATTTTAAGCTTCCTGTGGCATACCCAGGCAGGCTTCCTGTACAGCTTGTGGAACCATGAGTCAATTAAACCACTTTTCTTTATAAATTACCCAGTCCCAGGTACATCTTCATAACAATGTGAGAATGGACTAATACACTTAACAATAACAGTGACACAACTTATCAAAACCTCTGGATTTAGCAAAAGTGTTGCTAAGATGAAAGTTCATAGCATTAAATGCCTGCATCACAAAGTCTGAAAGAGCACAAATAGGAAACCTAATGTCACTCCTCAAGAAACTAAAGAAACAAGAATAAATCAAACCCAAGCCCAGCAGAAGAAAAGAAATAACAAAGACCAGAGCAGAACTAAATCCAATTGAAACAAAAAATACGAACTATAACTGAAACAAACAGCTGGTTCTGAGAAAACATAAACAAAATTGCTAGACCATTAGTGAGTAACCAAGAAAAGGAGAAGATCCAAATAAGCTCAATTAGAAAGGAAATGGGAGATATTACAGCTGATACCACCAAAATACAAATAATTATTCAAGGCTATTATGAACACCTTTCTGTACACAAACAAGAAAATCTAGAGAAAGGTGGATAATTTCCCAGAAATATACAACCTTTTTAGATTAAATTTAGGAAGAAATAGAAACTCCAATCAGACCAATAACAAGGAGCATGATTGAATTAATAAAATAAAAATTGCCAACAAAAGATGTCCAGGACCAGATGAAGTCACAGCTGAATTATATCATGCATTCAGATAAGTATTAGTAGCAATCCTACTGACTCTATCCCAA
Organism: Pan paniscus; assembly: GCF_029289425.2. Lineage (NCBI taxonomy): Eukaryota > Metazoa > Chordata > Mammalia > Primates > Hominidae > Pan > Pan paniscus. Next base: position 75,458,906 of record NC_073272.2, read on the forward strand.
AAGATAAAGAAAGAAGGAATTCTCCCTAAATTGTTTAATGAAGCCAGTATTACCCTAATACCAAAATCAGGGAAGAACACAACACAAAAATAAAACTACAAACAAATATCCCTGGTGAACATAGATGTAAAAACCCCAAACAAAATACTAGGTAACTAAATAAAACAGCATATCAAAAAGATAACACATCATGATCAAGTGGGTTTCATCCCAGGAATGCTGGGGTGGTTTAACATACAATAGTCAATAAATGTGGTACAACACATAAACATAAGTAAAAACCAAAATCATATGATCATCTCAATAGATGCAGATAAAGCATTTGTCAAAATCCAGCATCACTTTATAATTAAAACATTCAGCAAAATTGGCATAGAAGGGACATATCTTAAGGTAGTAAAAGCTGTTCGTGACAAACCCACAGCCAACATTATATTGAATGGGGAAGAGTTGAAAGCATTTATTCTTAGAAATGGAACAGGATGAGTGTGCCCACTTTAACGACTTCTCTTCAACATAGTATTGGTTATAATAGCTAGAGCAATCAGAAAAGAGAAAGAAATAAAAGGCATCCAAATTGGTAAAGAGGAAGTCAAACTGCCACTGTTCACTGATGATTATACAATCAGATACCTAAAAAACCCTAAAGACTCCCCCAAAAAGCTCCTAAATCTAATAATTGAATTCAGTAAAGTTTCAGGATACAAAATTAACATAGACAAATCAGTAGCACTGCTGTACAACAAAAACCAAGCTGATAATTAGACCAAAAACTCAACTCCTTTTACAAGAGCTGCAAAAAAATAAAATAAAATACATAGGAATATACTTAACTCAAGAAGTGAAAGATCTCTACAAGAAAAACTACAAAACACTGCTGAAAGAAATTATAGATGACACAAACAAAGAAAAACACATCCCATGCTCATGGATCATGCTCATAGAATCAATAAGTGAAAATGACCATATGGCCTAAAGCAATCTACACATTCAGTGCAGTTCTTGTAAAATTATCATCACCATTCCTCACAGAACTAGAAAAAACAATTTAAAATTCATATGGAACCAAAAATGAGCCCACATAGCCAAAGGAATACTAAGCAAAAACAACAAATCTGGAGGCAAAATGTTACCTGATTCAAACTATACTTTAAAGCTACAGTCACCAAAACAGCATGGACTGCTATAAAAATAGGCAAATAGACGAATGGAACAGAATAGAGAATCCAGAAATAAAGCCAAATGTTTACAGTCAACTGATCTCTGACAAAGGAAACAATAACATAAAGTGAAGAAAGGAAACCCTGTTCAACAAATGGTGCCAGGAAAATTGACAAGCCACATGTAGAAGAATGAAACTGGATCCTCCTTTCTCACCTTATACAAAAATCAATGCATTACCAACTAAGGTACTGACTCATCTCATTGGAACTGTTCAGACAGTGGTTGCAGCCCAAGGAGGGTGAGCTGAAGTTGGGAAGAGTGTCACCACATCTGGAAAGAGCAAGAGGTATGGGAACTCCTTCCAGTACCCAAGGGAAGCCGTGAGGAACTATGCCATGAGGAACAGTGCATTCTGGCGCAGATACTGCACTTTTTCCACAGTCTTCACAACCCGCAGACCAGGAGATTCCCTCAGGTGCCTATGCCACCAGGGCCCTGTGTTTCAAGCACAAAACCTTGCAGCCTTTTGGCAGACACTGAGCTAGCTGCAGGAGTTTTTTTTTTTTTTCATACCCCAGTGTCACCTGGAATACCAGAGAGAAAGAACTGTTTACTCCCCTGGAAAGGGGGCTGGAGCCGGGGAGTGAAGTAGTCTAGCTCAGTGGATCCCACCCCCATGGAGCCCAGCAAGCCAAAATCCACTGGCTTGAAATTCTCACTGCCAGCACAGCAGTCTGAAGTTGACCTGGGAAACAACTGCTTGGTGGGGGGTGGGGGGGCATCCACCATTACTGAGGCTTAAGTAAGTGGTTTTCTTTTCACAGTGTAAACAAAGGCACCAAGAAGTTCAAACTGGGTGGAGTCCACTGCAACTCAGGAAAGCCGCTGTAGCCAGACTGCCTCTCTAGATGCTTCCTGTCTGGGCAGGGTATCTCTGAAAGAAAGGCAGCAGCCCCAGTCAGGGGCTTATAAATAAAACTCCCTTCTCCCTAGGTGAGAGCACCTAGGGAAAAGGCAGCTGTGGGCACAGCTTCAGCAGACTTAAACGTTCACGCCTGCCAGCTCAAAAGAGAGCAGAGGATCTCCCAGCACAGTGCTCGATCTCAGACTGCCTCTTCAAGTGGGTCCCTAACCCCCTTGTCTCCTGTCTGGAAGACACCTCCCAGCAGGGGTCGACAGGCACCTCATACAGAGGAGCCCTGGCTGACATCTGGCAGATGACCCTCTGGAACCAACCTTCCAGAGGAAAGAACAGGCAGCAATCATTGCTGTTCTGCAGCCTCCGCTGGTGATACCCAGGCAAAAAGGGTCTGGAGTGGACTTCCAGCAAACTCCAGCAGACCTGCAGCACATGGGCTGGACTGTTAGAAGGAAAACTAACAAAATGAAAAAAAATAGCATCAACATCAACAAAAAGGACCTCCACTCAGAAACCCCATCCAAAGGTGACCAAAATCAAAGAAAGACCAAAGGTAGATAAATCCAGGAAGATGAGGAAAAACCAGTGCAAAAAGGCTGAAAATTCCAAAAACTGGAATGCCTCTTCTCCAAAGGATCACAACTCCTCACCAGCAAGGGAACAAAACTGAATGGAGAATGAGTTTGACAAATTGACAGAAGTAGGTTTCAGAAGGTGGGCAATAACAAACTGCTCAAAGCTAAAAGGGCATGTTCTAATCCAATGCAAGGAAGCTAAGAACTTTGAAAAAAGGTTAGAGGAATTGCTAACTAGAATAACCAGTTTATGGAAGAACATAAATGACCTGATGGAGCACAAGAACTTCGTGAGGCATACACAAGTATCAATAACTGAGTGATCAAGTGGAAGAAAGGATATCAGAGATGGAAAATCAACTTAATGAAATAAAGTGCAAAGACAATATCAGAGAAAAAAGAATGAAAAGGAATGAACAAAGCCTCCAAGAAATATGAGACTATGTGAAAAGACCAAACCTACGTTTGATTAGTGTACCTGAAAATGATGGGGAGAATGGAACCAAGTTGAAAAACACTCTTCAGGATATTATCCAGGAGAACTTCCCCAACCTAGCAAAACAGACCAACATTCATATTCAAAAAATTGAGAGAACACAAATATACTCCTCGAGAAGAGCAATCCCCAGACACATAATCTTCAGATTTATCAATGTTGAAATGAAGGAAAAAATGTTAAAGGCAACCAGAGAGAAAAGTCTGGTTACCTGCAAAGGGAACCCCTCAAACTAACAGCAAATCTCTCAGCAGAAACCCTGCAAGCCTGAAGACAGTGGAGGCTAATATTCAACATTCTTAAAGAGAAGAATTTTCAACCCAGAATTTCATGTCCAGCCAAACTAAGCTTCATAAGTGAAAGAGAAATAAAATCCTTTACAGACAAGCAAATTCTGGAAATTCTGTCACCACAAGACCTGCCTTACAAGACCTCCTGAAGGAAGCACTAAACATGGAAAAGAAAAGTCGGTACCAGCCACTGCAAAAACATACCAAATTGTAAAGACCATCGACACTATGAAGAGACTGCTCAACTAATGGGCAGAATAACTAGCTAGCATCATAATGACAGGATCAAATTCACACATAGCAATATTAACCTTAAATGTAAACGGGCTAAATGCCCCAATTAAAAGACACAGACTGGCAAATTGAATAAAGAATCAAGACCCTTTGATGTGCTGTATTCAGGAGATCCATCTCATGTGCAAAGACACTCATACACTCAAAATAATGGGATGGAGGAATATTTACCAAGCAAACGGAAAGAAAAAAAAAAGCAGGGGTTGCAATTCTAGTCTCTGATAAAACAGACTTTAAACCAACAAAAATCAAAAAAGACAGAGAACAGCATTACATACTGGTAAGGGGATTAATGCAACAAGAAGAGCTAACTATCCTAAATATATATGCACCCAATACAGGAGCACCCAGATTCATAAAGCAGGTTCTTATAGACCTGCAAAGAGACTTAGAATCCCACACAATAATAATGGGAGACATTAACACCCCATTGCCAAAATTAGATGAACAAAACAGAAAATTAACAAGGATATTCAGGACATTAACTCATCTCTGGGTCAAGCGAACCTAATAGACACCTACAGAACTCTCTGCCCCAAATCAACAGAATATACATTCTTCTCAGCACCACATCGCACTAATTCTAAAATTGACCTCATAATTGCAAGTAAGACACTCTTCAGCAAATGCAAAAGAACAGAAATCATAACAAACAGTCTCTCAAACCACTGGGCAATAAAATTAGAACTCAGGATTAACAAAGTCACTCAAAACTGCACAACTACATGGGAGCTGAACAACCTCCTCCTGGATGACTACTGAGTAAATAACAAAATGAAGGGAGAAATAAAGAAGTTCTTTGAAACCAGTGAGAATGAAGACACAATGTACCAGAATTTCTGGGACACAGCTAAAGCAGTGTTTAGAGGGAAATTTATAGCACTAAATGCCCACAGGATAAAGTGAGAAAGATCTAAAATCAGCACCCTAACATCAAAATTAAAAGAACTAGAGAAGCAAGAGCAAGCAAAGCCAAAAGCTCACAAAAGACAAAAAATAACTAAAATCAGAGTAGAACTGAAGGAGATGGAGACAGGAAAGACCCTTCAAAAAAATCAATAAATCCAGGAGCTGTTTTTTTTTTTTGAAAAGTTTAACAAAATAGACTGCTAACCAGACTAATAAAGAATTAAAGAGAGAAGAATCAAATAGAAACAATAAAAACAGATAAAAGTGATATCACCACTGATCCCACAGAAATACAAACTAACATCAGAGAATACTATAAACAGCTCTATGCAAATAAACTAGAAAATCTAGAAAAAATGGATAAATTCCTCGACACATACACCCTCCCAAGACTAAACCAGGAATAAGTCGAATCCCTTAATAGACCAATAACAAGTTATGAAATTGAGGCAGTAATTAATAGAATACCAACCAAAAAGAGCCCAGGACCAGATAGATTTGCAGCTGAATTCTACCAGAGTTACAAAGAGAAGATGGTACCATTCCTTTGGAAACTATTCCAAACAATACAAAAAGAGGGACTCCTCCCTAACTCATTTTATGAGGCCAGCATCATCCTGATACCAAAACCTGGCAAAGACACAACAAAAAGAAAATTTCAGGGCAATATCCTGATGAACATCAATGTGAAAATCCTCAATAAAATACTGGCAAACCGAATCCAGCAGCACATCAAAAAGCTTATTCCACAACTGTCAAGTAGGCTTCATCCCTGGGATGCAAGCCTGGTTCAACATATGGAAACCAATAAATGTAACCCATCACATAAACAGAACCAATGACAAAAACCACATGATTATCTCAATAGATGCAGAAAGGTCTTCGATAAAATTCAACACCCTTTTATGCTAAATACTCTTAATAAACTAGGTATCGATGAAAATTATCTGAAAATATTAAGAGCTATTTATGACAAACCCACAGCCAATATCATACTGAATGAACAAAAGCTGAAAGCATTCCCTTTGAAAACTAGCACAAGACAAGGATGCCCTCTCTCACCAGTCCTATTCGACATCGTATTGGAATTCCTGGCCAGGACAATCAGGCAAGAGAAAGAAATAAAGGATATTCAAATAAGAAGAGAGGAAGTCAAATTATCTCTGTTTGCAGATGACATGATTGTATATTTAGAAAACCCATCGTGTTAGTCCAAAATCTCCTTAGACTGAAAAACAACTTCAGCAAAGCCTCAGGATACAAAATCCATGTGCAAAAACCACAAACATTTCTATATACCAACAATAGACAAACAGAGAGCCAAATCATGAGTGAACTCCCATTCACAATTACTACAAAGAGAATAAAATACCTAGGATTAAAACTTATAAGGAATGTGAAGGACCTCTTTAAAGATAACTACACACTACTGCTCAAGGAAATGAAAGAGGACACAAACAAATGGAAGAACACTCCATGCTCATGGGTAGGAAGAATCAATATCATAGAAATGGCCATAGTGCCCGAAGTAATTGATAGATTCAATACTATCCACATCAAGTTATCATTGACTTTCTTCATAGAATTAGAAAAAAACTACTTTAAATTTTATATGGACCCAAAAAAGAGCTTGTATAACCAAGAGAATCCTAAGAAAAAGGAACAAAGCTGGAGTCATCACACTACTTTACTTCAAAGTATACTACAAGGCTACAGTAGCCAAAACAGCTTGGTATTGGTACCAAAACAGATATATAGATCAATGGAACAGATCCGAGGCCTCAGAAATAATGCCAAACATCTACAATGATCTGATCTTTGACAAACCTGACAAGAAAAGCAATGGTGAAAGAATTCCCTATTTAATAAATGATGTTGGGAAAACTGGGTAGCCATATGCAGAAAACTGAAACTGGACCCCTTCCTTACAACGTATACAAAAATTAACTCAAGATGTATTAAAGACTAAAACGTAAGACCTAAAACCATCAAAGCCCTAGACGAAATCCTAGGCAACACCAGTCAGGACATAGTCATGGGCAAAGAGTTCATGACTAATGGACGAAAAGCAGTGGCAACAAAAGCTAAAATTGACAAATGGGATCTAACTAAACTAAAGAGCTTCTGCACACCAAAGAAACTATCATCACAGGGAACAGGCAACCTACAGTATGGGAGAAAATTTTTGCAATCTATCGATCTGACAAAGGGCTAATGTTCAGAATCTACAAGAAACAAATTTACAAGGAAAAAACAACCCCATCAAAAAGTGGGCGAAGTATACGAACAGACACTTCTCAAAAGAAGACATTTATGTGACCAGCAAACATGAAAAAAAGCTTATCATCACTGGTGCTTAGAGAAATGCAAATCAAAACCACAATAAGATACCATCTCACACCAGCTAGAATTACGATAATTAAAACGTCATGAAACAACAGATGCTGGAGAGGATGTGGAGGAATAGGAATGCTTTTAAACTGTTGGTTGGAGTGTAAATTAGTCCAACCACTGTGGAAGACAGTGGTGATTTTTCAAGGATCTAGAACCAGGAATACCATTTCACCAAGCAATCCCTTTACTAGGTATATACCCAAAGGAATATAAATCATTCTACTATAAAGACACATGCACACGTATGTTTATGGAAGCACTGTTCACAATAGCACAGACTTGGATCCAATCCAGATTTTCATCAATCACAGACTGGATAAAGAATACGTGGCACATATACACCATGGAATACTATACAGCCATAAAAAAGATAAGTTTAGGTCCTTTGCAAGGACATGGTTGAAGCTGGAAATCATTATTCTCAGCAAACTAACACAGGAACGGAAAACCAACCACTGCATGTTCTCACTCCTAAGTGGGAGTTTAACAATGAGAACACATGGACAAAGGGAGTTAAACATTACACACCGGGATTGTCATGGGGTTTGGGGCTAGGGGAGGGATAGCATTAGGATAAATATCTAGTGTAGATGACAGGTTGACGGGTGCAGCAAAACACCATGGCAAGTGTATACCTATGTAACAAACCTGCACGTTCTGCACATGTATGGCAGAACTTAAGGTATAATACTAAAAGAAATCTAGATATTAGGATGAAATATGAAGATTAAAGGAGAGCAGCATAATATTGTTTCTTCTGTCAACATTTGAGAAACTAAAGATCAACAGTATTTTAACCCACTGTCTTGTTATCTATTATTGTATTAGAAAGTACCTGATAAAAGTTTATAACAGAAATGGTGTTAGGCATGAAATCAGGAGAACTACAGAGGTTTAATGACTCTGATAGATACACTGGTATATGTATATCAAGTGAATGAAAATATTAAACCAAAAAATGAATGAGGGATAAGATATTCAAGTGACATTGGTACCCAGCACAACAGAATATAATTGAGGAAATACTTCATTTACATTTTTAAAAACATATTGGTAATTGCAATAACAAAGGCTGAGTTATAAATCTCTTGTGTCCTTTAGGACATATAATTCCTTTGCTATGCCATATAATAATGGGGCATACCGTGTGGCATGATAAGATTTAAAAAATGAACCTTGTCAGCTGTACGATATATAATTTTATTTCTATGAGAACATCCAAAATATTTAATCTGGTATTCCAAGTAAAATTTATGTTCAAATTTTATTTTTATCATATATGTCTAAAATTTTAAAATAACAATTTAAATGAAATTTTGACCGCAATTTGTAAATATCTGCACTCTAATTATCTTTACAAATGAGCTACACTACTTTACTTACTACCAAGGCTAATTACAAGGTAGTATACAATATTCTGTTCCTTAGAGTCTATTTCAATATGTTGTCTCCAATTAGTTCAGTTTATTTGAAAATATGGTGTAAAAAAAAGATAAAAATTTTCTTTTAAACTGTAAGATTTATTTCAATGTCAGAACATTATTTTTGACTTCGGAATAATATTTTTGAAGTAGTGCCTTGTAGGTGCATTTCTGTGGCTTCTCAAACTCATCTAAAGTTTCTGAGACAGACATATAGACTAAGTAATTTAGCAAACAGTACAATCTATAATTTAAAGATATGGAAATTCATTATATTTTAGTTGCAATACAATTGTAAGTATATTTCTATAATAACTTGTTGGCGTACATTAATTTAAAAATAGTTTTGGTATTCACCATGGAAATGTCTACCTGAACCTTGTTTAATCTTTATAAAAGTCGGTAATTATAGAATCTCTGCTTCAGAAAACCACCCAAGCTCCAGTTCTTTGTCTATCAATTTTTGTGGAAAAAAAATGTTTATTGAAAATAGTGGTGTTTTCATAGTCGAATAAACAACTAAGAAAACAACAAAAAAGAAAATTTCATTGCGAAAACCCTTCTAGACTTTGGCTTAGGCGAATAATTTATAAACAAGAACCCAAAAGCAAATGCAATAAAAATGAAAAGAAATAAATAGGACCTAATTAAACTAAATAACTTCTGCACAGCAAAATAAATAACCTGCAGAATAAACAGGCAACCCACAGAGTGGGAGGATATATCTGCAAACTATGCATCTAACAAAGAACTAATATCCAGAATCTACAAGAAACTCAAACAAATCCGAAAAAAAACACATAATCTCATCAAAAAGTGGGCAAAGAACACGAATAAACAATTATCCAAAGAAGATATTCAAACAGCCAACAAACATGAAAATATGCTCAACATATCGCAAGGACAAAAAACCAAACACCACATGTTCTCACTCATAGGTGGGAATTGAACAATGAGAACACATGGACACAGGAAGGGGAACATCACACACCGGGGACTGTTGTGGGGTGGGGGGAGGGGGGAGGGATAGCATTAGGAGATATACCTAATGCTAAATGACGAGTTAATGGGTGCAGCACACCAACATGGCACATGTATACATATGTAACAAACCTGCACGTTGTGCACATGTACCCTAAAACTTAAAGTGTAATAATAATAATAAAAGAAAATATGCTCAACATCACAAGTTATCAGGGACATGCAAATCGAAACCAAAATGAGATACCACCTTACTCCTGCAAGAATGGCCATAATTTAAAAAATTAGAAAAAATTAATGTTGTCGTGGATGTGGTGAAAATTGAACACTTTTAAACTGCTAGTGGGAATGTAAACTAGTACAATCACTATGGAAAACAGTATGGAAATTCTTTAAATAACTAAAAGTAGAACTATTATTTGAACCAGCAATCCTACTACTGGGTATCTACCCAAAGGAAAATTAGTCACTGTCTGAAAAAGGCACATAGACACACAGGTTTATAGCATAGCAGCACAATTCTCAATTGCTCAAATATGGAACCAACCTAAATGCCCATCAACCAAAGAGTGGATAAAGAAATTGTGGTATATATACACCATGGAGTACTACTTAGCCATAAAATGAAATGAAATAATGGCATTTGTTGTAACTTAGATGGAGTTGGAAATCATTATTCTAAGTGAAGTGACTCAGGAATGGAAAACCAAATAACATTACGTTCTCACTTATAAATGGGAACTAAGCTATGAGGATGCTAAAGCCTAGGAATGATATAATAAACTTTGTGGACTTGGGGAAAACATTGAGAGGGGTGTGAAAGATAAAAACTACGTATTGGGTACAGTGTACACTGCTTCTATGACAGGTGCACCAAAATCTCAAAAAATCACCACTAAAAACCTAGCAATTTAACCAAAACAACTTGTTCCCCAAAAGCTATTGAAATAGGAAAGAGCAATCTAAATTTAAAAAAAAAAGTAAAGAAAGGAACCACTGAGGAAAAAAATAAAATCATCACTACTAATATGGTCATCCAGCCCAGAGGTAAAATTATATCAACAAGAATTTATCGTATTGTAGATTAATTGTATTCTCTAACTTAAAAATATTTGTATTTTCAATTTTTATAGATATTTGCATATCATTATCTCCACCCATTGGTTTTAGATGTTCAAGGGTTTGTGCCATTTTATGTAAATTTTAGAACAAGTTTGTCAATGTCTACAAAAAAATTTCTGAGATTTTGATAGGAATTGCATTAACCTATAGACCAATTTGAGGAGAATCAACGTTGTCATTATGATGAGTCTTCCGATATATTAACACGGCATGTCACTATCCTTATTTAGATCTTCTAAATACCAAAACAACAAAGTCCTGTATATGTATGGTTAGATTCACATCTGAATATTTCATGGGTTTTTTTATTTGAGCAATTGTAAATGCCGTTATATTTTTAATTTTGATGTCACATACTTATTGTTAATATATAAAAATACAATAGATTTGGATATGTTTATCTTGTATACTGTGACATTGCTGAACTCAATAATTTGTTTTAGGAAATTATTTTTGTGTATTCTTTAGGATTTTCTATGTAGACAATCATGTCATTTGCAAATAAAGTTTTGTGTTTTGTTTTCACTATGTATTCCTATTATTTCTTCTACTTGTCTTATTGCACTTACTAGGAATTTCATTTTAATGTTGCATAAGAGTGGTGGAAGTGAACATTCTTTTTTTGTTTTTGTTTATTTCCATCTAACTTTAATTTTGGTTCAGGGAATATAAGTGGTTTGTTACATGAGTAAATTATTTGTCACCGGAGCTTAGCGTAGATTTCATGTCTACAGGGGTGGGACAGCAGCAGTGAAATCTGCACATGTGCACCAGTCAATAAATGGGGAGAGGCCATGGGTTAGTAAGTGCTGGTCAATCAGTGAGAGGAGACTGTGTGCAAGTGTTTGTCAGTAAAGCAGTTAGTGGTAGGCTGTGGGCTGGTGTACAGTAGCTTTCTGATGGTTAGGAAGGGTCTGATGGCAAAGAAACTATGGCAGGGACCACTGAGAAATGTCCCAGCTTGGCATCTGAGGCTGCATCTCAAACAGGTGTGGCCAGGCAGGGCTATGGGAGAGGCTTTCAGACAGGGCAGTGTTCAGATCATACTGGCCCCATCCCACGGGCCACATAGCCATGTTCTGTACAGGTTTGACAGTCAACAAAGGCCAAAGCCTCCTAGGGAAGCATGGCAAGCCTTGGGGAATGGGCATCTTTGGCCATGCTCCACTGCAGCAATTTTCATACCAAACCCTCTGGGCTCCACACAGGTTGGAGTCCAGGTTGGAGTCAATTCTCCAAGCAGCCCTCCAGCACATATGTCCATGGGGGTCATGAGGCCTCCCGAAGCTAGGATTCTAGAGGTCTGTAGTAAGAATGTGCTACTTCATGCCTACTTAACTCACCCCTTCCCTAGGGACTGCGTGGTGATAGGAATTGTTCCTAGTGCTCAGAAACCTGGGCAAAGTTGCCAGATTTCTCCCGCTTCAGTCCAGGGTCTGCATCCTTCTTCAATCCACTCTCAATACCTTACTTTTAAAGATCTGCTTGGGGTGTGCTTATGTTCTTGATCTTGTCTCTCAGTGGGAGAAGTACATCCTGGCTATGTGTAGTCAGCCTTCTTGGCTTTTTCCCTTTTGTTCTTAATGTTAGGGAAAAGTACTCAGCCTGTAATCATTAAGTGTAGTGTTAGCTGTAGGTGTTTTGCAAATGCTTTTTATTAAGTTAAGGAAATTTCTTTTTATAATTAGTTTTCTGAGAGTTTATATTATGATTGAGCAATGGACTTTGTAAAATGCAAATTGATATGGTTAAATAATTTTTCTTTTTTAGTCTGATGATGTGGTACATGTATTAGTCCATTTTCACACTGCTAATAAAGGCATGCCCGATATTGAATAATTTATACAGAAAACAGATTTAATGGACTCACAGTTCCATATGGCTATGGAGATCTCACAATCATGGTGAAAGTCAAGGAGGGGCAAGTCACATCTTGCATGGATGGCAGCAGGAAAATAGAGAACTTGTGCAGGGAAACTCCCCCTTTTAAAACCATCAGATCTCGTGACACTTATTCACTATCACAAGAACAGCACAGAAAAGACCTCCCCACATGATTCAATTACTTCCCACTGGATCCCTCCCACAACACATGGCAATTCAAGGTGAGATGTGGATGGGGGCACAGCCAAACCATACCATTCTGCCTGTGGCTCTTCTCAAATCTCATGTCCTCACATTTTAAAGCCACTCATGTCTTACCAACAGTCCCCCAAAGCCTTAACTCATCTCAACATTAACTCAACAGTTTACAGTCCAATGTCTCATCTGAGAAATTGGCCAAAACAAATGGGATACAGGATGCATGCAAGTTCAAAATCCAGCAGGACAGTCAAATCTCAAAGCTCCAAAATGATCTCCTTTGACTCCATGTCTTGCATTTAAGTCATACTTACACAACTGGTGGGTTTCTATGTTCTTGGGTAGCTCCATCCCTGTGGCTTTTCAGGGTACAGCCTCCCTTCTGGCTGCTTTCACGGGCTGTTGTTGAGTATCTGCAGCCTTTCCAAGTGCATGGTGCAAGCTGTCGATGAATCTACCATTCTGGACTCTGGAGGATGGTGGCCCTCTTCTCAAAGCTCCACTAGGCAGTGCTCCAGTGGAGACTCTGTGTGGGGGCTCCCACACCATATTTCCATTCCACACTGCTTTAGCAGAGGTTCTCCATAAGCTACCCACTCCTGCAGCAAACTTCTGCCTGGACATCCAGGCGTTTCCATACATTCTCTGAAACCTAGGCGGAGGTTCCCAAACCTCAATTCTTGACTTCTGTGCACCTGCAGGCTCAACATCACATGAAAGCTGCCATGGCCCATGCTGTACTTTGGCCCCTTTTAGTCATTGCTGGAGCAGCTGGGAGGCAGGTCACCAAGTCCCTAGACCGCACAAAGAAGAGGGACCCTGGCCATCCCACGAAATTATTTCTTCCTCCTAGGTCTCCAGCCCTGTGATGTGACAGCCTGCCACAAAGGTCTCTGACATGCCCTGGAAACATTTTCCCCATTGTCTTGGTGACTAACATTTGGCTCCTCTTTACTTATGCAAATTTCTGCAGCCAGCTTGAATTTCTCCTTAGAAAATAGGATTTCTTTTCTATCACACTGTCAGGCTGCAAGTTTTGTGAACTTTTATGCTCTCTTTCCCTTTTAAAACTGAATACATTTAACAGCACCAATGTCACATCTTGAATGCTTTGCTGCTTAGAAATTTCTTCTGCCAGATACCCTAAATGATCTCTCTTAAGTTCAAAGTTCCAGAAATCTCTAGGGCAGGGCAAAATGCTGCCAGTTTCTTTGCTAAACTATAACAAGAGTAACTTTTGCTCCAGTTCCCAACAAGTTCCACATCTCCATCTGAGACCACCTCAGCCTGTATTTCATTGTCCATATCATTATCAGCATTTTGGTCAAAGCCATTCAACAAGTCTCTAGTGAGTTCAAAACTTTCCCACATTTTCCTGTCTTCTTCTGAGCCCTCCAAACTGTTGAAACCTCTGCCTCTTACCCAGTTCCAAAGTCAGTTTTATGTTTTTGGGTATCTTTTTAGCAATGCTCCACTCTACTGGTATCAATTTATTGCATTAATACGTTTTCATACTGCTAACAAAGACATACTCAGGACTGGGTAATTTATACAGAAAAAACGTTTAATCGACTCTCGGTTCCACATGGCTGAGGAGGCCTCACAATCATGGCAGAAGGCAAGGAGGAACAAGTCACATCTTACATGGATGGCAGCAGGCAAAGAGCTAAATTGCACAGAGAAACTCAGCCTTATAAAACCGTCAGATCTCATGAGACTTATTTGCTATTATGAGAACAGCATGGGAAATAACTGCCCCCATGATTCAATTACCTCCCAGTGGGTCCCTCCCACAACACATTGTGGGAATTCAAGATGAGATTTGGGTGGGGACACAGCCAAACCTTACCAGTAGAGTACACTAATATTCAAATGTTGAACTAGCTTTACATACCTAGAAAAATCCCACTTAGCCATGGTTTATAATTCCTTTTATACATTGCTGAATTTTAATTTGCTAATATTTTGTTGACTTTTTCCATTTAAGTTTATGTGAGTTGTGGGTTTATAATTTTTATTTTATTTTACTGTCTGTCTGATTCCAGTGTCAAGGCCTCTGCTATGGTTTGTTTGGCACTGCCAAGTTTATGTTAATATTTTAACCCCTATGTTGGAGGTGGACCTTGTGGGAGGTGTTTGGATTGAGATTGGATCCCTCACGAATAACTTAGTGCCATTCTCATGGGAGTGAATAATTTCTCACTATTACTTGCTTTGAGAACAGTTGTTGGAAAGAGCCTGGCAAACCCTACCCTCACCCCCTGTCTGTCTGTCTGTCTGTCTCTCTTTCTGTCTCTGTTGCTTCCTCTCTCACCATGTGATCTCCACATGCCAGCTCTTCATTAACTTATGCCATAAAAGCCTTCAACAGAAGCAAATGCTGTCACTATGCTTCTCCTACTGCCTGTAGATCTATGAGTCAACTAAACAGTTTTTACTTATAAATTACTCAGTCACAGATATTTCTTCATAACAACACAAAGACAACTTCAAAAAATGAGTTAGCAATTATTCCTTTCTATTCAATTTTCCAGAAGAACTTGTGTAAAATTTTTATTAATTCATCTGTAAATGTTGGTAAAATTCTTTATTGAAGCCATCTAAGCCTGGCGTTTTCTTTTGCAGGAGTTGCTTAATTACAAATTCAATTAATTTAATAGTTATAAGACTATTCCACTTATCTGTTTATCTTGGTTGAGTTTTGGTATTTTGCGTGTTTTGAGGAATTGCTTTAGTTCTTCTAAGTTTTCAGATGTATGGGTGTAAACTTGTTGATATCTTTTTCTTATTATCTTTTTAACAGTTAGAGGACTGCTAAGACATCTTTGGCTTTATTTATGATATTGGTGTTTTGTGTGTCTTCTTTTTATGTTTGTCACTCTTGTTAGATATTTCTCAAATTTTATTGATTAGTTTTTGAGAGCTAGATTTTTTATTTTGAGACAAGGTCTCAATCTGCCACCCAGACTGGGGAGTAGTGGCACAATCATGACTCATAGCAGCCTTGACTTCCCTGGGCTCAGATGACCATCCCACGTCAGCTTCCCAAGTAGCTGGGACCACAAGCATGTGCCACCATGCCCAGCTAATTTAATTAATTAATTAATTTTTTTTGTAGGGATGGGCTTTTGCCATGTTGCCCAGGCTGGTCTCCAACTTCAGAGCTCAAGAAATTCACCTGCCTTGGCCTTCCAAAGAGTTGAGATAACAGGCGTGAGCACCTGCACCCAGTGAGAACTAGCTTTTAATTTTATTTTATTTCTTTTTTTTCTGTTTTCAGGTTCATAGATTTCTGCTCATATTTTTATTAGCTACCTTCTACTTGCTTTACATTCATGTTCCTCTTCTCTTTATAATTTCTTGAGGTAAGAATTTAGATTATCGATTTGAGATATTTTATCTTTTCTCATGTAAGCTTTAGTGCTATAACTTTTCTTCTAACCACTGCTTTAACTGTGTCCCACAAATTTTGATATGTTGTATAATTATTTCAATTCATTTGTATATATTTTCAGAATTTCCTTTGAGATTTCCTCTTTGACTCGTGGATTCTTTGAAAGTGTGATTTTTAACTTTGCAGGTCTTTGAAAATATTTATTTTTCTTTATTATTATCAATTTATGTTTTAATCTAATTATGATTAAAAAAACTTTGTATTGTTTTGAGTCTCTTAAATTTGTTGATTTGTTTTATGACCCAAGTTTTAGTCTATCCTGGTGAAATTTTCATGGGCACTTGAATAGAATATGCATTCTGCTGTTATTGGCTCAGGTGTTCTATATTTTGGGGTTTTTCCATTAGATTGGTACAAAAGTAATTGCAGTTTTGCCATTATTTTGAATATATTAATACGAATATATTCCTGCTGATTTTTGTGTAGTACACGTTTCATCAATTGTTGAGAGAGAACTGTTGAAATCTTTGATTAGAATTCTCATTTTTCTGTCCTTTTTCAGTTCCATCAGTTTTTGCCTCACATATTTTGTAACTTTTTTGGTACATATTTGAAATTCCTATGTATTGCTAGTATATTCATTATTTTATTATTATGCTGTGTCCCTATATGTTCATGGTAATTTTCTCTACTATGATATCTACTTTATCTTATTGATGTTGCTACTTTGAGGTGTTTTTTTTTTAATCCGTGTTTGCATGGCATTTCTTTTACATCTGTTTACTTTCAATCTTCCTATATTATTATGTGGGAACTGAGTTTCTAGTGGACAATGTGTAGTCAGTCATATTTTTTAATCATTCTGCGAACCTTTATTTTTAAATTGGCATGTATAGAGAACTTGAATTTGTATAGTTATTGACATGTCTGGATTTAAATCTACCATTTATAATTTGTTTTCTATTTATGTCCTCTCTCATTCCCCTGTTTCTCTTTACTTGTCTTTCTGTGTGTTATTGGAACATTTGAGTAATTCCATCTTGTTTTGTGTACAGTATTCTTTCATTATGCTTTATCTGATTTTTTTTTTTCGTTTTTCATTTTACTTTAAATTCTGGAATACATGTTCAGAATGTGCAGGTTTGTTACATAGGTATACATGTGCCATGGTGGTTTGCTGCACCTATCAACCCGTCATCTAGGTTTTAAGCCCTGCATGCATTAGGTATTTGTCCTAATGCTTTCCCTCCCCTTGCCCCCGACCCCCTGACAAGCACCAGTGTGTGATGTTTCCTCCCTGGGTCCGTGTATTCTCATTGTTCAACTCCCACTTACGAGTGAGAACATGCAGTGTTTGGTTTTCTGTTCCTGTGTTAGCTTGCAGTGATGGCTTCCAGCTTCATCCATGTCTCTGCAAAGGACATGATCTCATTTTTTATGGCTGCATAGTATTCCATGGTGTATATGTGCCACATCTTCTTTATCCAGTCTATCATTGATCGGCATTTGGGCTAGTTCCAAGTCTTTACTATTGTAAATAGTGCCGCAGTAAACATACGTGTGCATTTATCTTTATAGTAGAATGATTTATAATCCTTTGGGTTATTCCCAGTGATGGGATTGCTAGTTCAAATGGTATTTCTGGTTTCAGATCCTTGAGGAATCACCACACTGTCTTCCACAATGGTTGAACTAATTTACACTCCCACCAACAGTGTAAAAGTGTTCCCATTTCTCCACAGCGTCACCAGCATCTGTTGTTTCCTGACTTTTTAATTATCGCCATTTTAGCTGGCATGAGATGGTATCTCATTGTAGTTTGATTTGCATTTCTCTAATGACCAGTGGTGATGAGATTTTTTCATACTTTTTTGGCCACATAAATGTCTTCCTTTGAGAAGTGTGTATTCATAACCTTCACCCAATTTTTGATGGGGTAGTTTGATTTTTTCTTGTAAATTTGTTTAAGTTCCTTATAGATTATTGATATTAGACCTTTGTCAGATGGGTAGATAGCAAAAAATTCTCGATTATGTAGGTTTCCTTTTCACTCTAATGATAATTTGTTATGCTGTGCAGAGACTCTTTAGTTTAATTAGATCCCATTTGTCAATTTTGGCTTTTGTTGCCATTGCTTTTGGTGTTTTAGTCATGAAGTCTTTGCCCATGCCTGGGTCCTGAATGGTATTGCCCAGGTTTTCTTCCAAGGTTTTCATGGTTTTAGCTTTTACATTTAAGTCTTTACTCCATCTTGAGTTAATTTTTCTATAATGTGTAAGGAAGAAGTCCAGTTTCTGTTCTTTGCATATGGCATATGGCTAGCCAGTTTTCCCAGAACCATTTATTTCATAGAGAATCCTTTCCTCATTGCTTGTTTTTGCCAGGTTTGTTGAAGATCAGATGGTTGCAGATGTATGGTGTTATTACTGAGGTCTCTGTTTTGTCCCATTGCCCTATATATCTGTTTTGATACAAGTACCATGCTGTTTTGGTTACTGTAGCCTTGTAGTATAGTTTGAAGTCAGGTAGTGTGATGCCTCCAGCTTTGTTCTTTTTGCTTAGGATTGTCTTGGCTATGCAAGATCTCTTTTGGTTCCATATGGAATTCAAAGTAGCTTTCTCTAATTCTGCAAATAAAGTCCATGGTGGTTTGTTGGGAATAGAATTGGATCTGTAAATTACTTTTGGCAGTATGGCCATATTCATGATATTAGTTCTTCTTATCAATGAACATGGAATGTTTTCCATTTCTTTGTGTCCTGTCTTATATCCTTGAGCAGTGGTTTGTAGTTCTCCTTGAAGAGGTCCTTCACATTTTTTGTAAGTTATATTCCTAGGTATTTTATTCTCCTTGTAGCAATTGTGAATGAGAGCTAACTCATCATTTGGCTCTCTATTTGTCTACTGTTGGTGTATAGATATGCTTGTGATTTTGTATCCTAAGACTTTGCTGAAGTTGCATATCAGCTTAAGGAGTTTTTGGGCTGAGACAATGGGATTTTCTAAATATATAATCATGTCGTCTGCAAACAGAGATTATTTGACTTCCTATCTTCCTATTTGAATATCCTTTATTTCTTTCTCTTGCCTGATTGTCCTGGCCAGAACTTCCAATACGATGTTGAACAGGAGTGGTGAGAGAGGGCATCCTTGTCTTGTGCCAGCTTTCAAAAGGAATGCTTCCAGCTTTTGCCCATTCAATATGATATTGGTTATGGGTTTGTTATAAATAGCTCTTATTATTTTGAGATATGTCCTATCAATACCTAGTTTATTGAGAGTTTTTAGAATGAAGGGCTGTTGAATTGTATTGAAGGTCTTTTCTGCATCTATTGAGATAATCATGTGGTTTTGCCATTGGTTCTGTTTATGTGATGGATTATGATTTTTGATTTGCATACGTCAAACCAGCCTTGCATCCCAGGGATGACACCTACTTGATAGTGGTGGATAAGCTTTTTGATGTACTCTGGATTCAGTTTGCCAGATTTTATTGAGGATTTTCACATCAATGTTCATCAGGGATATTGCCCTGAAATTTTCTTTTTTTGTTGTGTCTCTGCCAGGCTTTGGTATCAGGATGATGCTGGCCTCACAAAATGAGTTAGGGAGGAGTCCCTCTTTTTGTATTGTTTGGAATAGTTTCCAAAGGAATGGTACCATCTTCTCTTTGTACCTTTGGTAGAATTGGGCTGTGAATCTGTCTGTTCCTGGGCTTCTTTTTTTTTTTGGTTGGTAGACTATTAATTACTGCCTCAATTTCAGAACTTGTTATTGGTCTATTCAGGGATTTGACTTCTTCCTTGTTTAGTCTTGAGAAGGTTTATGTGTCCAGGAATTTATCCATTTCTTCTAGATTTTCTAATTTATTTGTATAGAGGTGTTTGTAGTATTCTCGGATGGTAGTTTGTATTTCTGTGGTGTCAGTGGTAATATCCCCTTTATTATTTTTTCTTGTGTTTACGTGATTCTTCTCTTTTTTCTTCTATATTAGTCTAGCCAGTGGCCCATATATTTTTTAATCTGTTAAAAAAACAGCTTCTGGATTTATTATTTTTTGGAGGGTTTTTTGTGTCTTCATCTCCTTCAGTTTTGCTCTGATCTCAGTTATTTCCCATCTTATGGTAGCTTTTGAATTTGTTTGCTCTTTCTTCTCGATTTTAGATCTTTCTAGCTTTCTTTTGTGGGCCTTTAGTGCTATAACTTTTTTTCCTAACACTGTATTAGCTGTGTCACAGAGATTCTGCTACATTGTCTCTTGGTTCCCATTAGTTTCAAATAAGTTCTTTATTTCTGCCTTAATTTTGTTATTTACCCAGTGGTCATTCAGGAGCAGGTTGTTTAATTTCCATGTAGCTGTGCAGTTTTGATTGACTTTGTTAATCCTATGTTCTAATGTGATTGCATTGTGGTCTGAGAAACTGTAATGATTTCCATTCTTTAGCATTTGCTAAGAAGTGTTTTTTTTTTTTTTTTTTAGGAGCCAAAGTTCTGATTTCAGCCATATTCTGCAACTGCCACATGTGCATTTTCTTTCTTTTTTTAAATTTATTATTATTATTCTTTAAGTTTTAGGGTACATGTGCACAATGTGCAGGTTAGTTACATATGTATGCATGTGCCATGCTGGTGTGCTGCACCCATTAACTCGTCATCTAGCATTAAGTATATCTACTAATGCTATACCTCCCACCTCCCCACACCCCAAAACAGTCCCCAGAGTGTGATGTTCCCCTTCGTGTATCCATGTGTTCTCATTGTTCAATTTCCATCTATGAGTGAGAACATGCAGTGTTTGGTTTTTTGTCCTTGTGATAGTTTACTGAGAATGATGATTTCCAATTTCATCCATGTCCCTACAAAGGACATGAACTCATCATTTTTTATGACTGCATAGTATTCCATGGTGTATATGTGCCACATTTTCTTAATCCAGTCTATCATTGTTGGACATTTGGGTTGGTTCCAAGTCTTTGCTATTGTGAATAGTGCCACAATAAACATACGTGTGTATGTGTCTTTATAGTAACATGATTTATAGTCCTTTGAGTATATACCCAGTAACGGGATGGCTGGGTTCTAGTTCTAGATCCCTGAGGAATCACCACACTGACTTCCACAATGGTTGAACTCGTTCACAGTCCCACCAACAGTGTAAAAGTGTTCCTATTTCTCCACATCCTCTCCAGCAGCTGTTTTTTCCTGATTTTTTAATGATCGCCATTCTAACTGGTGTGAGATGGTATCTGATTGTGGTTTTGATTTGCATTTCTCTGATGGCCAGTGATGATGAGCATTTTTTCACGTGTCTTTTGGCTTCAAAAATGTCTTCTTTTGAGAAGTGTCTGTTCATATCTTTTGCCCACTTTTTCATGTGGTTGTTTGTTTTTTTCTTGTAAATTTGTTTGAGTTCATTGTAGATTCTGGATATTAGCCCTTTGTCAGATGAGTAGGTTGTGAAAATTTTCTCCCATTTTGTAGGTTGCCTGTTCACTCTGATGGTAGTTTCTTTTGCTGTGCAGAAGCTCTTTAGTTTAATTAGATCCCATTTGTCAATTTTGGCTTTCGTTGCCATTGCTTTTGGTGATTTAGACATGAAGTCCTTGCACATGCTTATGTCCTGAATGGTAATGCCTAGGTTTTCTTCTAGGGTTTTTATGGTTTTAGGTCTAACGTTTAAGACTTTAATCAATCTTGAATTAATTTTTGTATAAGGTGTAAGGAAGGGATCCAGTTTCAGCTTTCTACATCTGGCTAGCCAGTTTTCCCAGCACCATTTATTAAATAGGGAATCCTTTCCCCATTGCTTGTTTTTGTCAGGTTTGTCAAAGATCAGATAGTTGTAGATATGCGGCATTATTTCTGAGGGCTCTGTTCTGTTCCATTGATCTATATCTCTGTTTTGGTACCAGTACCATCCTGTTTTGGTTACTATAGCCTTGTAGTATAGTTTGAAGTCAGGTAGCGTGATGCCTCTGGCTTTGTTCTTTTGGCTTAGGATTGACTTGGCGATGCAGGCTCTTTTTTGGTTCCGTATGAACTTTAAAGTAGTTTTTTCCAATTCTGTGAAGAAAGTCATTGGTAGCTTGATGGGGATGGCATTGAATCTATAAATTACTTTGGGCAGTATGGCCATTTTTACGATATTGATTCTTCCTACCCATGAGCATAGAATGTTCTTCCATTTGTTTGTATCCTCTTTTATTTCATTGGGCAGTGGTTTGTAGTTCTCCTTGAAGAGGTCCTTCACGTCCCTTGTAAGTTGGATTCCTAGGTATTTTATTCTCTTTGAAGCAACTGTGAATGGGAGTTCCCTCATGATTTGGCTCTCTGTTTGTCTGTTATTGGTGTATAAGAATGCTTGTGATTTTTGTACATTGATTTTGTATCCTGAGACTGCTGAAGTTGCTTATCAGCTTAAGGAGATTTTGGGCTGAGACAATGGGGTTTTCTAGATATACAATCATGTCATCTGCAAACAGGGACAATTTGACTTCCTTTTTTCTTACTGAATACATTTTATTTCCTTCTCCTGCCTAATTGCCCTGGCCAGAACTTCCAACACTATGTTGAATAGAAGTGGTGAGAGAGGTCATCCCTGTCTTGTGCCAGTTTTCAAAGGGAATGCTTCCAGTTTTTGCCCATTCAGTATGATATTTCCTGTGGGTTTGACATAGATAGCTCTTATTATTTTGAGATATGTCCCATCAATACCTAATTTATTGAGAGTTTTTAGCATGGGGGGTTGTTGAATTTTGTCAAAGGCCTTTTCTGTATCTACTGAGATAATCATATGGTTTTTGTCTTTGGTTCTGTTTATATGCTGGATTACATTTATTGATTTGCATATATTGAACCAGCCTTGCATCCCATGGATGAAGCCCACCTGATCATATTGGATAAACTTTTTGATGTGCTGCTGGATTCAGTTTGCCAGTATTTTGTTGAGGATTTTTGCATCAATGTTCATCAAGGATATTCGTCTAAAATTCTCTTTTTTGGTTGTGTCTCTGCCCAGCTTTGGTATCAGGATGATGCTGGCCTCATAACATGAGTTAAGGAGGATTCCTTCTTTTTCTATTGATTGGAATAGTTTCAGAATGAATGGTTCCAGTTCCTCCTTTTACCTGTGGTACAATTCAGCTGTGAATCCTTCTGGTCCGGGACACTTTTTGGTTGGTAAGCTATTGATTATTGACACAATTTCAGAGCCTGTTATTGGTCTATTCAGAGATTCAACTTCTTCCTGGTTTAGTCTTGGGAGAGTGTATGTGTCCAGGAATTTATCAATTTCTTCCAGATTTTCTAGTTTATTTGTGTATAGGTGTTTGTAGTATTCTCTGATGGTAGTTTGTATTTCTGTGGGATCAGTGGTGATATCCCCTTTATCATTTTTTATTGCGTCTATTTGATTCTTCTCTCTTTTTTTTTATTAGTCTTGGTAGCGTTCTATCAATTTTGTTGATCCTTTCAAAAAACCAGCTCCTGGATTCATTAATTTTTTGAAGGGTTTTTGTTTCTCTATTTCCTTCAGTTCTGCTCTGATTTTAGTTATTTCTTGCCTTCTGCTAGCTTTTGAATGTGTTTGCTCTTGCTTTTCTAGTTCTTTTAATTGTGATATTAGGGTGTCAATTTTGGATCTTTCCTGCTTTCTCTTGTGGGCATTTAGTGCTATAAATTTGCTCTACACACTGCTTTGAATGTGTCCCAGAGATTCTGGTATGTTTTGTCCTTTTTCTCGTTGGTTTCAAAGAACAATCTTTATTTCTGCCTTCATTTCATTATGTACCCAGTAGTCATTCAGGAGCAGGTTGTTCCGTCTCCATGTAGTTGATCGGTTTTGAGTGAGTTTCTTAATCCTGAGTTCTAGTTTGATCACACTGTGGTCTGAGAGACAGTTTGTTATAATTTCTGATCTTTTACATTTGCTGAGAAGAGCTTTACTTCCATGTATGTGGTCAATTTTGGAATAGGTGTGGTGTGGTGCTGAAAAAAATGTATATTCTGTTGATTTGGGGTGGAGAGTTCTGTAGATGTCTATTAGGTCTGCTTGGTGCAGAGCTGAGTTCAATTCCTGTGTATCCTTGTTAACTTTCTCTCTCGTTGATCTGTATAATATTGACATTGGGGTGTTAAAATCTCCCATTATTATTGTGTGGGAGTCTAAGTCTCTTTGTAGGTCACTGAGGATTTGCTTTATGAATCTGGGTGCTCCTGTATTGGGTGCATATATATTTAGGATAGTTAGCTCTTCCCGTTGAATTGATCCCTTTACCATTATGTAATGGCCTTCTTTGTCTCTTTTGATCTTTGTTGGTTTAAAGTCTGTTTTATCAGAGACTAGGATTGCAACCCCTGCCTTTTTTTGTTTTCCATTTTCTTGGTAGATCTTCCTCCATCCTTGTATTTTGAGCCTATGTGTGTCTCTGCATTTTAGATGGGTTTCTTGAATACAGCACACTGATGGGTCTTGACTCTTTATCCAATTTTCCAGTCTGTGTCTTTTAGTTGGAGCATTTAGTCCATTTACATTAAAGTTAATATTGTTATGTATGAATTTGATCCTGTCATTATGATGTTAGCTGGTTATTTTTCTATTTAGTTGATGCAGTTTCTTCCTAGTCTCTATGGTCTTTACATTTTGGCATGATTTTGCAGCAGCTGGTACCGGTTACGCCTTTCTATGTTTAGTGCTTCCATCAGGAGCTCTTTTAGGGCAGGCCTGGTGGTGACAAAATCTCTCAGCATTTGCTTGTCTGTAAAGTATTTTATTTCTCCTTCTCTTGTGAAGCTTAATTTGGCTGGACATGAAATTCTGGGTTGAAAATTCTTTTCTTTAAAAATGTTGAATATTTGTCCCCACTCTCTGTTGACTTGTAGAGTTTCTGCAGAGAGATCTGGTGTTAGTCTGATGTGCTTTCCTTTGTAGGTAACCTGATTTTTCTCTCTGGCTGCCCTTAACATTTTTTTGTTTGTTTTAACCTTGTAGAAACTGATGATTATGTGTCTTGGGATTGCTCTTCTCGAGGAATATCTTAGTGGGGTTCTCTGTTGTTTCCTGAATCTGAATGTTGGCCTGTCTTGCTAGGATGGCAAAGTTCTCCTGGATAATATCTGAAGTGTGTTTTCCAACTTGGTTCCATTCTCTCTGTCACTTTCAGGTACACCAATCAATTGTAGATTTGATCTTTTCACATAGTTCCTTATTTCTTGGAGTGTTTGTTCGTTCCTTTTCATTCTTTTTTCTCTAATCTTCTCTTCACACTTTAGTTCATGAAGTTGATCTACAATTGCTGATATCCTTTCTTCCACTTGATTGATTTTGCTATTGATACATGTGTATGCTTCACAAAATTCTTGTGCTGTGTTTTTCAGCTCCATCAAGACATTTATATTCTTCTCTAAACTGGTTATTCTAGTTAGCAGTTCCTTTAACCTTATATCAAGGTTCTTAGCTTTTTGGCATTGGGTTAGAACATGCTCCTTTAGCTCTGAGGAGTTTGTTATTACCCACTTTCTGAAGCCTACTTCTGTCAATTGATCAATCTCATTCTTAGTCCATTTTTGTATTCTTTATGCAGATGAGTTGCAATCATTTGGAGAAGCATTCTGGTTTTTGGAATTCTCATTGTTTTGTTATTGGTTTTTCCTCATCTTCCTGGACTTATCTACCTTTGATCTTTGAGGGTGATGACCTTAGGATGGGGATTTTTGTAGGCGTCCTTTATGTTAATGTTGATGTTGTTGCTTTCTCTTTGTCAGGTTTTTTTCTAACAGTCAGGCTTCTCTTCTGCAGGTCTGCTGGAGTTTGCTGGAGGTCCACTCCAGACCTTGTTCACCTGGGTATCACTAGTGGAGCCTGCAGAACAGCAAAGTTTGCTGCCTGTTCCTCCCTCTGGAAGCTCCATCCCAGGAGGGCACCAGCCTGATGCCAGATGGAGCTCTCCTGTATAAGGTGTCTGTCAACTTCTGCTGGGAGGTTTGTCCCTGTCAGGAGGCTCAGGGATCAGGGACCCACTTGAGTAGGCTGTATGTCCCTTAGCAGAGCTGGAGCGCTATGCTGGGAGAATCCCTGTTGTCAGAATGAGCTGCTCTCTTCACAGCTGGCAGGCAGGAATAATGAAATCCGCTGAAGCTGCGCCCACAGTCACCCCATCCCCCAAGTGCTCTGTCCCAGGGAAATAGGTTTTTTTCTGTAGGCTCCTAACTGGAGCTGTTACCTTTTCTTCAGCGATGCCCTGCCCAGTGAGGAGGAATCTAGAATAGCAGTTTGCCTACAGCTGCTTTGCTGTGCCCAGCCCAGACCTCCCAGCCTCCTTAGCACTGTCAGGGGAAAAACGCCTACTAAAGCCTCAGTAATGGCAGACGCCCCTCCTCTCACCAAGCTCGATTGTTTCAGGTCGACTTCAGACTGCTGTACTGGCAGCAAGAATTTTAAGCCAGTGCTTCTTAGCTTGCTGGGCTCCGTGGGAGTGGGACCTGCTGAGAGAGACCACTTGGCTCCCTGGCTTCAGTTTCCTTTCCAGGGGAGTGAATGGTTCTGTCTCACTGGGGTTCCATGTACCACTAGGGTATAAAGAAAAACAACTGTTGCAGCTAGCTCAGTGTCTGCTCAAACAACAGCCCAGTTTTGTGCTTGAAATTCAGGGCCCTGGTGGTGTAGGCATATGAGGGAATCTCCTGACCTGTAGATTGCAAAAACCGTGGGAAAAGTGTAGAAACCTGGCCTGGTAGCACAGTTCCTTAAGGCTTCCCTTGGCTGAGGGAGGAAGGTACCCTGCCTCTTGCACTTTCCAGGTGAATCCATACCCTACCCTGCTTCTGCTTGCCCTGCATGGGTTCGACTCACTGCCTAACCAGTCCCAATGAGATGAACTGGGTACCTCAGTTGGAAATACAGAAATCACCCACCTTCTGTGTTGGTCTTGCTGGGAGCTGCAGACCAGAGCTGTTTCTATTTGGCCATCTTGGCCCTCCTGCTTTATTGCCTTTTTAAAAACTTTTATTTTAGGTTCAGGGGTACATGTACAAGTTTGTCATACAGGTAAAGTTGTGTTATGGGTGATTGTTATACAGATTATTTCATCACCCAAGTACCAAGCCCAGTACCTAATAGTTATTTTTCTGATCATCTCCTTCATTTTACCTTCCATATCCAGATAGGCCCCAGTGCCTGTTGTTCCCCCCTTTGTGTTCATGTGTTCTCATCATTTAGCACCCCCTTATAAGTAAAATCATGTAATATTTGGCTTTCTGTTTCTGCATTACTTTGCTAAGGAAAATGACCTCCATCTCCATCTATGTTCCTGGAAAGTAGATGATCTCATTCTTTTTTATGGCTCCATTGTATTCCATGATGTACATTTACCACATGTTCTTTATCCAGTCTGCCATTAATGGGCATTTAGGGTGATTATATATCTCTTTTATTGTAAATAGTGTTGCAATGAATGTATGTATGCATGCATCTTTATGATAGAATGATTTATATCTCCTTGGGTATATACCCTGAAGTGGGATTTCTGAGTCAAATGGTATTTCTGTTCTTAGCTTTTTGAGGAATCACCACACTGCTTTCCACAATGGTTGAACAAATTTAAACTTCCAACAATATTGTATGAGTATTCCCTTTTCTCCACAATCTCGCCACCATTTGTTATTTTTTGTAATAGCCATTCTAACCAGTGTGAGATGGTATCTCTTTGTGGTTTGATTTGCGTTTCTCTAATGATCAGTGATATTGAGCTTTTTTTAGGAAAAGAATGCTTGTTGGCCACATGTATGTCTTCTTTTGAAACAGTCTGTTCATGTCCTTTGCCCACTTTTTAAGGGGATTGTGTGTTTCCTTGTAAATTTTTTTAAGTTCCTTATAGATGCGGATATTACACAATTGTCAGATGCATATTTCACAAATATTTCCTGTAGGTTGTCTGTTTACTCTGTTGGTAGTTTATTTTGCTGTGTAGAAGCTCTTTAATTACATACCATTTGTCAATTTTGGCTTTTGTTGCAATTGCTTTTGGTGTCTTCGTCATAAAATCTTCATCAGTTCCTATGTCTAGAGTGGTATTGGCTGGACATTGTCTCTCAGGGTTTTTATAGTTTTGGGTTTTACACTTAAGTCTTTAATCCATCTTGAGTTTATTTTTTTATACAGTATATGGAAGGGACCCTGTTTCAATCTTCTGCTTATGGCTAGCCAGTTATCCCAGCACTACTTATTGTAGAGGAAAGCTTTTCCTCATTGCTTGTTTTTGTCAACTTTGTTGAAGATTAGATAACCTTATTTCTGGGCTCTCTATGATGTTTCATTGATCTACATATCTGTTTTTTTTTTTTCCAGTACTATGCTGCTTTGGTTACTGTTTCTCTGTAGTATAGTTTGAAGTTGGGTAAGTTTGATGTCTTTAACTTTATTCCTTTATTTTTAGCATTGCCTTGGCTATTTGTGTTTTTCTTTGGTTCCATATGAATTGTAGACTAGTTTTTTCTAGCTTTGTGAAAAATTACATTGGTAATTTGATAGAAATAGCGTTAAATTGCTTTGGGCAGTATGGTCATTTTTATAATATTGATTCTATCTATGGGCATGAAATGCTTTTCCATTTGTTTGTGTCATCTCTGATTTCCTTGGACAGCATTTTATAATTCTTCTTGTAGAGATCTTTCACCTACCTGGCTAGTTGTATTCCTGGATATTTTATTCTTTGCGAGGCAATTGTGAATGAAATTTCTTTCCTGAATTTGCTCTTGTCTTTGCTCTTGTTGGTGTGTAGGAATTTTAGTGATTCTTATACATTGATTTTGTATCCTGAGAATTTGCTGAAATTGCTTATCAGCTGAAGGGGCTTTGGGGCCAAGACTGTGAAGTTTTCTAGGTATAGAATCATGTCACCTGCAAACGAGGATAGTTTTATTTTCTCTCCCCCTATTTGGATTCCTTTTATTTCTTTGTCTTGTCTGATTGCTCTAGTAAGAATTTCCAATACTATGTTGAATGGGAGTGCTGAGAGACAGCATCCTTGTTTTGTGCTTGTTTTCAAGAGGAATACTTCCAAATTTGCCCATTCAGTATGATGTTGGCTGTGGGTTTGTCATAGATGACTCTTATTATTTTGAAGTATGTTCCTTCAATGCCTAGTTGGTTGAGAATTTTTAACATTGAGGTATGTTGAATTCTATCAAAAGCCTTTTCTTCATCTATTGAGATAATCATTTGATTTCTGCTTTAATTTGCTTAGGTGATGAATGACATTTATTGATTTGATTATATTGAACCAATCTTGCATCCCAGAGATAAAGCCTACTTGATCATTTTAGATTAGCTTTTCGTTGTGCTTCTGGATTTCATTTGCCAGTATTTTGTTGAGAATTTTAGCATTAATGTTCATCCAGGATATTGGTGTGTGTTTTTTATTGTTGTCGTTGTTGTTTGTTTGTTTGTTTTTTGTATCTCTACCAGGTTTTTATATCAGGATGATCCTGGCCTCATAGAATAAGTTGAAGAAGAGTCCCATCTCCTTAATTTCCGGGGCAATATTTTCAGTAAGAATGTTACCAGCTCTTCTTTGTACATCTTGTAGAATTTAGCTATAAATTTGTTTGATTCTGGGTTTTGTTTCACTTTGGTTTGGGTTTTTTTTTTGTAGTATATTTATTGCTGAGTCAATTTTGGATCTTGCTATTGTTCTGTTTAGAGATTCAATTTCTTCCTGCTTCTGTCTAGGTAGTGTGTATGTGTCCATGAATTCATCCATTTCTTCTAGATTTTTAGTTTGTGTTAACAGAAGTGTTTATGGTAGTTTCTGATGGTTGCTTTCATTTCTGTGGGGGTAAGTGGTAACATCTCTTTTGTCATTTCTAATTGTGCTTGTTTGGATCTTCTCTTGTATTCTCTTTATTAGTCTACCTAGCTCTAGGTCTGTGTTATTAGTTTTTTCAAAGTACATACTACTAGACTTGTTGATATTTTGAATGTTTTATGTCTCAATCTCCTTCAGTTCCACTATGATTTTGGTTATCTCTTGTCTTCTGCTAGCTTTGGAATTGGTTTGCAATTGCTTCTAGTTTTTTTTTTTTCTTGTGATGTTAGGTTGTTAATTTTAGAACTTTCTAACATTTTGATCTTAGTGTTTAGTGCTATAAATTTCTCTCAATACTATCTTTTCTGTGTTTCAAAGAGTCTGCTATGTTGTATCTTTGTACTCATTAGTGTCAAAGAACTTATTGATTTCTGCCTTAATTTCATCATTTATTTATGTCATTCAGAAACAACTTACTGAATCAATTGTATGGTTTTGAGAAATTTTTCTAGTCTTGATATCTATTCTTATTGTGGTGTGGTGTGAGACAGTGGTTGGCAGGATTTTTTTTTTTTTTTTGCATTTGCTGAGGTTAATCCAACTGTGTGACTGATTTTATATTATGTATCATGTGGTAATGAGAAAAATGTATATTCTGTTGCTTTTCAGTGGAGAGTTCTGTAGATATCTATCAGACCCATTTGGTCCAGTATTGTGTTCAGCTTCTGAATATCTTTGTTAATTTTCTGCCTCAATAATTAGTTTTTTTATTTTTATTTTTATTTTTATACTTTAAGTTCTAGGGTACATGGGCACAACATGCAGGTTTTTTCTTCTTCTTCTTCTTTTGTTTTTTTTTTTTTTTTTTTTTTGAGACGGAGTCTCGCTCTGTCGCCCAGGCTGGAATTCAGTGGTGCAATCTTCGCTCATTGCAAGCTCTGCCTCCCAAGTTCAGGCCATTCTCCTGCCTCAGCCTCCCAAGTACCTGGGACTACAGGTGCCCACGACTATGCCCAGCTAAATTTTTGTATTTTTAGTAGAGACGGGGGTTTCACCACGTTAGCCAGGATGGTCTCGATCTCCTGACGTCGTGATTCACCCGCCTCAGCCTCCCAAAGTGCTGGGATTACAGGAATGAGCCACTGCGCCCGGCCCAACGTGCAGGTTTGTTATATATGTATACATGTGCCATGTTGGTGTGCTGCACCCATTAACTCGTCATTTACATTAGGTATATCTCCTAATGCTATCCCTCGCCCCTACCCCCACCCCTTGACAGGGCCCGGGGTGTGATGTTCCCCTTCCTGTGTCCAAGTGTTCTCTTTGTTCAATTCCAACCTACGAGTGAGAACATGCAGTGTTTGGTTTTTTTGTCCTTGCGATAGTTTGGTGAGAAGGACGGTTTCCAGCTTCATCCATATCCCTACAAAGGACATGAACTCATCCTTTTTTATGGCTGCATAGTATTCCATGGTGTATATGTACCACATTTTCTTAATCCAGTCTATCATTGATGGACATTTGGGTTGGTTCCAAGTCTTTGATATTGTGAATAGTGCTGAAATAAACATATGTGCATGTGTCTTTATAGCAGCATGATTTATAATCCTTTGAGTATATACCCAGTAATGGGATGGCTGGTTCAAATGGTATTTCTAGTTCTAGATGCTTGAGGTATCACCACACTGTCTTTCACAATGGTTGAACTAGTTTATAGTCCCACCAACAATGTAAAAGTTTTCCTATTTCTCCACATCCTCTCCAGCACCTGTTGTTTCCTGACTTTTTATTGATCGCTATTCTAACTGGTGTGAGATGGTATCTCATTGTGGTTTTGATTTTCATTTCTCTGTTGGCCAGTGATGATGAGCATTTTTTCATGTGTCTGTTGGCTGCATAAATGTCTTCCTTTGAGAAGTGTCTGTTCATATCCTTCACCCACTTTTTGATGGGGTTGTTTCTTTTTTTCTTGCAAATTTGTTTGAGTTCTTTGTAGATTCTGGATATTAGCCCTTTGTCAGATGAGTAGATTGCAAAAATTTTCTCCCATTCTGTAGGGTGCCTGTTCACTCTGATGGTAGTTTCTCTTGCTGTGCAGAAGCTCTTTAGTTGAATTAGATCCCATTTGTCAATTTTAGCTCTGTTTGTTTAGTTTGAAGTCAGGTAGCATGACGCCTCCAGCTTTGTTCTTTTGGCTTAGGATTGACTTGGCAATGTGGGCTCTTTCTTTGGTTCTATGTGAACTTTAAAATAGTTTTTTTCCAATTCTGTTAAGAGAGTCACTGGTAGCTTGATGGAGATGGCATTGAATATATAAATTACCTTGGGCAGTATGGCCATTTTCATGATATTGATTCTTCCTATCCATGAACATGGAATGTTCTTCCATTTGTTTGTGTTCTCTTTTATTTTGTTGAGCAGTGGTTTGTAGTTCTCCTTGAAGAGGTCCTTCACATCCCTTGTAAGTTGGATTCCTAGGTATTTTATTCTCTTTGAAGCAATTGTGAGTGGGAGTTCACTCATGATTTGGCTCTCTGTTTCTCTATTATTGGTGTATAGTAATGCTTGTGATTTTTGCACATTGATTTTGAATCCTTAAACTTTGCTGAAGTTGCATATCAGCCTAAGGAGATTTTGGGTTGAGATGATGGGGTTTTCTAAATATACAATCCTCTCATCTGCAAACAAGGACAATTTGACTTCCTCTTTTCCTATTTAAATACACACTCAAAAGCTAGCAGAAGGCAAGAAATAACTAAGATCAGAGCAGAACTGAAGGAGATAGAGACACAAAATCTCCTTCAAAAAATCAATGAATCCAGGAGCTGGTTTTTTGAAAGGATCAACAAAATTTATATACCGCTAGCAAGACTAATAAAGAAGAAAAGAGAGAAGAACCAAATAGATGCAATAAAAAATGATAAAGGGGATATGACCGCCGATCCCACAGAAGCACAAACTACCATCAGAGAATACTTTAAACACCTCTATGCAAATAAAATAGAAAATCTAGAAGAAATGGATAAATTCCTGGACACATACACCCTCCCAAGACTAACCCAGGAAGAAGTTAAATCCCTGAATAGACCACAAACAGGCTCTGAAATTGAGGCAATAATTAATAGCCTACCAACCAAAAAAAGTCCAGGACCAGATGGATTCACAGCCGAATTCTTCCAGAGGTACAAGGAGTAGCTGGTACCATTCCTTCTGAAACTATTCCAATCAATAGAAAAAGAGGGTATCCTCCTTAACTCATTTTATGAGGCCAGCACCATCCTGATGCCAAAGCTGGGCAGAGACACGACCAAAAAAGAGAATTTTAGACCAATATCCCTGATGAACATCAATGCAAAAATCCTCAAAAAATACTGGCAAACCGAATCCAGCAGCACATCAAAAAGCTTATCCACCATGAACAAGTGGGCTTCATCCCTGGGATGCAAGGCTGGTTCAGCATATGCAAATCAATAAATGTATTCCAGCATATAAACAGAACCAAAGACAAAAACCATATGATTATCTCAGTAGATACAAAAAAGGCCTTTGACAAAATTCAACAGCTCTTCATGCTAAAACCTCTCAATAAATTAGGTATTGATGGGAAGTATCTCAAAATAATAAGAGCTATTTATGACAAACCCACAACCAATATCATACTGAATGGGCAAAAACAGGAAGCATTCCCTTTGAAAACTGGCACAAGACAGGGATGCCCTCTCTCACCACTCCTATTCAGCATAATGTGGGAAGTTCTGGCCAGGGCAATCAATAATTAGTTTTATAGTGTCAGTTGGATGTTGAAGTCTTCCATTATTACTGCGTGGGAGTTGAAGTGTCACTGAAGGTCTCTGAGAATTTGCTTTATAAATTTGGGTGCTTCTGTATTGGATGCATATGTATTTAGAATAGTTAGGTCTTATTGCTGAATTGAACCCTTTATCATTATGTAATGGCCTTTCTTGTCTTTTATGTCATTGTTGGTTTAAAGTCTGTTTTGTCTGAAATTAGGATTATGATTCTTTCTTTTTCTGTTTTCTAATTCCTTAGTACATTTTCCTCCATCCCTTTATTTTGAGCCTGTGGGTGTCATTACATATAAGATTGGTCTCTTGAAGACAGCATACCAATGGGTCTTGCTTCTTTATCCAGCCTACCACTGTGCCTTTTTATTCATGTCATTTAGCTGGTTTACATTCAATGTTAGTATTGATATGTGTGGATTTGATTCTGTCATTGTGTTCTTAGCTCGTTATTAAGCAGACTTGTTTGTGTGGTTACTTTATAGTGTCACTCTTGTGTATACTTAAATGTGTATTTCCAGTGGCTGGTAATGTTCTTTTTTCCATATTTAGTGTTTTTTCCAGGAACACTTGTGAGGCAATTTTGGTAGTAACCAATACCCACAGCATTTGCTTATCTGAAAAGAACCTTATTTCTCCCTTGATTTTGTAGCTTAGTTTGGCTGCATATGATATTCTTTTTCTGTGAGAATGTTGAATATAGTCCCTAGTGTCTTCTGTCTTGTTGGGTTTCTGCTGATAGGTTCACCGTTGGGCTTTTCTTTTTAGGTGGCCTCTCCTTTCCGTTTAGATGCTTTAACATTTTTTTCTCCATTTTACCCTAGGAGATTCTAATAATCTTGTATCTTGGGTGATGATCTTCTCATAAAGTATCTTTTTGGAGTTTTTTGCATTTCCTGATTTGAATGTTGGCCTCTTTACCTAGGTGGGGAAGTTCTCGTGGATGATATGCTGAAATAGGTTTTCCTAGTTGCTTCCGTTCTCCTCATCTTTTTCAGGGATGCCAATTAATCATTGATTTGGTCTCTACATAATTCCATATTTCTGAGAGATTTTCTTCATTTCTTTTTACTCTATTTTCTTTATTCTTATCTGACTTCCTTATTTCAGAAGGCCAGTATTCAAGCTCTGAGACTCTTTCCTCAGATTTGTCTATTCTTCTATTAATACTTGCAATGTCATTATAAAATTCTTGCAGTGTGTTTCTCAGCTCTATCAAGTTGGTTACATTTGTTTCTATACTGGTTATTTTGTCTGTCAGCTGCTATATTATTTTATTGTGATTCTTAGCTTTCTTTGAAACCCAGCACTGCATTCCAATCATGATTACCTTCTTTCCTATTCATATTCTGAATTCTATTTCTATTATTTCCGCCATCTCAGCCTGATTAAGAACCATTGATGAACAACTAGTTCAGTGATTTGCAGGAAAAGGCGCTCTGACTTCTTGAGTTGTCAGAGTTCTTGCACTGTTTTTTCTCATCTTTTTGGGCATATGTTCCTTTAATCTTTGAAGTTGCTGTCCTTTGAGTGATTTATTTTCTTTTATCTTATTTGATTACCACAGGGGTTTTATGATGTATAAGTTGGATTTTGTTGACTGACTTTGTTTTTGGAAGATTTTAAGGGTCCAAGTTTCAGCTCAGGACTCCTAGGCTGGGTGCTTTCCCTCTGGGAAACTGTCATCAAGTCCTGGCTTTGTTCTCTGGATCCTCAATCACAGGAAACTGCTGCACTGGAGGGACCATGGCATTTGTGAACTGCTGGTCACAATATTTTGATGGGTGGTGCCAGCCAAAGTGCTT
Source organism: Pan paniscus (assembly GCF_029289425.2). Taxonomy (NCBI): domain Eukaryota; kingdom Metazoa; phylum Chordata; class Mammalia; order Primates; family Hominidae; genus Pan; species Pan paniscus. The sequence continues at coordinate 75,494,357 of NC_073272.2, forward strand.
TGTAGGGTGGTAGCAGTGAGATACATCCTCATTCACACTTGTCAGTAGTGGCAGCAGCAGTAGCAAGTGGTTTGCATGTTTTTTGGCTGCAGTAGGGTGCTAGTGAGTGCTGGGGTTCCATGTGAGTGTTTGAAACAGTTCAAACTGTGGCAGTGACACAAAAGACTGGGGGGCCTCTGCCTGCATCTGTGTGTGCATTTACACTTGTATTAGTTTGTTTTCACACTGCAGTCCTGAGACAGATCCGAGACTGGGAAGAAAATGGTTTAATTGGAATTACAGTGCCACATGGCTGGGGAGGCCTCAGAATCATGGTGGGATGCAAAAGGCCCTTCTTACATGGTGGTGGCAAGAAAAAATGAGGAAGAAGCAAAAGCAGAAACCCCTGATAAACTCACCAGATCTCATGAGACTTATTCACTATCATGAGACTAGCACGGGAAAGACTAACCACCATGATTCAGTTATTTCCCCCTGGGTCCCTCCCACAACACGTGGGAATTCTGGCAGATACAATTCAAATTGAGATTTGGGTGGGGACACAGCCAATCCATATCATTCTGCCCCTGGCCCCTGCAAATCTTATGTCCTCACATTTCAAATCCAATTATGCCTTCCCAACAGTCCCCCAAAGTCTTAACTCATTTCAGCATTAACTCAAAACTCCACAGTCCAAAGTCTCATCTGAGACAAGGTAAGTCCCTTCTGCCTAGAAGCCTGCAAAATCGAAAGCAAGATCGTTACTTCCTCGATACAATGGGGGTGCAGGTATTGGGTAAATACAGCCATTTCAAATGGGAGAAATTGGCTAAAACAAAAGGGGTTACAAGGCCCATGCATGTCCAAAATCCTGCAGGTCTGTCAAATTTTAAAGCTCCAAAATGATTTTATTTGACTCCAGGTCTCACATCCAGGTCACACTGATGCCAGAGCTGGGTTCCCATGGTCTTGGGCAGCTCCACTCCTGTGGCTTTGTAGGGTGTAGCCTCCCTCCTGGCTGCTTTCATGGGCTGGATTGAGTGTCTGTAACTCTTCCAGGCACACGATGCAAGCTGTCAGTCAATCTACCATTCTGGTGAGGGTCTCGCCCCTGCAGCAAACTTTTATCTGGGCATCCAGGCATTTCCATGCATCTTCCAAAATGTAGGCAGAGGTCCCCAAATCTCAATTCTTGACTTCTGTGCACCCGCAGGCTCAATACCACGTGGAATCTGCCAAGGCTTGGGCCTTCCACCCTCTGAATCCACAGCCTGAGCACTACACTGGCTCTTTTCAGCCATGGCTGGAGCATCTGGGATGCAGGGCATCAAGTCCCTAGGCTGCACACAGCACGGGGACCCTGGTCCCAGCCCGTGAAACCACCCTTTCCTCTGGGCCTGAGATAGGAAGGCCTGCCAAAAAGTCTCTGACATGGCCTGGAGACATTTTCCCTATGGTCTTGGGGATTAACATTATGCTCCTTGCTACTTATGCAAATTTCCACAACCAGCTTGGATTTCTTCTCAAAAAATAGGTTTTTCTTTTCTATGGCATTGTCAGGCTGCAAATTTTCTGAACTTTTATGCTCTGTTTCCCTTTTAAAATGGAATGCTTTAACAGCACCCGAGTCACCTTTTGAATGCTTTTCTGCTTAGAAATTTCTTCTGCCAGATACCCTAAATGATCTCTCTCAAGTTCAAATTTCCACAAATCTCTAGGGCAGGGGCAAAATGCCTCCAGTCTCTTTGCTAAAACATAACAAGAGTCACCTTTGCTCCAGTTCCCAACAAGTTCCCCATCTCCATCTGAGACCACCTCAGCCTGGATTTCATTGCCCATATCATTATCAGCATTTTTGTCAAAGCCATTCAACAAGTCTCTAGGCGGTTCCAAACTGTCTCACATTTTTCTGTCTTCTTTTGAGCCTTCCAAACTGTTCCAACCTCTGCCTGTTACCCAGTTTCAAAGTCATTTCCACATTTTCGGGTATCTTTTCAGCAACACCCCACTCTACGGGTACCAATTTACTGTATTAGTTCATTTTCATCCTGCTATTAAAGACAGAACTGAGATATGAAAGAAAAAGAAGTTTAATTGGATTTACAGTTCCACATGGCTGGGGAGGCCTCAGAATCATGGTGGAGGCAAAAGGCATTTCTTATATGGTGGCGGCAAGAAGAAATGAGGAAGAAGCAAAATTGGAATAAAATAAAAAAATAAAATAAAAAAAAAGGAAACCCCTGGCGAACCCATCAGATCTCATGAGACTTGTTCACTATCATGAGAATAGCATGGGAAAGACAGGCCCCCATGATTCAATTACCTTCCCCTGGGTCCTCCCACACACATGGGAATTCTGGCAGATATAATTCAAGTTGAGATTTGGGTGGGGACATGGCCAAACCATATCAGAACCGGTGGTCGTGTTAGCATGGGGATGCGTAACTGGTGGGCAGAGGACTGTGTGCACCCTCTGTGCACTTTCACAGTGGCTGCTCAGGGCAGAGGTGGGTCCACTATTTGTATCCAGTTTTGTGCTGGTGGTAGTTGTGGCACAGGGGAGGGGCACTGGTGCGAGCAGGGCTCACGGACTCTGTGCCCACCAACACTTCAACAGTGATGGTAATGAGGTGATGGGAGGGGTTATGGGGCACACTCACACTTGCCACACTGAATGGCAGGGTTCATGTGCACACACGTGCTGGTGGGAAAAGGGAGGTAGGCCTTGCTTACCCAGACATGTGCTGGCAAAGTGATATAGGAAGTGGCTGTGTGAGAGCATTCAGGCAGAGTGGCTTGGGAGAGGCTGCCATGGCAGGAGGGTGTGGGCAGGCTGGTGTGTGTCTGCAGGGACCACTCTGCTGGAGATCTCTGCTGATCAGGTGCAGTCTGTCAGCGCAGGAGCTGTTATTTCTGCACCCAGGAGATGCCCCCAGGCACCTGAGGCTACACTGCAAGCAGGAATGGCCAGGCTGGGGCCTGGGCAAGGCCAGCAGACTGAGGAGTTCTCAGATTAAACCAGCCTTGTCTCATGACTGTGACCACCCTGCAGGGTTCGGGTCCAAAAGTTCGCCTATGGCTAAAGTCCTCTATGGGAGCAAGTTGAGCCTAGGAGAATGGGTATCCCCAGCTGTGCTCCACTACAGATGCTTCCATACCAAACCCTCTGGGCTCTGCACTTACTGGAGTTCTGCCCCTAACCCTTCTCTAAGCAGCTCTCTCTCACAACTCAAGTATCTGTGGTGGTCATAGTAACTTCTTCTGCCAGGATTCCAGAGGCCTGTGGTGAGAATGGGTTACTCCTCGCCTGTTCAACTCACCCTTTTCCCAGGAGTCATTGGAGGGCCAGGAATGAGTCCCAACGTGTGGTATTCCTGTGCAGGATTCCCATTCAGCCGAGCATTATTGTCTGCCCTTCATCCACTCTCAATGTCTTCCCTCTAAAGATCTAGGGTTGCACCAGTCATTCTGACGTCCTGGTCTCTCAGTGGCAGATGTTTTTCCTCCCTGCATCTAGTTGGCCATCTTACCACAATTTTCAGTGTTCTTGAGCATACCACTTTTTGTATATTTAGTAGTTTTTCTAGAAATTAAAATATACATATATAACTTATCACAGTTTGCTATTATCAACATTTTACCACTTGGAATACAATATTTAAAGCTATCCTTCATGTATGTCTTACTATTCTTACCATTTAAAAAGTTTAGTTGTCACACATATTTTCATTACATATGATGAGCAGCACAACAATATTTTTAAATGTTTTGCTTCAATTCTCAAATGTAATTCAAGAAACTCGTAAAGACTTGAATAGTTTGTCATACCTGCCCCAGTTCTTTCCTCTTTTGTTTTTCTTCTTACCATTCTGATAGCCTGTCTTCTTTTATTATATGATTTCTTTCAAGGTCTTTAATCAAAAGATACCTTCTTAGTAAGGCTCTCCCTAGCTACTGCATTTTTTTAAATATAATTTTAAGTTCTGGGGCACATGTGGAGAACATGCAGGTTTGTTAAATAGGTATACACATGCCATGGTTGTTTGCTACACCCATCAACCCTTGATCTACATTAGGTATTTCTCTTAAGGCTATCCTTCCCCTAGCCCCACAGCCCCTGACAAGCCCCAGTGTGTGATGTTCACTGCACTGTGTCCATGTGTTCTCATTGTTCAACTCCCACATATAAGCGAAAACATGTGGTGTTTGCTTTACTGTTCTTGTGTTAGTTTGGTGAGAAAGATGGTTTCTAGCTTCATCCATGCCACTGCAAAGGACATGAACTCATCTTTTTTATGGCTGCATAGAATTCCATGGTGTATATCTGCCACATTTTCTTTATTTAGTCTGTCACTGATGGACATTTGGGTTGGTTCCAAGTCTTTGCTGTTGTGAACAGTGCCGTGATAAACATACATGTGAATGTCTCTTTATAGTAGAATGATTTGTAATCCTTTGAGTATATACCCACTAAGGGGATTGCTGGGTCAAATGGTATTTGTGGTACTAGATCCTTGAAAAATTGCCACACTGTGTTCCACAATGGTTGAAATAATTTACACTCCCATCAACAGTGTAAAAGCGTTCCTTTTTCTCCACATCCTCTCCAGCACCTGTGGTTTCCTGACTTTTTAATGATCGCCATTCTAACTGGTGTGAGATGGTATCTCATTGTGGTTTTGATTTTCATTTCTCTAATGACCAGTGATGATGAGCTTTTCTTCGTATGTTTGTTGCCAGCATAAATGTCTTCTTTTTAGAAGTGTCTGTTCATATCCTTTGTCCACTTTTTGATGGGGTTGTTTGTTTTTTTCTTGTAAATTTGTCTAAGTTCCTTGTAGATTCTGGATATTAGCCCTTTGTCAGATAGATAGATAGATTGCAACAATTTTCTCCCATTTTGTAGGTTGCCTGTTCACTGTGATGATAGTTCATTTTGCTGTGCAGAAGCTCTTTAGTTTAATTAGATCCCATTTGTCAATTTTGGCTTTTGTTGTCATTGCTTTTGGTATTTTAGTCATGAAGTCTTTGCCCATGCCTATGTACTGAATAGTATTGGCTAGGTTATCTTGTAGGGTTTTTATGGTTTTAGGTCTTACATTTAAGTCTTTAATACATCTTGAGTTAATTTTTGTATCATGTGTAAAGAAGGGGTCCATTTTCAGTTTTCTGCATATGGCTAGCCAGTTTTCCCAACACCATTTATTAAATAGGGAATCCTTTTCCTATTGCTTGTTTTTGTCAGGTTTGTCAAAGTTCAGAGAGTTGTAGATGTGTGGCATTATTTCTCAGGCCTCTGTTTTCTTCCATTGGTCTATATGTCTATTTTGGTACCAGTGCCATGCTGTTTTTGGTTACTCTAGCCTTGTAATATTGTTTGAAATCAGGTAGTGTGATGCCTCCAGCTTTGTTCTTTTTGTTTAGCGTCCTCTTGGCTATGCGGGCTTCTTTTTGGTTCCATATGAAATTTAACATGATTTTTTCCAATTCTGTGAGGAAAGTCAATAGTAGCTTTATGGGGATAGCATTGAATCTATAAATTACTTTTGGCAGTATGGCCATTTTCACGATATTGATTCTTTCAATCCATGATCATTGAATATCTTTTAAAATATTTTTCCATGAATAAATATTTTTTAAAACCAATTTTTAATTGATGTATAATAGATTTACATAGTTTGGGGTATATATGTGTTAATTTAAAATTCATATATTTAGTAATGATCAAGTCAGTATACTTTTTTTTTTTTTTTTTATACTTTAAGTTTTTGGGTACATGTGCACATTGTGCAGGTTAGTTACATATGTATACATGTGCCATGCTGGTGCGCTGCACCCACTAACTCGTCATCTAGCATTAGGTATATCTCCCAATGCTATCCCTCCCCCCTCCCCCCTCCCCACCACAGTCCCCAGAGTATGATATTCCCCTTCCTGTGTCCATGTGATCTCATTGTTCAATTCCCACCTATGAGTGAGAATATGCGGTGTTTGGTTTTTTGTTCTTGCGATAGTTTACTGAGAATGATGGTTTCCAATTTCATCCATGTCCCTACAAAGGATATGAACTCATCATTTTTTATGGCTGCATAGTATTCCATGGTGTATATGTGCCACATTTTCTTAATCCAGTCTATCATTGTTGGACATTTGGGTTGGTTCCAAGTCTTTGCTATTGTGAATAATGCCGCAATAAACATACGTGTGCATGTGTCTTAATAGCAGCATGATTTATAGTCATTTGGGTATATACCCAGTAATGGGATGGCTGGGTCAAATGGTATTTCTAGTTCTAGATCCCTGAGGAATCGCCACACTGACTTCCACAATGGTTGAACTAGTTTACAGTCCCACCAACAGTGTAAAAGTGTTCCTATTTCTCCACATCCTCTCCAGCACCTGTTGTTTCCTGACTTTTTAATGATTGCCATTCTAACTGGTGTGAGATGATATCTCATAGTGGTTTTGATTTGCATTTCTCTGATGGCCAGTGATGATGAGCATTTTTTCATGTGTTTTTTGGCTGCATAAACGTCTTCTTTTGAGAAGTGCCTGTTCATGTCCTTCGCCCACTTTTTGATGGGGTTGTTTGTTTTTTTCTTGTAAATTTGTTTGAGTTCACTGTAGATTCTGGATATTAGCCCTTTGTCAGATGAGTAGGTTGCGAAAATTTTCTCCCATGTTGTAGGTTGCCTATTCACTCTGATGGTAGTTTCTTTTGCTGTGCAGAAGCTCTTTAGTTTAATTAGATCCCATTTGTCAATTTTGTCTTTTGTTGCCATTGCTTTTGGTGTTTTGGACATGAAGTCCTTGCCCACGCCTATGTCCTGAATGGTAATGCCTAGGTTTTCTTCTAGGGTTTTTATGGTTTTAGGTCTAACGTTTAAATCTTTAATCCATCTTGAATTGATTTTTGTATAAGGTGTAAGGAAGGGATCCAGTTTCAGCTTTCTCCATATGGCTAGCCAGTTTTCCCAGCACCATTTATTAAATAGGGAATCCTTTCCCCATTGCTTGTTTTTCTCAGGTTTGTCAAAGATCAGATAGTTGTAGGTAAGCGGCGTTATTTCTGAGGGCTCTGTATACTTTTAATATCCATCACATCAAATATATTTTTTCTTCATGCTAGAAACATTAAATTATTGTCTTCTAGATATCTTGTAATGTACAATAAATAATTGTAAATTATGGTCACCCTAATGGTTTATCAAACACTATGTCTTATTTATTCTATCTAATGGTATTTTTTACACATTAATAAGTCTTCTTTTTATTATACTTTAAGATCTAGGGTACATGTACACAATGTGCAGGTTTGTTACATAGGTATACATGTACCATGTTGGTTTACTGTACCTATCAACTCGTCATTTTCATTAGGTATTTCTCATAATGCTACCCCTTCCCCAGCCCCTCACCCCCTGACAGGCCCCAACGTGTGATGTTCCTGGCCCTGTGTCCAAGGGTTCTCATTGTTCAACTCCTAACTATGAGTGAGAACATGCAGTCTTTGTTTTTCTGTCCTTGTGATAGTTTGCTGAGAATCATGGTTTCTAGCTTTATCCATGTCCCTGCAAATGATATGAACTCATCCTTTTTTATGGCTGCATAGTATTCCACAGCATATACGTGCCACATATTCTTAATCCAGTCTATTATGGATGGACATTTGGGTTGGTTTCAAGTCTTTGCTATTGTGAATACTGCTGCAATAAACATACGTGTGCATGTGTCTTTACAGTAGCATGACTTATAATCCTTTGGGTATATAACCAGTAATTGGATCACTGGATCAAATGCTATTTCTAGTTCTATATCCTTGAGGAATCGTCACACTGTCTTCCACAATGGTTGAACTAATTTACACTCCCACCTACAGTGTAAAAGCATTCTTATTTCTCCACATCCTCTCCAGCACCTGTTGTTTCCCGACTTTTTAATGATCGCCATTCTAACTGGTGTGAGATGGTATCTCATTGTGGTTTTGATTTGCATTTCTCTGATGACCAGTGATGATGAGCATTTTTTCATGTGTCTGTTGGCTACATAAATGTCTTCTTTTGAGAAGTGTCTGTTCATATCCTTTGCCCACTTGTTGATGGGTTTTTTTGTTTTCTTCTTGTAAATTTGTTTGAGTTCTTTGTAGATTCTGGATATTAGCCTTTTGTCTGATGGGTAGATTGCAAAAATTTTCTCCCATTCTGTAGGTTGTCTGTTCACTCTGATGGTAGTTTCTTTTGCCATGCAGACGCTCTTTAGTTTAGTTAGATCCCATTTGTCTATTTTGGTTTTTGTTGTCATTGCTTTTGGTGTTTTAGCCTTAAAGCCTTTGCCCATGCCTATGGCCTGAATGGTGTTGTCTAGGCTTTCTTCTAGGGTTTTTATGGTTTTAGGTCTAATATTTAAGTCTTTAATCCATCTTGAATTAATTTTTGTATAAGGTGTAAGGAAAGGTTCCAGTTTCAGCTTTCTACATATGGCTAGGAAGTTTTCCCAGCATCGTTTATTAAATTGGGAATTCTTTCCCTATTGCTTGTCTTTGTCAGATTTGTCAAAGAACAGATGGTTGTAGACGTGTGGTGTTATTTCTGAGGTTCTGTTCTGTTCCATTGGTCTATATATCTTTTTTGGTACCAGTACCATGCTGTTTGGGTTACTGTAGCCTTGTAGTATAATTTGAAGTCAGGTAGCATGATGCCTTCAGCTTTGTTCTTTTTGCTTAGGATTGTCTTGGTAATGCGGGCTCTTTTTTGGTTCCATATGAACTTTAAAGTAGTTTTTTCCAATTCTGTGAAGAAAGTCATTGGTAACTTGATGGGGATGGCATTGAATTTATAAATTACCTTGGGCAGTATGGCCATTTTCAAAATATCGATTCTTCCTATCCATGAGCATGGAATGTTCTTTCATTTGTTTGTGTCCTCTTTAATTGAGCAGTGTTTTGTAGTTCTTGAAGAGGTCCTTCCCATCCCTTATAAGTTGTATTCCTGGGAATTTTATTCTCTTTGAAGCAATTATGAATGGGAGTTCACTCATGATTTGGCTCTCTGTTTGTCTGTTATTGGTGTATACAAATGCTTGTGATTTTTGCACATTGATTTTGTATCCTGAGACTTTGCTGAAGTTGCTTATCAGCTTAAGGAGATTTTGAGCTGAAATGATGGAGTTTTCTAAATATACAATTGTCACATGCGTCCCTGTGAAGAGACCACCAAATAGGCTTTGTGTGAGCAATAAAGCTTTTAAATTACCTGGGTGCAGGCGGACTGAGTCAGAAAAGAGAGTCAACAAGGGTGGTTGGATTATCATTAGTTCTTATAGGTTTGCAATAGGTGTACAAAGTACATTCTTAAGGGTGGGGGGAATATTAAATAGTACCTTCTTAAGGGTCGGGGAGAATATTGTGAAGTACCTTCTTAAGGGCGGGGGAGAATATTACAAAGTACCTCCTTATGGGCAGGAGAGAATATATCGTATCAGTTAGGGTGGGGCAGGAACAAATCACGATGGTGGAATGTCATCAGTTAAGGCTATTTTCACTTATTTTGTGGATCTTCAGGTGCTTCAGGCCATCTGGATGTATACGTGCAGGTCACAGAGGACATGATGGCTTAGCTTGGGCTCAGAGGCCTGACATTCCTGTCTTCTTATATTAATAAGAAAAAGAAATCAAAATAGTGGTGAAGTGTTGGGCAGCGAAAATTTTGGGGGGTGGTTTGGAGAAATAATTGGCGATCTTTCTCAGGGCTGCTTCGAGTGGGATTAGGGGCAGCACAGCAACCTACTGTGGGAGAGATTAAACTGAAGAAAGATTTCGGGGTAAGGAGTGATATTGTGGGTTTGGTAGAAGGAGCACTTGTAATATAGAATTATTGGTGATGGCCTGGATGCGGTGTTGTATGAATTGAGAAACTAAACGGAAGACACAAGGTCCAAATAAAAGAGGGAGAAAAATAGGTATTAAAGGACTAAGAATTGGGAGTACCCAGGACATCCAATTAGACAGTGTGCAAGGGGGTTCAAAGTAATTATTTTCTTGGTTGGCAAGCTTTTGGGCTCTATCCTTGAGTTTTTTTATGTTGTCATATACCAGGCCACATTGATTTAAGTAAAAACAACAGTCTTTATTTAAAAATATACTCACTTTTTCAGCAGTGAGTAAGTTGATGCCTCAGCGATTTTGGAGGAAAGAGAAACGCAAAGCCAGCAATTGTTTGTTAAAGAAGGATTAGAAATGGCTAAGAGAGAGTGAGTGAGATTGATAGTGTGGTGGAGATAGCTGTTGAGAGGTAGAGGGTGGCATAAGAACAGGAGCAAGAATAAGAGCGAGTATAAAAATGAAGAATAGGACTTCATCAGGGTGGAGGTATTGGAGCATGCCGTGTCAGCAAAGATCATCCATCCACTCCAAGAGGGAGTCAAGAGTGGCGGACTGGGGAGAGTACCAGGAGATATGCACTATGATGGTTTGGAGGAAAAGTGTAAACCAGCCATATAAACAAGGGCAGGGCATTTATGAGAAGTTGAGAATGGTGAATAGGAGTATGACTAGATAGAAGATAGTAGGGATGACAAGTTTTTGGTGTGCAGTCCAAGTAGTGGGGGGTGACTGTGTAAAGCCCTGTTGTAAAGAGTAGGGTAAGGAAGAAGAGATCTAATAAAAATGAAAGGGTGTATTAGGACCATAAGGGTTATTACTGTTCTTAAGAAATGCGAGTGAGTTTAAGGGAAGTAGGGGTGAGTAATTGCGACTTCCAGGAGGAAGAGGGGAGATCAGGCTGGCTGTCCGACGGACACAGCTTTATTCTGGAACAATGAACCTAATTGGGGGGGGGGGTGCGGTCCTGCAGACAAACAGCCTTTGGGGTACTATAGATGACTAAGTAGGGTCTGCTCCACCGAGGTTGTAGAGTTTGTCAGATTCTTAACAAGAACTGATCATCCAGCTGAGGTGTCTTCATATGGCTGGGAATCTGGAGTAGGCAAGAGAAGATTAGCAGCCTGGCGAATTTCCTGTCTAGCCTGCTGGAGGACTGGAAGATAATCACCTAGAGGGCTGGTGTCTGAAATGAGACTGGGGCTTAATAAAAACGAGTGTCCCTACAGGAGTTCCAATGGGCTGTACCCTGTAGCATCCCGAAGACAGGCCCAAATTCTGAAAAGGGCAAGTGGTAGAAGTACTGTCCAGTCCTTTTTAAGTTGGTGGCTGAGTTTGGTGAGGTGTGTCTTTAAAAGACCATTAGTCCATTCTACCTCTCCTGAAGATTGAGGACGATAAGGAGTATGAAGTTTCCACCGAATACCAAGAGCCTGAGAAACTGCTTGGGTGATTTGACTAATAAAGGCCAGTCTGTTATCGGACTGTATAGAGGTGGGAAGGACAAATCGAGGAATTATTTCTGACAGAAGGGAAGAAATAACCGTGGTGGCCTTCTCAGACACTGTGGGAAAGACCTCTACCCATCCAGTGAAAGTATCTACCCAGACCAAAAGGTATTTTAGTTTCCTGACTCAGAGCATGTGAGTAAAGTCAATTTGCCAGTCCTGGGCAGGGGCAAATCCCCAAGGTTGATGTATAGGGAAGGGAAGGGGCCTGAATGATCCCTGAGAAATAGTAGAATAACAAATGGAACACTGAGAAGTAATTTCCTTGAGGATAGATTTCCATGATGGAGAGGAAATGAGAGGTTCTAAGAGGCAGGCTGGCAGCTTGTAAACTACACGGAAGATGTTATGAAATGACGACAGAATAGAATGGGCCTGTGAGGCTGGAGATATTTTCATTTGCCCAAGAACCATTTGCCTTGTGTGGGTAGAGATTGACAGGTGGAAGTTTCAGTGGGAGAGTAGGTGGGAGTGACCAATGAGAAGGAGAAAATCTGGCCATGAGGGAGCAGCCTGGGGAGGAGGGGAGAGGACCGTTGGGTCTGTTGAAAAGGAAGATTCAAAGGACTTAGAGCTTGGAGTGGAGACTGGAGGAACAGACAGGAGAGAAAGAAGAAAGATTTGGGATGAGTTGCATTGGGAGCAGAGACTAGGGAGGGTCTGATGTGTAAAAGAATGCCTGGACATCAGGCACCTCAGACCATTTGCCCATTTCTTGACAAAAAAATATCGAGCTCTTGTAGGATGGAGAAATTGAAAGTGCCATTTTCTGGCCATTTAGAGCCATTATCAAGTTTGTATTGGGGCCAAGTGGTTTTGCAGAAGAAAATAAGATGCTTAAGTTTTAGGTCAGGCAAGAGTTGAAGTGGTTTTAAGTTTTCGAGAACACAGGCTAAGGGGAAGGGGAATGGAGGGTGGAAAGTTGCCCATAGTGAAGGAGGCAAGCCCAGAGAAAAGAGAGGGTAGAGACACGGAGAAGAGGGACAGTGAGCAGCCCTGGGCTGCAATGTGGGTGAGCAGCCAAAGCAGGTGTCCCCACAAATTGACTTGCCACCAAGGTAATGTGGGTGAATGACCAAGGCAGGTGTCCCCATGGTGATCAGACACCAATAGAATGGCAGTGAATAATCAGGGCAGGCATCCCCACAGTGATTAAACACCAAGGGAAGACTGTCTTCCCGAGTCCATGATTGGCACTGGAGTTTTTGTTCCACAGATAAAATATGTCTCCTTTGTCTCTATTAGACAGGAAAAAGAACTAGGACTGGAAGGACAGGGAGGTTGAAGAGTAGCAAGAGAGGCTGGAGAAGAGAGTGAAAAGACCATTTACCCAATTTGAAATTGGTGAGATGTTCCTTGGGCTGGTTGGTCTGACGACCCGAGGTCGTAGGTGGATCTCCTCACAAAGGAGTGTTTTATTCCCGGTATTTTATTGAGGATTTTTCGCATCAATGTTCATCAGGAATATTGGCCTAAAATTCTTTTTTGTGTGTGTGTCTCAGCCAGGCTTTGGTATCAGGATGATGCTGGCCTCATAAAATGAGTTAGGGAGGATTCCTTCTTTTTCTATTGATTGAAGTAGTTTCAAAAGGAATCACACCAGCTCCTCTTTGTACCTCTGGTAGAAATCGGCTGTGAATCCATCTGGTCCTGGACATTTTTTGGTTGGTAGGCTATTATTGCCTCAATTTCAGAGCCTGTTACCTCAATTTCAGAGCCTGTTATTGGTGTATTCAGACATTCAACTTCTTCCTGGTGTAGCCTTTGGAGGGTGTATGTGTCCAGGAATTTATTCATTTATTCTAGATTTTCCAGTTTATTTGCATAGAGGTGTTTATAGTATTCTCCAATGGTAGTATGTATTTCTGTGGGATGGGTTGTGATATCCCCTTTGTCATTTTTTATTGCATCTATTTGATTCTTCTCTCTTTTCTTCATTAGTAGTCTTGCTAGTGGTCTACCAATTTGTTGATCTAAAAAAAAAAAAAAAAAAAAAAAAGGAAAACACCCAGCTCTGGCATTCATTGATCTTTTTGAAGGTTTTTTATTTTGTCTCTATCTCCTTCAATTCTGCTCTGATCTTAGTTATTTCTTGCCTTCTGCTAGCTTTGAGTTTGTTTGCTCTTGCTTCTCTGTTTTGTTTAATTGTGATGTTAGAGTGTCAATTTTAGATCTTTCCTGCTTTCTCTTGTAGGCACTTAGTGCTGTAAATTTCCCTATACACAATGCTTTAAATGTGTCCAAAAGATTCTGGTACATTGTGTTTTTGTTATCATTGGATTCAAAGAACATCTTTCTTTCTGACTTCACGTCGTTATTTACCCAGTAGTCACTCAGGAGCAGGTTGTTCAGTTTGCATGTAGTTGTGCAGTTTTGAATGGGTTTCTTAATTCTGAATTCTAATTTGATTGCACTGTGGTCTGAGAGCCCATTGTTGTGATTTCTGTTCTTTTACATTTTCTGAGTGCTTTACTTCCAATTATGTGGTCAAGTTTAGACTATGTGCAATGTGGTGCTGAGAACAATGTATATTCTGTTGATTTGGTGTGGAGAGTTCTGTAGATGTCTATTAGGTTCGCTTGGTGCAGAGCTGAGTTCAAGTTCTTGATATCCTTGTTATCCTTCTGTCTCACTGATCTGTATAATATTGTCAGTAAGGTGTTAAAATCTCCCATTATTATTGTGTGGGAGTCTAAGTCTCTTTGTATGTCTCTAAGGACTTGCTTTATGAATCTGGGTGCCCCTGTATTCGGTGCATATATATTTAGGATGGTTAGCTCTTCTTGTTTAATTGATTTATTTACCATTATATAATGGCCTTCTTTGTCTCTTTTGATCTTTGTTGGTTTAAAGTCTATTTTATCAGAGATGAGAATTGCAACCCCTGCTTATTTTTTTTCTTTCCATTTGCTTGGTAGATCTTCCTCCATCTTTTTATTTTGAGCCTATGTGTGTCTCTGTACATGAGATGTGTCTCCTGAATACAGCACACTGATGGGTCTTGACTCTTTATCCAATTTGACAGTCTATTTTAATTGGGCCATATAGTCCATTTACATTTAAGGTTAATATTGTTATGTGTGAATTTGATCCTGTCATTATGATGTTAGCTGGTTATTTTGCCCATTAATTGATGCAGTTTCTTCATAGCACTGATGGTCTTTTCAATTTGACATGTTTTTGCAGTGGCTGATATCGATTGTTTCTTTCCATGTTTAGTGCTTCCTTCAGGAGCTCCTGTAAGGCAGGCCTGGTGGTGACAGAATCTCTCAGCATTTGCTTTTCTGTAAAGGATTTTATTTCTCCTTTACTCATGAAGCTTAATTTGGCAGGATATGAAATTCTAGGTTGAAAATTCTTTTCTATAAAAATGTTGAATATTGACCCCCACTCTCTTCTGGCTTGTAGAGTTTCTGCCAAGAGATCAACAGTTAGTCTGATGGGCTTCCCTTTGTGGGTAACTCGGCCTTTCTCTCTGGCTGCCCTTAAAATTTTTTCCCTCATTTCAACCTTGGTGAATCTGACAATTATGTGTCTTGTGTTTGCTCTTCTCTAGCAATATCTTTGTGGTGTTCTCTGTATTTTCTAAAATTGACTGTGGCCTTCCTTGCTAGGTTGGGGAAGTTCTCCTGGACAATATCCTGCAGAGTGTTTTCCAACTTGGTTCTATTCTCCTTGTCACTTTCAGGTACAACAATCAAACGTAGATTCGGTCTTTTCACATAGTCCCATATTTCTTGAAGCATTTGTTCATTTCTTTTCCCTCTTTTTTTCTCTAATGTTGTCCTCTCACTCTATTTCATTATTTTGATCTTCAGTGACTGATATGCTTTCTTGTACTTGATTGAATTGGCTATTGAAGCTTCTGCATGTGTCACGAAGTTCTTGTGCCATGGTTTTCAGCTCCATCAGGTCATTTATGTTCTTCTCTAAGCTGTTTATTCTAGTTAGTCATTCGTCTAACATTTTTTTCCAGGTTTTTGTCTTCCTTGTGATGGGTTAGAACATGCTCCCTTAGCTCAGAGAAATTTATTACCGACCTTCTGAAGCCTACTTCTGTCAACTCATCAAAGTCATTCTCCATCCAGCTTGGTTTTATTGCTGGCAAGGACCTGTGATCCTTTGGAGGAGAAGAGAAGCACTGGTGTTTAGAATTTTCAGATTTTCTTCTCTGGTTTCTCCCCATCTTTTTGGTTTTATCTACCTACCTTTGATCTTTGATGTTGGTGACCTACAGATGGGGATTTGGCGTGGATATCCTTTTTTTTTGATATTGTTGCCATTCTTTTCTATTTGTTCATTTTTCTTCTAACAGTCAGGTCCCTCAGCTGCAGGTCTGTTGGAGTTTGCTGGAGGTCCACTCCAAACCTTGTTTGCCTGGGTATCACCAGAGGAGGCTGCAGAACAGCAAATATTGCAGAACAGCAAATATTGCTGCCTGATCCTTCCTGTGGAATCTTCCTCCCAAAGGGGCAGCCACCTATATGAGGTGTCTGTTGGCTCCTACTGGGAGGTGTCTCCCAGTTAGACTACATGGGGGTCAGGGACCCACTTGAGGAGGCAGTCTGTCCATTCTCAGAGCTCAAATGCCATGCTGGGAGATCCACTGCTCTCTTCAGAGCTGTCAGACTGGGGCGGTTAAGTCTGCATAATTTTCTGCTGCCTTTTGTTCAGCTATGCCCTGCCCACAGAAGTGGAGTCTATGGAGGCAGTAGGCCTTGCTGAGCTGTGGTGGGCTCCACCCAGTTCAAGCTTTCCAGCCACTTTGTTTACCTACTCAAGCCTCAGCAATGGCAGATGCTTCTCCCCTCACCAGGCTGCAGCCTCGCAGGTCAATCTCAGACTGCAGCACTAGCAGTGAGTAAGGCTCCATGGGTGTGGGACCTAGCGAGCCATGCACCTGAGAGAATCTCTGGTCTACTGGTTTCTAATACCATGGGGAAAGTGCAGTATTTGGGCAGGAGTGTCCTGTTTTTCCAGGTACAGTCTGTCACAGATTTCCTTGGCTAGGAAAGGGAAATCCCCCAACCCCTTGTGCTTCCCAGTTGAGGTGATGCCCTGCCCTGCTTTGGCTCACCCGCTGTGGGCTGCACCCACTGTCCAACCAGTACCAATGAGATAAATCAGGTACCTTAGCTGGAAATGCAGAAATCACTCGTCTTCTGCTTCAATCATGCTGCAGACCTGAGCTGTTCCTATTTGGCCATCTTGGAACAGAACCCCAATAAGTCTTTGTTATTCTCTCCTTTTTTCTATTCTTCCTAACTTCTGGTAACCACCAATCTTATCTCCATCTTTATGAGATCCACTTTTTTAGCTCCTACATGTGAGTGAGAATGTGTGATATTTGTCTTTCTGAGCTTGACTTATTTCACTTAATGTAATGACCTCCAGTTTCATGCAAGTTACAGCAAAGGACAGGAGTTAATTCTTTTTTATTGATGAATAGTATTCTGTCATGTAAATATACCACATTTTCTTTATTCACACATTCATTGATGGGAACTCAGGTTGATTCCATATTTTGCCTACTGTGAGTAATGCTCCAATAAGCATGGGAATGCAGATACCTCTTTCAAATATTAATTTCTTTTTTTTAAATATACCTCCAGTAGTGTAAATGACTGATCATATGGTAGTTCTTTTTCTGGTTTTCTGAGGTGCCTCCATACTCTTCTCCATATTGGCTGTACTAATTTACATTCTAACCAACAGTGTATGAAGGTTCCCCTTTTACCCCAATCTTGCCAGCATTTTTATTGTCTGTTGTTTAATAACAGCCATTTTAATTGGCATGAAATAATATTTTATTGTAATTTTGATTTGCATTTTTTGATCATTAGTTATGTTGAGCACTATTTGATATATGTATTGGCAATTTGTATGTATTATTTTGAAAAATGTCTATTCAGATCTTTTGCCCATTTAAAAATTGTATTATTTATATTTTTGCTATTAACTTGTTTGAGCTCCTTATATATTCCAGTTATTAATTCTTTGACAGATAGAAGGTTTGCAAATATTATTCTCTCGTCCTGTGGATTGTCTCTTTATTTTTTTGGTTGTCTCCTTTGCTGTGCATAACCCCTGTAGCTTGATGTAATATCATTTTTTAATTTTGCTTTGGTTGCCTATGCTTTTGAGGTCTTACACAAAAATATTTGTCAAGACAAATGTCTTAGAGTCTTTTCCCAATGTTGTTTTTCTGGTAGTTTTCTTGTTTTAGGTCTTAGATTTAAGTTTTTAATTTGTTTTTACTCGATTTTGTTTGGGGCGATATATAGGAATCTAGCTTCATTCTTCTGCATATAGTTATTCAATTTTCTCAGCAACATTTATTGAAGAGACTGTTCTTTTCTCATTGTATAAGTGCCTTTGTCAAAGATGAGTTGGTTGTAAATGTGTGGATATATATCTGGGTTGTCTCTTCTTTTCCATTGATACATATGTGTGTTTTTATACCAGTACTATACTAATTTTGTTACTAGAAATTCGTAGTAAATTTTGAAGTCAAGTAGTTTGATGCTTCCAGCTTTTTTTCCTTTTATTTTGCTAATTAACATACACTAATTGTTCACCTTTATGTAGTATATGGTGACTTTTCAATATAATAGTGATTTGGATAATTGGCATATCCATCATCTCAAACTTTTATCATTGTGTTATGTTGCAAACATTTAGTATCCTCTGTCTAGTTATTTCAAACTATATACTACATTATGGTTATGATTAACTATTGTCATCCTTCAGTGTTATAAAACACTAGGACTTATTTATCATGTAATTTTATTCAGAATTGCTTTGACTATTTGTGTTCATTTGTAGTTCCATATACATTTTGGGATTTTAAAAATATTTCTGTGAAGAATGCTGTTGGAATTTTGATAGGGATGGCATTGAATCTGCAAATTGCTTTGGGTAGTATTGTCATTTTAACAATATTAATTCTTTTGATCCATGAGTATTGAATATCTTTACATTTCTTTGTGTTCTACTTAATTTATTTCTTTAATATTTTATAGTTTTCTTTGGATTGATCTTTCACTTCTTTGATTAAACTGATTCCCAGATATTTTGTATTCTTTGTAACTATGGTAAATAAGGTTGATTTCTTTTACAGATTAATCACTTTTGGCATATAAAAATGCTACTGATTTTTGCATTTTGATACTATATCCTGCACTAAGTATAACATTACGATGTCTGTGAAAAAAAAATTGTTTACCTACTTTTGTCCTATTTGGATGCTCTTTTTTGTTCTCTTGCCTAATTGCTCTGGCCACAACTTGCAGTATTATGTTGAATAAAGGTGGTGAACGTAAATGTTTTGATCTTCTTCTATATCTTAGGAAAAGGTCTTCAATTATTCTATATTTAATATAGTGTTAGCTGTGGGTTTGTCATGTATGGCCTTTATTAAGTTGAAGTGTGTTTATTGGATACCCGGTTTATGGATGACTTTTATAATAAAGGAATGTTGAATTTTATCAAATGCTTTTTTTCCATCTATTAAAACAATCATATGGTCTTTGTTCTTGATTTTGTTGATGTGACATATTATGTTTATTACTTTGCATATGTTGAATGATTCCTGAACCCCTAGGATAAATCACTTGATCAGGTGGATGATCTTTATACAATGTGTTTTGGATTTGGTTTGCTTGCATGTTATTAAGGATTTTTGCATCTAAGTTTATTAGATGCAAATTTAATTTGCATCTAAAATTGACATGAAGTTTTCTTTATTGGTTCTGTTCTTGTCTGATTTTCGTATCAGGGTAATATTGTTTTCTCTTCATGGTTTTGGAAACCTCCTGAGTAGCTGGGATTACAGGCATACACCACCATGTGCAGCTAATTTTTGTATATTTGGTAGACATGGGGTTTCACTATGTTGGCCAGGTTGGTCTCAAACTCCTGACTTCAAGTGATCCACCCAAATTGGCCTCCCAAAGTGCTGGGATTACAGGCATGAGCCACCATGCCTGGCCAGTGTTAGTTGAATTCAGCAGTTAATTCATCAGATCCTTGGCTTTTTTTTTTTTTGAGACTTCTTATTACAGCTTTGATCTCATTATTCTTTATTGGTTATGTTTTCCATTTCTTCTTGGTTTAATCTTCATAGGTTTTAGGTGTCAAAGAATTTGTCTATTTCTTCAATGTTTTCCTGTTTGTTGGCCTATATTCATAACAGTCTGTAATGAGTCTTTGCATTTTTATGGTATCTGTTCTAATATCTCCTTTTTATTGCTGATTTTGTTTATTTTGGTCTTTTTTTCTTGGTTAGACTAGCCAGCAGTAAGTTAATTTTATTTATCTTAAAAAAATAACTTTACATTTTGCTGATTTTTGGTAGTTTTAGTCTCAATTTTATTATTTCGGCACAAATTTTAATTTTTTCTTTTCTTCTACTAAATATGTATTTTTCTGTTTTTGTTTTTCTAGTTCTTTGAGGTGCATTGTTAGATTGTATATTTGTAGTCTTTCTACTTTTTTGATATAGGCATTTATTGCTTTAAACTTTCCTCTTAGTACTGCTTTTTGTGTCCCATAGATTTTGGTATGTTGTAATTTTATTTTTATTTTTTCAAGTAATTTTTAAATTTCCGTTTTAATTTCTTCATTGACCCATTGGTTGTTCTAGAGCATGTTGTTCAATTTGCATGTGTTCATGTAGTATATGAGGTTCTTATTGTTATTGATTTCTAGTTATATCCCATTGTACTCAGAAGAGACACTTGATATGAGTTCCACTTTCTTGAATTTGTTGATACTTTGTTTGTGGCCCAAGATATGGTCTATACTGGAGAATGTTTCATGTGCTGATAAAAAGAATGTGTATTTTGCAGCAATGATGTGAAATATTCTCTAAATGTCAGTTTGGCTTATTAACTGATGTCTACATATGTCTATAGGTGAAGTGTTGTTCCTGTAGGCAGCATATAATTGGTTCTTGTTTCTTTATCCATTTAGCCACTGTATTTTTAATAGGAAAATTGAGTCCATTTTTTTCAGTGTTATTACTGATAAGTAAGGACTTTTACTACTACAATTTTTTGGCTTATTTTCTGTTTGATTTGTAACTCATCTTTCTGTCTTTTTTCTTGCTGTTTTCTTTTGTGGTTAAGCGATTGTATCTGGTACTATGATTTAATTCATTGCTTTTTGAAGTAAACCTGTTATAGGTATTTCATTTTGGTTTCCAGGTAGCTTACCAAAAATTTATGGCTGTAGCATGTTATTCTAAAGAGATAGTAACTTATATCAGAAAGAAAATTATAGAAACAGACATGAAAAGTATTTACTTTAATTCCATTCTTTCCTCCATTTTATTTTTTTAGTTGTTTCAATTTATATATTTTTATATTGCCTATATCTTAACAGTTTACTGTGGCTATTATTGTTTTTGATAGATTTTTCTTTTGGCTTTATACTAGAGTTATGAGCAGATTGCACACCAAAATTATAGTAATTGAGTATTTTGGGTTTGTCCAGGTACTTAATTTTACCAGTGAGTTTTATATTTTCAGTGTTTTCTTTTTGCACATTAGTGGTTTCTTTGTATTTTAGATTGAAGAAATTTCTTTAACATTTTTTTTCTAAGATGGGTCTCTTGATGGTGAATTCTCTCAGCTTTTGTTTCACTGAGAAATACTTTATCTCTCCTATATATTTGAAGGACAGCATTCCTGGATGCAGTAGTTTTGATGGCAGGGTTTTCTATTATCACTTTGAAAATTTCATTTCACTCCCTCCGGGTCTGTATGGTTTCCATTGAGAAGTCTGTTGCCTGATGAATTGGAGCTCTATTGTGTTGTTTTTTTTTTTTTAATTTTCTCTGGCTGCTTTTAGGAGCCTCTCTTTGACCTTGACTTTGGGTATTTGATATATGCATTGGGGTAGTGTTATTTGAGTGAAACCTGTTTAGTGTTCTCTGACCTTCATGTACCTGGATATTTATCTTTTTCTCGCATTTTAAAGGTTTTCTGTTAATTTTTTTGAATCGGCTTTTTACCTTTTTCTCTTGCTCAACTCTCTTTGAACACCATTAATTCTTAGATTTTGTCTTTGAGGTAATTTTCTATGTCTTGCAGGTAAGTCTTCATTCTTTTTTATTATTTTTTCCTTTTTCTCCTCTGAATATGTATTTTCAAGTAGCCTGTTTTAAAGCTCAATGATTCTTTCCTCTGCTTAATACATACTTCTGTTGACAGCCTGTAATGAATTTTCAGTTTAATCAATGTATTTTTTAGTTTCATTATTTTTGTTTGATTTTCTTAAATGATTTTAATTTATTTGTAAAATTTCTCTCACAAATTTATAAATTGCTTCTCTGTTATCTTTGAGATAATTGAGTTTACTTAAAATTGCTCTTTTGAATTCTTGACCAGAGATCTCACATATTACTGCATTGTTAGGGTCAGTCAGTTGTTGCTTTCTTTGTTGATTTGAGGTCATGGCTCCCCGTTTGCTGTTGTTTCTTGTGGATATATTTCTATATCTTTGCATTGAGGAATTATTGGTTCCAGTCTTCCCTGTCTAGCTTTTTTTTTTATTAGATATTTTGCTTAGGGTTTTTTTACTGCTAGGTTGCTGCCTCCTTTGAAGCTCCAGGTGGCACCTTAAACCAAAGTTGATCTTGGCCCTAGTAAACAATTGGAGTGCTGCCCATCCCACAGTGGGAGAGTTCTTAAAGAGAATGTCCTGACAGTGTGGGAAGACTGGCTAGAGGTTCATGCCCAGGGACCTGTGGCACATACCTCTTGCAATGTGGTGCTGCTAAATAGCCACTCTGATTTGGCATAATTTTTGGTTAGCATTCAGAGAGGAACTTCCAAGGCTGGGGATAGTTGTTCTGCCTACTCCTCTTTTCTTTGCCTGTACTAAGGGATGTTTCTTTTTTCAGGCTGTTGGAATGCTTTCCATGGATTAAGGCAGGAACAGGTCTTCTGCCAGGGAACCCAAGATGGCAGGGGAAACTGGTTTTCTACCTCAACCTCACTTTTTTAGTGTAGGAATTTGAATTGGGGGAAATTTTTTGCATGGTTGATGACATGCAGAATGGTAGAGAGGCATTTCAGATGTGAAAGTTCAATTTTCTTACTGTCTGCTCAGAGTTTTCTTTACACCTTTGTGTCCCTGGGAACTATCTCATTCTAATATTTGTGTTCTGGGATATTCTTGGTAATATGATTTGGATTTGTGTCTCCACCCATATTTCATGTTGAATTGTAATTCTCAACGTTGGAGTTGGGTTCTGGTGTGAGGTGATTAAATCATGGGGGTAGTTTTTTATGAATGGTTTAACACCATCCCCTTGGGTTCTGTTCTCATAATAGTAAGTGAATTCTCATGTGATCTGGTTGTTTAAAAGTGTTTAGCACCTCCCTACCCCCCTCTCTTTCTTCTGCTCTGACCATGTGAAATGCCTCGTTCCTTCTTTTCCTTCAGCCATAGTTGAAAGCTCCCTGAGGCCTCCCCAGAAGCAGATGCTGTCATAGATTCTGTAATGCCTTCATAACCATGAGCCAATTAAACTTCTTTTCTTTATAAACTACCCAGTCTACAGTACTTTTTATAGCACTATGAGAATGAATTCATACAGAAAATTGGTAGAGAGGAGTGGGGCATATAAAGATACCTGAAAATGTGGAAGCAGCTTTAGAACTGGTTAATGAGCAGAGGTTGAAAAATTGTGGAGATAATAAAAAAATGTGCCCAGAAGATAATAGGAAGATGAGGGAAAGTTTGAAACTTCCTAGAGACTGCTGGAATGCTTATGACCAAAATACTGGTAGTTAATGCTGGCTTTATTGATATGGACAATGAAGGCCAGGCTGAGGAGGTCTCAGATGGAAATGAAGTACTTATTGGGAACTGAAGCAAATGTCATTTTGTTACGCATTAGCAAAGAGGTTGGCTGCATTGTGCCCCTTCTCTAGGGATCTGTGAAACTATGAACTTGAGAGTGATAATTTGGGGTTTCTGGCAGAACAAATTTCTAAGCAGCAAAGCATGTTCAAGATCTGACCTGACTGCTTCTGTCAATTTATGGTCATTTGCATGAGCAAAGAAATGACCTAAACCTGGAACTTATATTTAAAAGGGAAACTGTGCATTAGGCTTTGTAAAATTAGCAGCCTGGCCATGTGGTAGAATAGAAAAGCCCGTTTTTAGGGGAGGAATTCAGACATCCTGCAGAAATTTGCATAAGTAAAAAGGAGCCAAGTATGAGTAGCCAAGACAATAAGAACGTCTAGAAGGCATTTTAGAGACCTTTGTGGCAGCCCCTTCCTTCACAGGCCCAGAGTCTTAGGAGCACAGAATGGTTTCATGGACCAATACCAGGGCCCCACTGCCCTGTGGAACCTCAGGACACTGCTCCCTGTATCCCTATCCCTCCATCTCCAGCTGTGGCTAAAATAAGTTCAAGTGCAACTCAGGCCACAGCTTCAGAGTGTAAGCTATAAGCTTTGGCAGCTTCCATGTGGTGTTAAGTCTGTGGGTGCACAGAGTGAAAGAGTTGAAGCTTGGAAGCCTCTGCCTAGATTTTAGATGAAGTATGGAAAAGCTAAAATATCCAGGCAGAAGCCTGCTGTAGAGGTGGAGATATCATGAAAAATCTCTACTACGGCAGTGTGGTGGGGAAATGTGGGGTTGGTGCCCTTACACAGAGTCCCCACTGAGGCACTGTGTTATTGAATTGTGAGAAGAGGACCACTATCCAGAACCCAGAATGGTACATCAGCTGGCAGCTTGCACCCTGCATCTGGAAAAGCTACAGGCACTCAACATCAGCCCTTGAGAGCAGCTGTGGTGGATGAACCCTGCAAAGCCACAGGGGTGGAGGTGCCCAAGGCCTTGGGAGCCCACCCCTTGCCCAAGTGTGCCCTGGATGTGAGTCATGGAATCAAAGGAGATTATTTTGGAGTTATAAGATTTAATGACTGCTCTGCTGGGTTTCAGACTTGTATGGGGCGCATAGGCCCTTTCTTCTGTTAGATTTATCTCTTTAGGAATGGCAATATTTACCCAATGCTTGTATCCCCATTGTATCTTGGAAATAACTAACTTCTTTTTTGGTTTTAGAGGCTCATAGACAGAAGCGAGTAGCCTTGTCTCAGATAAGACTTTGGACTCTGTACTTTTGAGTTAATACTGGAATGAGTTAAGACTTTGGGAGACTGTTGGGAAGGCATGATTATATTTTTCCATGTGAGAAGGACATGAAATTTGGGAGGGGCTGAGAAGGATGATATGGTTTGGATCTCTGGTCCACTGAGATCTCATGTTAGATTGTAATTCCCAGTGTTGGAGGTGGGTCCTGGTAGGAGGTGGTTGACTCAGGGGTGGCTTCTCATGAATGATTTAACACAATCCCCACGGGTGCTGTTCTCGTGATAGTTAGATCTTGTGAGATCTGTTTGTTTAAAAGTGTGTAGCACCTCCCCCTGTCTCTCCTGATCCAGTCATGTGAAGTGCCTCACTCTCCCTTTATCTTCCACTATTATTGAAAGCTTGCTGAAGACTCCGTAATGCCAGATTGCTTCTAGCTCACCATTTTGAACCAGAAGTCCCAATACTGTCTTTCTTTTATTATTATTTCCTTATTGTATAATTTCATGTATATGAACTGCCCAGAAGAGGCAAATTGATCGGAGCAGAATGTAGATTAGTAATTTCTTAGGCCAGAAGTTGGATGGTTAAGCGACTGACTGCTCATAGATGTAGATTTTTGGGGGGAAGGAGTGGAATGCTCTGAAATTAGATTGTGGTGATGATCTTACAACCTTATGAATATACTAAAAATCATTGGCCTGCACATTTCAAATGGGTCAATTTTAATATAAATTATATTTCAATAAATTTGTTTCTAAAAAATTTTTGTCAGATAATTTTTACATTTGATTTATATTGCTGTTAGCAACAGTTGATTATCTTTTCTCATGAATGTTGTGTAGTAGTTTTCCATGGTTGCCATAACAAAGGACCACACAATGGGTGGTTTAAACAACAGAAATTTATTGCCTCATAGTTCTGATGGTTAGAAGTCCAATATGTTGGCAGGACTAGTTTCTTCTGAAGGCTGTGAGAGAGAATCTTTCATAACTGTCACCTAGCTTCTAGTGGTATAGCATAGGTTCTGGCTACTTTTGTGGGCTGTATTTACAATGACAAATTAGTTTTCTAAACCTTTTCAATATTGTTATGATCTGCTTCATTCTGTTTCTGCTTGATGTCCTGGTTTATTCATGCTGGTGCCACCTATGGGAATGCAAGATTCTTCCCAGGGGTATTGGTGTTAGTTGAGGGTAGAGGATGCCATTCCTAGCACATAGAAATCATTTCTACTGGCCTGTTTTCCAACCACCCAATTCCAGTAGGCTTCTCACTGTATCTCCACTAGTGGCACCAGGTATGGAAAGCACCTATCTGTAACATACTTTTTGATGAGTGGAGGACCAAAAGTTCCAGGGTCTTGTTGGTGGAGGTTCAAGAGTCCCTGTGCCTTATTTACCTCCTACTGCTGGGTAGAGGGCCAAGAATTGGTTGGCATTGTTGCCTTCTCCCATTTGGTGCAGGTCCAGAGAATACCTTTCTTGTATCTCTCTCTGCCAATTTGTGGAAGCCAGGAGCTTCTGGGCCTAAGTGGCTATCTGCCACTGAGTGGAAATTTGTGAGACACTGGGCACCACTGGCTTTAGAGAAGCCTGCCTGCTATTTGACACATGGGTTATGTTCACAGTCCTTATTGCTCTGTTGCCAATTCTGTAGAAAGATTGCTCACAGCTGCCAGTGGCCATAGTTAGAGAAAGTGCTAGGTTTGATTATTTTGAATATCACAGTTGGATTGTCTCACTGCTGCTGACTGAAGGATGGGTTGTACCCCTTTCCACCTGTTCTGCAGGTACTGCTTCTGTTGGCAGATTGGGGTGGATTTGTTACCTCCTCTGAGCTGTCAGTGTGGGAAGATCCAGCTGTCTAAACTGGTTTATATTTGATTCTAATATACACAAAGAATCCATTTATAAGAAGACTTGTGTTTCTGTGCAAAATGGAATATCAGGGAGCAGCTTTGTCTTTCTACCTGAAACAATTTTTTAAAAGACAAAATATATGAAGCAGCAGTTCAAAAAATCAGGCAGTGAAGGACAGTGATATCTGAGAATCATGGTGCAAACAAGATGAGTCTTGTAATTGCATCAGATTACTTACGTGATAGTCTCCAGAACTCAGTGCAGGAAAGGGAGCCATAGGCTCCCAGAGTTGAGGAAATAAAGCCGAGAGTTGAAGAAAACCACAGCAACTAGAGTCTAAACTTAAAGGAGAAAAGAGAGCTCGTTAGAGAGAGGGAGAGTATTAACAAAGACTGCCACTCAAACTTGCAGCAGGTTACTGATTAATGCTTGAATGTGAGAAAAGCACCCAAACAGGAGAAAGAACTACATGGAAGAAGCTGAGGGAGGAAGACCCAGAACTCACTCGTAAGTAGTGCCTCTTCCAATCATTTAGACTAGAAAATCACATACATAGGATACTGATAAGGTACTGAGAAAGGTCTGGTTTCAATACTGGGGAATAATTATCTGTAGACTAAATACTGCTCTACTCCCTGATTACAAAAATGGAACCAAAAAGGCTCAAAAACTATTTCTGTTTAACTTAATCACATCATAGAGAAAATCTCAAGAATATGGGAATAAAAAAAAGTCTAACATCTAAGACCACTACCAGGATGGTAGAATAGAAAACCCTGAATTCTCCTTCACCCCATAGACACCATTTCAACAAAGACACATGGATCAGTTCTTTGTGAGAAATCTAGAAACTAGCTAAGAGGCTCCTGCATCCCAGGAAAGTGCAAAATCAGCAATATCAAAACTAGTTTAAAAAAAAGGCAGTGACACCATTTTGCCAAAATCCTTATCCTGGCATAGCACTGGATGATCAGAAGGGAATCCGGAAATCCCATCTTCTCCCTAAGGAGCAAAGGAGGTAGTTTGCACATCTAACATCCCAACTTCTCTGATTGCTACTTTAGGAACTGGCTTATCTTCCATGTATAGAGAGCTGTTAAAGTTTGCCAAACTATAGTGACCTGCGGGCTACTGAGAACAAAATAGCAGTTTGAATTAGCACCTGGGCACCCACCAAAGCTTGTCTCTCTGGCTCAAGTGTAGAGCAAGTGAATAATAAGCTTCAGCTTTTAGTTTCTCCCTCAGAGTTCCAACTTCAGGAACTACCCAAGGGATTAGCTTCTTTTCCACTTGTTTCAGAGTGCTGATGAGATCTGTAATACTCTGGATGCCTGGAGACCACTAACAAGAATAGTGGCTTGGACTAGCATGAAAGATCGAAAGGCTCATATTGTATATGTTAAAAATGTTAAGTAGCGCTAAAGAAAATTATAGAAACAACCCAATTCAAACTTCTAAAGATGAAAACTACAATGAACAAAATGAAAAATACATTGTATGGAATTAATAGCAGAGTATATATTTCAGAAGAAAAGATAAGTGAAGTTGATGATAAACCACTGTAAACTATCCAAAATTAAACAGAAAGTATAGTAAAAAAAATAATAACAAAGCACCAATAAGCTGAAGGACATCTCTAGTAGGGCTAACACACATGCAACTGGAATTCAAGAAGAAATAGAGAAGGAAATGGAAAAAAATTTGAAGAATAATTGCCAAAATTTTCCAAATTAGATGAAAATAGACACAAGAATCTCAATAAACCCTAAGTACAAGGAACATAAAGAACAATATATTAAGGCATGCCTTAATCATATTTTTCAAAACAAGTGGAAAAAAAATCTTAATAGCATCCAGACAAAAATACCTGTTACATTTAGAAGAACAAATTCGAGGATGACAGTAGATTTGTCATTGGAAACAATGCAAACAAGAAGATCATGCATCAATATTTTTAAAAGATTTTGATGGTTAATTTTATGTGTTAACTTGGCTGGGCCATGATGCCAAGACAATTGGTTAAACATTATTCTAGGTGTTTCAGTGAGGGTAATATTAAGATTTAAATTAGTAAACTTTGAACGAAGAAGTTTGCCTTCCATACCGTGCTGTACCTCCTCCAATCAACTGAGTGCCTTTACAGAACAATGACTGACCTCCCCCAGCCAGAATAAATTGTGCCAACAGATTGCCTTTGGACTTAAACGGTAACAATGACCCTTCCCTTGGTTTCCAGCCTGACTAACCCTTGACGAAATTTGCAACATTAGCTCTTCTATGGGATTCCAGCCTGCTATCCTACTCTACAGATTTTGTACTTGCCAGCATCCCCAATCATGTGAGCAAACATCTTTCCTTTTTATTTCAACTTTTTTAAATTATACTTTAAGTTCTGGGATACATGTGCAGAACGTGCAGGTTTGTTACATAGGTATACAGGTGCCACGGTGGTTTGCTGCACCCATCAACCCATCATCTACATTAGGTATTTCTCCTAATGTTATCCACTCCCTAGCCCCCCACCCCGCAACAGACCCCAGTGTGTGATCTTCCCCTCCTTGTGTCCATATGTTCTCATTGTTCAACTCCCACTTATTAGTGAGAACATGCGGTATTTGGTTTTCTGTTCCTGTCTTAGTTTGCTGAGAATGATGGTTTCCAGCTTCATCCTCGTCCCTGAAAAGGACCTAAACTCATCCATTTTTATGGCTGTATAGTATTCCATGGTGTATATGGGCCACACTTTCTTTATCCATTTGATCATTGATGGGCATTTGGGTTGGTTCCAAATATTTGCTGTTGTCAATAGTGCTGCAATAAACATATGTGTGCATGTGTCTTTACAGTAGAATGATTTATAATCCTTTGGGTATATACCCAGTAATGGGATTGCTGGGTCAAATTGTATTTCTGGTTCTAGATCCTTGAGGAACCACCACACTGTCTTCTACAATGGTTGAACAAATTTATAATCCCACCAACAGTGTAAAAGCGTTCCTACTTCTCCATATCCACTCCAGCATCTGTTGTTTCATGACTTTTAATGATCACCATTCTAACTGGCATGGGACGGTATCTCATTGTGGTTTTGATTTGCATTTCTCTAATGACCAGTGATGATGAGCTTTTTGTCATATATTTGTTGGCCATATAAATGTCTTCTTTTAAGAAACGTCTGTTCATATTCTTTGCCCACTTTTTGATTGGGTTGTTTTTCTCTTGTAAATTTGTTTAAGTTCTTTGTAGGTTCTGGATATTAGCCCTTTGACAGATGGATAGATTGCAAAATATTTTCCCCATTCTGTAGATTGCCTGTTCACTCTGATGATAGTTTCTTTTGCTGTGCAGAAGCTCTTTAGTGTAATTAGATCCCATTTGTCAATTTTGGCTTCCATTGCCATTGCTTTTGGTGTCTTACTTATGAAGTCTTTGCCCATGCCTCTGTCCTGAATAGTATTGCCTAGGTTTTCTTCTATGGGTTTAGGTATTACATTTAAGTCTTTAATCAATCTTGAGTTAATTTTTGTATAAGGTGTAAGGAAGGGGTCCAGTTTCAGTTTTCTGCATATGGCTAGCCAGTTCTCCCAGCACCATATATTAAATAGGAGATCCTTTTGCCATTGCTTTTTATTTTTTGTCAGGTTTGTCAAAGATCAGATGGTTGTAAATGTCCGACATTATTTCAGAGGCCTCTGTTTTATTCCCTTGGTCTATATATCTGTTTTGGTAGCAGTACCATCCTGTTTTTGTTACTGTAGCCCTGTAATATAGTTTGAAATCAGGTAGCACGATGCCTCAAGTTTTGTACTTTTTGCTTAGGATTGTCTTGGCTATACGAGGTCTTTTTTGGTTCCATATGAAATTTAAAGTAGTTTTTCCCAATTCTGTGAAGAAAGTCAATGGTAGCTCAATGGGAATAGCATTGGATCTATAAATTGCTTTAGGCAGTATGGCCATTTTCACAATATTGATTCTTCCTATCTATGAGCATAAAATGTTTTTCTATTTGTTTGTGTTTTCTCTTATTTCCTTGTGCAGTTGTTTGTAGTTCTCCTTGAAGAGGTCCTTCACATCCTTTATAAGTTGTATTCCTAGGTATTTAATTGTATTTGTAGCAATTGTGAATGAAAGTTCACTCATGATTTGACTCTCTGTTTTTCTGTTATTGGTGTATAGGAATGCCTGTGAGTTTTGCACATTGATTTTGTATCCTGAGACGTTGCTGAAGTTGCTTAGCAGCTTAAGGAGTTTGGGGACTGAGACGATGGGGTTTTCTAAACATGCAGTCATATCATTTGCAAACAGAGACAATTTGACTTCCTCTCTTCCTATTTGAATATTCTTTATTTCTTTTTCTCGTCTGATTGCCCTGGCCAGAACTTCCAACACTATGTTGAATAGGAGTGGTGAGAGAGGGCATCCTTGTCTTGCGTCACTTTTTAAAAGGAATGCTTCTAGCTTTTGCCCATTCAGTATTATATTTGCTGTGGGTTCATCATAAATAGCTCTTATTATTTTGAGATATGTTCTATAAATACCTAGTTTATCGAGAGTCTTTAGAAGGGCTGTTGAATTGTACTGAAGGCCTTCTCTGTGTGTATTGAGATAATCATATGGTTTTTGTTAGTGGTTCTGTTTATGTGATGGATTACATGTATTGATTTGCATATGTTGCACCAGCCTTGCATCCCAGGGATGATGCCAACTTGATAGTGGTGGACAAGCTTTTTGATGTGCTGCTGGATTCAGTTTGCCAGTATTTTATTGAAGATTTTTGCATCAATGTTCATCAAGGATATTGGCCTGACATTTTCTTTTTTTGTTGTGTCTCTGCCAAGTTTTGTTATCAGGATGATGCTGGCCTCATAAAATGAGTTAGGGAGCAGTCCCTCTTTTTTTGTTGTTTAAAATAGTTTCAGAACAATGGTACCAGCTCCTCTTTGTACCTTTGGTAGAATTCGGCTGTGAATTTGTCTGGTCTTGGGCTTTTTTTGTTTGATAGGCTATTAATTACTTCCTCAATTTCAGAACGTGTTATTGGTCTATTCAGGGATTTGACATCTTCCTGGTTTAGTCTTGGGAGGGTGTATGTGTCGAGGAATTTATTCATTTCTTCTAGATTTTCTAGTTTATTTGCATAGAGGTGTTTATAATATTCTCTGATGGTAGTTTGCATTTCTGTGGGATCAGTGGTAATATCCTTTTTATCATTGTTTATTGTTTCTATTTGATTCTCCCTCTTTTCTTCTTTATTAGTCTGGCTAACTGCCTATCTATTTTGTTAACATTTTCAAAAAATGAGCTCCTGGATTCATTGATTTTTTTAAGACTTTTTCTTGTCTCTATCTCCTTCAATTCTGCTCTGATCTTAGTTATTTCTTGTCTTCTGCAAGCTTTTGAATTTGTTTGCTCTTGCTTCTCTAGTTCTTTTAATTGTGATGTAGGGTGTCGATTTTAGATCTTTCCCACTTTTTTCTGTGGGTATTTAGTGCTATAAATTACCCTCTAGACACTGCTTTAGTTGTGTCCCAAAAATTCTGATACGTTGTGTCTTTGTTCTCATTGGTTTCAAAGAACTTATTTATTTCTGCCTTCATTTTGTTATTTACCCAGTTGTCATGCAAGAGCAGGTTGTTCAGTTTCCATGTAGTTGTGTGGTTTTGGGTGACCTTGTTAATCCTGAGTTCTAGTTTAATTGCAGTGTGGTCCGAGAGACTATTTGTTATTATTTCCATTCTTTTCCATTGACTGAGGAGTGTTTTACTTCCAATTATGTGGTCAATTTTAGAATAAGTGTGATGTGGTGCTGAGAAGAATGTATATTCTGTTGATTTGGGGTGGAGAATTTTGTAGATGTCTATTATGTTTGCTTGGTCAAAAGCTGTTTTCAAGTCCTGAATATCCTTGATAATTTTGTCTTGTTCATCTGTCTAATATTGACAGCGTGGTGTTAAAATCTCCCACTATTATTGGGTGGCAGTCTGAGTCTCTTTGTAAGTCTCTAAGAACATGCTTTATGAATCTGGATGCTTCTGTATTGGGTGCATGTATATTTAGGATAGTTAGCTCTTCTTGTTGTGTTGATCCCTTTACCATTATGTAATGCCCTTCTTTGTCTTTTTTGATCTTTGTTATTTAAAGTCTTTTTTATCAGAGACTAGGATTGCAACCCCTGCTTTTTTTTGCTTTCTAACTGCTTGGTAAGTATTCCTCCATTTCTTTATTTTGAGTCTGTGTGTGTCTTTGCACATGGGATTGGTCTCCTGAATACAGCACATGGATGGGTCTTGACTCTATCCAATTTGCCAGTCTGTGTCTTTTAGTTGGGGCATTTAGTCCATTTATATTTAAGGTTAATATTGTCATGTGTGTATTTGATCCTTTCGTCATGATGCTAGCTGGTTATTTTGCTCGTTAGTTGATGCAGTTTCTTCATAGTGTTGATGATCTTTACAATTTGGTATGTTTTTGCAGTGGCTGGTACCAGTTTTTCCTTTTCATATTTAGTGCTTTCTTTAGGAGCTCCTGCAGGCAGGCCTGGAGGTGACAAAATCTCTCAGCATTTGCTTCTCTGTAAGGGATTTTCTTTCTCCTTCAATTATGAAGCCAGTTTGGCTGAATAGGAATTTCTGGGTTGAAAATTCTTTTCTTAGAGAATGTTGAATTTTGACCCCCACTCTCTTCTAGCTTGTAGGGCTTCTGCAGAGAGATCTGCTGTTCACCTGATGGGCTTCCCTTTATGGGTAATCCGACCCTTCTCTCTGGCTGCCCTTTTTTCCTTCATTTCAACCTTGGTGAGTCTGATGATTATGTGTCTTGGGGTTACTCTTCTCGAGGAATATATTTGTGGTGTTCTCTGTATTTCCTGAATTTGAATGTTGACATATCTGGCTAGGTTTGGGACGTTCTCCTGGATAATGTCCTGAAGAGTGTTTTCCAACTTGGTTTTATTCTCCCCGTCACTTTCAGGTACACCAGTCAAATGTAGGTTTGGTCTTTTCACATAGTCCCATATTTCTTGGAGGCTTTGTTTGTACATTTTCATTCTTTTTTTCTCTAATCGTGTCTTCACGCTTTATTTCATTAAGTTGATCTTCAATATCTGATGTCCTTTTTTCCACCTGATTGATTTGGCTATTGATACTTGTGTATACTTGACGAAGTTCTCATGCTGTGTTTTTCAGCTCCATCAGGTCATTTATGTTCTCTACACTGGTTGTTTTAGTTAGCAATTTTTCTAACCTTCTTTCAAGGTTCTTAGCTTTCTTGCAGTAGGTTAGAAGATGCTCCTTGAGCTCAGAGGAGTTTGTTATTACCCACCTTCTGAAGCCTACTTCTGCCAATTCATCAAACTCATTCTCTGTCCAGTTTTGTTCCCTTGCTGGCAAGGAGTTGTGATTCTTTGGAGCAGAAGAGCCTTTCTGTTTTTTGGAATTTTCAGTCTTTTTACACTGTTTTTTTTTTTTCTCATCTGTGTGGATTTATCTACCTATGGTTTTTGATATTGGTGACCTTCAGATGGGGTTTTTCTGTGGATGTCCTTTTTGTTGATGTTGATGTTTTTCCTTCCTGTTTGTTAGTTTTTCTCCTAACAGTCAGATCCCTCTGCTGCAGGTCTGCTGGAATTTGCTGGAGGTCCACTCCAGACTCTGTTTGCCTGGGTATCACCACCAGAGGCTGCAGATTGACAAAGATCACTACCTATTCTTTTCTCTGGAAGCTTCATCCCAGAGGGTACCTGCCAGATGCCAGCTGGAGCTGTCCTGTATGAGGTGTCTGTCAACCCCTGCTGGGAGGTGTCTCCCAGTCAGGAGGCACGGGGGTCAGGGACCCATTTGAGGAGGCAGTCTGTCCCTTAGCAGAGCTTGAGTGCTCTGCTGAGAGATCTGTTGCTCTCATCAGAGCTGGAAGGCAGGAATGTTTAAGAATGCTGAAGCTGTGCCCACAGCTGCCCCTTCCCCCAGGTGCTCTATCCCAGGGAGTTGGGAGTTTTAGCAATAAGTCCCTGACTCAAGCTGCTGCCTTTCTTTCAGACATGCCCTACATGGAGAGGAGGGATCTTGAGAGGCAGTGTGGCTTCAGCAGCTTTGCCAAACTGTGGTGGGCTCTGCCCAGTTTGAACTTCCCAGAAGCTTTGTTTACACTGTGAGGGGAAAACCACCTACTCAAGCCTCAGTAATGGCAGATGCCCCTCCCCTCAACCAAACTTGAGTGTCCCAAGTTGACTTCAGACTGCTCTGCTGGCAACGAGAATTTCACGCCTGTGGATATTAGCTTGCTGGTCTCTGTGGGGGTGGGATCCACTGACCTAGACCAAGTGGCTCTCTGGCTTTAGCCATCTTTCCAGAAGAGTGAATGGTTCTGTCTCGATGGCATTCCAGGTGCCACCGGGGTATGAAGAAAAACTCCTGCCACTAGCTCAGTGTCTGGCAAGTTGGCCACCGAGTTTTGTGCTTGAAACCCAGGGACCTGATGGTGTAGGCACCCAAGGTAATCTCCTGGACTTTGGGTTGTGAAGTATGCGGGAAACGTGTAATATTTGTGCTGTAATGTACAGTTCCTCACAGCACAGTCCCGCACACCTTCCCTTGACTAGGGGAAGGAGTTTCCTGACCACTTGTGCTTCCTGGGTGAGGCAACACCCCACCCTGCTCTCTTCCTTTCCCTCTTTACCTCCCTTTTTTCTTCTATCCCTCCATTGCTCCTTTTCTTTTTCTCTCTACCCCCCTGCACTCTCTCTCCCTCTCTCTTTCTCTCTCTCTCTGTCAGTCTCTTGGTTCTGTTTTTCTGGAGAACCCTGACTGATACAAATACTGAAAGAGAGAAACTCAGTCTAGATTGTATACTTACCAAAAACATTTCCTTCAAAAAATGAAGGTCAAATTTTTTTTTAGATCTTAAAAGGTAAAAGAATTCATCATCAGCAGATGTACATTACAAAAATGTTAAATGAACTTTTTTAAGCAGAAGGAAACTGATACCAGGGAAAAATATATCTACACCAAGGAATGATGGATCTCATAAATGAGCTGATTAGGTAAACATATAAGGTACTTGTAATTAAATCAGTTTAAATATTTATTAACTGTAGTTTCTGATCTCGCCAGAAGATATAGAGATGAAGGATGAGCATTACTTTTATCTGTGTAAGAAAAATGCTAGACGATATAGAAATTAGCAACTTTTCTTGAACCTATTGGAGAAGTTATGTCAAAATGCAGACATCTAACCTAAAACCTGGAGAGAGGTGTCTGCAGGGAACATAACTGGATAATTTTCTACTAAAAATAGATATCACGGAATATCATATAAGATATAGGAAGGTTAAATATTTTGTTAGAAATATTTAGCCAACTGTTAAATGCTGATTGTGGGGTAGCATGAGAAAATAAATCCTGTTTTCAGGCATAAGTGGTTTTCCATCACTTTTTAGGCCACTTCTCCAGGAATCCCATTCAGAAGACTGAGGAAGATACTAAGAAAACTCTTTCATTTCTTGCTGGAGGAAAAGAACAATAGCCACTGCAAAAATCCACCCAGACTAATATATCTTTACTATCTGTACTAAAGAAAATACCTTATCTGCACAGGAGTGCACTGGGAGAATTTCATTGCACCTGTGTAAGAAGAATGGAAATAATTGGGCCAGTTATGGTGGCTCATGCCTGTAATCCCAGCACTTTGGGAGGCCAAGGCAGATGGATCACCTGAGGTCGGGAGTTCGACACCAGCCTGACCAACATGGAGAAACCCCATCTCTACTAAAAGTACAAAATTAGCTGGATGTGGTGGCGCATGCCTGTAATCCCAGCTACTCAGGAGGCTGAGGCAGGAGAATTGCTTGAACCTGGGAGGTGGAGGTTGCAGTGAGCTGAGATTGCACCATTGCACTCTAGCCTGGGCAACAAGAGTGAAACTCTGTCTCATAAAAGATAAATAAATAAAATAAAAATATAAATAAGAATGGAGATCATCACCAAAACTGCACCCATACTCGTCTTCCTGGAAGCTTCTCCATTTGGAGGAAGGATAGTAATACTTGTGAAGAATATATCTTAAAACCGAAGTTCAAAATACTTGCTTAAGACTGAGGTTTTAAAAGAACATCAGAGAATGATCACCTTTCTTCCTCTACCTAATCAGGCTGACAAACTTTGAATAAATATTATAGTGGAATACAGCTGGAGAAATGGCAAGAGACTAGCTCTCTATGGGAAGCAAAACGAAAGAAAAATCCAAAGCCAAGTAGAGAAACAAAAACAAAGTATCACTAGAGGATTTTGAATTATCTCATGCGCATGACAACAACAAAATCAAACTCTGATAACCATAGCAACAAATTCCAACTCTGGTAACCATAGCAACCATAGCAACTAGGCAAATTTCAATCCTAGCCCAACTCCTGATTAGATCAACACAAACCCCCACACAAAAGGCCCAGCAGAAGGAAAATCATGCTAATCTTGAAGTGTATTTTTAAAATGAAATTATATGTACTATCTTATAAATGGTCATCTTTCAACAACAAAATTATGTGGCATGCCAAAAAACATGAAATAAACACAATCTGAAGAGACAAAGAATCTTTCTAAAGCAGACTCAGATATCATATGGCTGTTGGAACTATCATTAAAACATTTTAAACAACTGCAATTAACATGTGTAATCACTGGTTCTCAAAAGCAGGTAATTTTGCCCACAGAAAATATTTGGCAATATCTGGACACATTTATCATTGCCTTAATGGGAGATGTTTTACTAGCATCTAGTGGGTAGGGGCCAAGGATGAGGCTAAATGTCCTGCAAGGTGCAGGACAGCATTTTATTTATTCATTCTTACAGTTTTCATTTTTTGCTGAAAGTACAGATATAATCTTGCTTGTCATCTACTTTTACTGTTACAGCATTTAACACAGTAGTTCCCAGCTTTGGCATAATTGATATTTTCAGGCAGATAATTCTCTTGTAAAAATAAAATGGATATGTTAATAAGACTGTAGTAATTATTTCATGATGTATATGTATATCAAAACAACACCTTAAATTTATACAATAAAAAAGAAAGAATAATATGGCAATGCCAGAAATAAAAATCACAATAAGAAAGTCTTGGGGGAGGTTTGTGATGTACATCCAGTGAGTAGCTAGTGGTCCCAGGTGCTGCTGGTTCGTGTGCTCTGAGGGAGAGTCTGAGCCACACGCTACTGCCAGAGGAGCCCCTCAGGCCAGTGTAAGCATTAATAATGTCTTTCATCTTTGAGTGAATCTACAATGGCTTCAGCTTTGTGATCTAGTTTCTAGGACTCTAGAAGAAATATAGAAAACTTGTATTCATGGGTTTGGACAATGCAGGCAAAACCACTCTTCTTCACATGCTCAAAGGTGACAGATTGGGCCAACACATTCCAGCACTACATCTGACATCCCAAGAGCTAACAATTGCTGGAATGACTTTTACAACTTTTAATCTTGGTGGGCACGAGCAAGCACATCGGTTTGGAAAAATTATCTCCCAGCAATTAATGGGATTTTCTTTCTGGTGGATTGTGTGGATCATTCTTGCCTCGTGGAATTCAAATTTGAGCTTAAAGCTTTAATGACTGATGAAACAGTATACAATGTGCCAATTCGTATTTTGGGAAACAAAATTGACAGAACAGATGAACTAAAGGAAGAAAAACTCTGTGAGATATCTGGGCTTTATGGACAAACCACAGGAAAGGGGAATGTGACCCTGAAGAAGTTGAATGCTTGCCCCATAGAAGTGTTTGTGTGCAGTGTGCTCAAGAGGCAAGATTATGGTGAGGGTTTCCACTGATTCTCCCAGTATATTGACTGATGTCTGGGCACTGAAAATAAAAGAGTTTTGCTTCTCTGGACTGATCCTAATCACAGCTTCCTCCTGAACTTTTCCAAAAGAACGAGGAAAGCTCTCCAACCATGTCTGCTATTGAGAGGCCATGAGTGTCTGTCAACTCTCTCATTGCCTAGTGGTGACATGTGCTCTTTTCCACACTGTTGAAAGGTTATGTTGCCCCATGTGCTGGTACAAGTTTGTATCCTGGGACTTGGAAGCTGTCAGGATTTGCTGAGTAAAGCTGTGTGCCATCATGGGGCACCTGAAAAGAAAAACACATCTCACCACTGTGGTTGATTTCAAAAGAAACTGATTCTATTTTTTAAAGAAAGAGTTGTTAATATAATTTGTATCCCTCCTAACTTTTCAATTTCATAATTTACTTGGTCCAGAGTTTTCTATTATTTTTTAAACTAATGAATAATATTTAGATACTTCATAAAATTATGAACAGATACATATTGGAGGTCAGAGCTCATTTGGGTGAACTTACCGCTGCTGAGTTAGCAGGTTGGGGTGAGAAGCTCCCCTAAACTCACCTGTCTATATAACTGCCTTGTAGTAGGTGGCATCACCTTGTGCACAAAGAACTATAAAAGGGGGAGAACCCTGGCCTTGCAGTTGTGGCAGGCTTCGACTGTAGCAAACTAGAGTCATTCATTATCAAGAAATGTATACCAGATTATTCACTGTGGAG
This sequence comes from Pan paniscus, assembly GCF_029289425.2. Lineage (NCBI taxonomy): Eukaryota > Metazoa > Chordata > Mammalia > Primates > Hominidae > Pan > Pan paniscus. The sequence goes on from NC_073272.2 coordinate 75,533,253, forward strand.
TAGTTAATTATAGAGGGGGTTATTGGTATTATAATTTTTACTTATAAAGTTACAGATTTCAGCCAGTCTGCTTTTGTATAATACTTTCATGAGCTTTTATTCCTCTCTATAGCACTTTGCTTTTTCATTTTCAGTTATTGAAAGTGAATTTCACCTTATAAAAGAGTTAAGAACATCTCTCATGTTGTCACATACTGCAGGTGTGTCTCAATAACATTTGCACAGATTTTAGGAGTAATTTTTTTAATAGGAAGACACAGGACAAAGTTAACAGCTTAAGGGTTCTCAATTCTATGAGTTGAGACTTAAAAATCTGGTATTGTAGCACTTATTTGGATCTAGAAAAAATTTTAGTTAGTGGGCTTCAAAACTTCCATTTGCAGAATTTGGTCCCTAATGGGCTGTTCCTGGACTCTTTTTCTTACATCTGTTCTCTTTAGATATCTATTTTTGGTGTTTAAAGACAAGGTTAACATATGTAGCTTTTTTGGGTTTGTTTGTTTGTTTTTGTATGAAATTGCCTTTTTTCCTTCCAGAAATAAGCTGCGGAAAACACTAACCAAAAAACTTTCTGCAGAGCTGTTTTCTTGGAGGCAGCATCACTTATAGGCAGTAAAGACTCATTGTAAAAGCACCAGCATCCCTACTAGAGTAATGAGGATTAATTTTATAGCATTCAATTTTCTTAGTACCAAGTGTGAAATTGGATTTTTATAATCTTAACCTATATTCTAAACTTGCAGTAAAATATGAAATGATAGTATCTTCTAGGAAAAGATAGAATATAGGAGATGAAAAGCTGGAAAGATATATTTATTCTAATATGAGGGTAGAGAAAATATGGTCAACATGTTATTGGGGTGAGAGAATAATGTTCTTTAGTTGGAGTTCTCATTCTTAGTCTTCAGTAATGATTTGTTGGGAAATAATACTTTTTTTCACTACCAGGTGCCAAATGCAGAAACCCAGTGAAGTGCATCCCTGGGAACTACATACATTTTATTTATTAGCAAGCATAGCTGCATTAATAAAAAAAATCTTTGGTTTGCAAAGGGGTAAAGCCTTAGGTAAACAAATTTAGCTAACAGTAAATAAAGTAGGTAGTTAACTTGCATATTTTTATTTCCTTTGGTTAAAGATTACCTTACTTCTCTATTCAGAGACATGAGAAGTAGGATTGCTTCAGTGTTAGTTTCCTTATTTTTGCTTTTTTATTTGTCCCTAATCACTTTGTTGCAAGCTATAAAACTGTGTGATCTACATAGGGCAGCTCTTTGTGAAAGTGGTTTATTGCCTTTGAGAAAGAGGGGATTGAATATCAGTTAGAGCACATCTATAATAAGATAACTGAAAAAAAGCTGCTGTGAGAAGCTCAGCTCCAAACACAGAATCAGCCCCTTGTACAGGAACTCCCATGAATTGAGACTTTCCATTCTGTTTTATTAGAATGAATATATGTCCTATTTCAGGCAAAGTGAAACAGTTATTTATAAAAGAAAGTTAATCTGTATCCCAACCATCTTTTAAAAAGTTAAAACAAATAGAAAACCCACAATAACAGAAATTAGATTGTTTTGGTTGGGCTCATCAGTAGACATACTACAGCTGAGAAAAACATAAATAATCTTGAAGTTGAGTCAGTAGAAATTCCCCAAACAGGAATGCTGAGAGAAAAAAGTAAGAAAATAGTACGGAACATGCAAGCCCAGTGGGATAATAAATGGCCTAATGTACATGTCATCAGAATCCTACGAGGAGAAGAGAGACAAAAGCTCCTACTTCCCTGCCCCTCTCTAATCAGTATTCTTTCAAGAGTTCTTTGGTGAAGCCATCTATCTGAAACTAAAATGAACCAAACTCATATTTCACTGGTGGTTGGAGAAAACCATGGCCAAAACGACTGTGGCAGGTCTCTATCTTGGGAGTTTTTAAGAAGGAATGTGCCAGAGGCCTTTCCCAAGAATGGAGTTTTCTTTTGTTTTGCAGAGGCATTCAATGTGTCTAGTGCTTGCTGGCCACAGCAGTTACTACCACGGAGCCTTCTGGGAGAGGCCACTGTGTTGAAGGAGGCTCCTGCCTGAGGGACAGCATTAGGCAGTGGGCTCTGTAGAGTGAGAACCAGGTGGATGCCTTCTGTGCCCAGCTCAGAGTCCTGCACCACGCCAGGACTGCCCAGGCCAAGGGCTACTGACGCAAGTTCCACTCATTCCACTCTGTGACGAGGGGCCTTACGCCTCTCCTGGAAGGGCTCTTGGAGAAGGAATTGGAGTTACGTACAAGTGACCTAAATGGGAAGCTTTTCTAGATGAGATTGGATTAAATTCCATGTGATTTATCTTTCCTTTTAATTCAGGTTGGGAGTCATTTCTTTCTGGTGGATCACAGCTGTCCAGATGTTGCAACTGATTTTTATGTTTCTGTAGAGAAGTATTTTTCTTTCATCTTCAGGATTTTTATTTTATTTTTTTTTGCTACCAAAAGAAAACATTGGAACTCTGTGTTTCCTCTTGATTGTGACTTCCCAATGTTGACAGTTAAGTCCTTAGTGTCGTAGGTCCCAGCCCACCAATACTATATCAAACACTGTTATGCACATAATGCAGCACTGTGATCTAATTTAAATAATACTTTTTATTATTTATACTACTATATATAATATACATCAACACTTTTGCTATATAACCTAAGTGATAACCCTCTTTTAGTTACCTGCCAAACTCTGGACTTGTTTTATATTGCAGTTAACAGAGTACAAAGTTGTAATGGTGTCTTTTTTCCTTTGTAACGGAATGTGTAAATCAAAGTATATACATTCTGTGGTGTTCCTGTTTCTGGAGTTTCATGAGGATTTACACATGGCATTCAGTGTTCTGTACAGATCTGCCTACCTTTGTGAATTCATCTGTTAACCCCTCTTCCTTTGAGACAGCACCAGCGATGGTGATTAACTCCTAGTGTTTTCTCTCTCTCCTACTGGTTATTCTTGAATTAAGCACAGACTCGTCAGCTCAGTAGCTTTATCATGAATAATGTGTGTGACCTTGCAGTTCTTCCACAGTTCAGCAAACAAGTGCTAGCTTCACTGAACAAAAATTAAGGAAGGAAAACACAGTTTTTAAAATGATCCATCTTTTAACAGCCAAAACCAATGTGTCTATGGTGCGGCATCTTGCTGTTGTACTTCTGAAAACAGACCTGTGTGAATGATCATTTCTGACTTAACCATGAGATGCTCATGTGTACCCTTCCAGTTGTTTTGTTAGCATTGAAATCAAGACTATTTAGTTGGAATATATGCAACAGTGATTTTCCACTGTATTTCATTTGAAAAAGTTGAGAACTTCTTTCTCTACCTTTTGCAAAATAATTGATATTCCATAGTGGATTCTCGAAGACTTTGATATGGTGAACCTATTAAACCTAGAAATTGTATTCATCCTTTCATGACTGTGGCCTGAGTTCTCCAGCCCCTCTCCTCCTTTTTTCAGATGAGATTTAGCACACTCTCAGTTATTTAAACATGCAACATTTCTTGAGTATGTATGTTGAGGCCATCTGCACTCATAGCTGATTCAGTAACCAGTTTCATGCTGTGTCATTCACACTCAGTACTTAATACTGCCATAGTGAAAATGTGGAGGAAAAATGTATACATGTGTGTCTGGGAAGCATATACACTTGTACATTTTTTAATACTCTGATTCTGTAACATTTCTGAGTTTTGTTTTGTTTTACAGAAAAAAAAATGTGATAAAGCAATCAGAAGACCAAGAGGTTTACTATCGATGCTTAGGGTCGTCTGACCTTGGCTGGCCAATAGACCTACATGGCCAAATTAACACGAGAGTAATAATTTTTCAAAAGCCAATTTTTTTCTGTATTTCTGTATGAAGCTACCAATATCATGAATAGAAAGGGAGAACCATAAAGGAGAAAGAATGTGATGTTCCGTTATGTTTGTGTGAACCTAAAGAAACAATGTGGAGGCAGGTGCAATCAGCCGAACTCTAGGGACTTGATGGTGTTGCTTGGAAGGCATCCATACCTGCATTTTGCATTCTTCGTATGTAATCATATTGCCAAAGACAAAGTATTTCGTCATTTATTGTAAACAACACTTTTCCCCAGACCTACCATAAAGTTTCTGTGATGTATTGTCTTCCAGTTGCAATAAAAATTACTGAGTTGCATCAATTGAAAAACAAAAAGAACAGAGAAAATATTTTTTAAAAATGGCTGATAATTTTCCAAAATAACTACCAAATACTACAAATTGAAGAATTTCAGAAAACATCAAACAGGATAAATGCAATACAAACAAAACAAAAACATATTACACACACGCATATAAACACACACACCCATAGGCATATTATATTCACATTGCTAAAAATTACAAGCAAGGAGAAAATTTTGCAGTCAACCAGGGATAGGGGCACATTGTTTACAGAGGAAGAAGCATAGGAATCATAGCAGACTTCTCTTTAGAAACCACAAAAACAAGAATACATCTTTTAAGTGTTGAAATAAAAACATTATCAACTTATTATTCCATTCCCAGTGAAAATGTCCTTCAAAAGTCTTCCAATGTGACCCAACTGACCTTTAAAAACCAACCTTCCAACAACAGAATACACATTCTTCACAAGTGCATATAAAACATTCACAAAAATACATCATATTCTGGGCTGTAAAATAAACCTTGAAAAATTTAGAAGAATAGAAATTATACAAAGTATGTTACCAGGAAATAACATAATTAATCTAAAATCAATAGCATGGAGATTTTAAAAACCCACATATTTTGAAATTGAGCAGAACATATACGTGAAAGAGAAAGTCTCCAGGAAAATTGAAGAATATTTTCAACAAAACAAAAAGTAAAATACAATATGAAAATATATAGCATTAATACATGTATTATAAAAGAAGAATAAGCTAAAATTAATAACCTAAACTTCCACCTTAGGAAAATATGTTAAGAAGAGCAGTTTAAGTCTAAAGCAAGTAGAAGAAAGGAAACAATTTTAAAATTAAACAAAAGTCAAAAAATTAAAAATAATAAAACGTTAAATTTTTTAAAAAGATGGTTCTTTGAAGATATACAAATGCCAATAAGCATATGAAAAAATGTTCACCATTACTAATCATCAGGTAACACAAATCAAAACTGCAATGAGATATCAACTCACCTCAGTTAAGATGGCTTTTATCAAAAAGACAAAATTAATGGATGCTGGGAAGGATGTAGAGAAAAGGGAGCACTCATACACTGTTAGTGGGAATGTAAATTAGTAAAGCCACCATGGAAAACAGTATGAAGGTTTCTTGACAAACTAAAAATAGGACTACCATATGGTCCAAAAACCCACTGCTGAGTATATATTTTTTAAAAAAGGAAATCAATATATGGAAGAGTTATCTACACTCCAATTTTTATTACAGCACTATTCACAAGAGCCAAAATATGGACTTAACCTAAATGTCTATCAATGGATGAATAGATAAAGAAAATGCAGTACATGTATACACTGGAGTATTATTCAGCATAAAAAGAATGAAATTTTGTCTTTTGTGGCAACATGGTTGGAACTGAAGATCATTATGTTAAGTGAATTAAGCCAGGTACAGAAAAGACAAATATTGCATGTTTTCACTTATATGTCAGAGCAAAGTATAGTGGATCTCATTGAGGTACAGAGTTGATTGGTGATTATCATAGGTTGGAAAGTGTAGGGAACAGGGGGAATGAAGAGATGTTGGTTAATGGGTACAAAAATACAGGTAGATAGAAAGAATATGGCTAGATGTGGTGGCTCACCCCTGTAATCCCAAAACTTTGGGAGGCCAAAGTGGGAGGATTGCTTGAAGGCAAGAGTTTAAAACCAGCCTGGGCAACACAGTGAGATCCCAACACAGTGAGTCGAGATTATTTTTCTCAACTAAGAAAAATAATAATAGTAAAAAAGAGAAAAAATAAGATCTAGTGTTTGATAGTATAGTAGAGTGACTATAGTTAATAATAATATATTGTATAGTTCAAAATACCTAAGAGAGAAGAACAGAAATTTTCCCAACATAAAGAAAATATGCTTTTGAGATTATGAGTATCCCTATTACCTAGCAGCTTAACTCCTTATCTCTCTCTCTCTGGCCCACTACGTTTGCTGTTTCTTCCCCTTTATTTTTAGATTTCCCTTCTTACTTTTTCTCTTTCTCCCTTTCCCAGTTTCTCTTTTCTTTCTTCTTACAAAAAACTTTTGAGCTTCCCTCAGTAACTCTTTAATAAACTTTTTATTCCAGCTATAAATCTTTTGTAACTTTTTGGTGATATCTGTCCAGCTTTTGGTCATAAAGTTGACCTTTAGAAGACCCTGTCCTACTGGGTCCTCCAGATGTAATATAGAGTATTTTCTCATCAGATCTTTAAGCCTCTGAAAGAATGCAAAGGGAGTTTCCTCCTTTTCTTGTTGAATTTCAAATGCCTTTGATAAATTGTGTGTCCTAGAAGTGGACTATTTGATCCCTTTAATTATTAGCTCCCTGAGGTCCTGCATTTGGGCATGACATCTAGGATCATTATTATCCCATTCAAGATCAACATTTGCAAATTTTTATTCAGCTGACAGAACTTCTGTCTGAGAGGGTGCTGCCTTTCCCAAATGGTCATAGCTGCCCTCCTAATCATTCCCCTTTCTTCTCCAGTAAACAGAATATTCACGATAGACATTTTGGCCTGGGTGTAGAAACTGGGTCCCAAGAATTGATCCAACTGTTCTGCTAACCCAAAGGGATCTTGTAGGAGTGCGTTCATTTCCCTTTTTAAATTTCTGACTTCAGTACTTGTTAAACTTGCATTAACAAATCCAATTTCTCCCTGTCACATAGGGACTTCCCTGAGGGGGAACATATTAGACATCTGCTCTTTAGAGGGGATAGGGAAGCTTTAGCATCCTTCTTGCATTGTTCTCTTTTCTTAAACTCGGATAAGGGTTTAAAGGAACAGATGGTCTAGTTTCCTCATGGCCTCCAGCCTCTCCCCTTATGACTTTTCTATTGTTCCCTGATTTTCCTGTTTCCTATTTTGCCTGAGATATGGGGGGTGGGCAGGCAAGAAAGGATGTCCCAGGATTTCTTACTGAGTAAGTGTTGTTCATTTATTTTTCTTTAAGGGATAACATGGAAAATAATTCCTTAATCTAGCAAACAGCATAATTTACTTCCTCTTGTGAAAGTGGGGTTCTATCATTAACATACATAATTAAAGCTTGGCATACCCAACCTTCGTCCGAGCCAAACTTAGGCCAAAAGACAGACAGCTGATGAATGGGGTCTTTAGGCCAGATAAAACAGCAATACTTTATCATCTTTTGTTTTTCCTTAACCCTGGTTTTGGGATTATTCCCCAAAGCCTGTAACATCCTGCCCAATGGACTATCTGGGAGGATGTTGGAGGGGACCTTCTTGGCTCCCTCCTTCCTTTGTTCCCTAGGCCTAGAATTTTTGCTTCCCATTTTCTGCTGGTCCCTGTTTCTGAGTTTCCCTGTGTACTCAACCCTCCCTACTGGAGGTTTTTGGCACACCCAGCGAATCAACTACTTGGTCTATCTCCGGCCATTTCCCTTGAGGGAGACTAAAAGCGCGGATTGGACATCCGCACTCACTTCGTATCTAGGATACATCTCAGACACACACACACACTCGACCTGCAAAAATGCCCAACCACCAAGGCAGTACTTATGGTCCAATTTTTTTACCTTGGTTTGTGCACGAAGTTGCCTGGTTGCCACAGTGCCTGCTTTTCCCCCAGTGTCACTTCCATTGTCTTCTGAATAATGGTTTCGGGTTTGTCTTTGGCTTCTGCAGGGAGCTGGGACATCCAGACAGAGCAGACCACATAAGTTGAGTGGGATGTGTCTCTCCTCTCAGCTGGAGTTTCAATCAATGGAGGCACAGAGATCTCCATATGGGCCACCAAGTTGTAAAAAAAAAAAACTCACCCATCCAAACCCAAGAATGGACTCAGAGACCCAGAGAACAGCGAAAGTGAGACTTTTAATGATGGTCTTCCAAGATCGGGTGTCTGGAATGCAGCCACAACCAGCAGATATATATATATATATATTAAGTATTTCTCCTACTGCTATCCCTCCCCTAGCCCCCCGCCCCCTGACAGGCCCCGGTGTGTGATGTTCCCCTCCCTGTGTCCATGTGTTCTCATTGCTCAACTCCCACTTACGAGTGAGAACATGCAATGTTAGGTTTTCTGTTCCTTTGTTAGTTTGCTGAGAATGTTGATTTCCAGCTTCATCCATGTCCTTGCAAAGGACATAAACTCATTCTTTTTGGCTGCGTAGTATTCGATGGTGTATATGTCCCACATTTTCTTTATCCAGTCTATCATTGATGGGCATTTGGGTTGGTTCCAAGTTTTTGCTATTGTGAATAGTGCTGCAATAAACATACATGTGTATGTGTCTTTATAGTAGAATGATTTATAATCCTTTGGGAATATACCCAGTAATGGGATTGCTGGGTCAAACGGTATTTCTGGTTCTAGATCCTTGAGGAATCGCCACACTGTCTCCCACAATGGTCGAACTACTTTACTCTCCAACCAACAGTGTAAAAATGTTCCTATTTTTCCGCATCCTCTCCAGCATCTATTTTTCCTGAACTTTTTAGTGATCGCCATTCTAACTGGTGTGAGACGGTATCTCACTGTGATTTTCATTTGCATTTCTCTAATGACCGGTGATGATGAGCTTTTTTTCATGCTTGTTGGCTGCATAAGTGTCTTCTTTTGAGAAGTGTCTGTTTATATCCTTTGCCCACTTTTTGATGGGGTTTTTTTTCTTGTAAATTTGTTAAAGTTCCTTGTAGATTCTGGATATTAGCCCTTTGTCAGATGGATGGATTGCAAAAATTTTCTCTCATGCTGTAGGTTGCCTGTTCACTGTGATGATAGTGTCTTTTGCTATGCAGAAGCTCTTTAGTTTAATTAGATCCCACTTGACAATTTTCGCCTTTGTTACCATTGATTTGGGTGTTTTAGTCATGAAGTCTTTGCCCATGCCTATGTCCTGAATGGTATTGCCTCGGTTTTCTTCTAGGGTATTTATGGTTTTATTTCTTACATTTAAGTCTTTAATCCATCTTGAGTTATTTTTTTGTGTAAGGTGTAAGGAAGGGGTCCAGTTTCAGTTTTCTGCATGTAACTAGCCAGTTTTCCTAATACCATTTATTAAATAGGGAATCCTTTCTGCATTGCTTGTTTTTGTCAGGTTTGTCAAATATCAGATGGTTGTAGATGTGTGTCATTATTTCTGAGATCTCTATTCTGTTTTATTGGTCTATATATCTGTTTTGGTACCAGTACGATGCTGTTTTGGTTACTGTAGGCTTGTAGTATTGTTTGAAGTCAGGTTGCATGGTGCCTCCAGCTTTGTTCTTTCTGCTTAGGATTGTCTTGGCTATGCAGGCTCCTTTTTGGTTCCATATGAAATTTAAAGTAGTTTTTTTTTCTAATTCTGTGAAGAAAGTCAATGGTAGCTTGATGGGGATAGCATTGAATCTATACACTACTTTGGGCTCTATGGCCATTTTCACAATATTGATTCTTCCTATCCATGAGCATGGAATGCTCTTCCATTTGTTTGTGACCTCTCTTATTTCATTGAGCAGTGGTTTGTAGTTCTCCTTGAAGAGGTCCTTCACATCCCTTATAAGTTGAAATCTTAGGTATTTTATTCTATTTGTAGCAATTGTGAATGAGATTTCACTCATAATTTGGCTCTCTGTTTGTTTATTATTGGTGTATAGGAATGCTTGTGATTTTTGCACATTGATTCTGTATCTTTTTTTAATTATACTTTAAGTTTTAGGGGACATGTGCACAATGTGCAGGTTAGTTACATATGTATACATGTGCCATGTCGGTGTGCTGAACCCAGTAAATCGTCATTTAACATCTTGAGGTTTGCTGAAGTTGCTTATCAGCTTAAGGAGATTTTGGGCTGAGATGATGGGGTTTTCTAAATATACAATCATGTCATCTGCCAACAGAGACTATTTGACGTTCTCTCTTCTTATCTGAATACACTTTATTTATTTATCTTGCCTGATTGCCCTGGCCAGAACTTCCAATACTGTGTTGAATAGGAGTGGTTAGAGAGGGCATCCTTGTCTTGACCCAGCACAGTTTTAACAAGCAATTTATCCCGTAGTGCATAGGTCCTTCCCCTGGTTTCTCATTGGCTGAGTACTATGGTGTCACAATCTTTCCCAGTGTCACCTATTGATTGTTAGGCAGGGGCTTCAAGTACGTTCTTTAAGGTCTTTCTGCTGCATTTTATCATAGCCCACAATGCATTACAACTGTCTCAGGACACTTCAAACATTTGACTTATGGCTCTAGTGGCTACCCTTAGCTGGTAAGAAAAGGTACAATTGTCTATGTTGCAAGCTAGCTTATACTAAATTTTTTGGTGGGGTTGGGAAGGGGAAGTTGAGGGGGCCCCAATCAATAGGTGCCTGGCTGCTGGGTGAAAAGGAAGGCAGGAAGGAGGGAGGGTGGTGACTCGGTACACTCTGCTTCTTTCTCTCTTTATTTCCACGTAGCCTGCTTAAAATTAAGGCACTTAGAATTGAAAATGGACGATCATATATAGGTTATTTTCCACATATATGGCATTGATTTATTTACTACAATAAACAACACATATTTAGGGTGTACTGATTGATAAGTTTTTGCATATGTAACTACCTGTGAAAACGTTACTACAGTCAAGATCATGAACAAATTTATTATCCTCATAGTTTTTAATGCTTCTTTGCAATCTCTTCTTATCTTCTCTTACCACCCCCAGGCAAGCATTGATCAACTTTCTGTCTCTTTAGATTTGTTGATATTTAAAAATTATTCATAAAAATGCAACTGAAGAAAAGGTTTTCTTTTTTGCCCGGCTTCTTTTACTCAGTGTAATCATTTTTGATATTTATCAGTGTTATTGCATGTATCAACTGTTCATTCTTTTTGTTATTAAGTAATATGCCATTGTCTTAGTTCAATTTGTGCTGCTACAAAAAAATACCACTGACTGGCTAGTTTATAAAGAAAATAAATAATTATTTTCTCACAGTTTGGGAGGCTGGAAAGGCCAAGGCACTGGAAGGTTCAGTTGTCTGGAGATGACTGTATTATTTAGAGGGAATGAACATTATGTCCTAATTTGGTGGAGGGTAGAAGGACAAGAGAGCCAAATGCCACATGAAACATCTTTTATAAGGGCCTTAATTCTAGGCACAAAAGAGGATCCCATATAATCTAATCACTTTTTATAGGCCCTACCTCTTAATATTATCATATTGGCCATTATGTTTAAATACCAGAATTTTGAAGGGGACACATCCAAGCCATAACTTCTATTTTATGCACATACCACAATTTCTTTCTTTATCTCTTGATGGACATATTGGATGTTTAAAGTTTGGAGCTATTACAAATAAAACTGTCATGGCATTTTTGTAAAAGTCTTTATTGGCATATACTTTTATTTTTATTGGATTAGTATCTAGGGGTGGAAAGGCTAGATCATACTGAAGATGTATATTTGATTTTTAAGAAACTCACACAAAAATTTTCAAAGTGGTTGTCGCATTTTACATTCCCACTAGCAATGCATGAGATTTTCTATTTTTGCCGATCGCAATCAACATTTGGTATGGCCAGTTTTACAAATTTTGTACATTCTAATTTGTGTGGGTTGACATCTCATTGTGGTTTTAATTTGCATTTATTTAATGACAATACCATGCATCTTGTTATTTGCCATGCATATGGGGATTTTTCCAGTTAGTTATCCGTTCAAATATTTTTCCAATTTCTTATTGTGTTGCAAATATTTTCTCAGTGTTTAACTAATGGTCACAATGCAATTCAAAAATCAGATGCCCAATTTATTGTTTTCTCTTTTGTGAATTGTGCTTTTGATGTCGTATCTAGGAAATATTTGCCCAATTGAAATTAGAATTTTTTAAATATTTTCTGCTAGATTATTTTATGATTTTACAGTATACATTTAGTCTATAATCCATTTTGAGTTGACTTTTATAAATGCCAAGAGGTATGAATTGCAATTTAGATTTTTTTATGGATATACAATTGTTCTGACACAATTTTTTGAAAACATGTCTGTCTCCACTGAATTGCCCTTGCAATTTTGTCAAAGATAAATTGTCTATTTGTATGTATGGGTCTATTTATGCACTATTTTTCTATTTGTGTATCTTTATGCCAATACCACAATGTGTTTATTACTACAGCTTTATAGTAATTAATACAGTGAAAACAGAGCTCCCATACAAAGGGAGGGGACCCAAAGGGGAAAGCCATTGCCTGCTCCAATGCCTGGGTTTATATCCCGATCATTGTCCCTCCCCCTGTGCTCTCAGACGATAGATGATTGGCTATTTCTTTACCTCCTGTTTTAGCCTAATTAGCATTTTAGTAAGCTCTCTTTACTACCTGACTGGTCAGGTGTGAGTTAAGTTGCAAGCCCCGTGTTTAAAGGTGGATGTGGTCACCTTCCCAGCTAGGCTTAGGGATTCTTAGTTGGCCTAGGAAATCCAGCTAGTCCTGTCTCTCAGTGCCCCCTCTCAACAGGAAAATCCAAGTGCTGTTGGGGAGGTTGGCCAACGACTGCTCTAATGGCTTCCTGCTGAATTGGGGCATAGTAGGGGTCATGCAGTTGAAATTTCCTCAGGAGGGGTGGCTTCGATGTTATGAACATTGGATCATGGGCTGGCAGGCTGGTCCACGGGTCCGTGGTAGATCTTAGTCATGGACTGCATATGGGGCTCCATTTGAAGAATGATTTGTAGTTTCACAGCTTCGATTCTGGAAGAGACAAACTTAACAAGGAGGTTAAAGATACAATGATTGAAATCTACAGTGCAGGGGATTATTTCTTTGGCACACTTCACAGGCCCTGACTATCTGCTTGATAGTTTTGAAAAGGCCTGGTCCAGTAAATAATAATTTGGTCATGTGAAGTGTGCTATCAATGCCTAAGTGAAAGGTTTGGTGAAGGGTTTTAAGTAATTTCCTTTGGTTAGCTGCAGGCAAAAGTATTTTTTCTTCTTCGGTGGCTAGCCATTCTGAGGGGAGGAAATTATGTCCTTGTGAGGTTCCCTATTCTATTTCTCCTCCTGAGTACTGGGGCTTGGTTTCCTGGATGTGATTACCCCATACTAGGGGTCCTTCTACAAGCATTTTTAATGGAGGGTCCTGCCTTGCAGCTCTTTTGTCTTCAATATCCGCTTGGCAGTTCCCTTCTATTTCCCTTTCCTTTTCTTTACTTTCTGATGACCCAGCAGTGTAAGACTGCCACCTCTTTAGGTTTCTGTACAGCCAATAATAATCTCCTAATGGCTTCCTCATGTTTAATATGTGTTCCCTTGGAAGTTAGGAATTCCCTTTCTCTACATATTGCTGCGTGGGCATGGAGGACTAGGTAAGCATACTTACAGTCTGTATACATATTTATCCTTTTTCCTTCTCCTAATTCTGGTGCCCAAGTGAGGGCTATTAGTTCTTCCAGCTGAGTGCTAGTTCCTGGAGTGAGGGGATTACTTTCAAGTATTCCATTATCACTGACCACTGCATACCTCACATTTTGAAGTCCTTTTTCTACAAAGGAACTTCCATCAGTATACAAGTTGAGGTCAGAATCAGTCAAGGGAACCTCTAGAAGGTCCCCTCAAGTGGCGTAGGTTTGAGCAGTTACTTGTTGACAGTTATGTTCTATTTTTTCTTCATCGTCTGGAAGCAATGTGGCTGGGTTAAGAGTTGCACAAGTGCACAGTCGCAGCACTGGCCCTTCAAGTAATAGGGCCTGATATTTAAGCAAATGGTTGTCTGACAGCCACAAGTCTCCTTCAGCAGTGAGTATGCCGTTCACATCATGAGATGTCCACACAGTAAGATCTCTTCCCTGTATCTTTTTAACTGTTTCAGATACTAAGACTGCTACTGCTGCCATTACCCATAAACAATGAGGCCAACCCTTTGTCACTACATCACTTTCCTTACTCAAGTATGCCACGGGTTGCAAGCTGGTCCCTCGGACTTGCGTAAGGACTCCTAGAGCTATTCCTGTTTTTTCTGTGACATATAAAGAAAAGTCTTGCCCCATTGTCAAGCTTAACACTGAGGCTTGGGGTAGGGCCTTCTTTAGGGCCTGGAAAGCCACTTCTGCTTCAAATATCCGTCTTAATAAATGGGTATTGGCTTTCTGAGTTTTCTTAATTAGTGTATATAATGGTCTGGCTATTTTGCCGTACCTGGGAATCCATATTTGGCAGAAGCCTGTTATGCCAAGGAACCCTCTTATTTGCTTTAGGGTTTTGGGATAAGGATAAGTCAGTATAGGCTGGATACTTTCCTCACTGAGGGCCCTGTTGCCTTTGGATAATTTTAGCCATAAGTATTTAACCTGCTGTGAGCAGAGCTGAGCCTTTGGTTTGGAAACCTTGTAGCCACAGGGGGCAAGGAGATTTAAGAGTGCTTGGGTGGCTTGATGGCACAAGGTTTCTGAACAGGAGGCTAAAAGTAAATCATCCAGGTACCGAAGGACAAGAGTGTCCAGGTATGAGAGCTGGCTCAAGTCTTGGGATAATGCCTGGCCAAATAGATGGGGGCTCTCCCTGAACCCTTGGGGTAAAACAGTCCAGGTGAGTTGAGACATTGGGTTCAAAGGATCTTCAAAGGCAAACAAGAATTGAGATTCAGGATGTACAGGGGTGCAGAAAAAGGCATCCTTAAGGTCCGGGACTGTAAACCACTCTGCTTCCTCTGGTATTTGGGAAAGCAGAGTATAAGGGTTACGTACAGCTGGGTATAGAGGACAACGGCCTCATTGATAATCCTGAAATCTTGAACTAACCTCCACTGTCCTTTGGGTTTCTGTACTCCTAAAATTGGAGTATTGCAGGGGCCATTGCATGGTTTTACTAGGCCTTGGGCTTTTAGGTCCTTAACAATCTTTTGGAGTCCTTGTTGGGCCTCGGGTCTGAGTGGGTAGGGAAAGGAGGTGGAATCCTTTACTTTAACTTGAACAGGATGGGCATTCTTTGCTCATCCATATTGTCCCTCTATTGCCCAGACTCCAGGATTAATTCCTTCATCAAGCAGGGGACAACAAATGGGTGTTCCTTCTCGTATGTTCAGGTGTATAATAGTCCCTGCTTTTGCTAGAATGTCTCTCCATAACAATGGAGCGGGGCATTCAGGCATAATTAGAAAAGCATGTGAAAAGAGTAAAGTTCCCCTGTCACAATTTAGTGGCTGGGAGAAGTATCTAGTGACTGGCTGTCCTAGGACCCCTCAGATAGTGACAGATCTGGAGGACAGTTTTCCAGGACAGGAGAGTATGACTGAGAAGGCTGCACCAGTGTCCAGGAGATAGTTAACCTCCTGACCCTCAATGGTCAAGCATACTCGGGGCTCTGTGAGGGTGACGGCATGGGCTGGCACTTGCCCCGGGCAACCTCAGTCCTGCTGCTGGATCATCTGGTTAGTGGCTTCTAAGTCAGAGGTCCTTCATCCCCTGGGGCAGTGGGCCTTCCAGTAATTCCCTTGACATAAGGGGCATGGACGAGGGGGTGGCTTATTTCTATTCAATCTTTTTTAAAGTGTCCTTGTAGATCGTGCTGGAAGCAAGCCCTATTAGGCATTCAATTTGACCAGACTTTCCATGTTCCAGAGCCTCCAAAGTCCACTTGCCTGAGGGCCATGACTAAAGCAGTGGCCTTTTTCTTATCTCGTTTGTCCTGTTCCACCTGCTCCTCCTGATCTCTATTATAAATATCTGAGGTTGCCAAGTTCAATAGGGTTTCTAAGTTTTGCTCCAGGCCTAAGGTGGACTTCTGAAGTTTCTTTCTAATGTCTGCAGCTGACTGAGTGATAAACTTATCCTTTAATATTAGTTGGCCTTCAATAGAGTCAGGTGACAGAAAGGTATGCTTTCTCAATGCCTCCCTTAGTCTCTCCAGAAAGGCAGTGGGATTTTCTTCTTTTCCCTGTGTTATAGTGGACATCATTGAATAATTCATAGTCTTCTTCCTAGTTTTCCTTAGTCCTTCTAGCATGCAAGTTAGCTAATGTCTGCAGCACCAACCTCCATGTTCTGATTCTGTGTCCCAGTGAGGGTCTACATTGGGAACTGCCTGCTGGCCCATGGAGAATTGTTCCTTCCTCTGTTGTCATCCTATCATTGACCTGACTGAGATACCAGAGATTGCCAAACTCTCAAGCTGCAATTATGGCAGCACTTCTTTCATTTGGGGTTAGTGTCTGATCTAGCAGTCACATTATATCTCCCCATGTCAGATCAAAGGATTGTCCTAACTCTTGTAAAACATCAATATAGCCATCAGGGTTATCTGAGAATTTACCTAAGTCTATTTTAATTTGCTTCAAGTCTGAGAGGGAAAAAGGTACATACACCCTGGCTGGGCCGAATTCTCCAGAATACATCTTAGGGGTGTTTTTGCCTTGGGGGGAACGTTTCTCATCTGAAAAAGGAACATAGGGATGCCAGCACCCCTAGTCATTTTCCAATGAGCATTAGTCCTAGAGTGTCCTCTATGGTCCTAATGCTTATTCCTTTCCAAGGTGCATAACCACCCATGGACATCTGCTTATCAGATTAGTTACACTTACTGATGTAGCAGTCTTGCACCTCTTTTCCCACCTTTTCTGACCACAAAGAAAGGGGTCCGGGCTGCTGGATTCTAGTGGTCCTTTACCAGCATGCCCGACATTGCCTTTGGGTTCAGGGTGAGTTCTAGAGCTGGGCTGGGTTCCTGAGTATTTCATAATAACCCAGTTGCCCCATCAAGATGCATTCCTACAAACAACAGTTCTTATGCAAATTCATTTCAGAGAGGGTTTGGGTAACCTTTTGAGTCAGGATTGAGATAGAGTTTTTTGATTCTGTAAGTACTTTAAAGCTTGGCTGAGTGCAAACAGCTCACACATTTGAACAGACCAATTATTAGGCAATTTACTTAACTCTGCCTCTACAAGAGTTTCCCTCAATTATTGAATACCCATTGTGTTTTTTTCTCAATCACCTGGGAGGAACCATCTATTGTCCTGTCCTGAAGGGAGTTCCTCCTAGGTCTGGTCAGACCTTTGTATGGTAATTAAGATTTAAATTCCCTGTTAGGAAATCTTCTGGGTTAAGGGAATTTTCAGTGGTTAATGTAAAATTATCTTTTTCAAACAGAATAGCCCCATACTTTAAGATTTTTGAGTTAGTAAGGTACCCTTTTTGCTTTTTTGACTTAGGATAACTCTGAACTAGTGAGGTGTGCTCACAATGAGGTTTCCTCTAAAGGCTAATTTTTTACTTTCTTCTGTTAGCAAAGCAGTTTCTGCTATGGATGGAATGCATTTGGGCCACCCACAAGTTCCTGGGTTAAGGATTTTTGATAGAAAGTCTACTGGTTGTCAGTGGCCTCAGTGCTTTTGGGCTATGCCCTTGTTTATGCTGACAACAAAGTGGAATTGGAGTGTTATAGGGTCACAGAGAAAACCTTCAGCTATCAGTTATAGGTTTTAAATTTACCCTGGCTTTTAAAGAAATAGGGTACACTGTTTTTTCTTTACTACTTCTATCTTTCTCTTTCTCTCTTTCTTTCTCCTTCCTGCCTTAGTAGATGGATTTTTGGAAACACAGCAGAAGGACATTCACTCATTGCCCCCATTTGCCACTATAGGAATATGCACCTCCCTTTAATTCACTCAATTTGCTTTCATCTTGATCTATTATGTTGTTGTAGACCCAGTTTCAGTTGTTAAAGTATTGGATTACTGGGTTATCAGTTCTAAGGCCCTGGCAAGGGTGGTGGGGAACAGGTCCCACATAAGTGCCCATATCGAGAGCTGTATGCCTAAATTGGGTGGGACACCAGGGACAAGATTCCCTGGTTTTATAGCTTAGGGGCCTGAGGATGCAACATAGAGCTTCCTTAGATCCATTTGGAGATACAACCTGCTCTAATACTTGGGAGAGGAAGTGAAAGTCTGAAGCACTAGTATCTAGGAGACAGGGATCAGAGGAAGTAGATTCAGAGGTAAGGAGAATTTTGGGGCTACACTTTCAAGAAAGTCATGGTCAGGACCCAGGAGGTATGGGTCAGAGGGAGAGGTAGGGGTGCACGCATGGGCGACTGTTGAGCAGAGACTTCTGGCTGTGCTATGATCTCAACTGGCTAATGCCGGGAGTTCAGGATGACAGCTTTCTGCCTCTAGTTGGCCCTCAGCTTCCCTAGGAAAATTCAAAGTGGAAGCTGGCTCCAGGCAGACCAACACTCCCAACCCAGAAGGGTTGGGGTTTGTTAGAAAGCCCTTTCCCAGACAGCCTCACACCTGAGTCTTAAGTCAGGCAGCCATGCTAATCATTTCTAACTGGCTGACAGGTGCCTGGTATTTTCCTCCAATTATAAGGAAGGATAGGACAAAATAGCAAGTGAAAGTGGTCCAATATTACTCACTGCTTTGGAGGTCCCTTTGTGGTTGCCAAAATGTTACTGGGGGGGGGGCAGTTCTTGTTCTTAGAGCTCCCAAGATGGTGCAGACCACTTCCAAAATGGTGGCAAGCTTCTTGTTCTCTGACCCGGGGTTCTTGGCCTCACAGATTCCAAGGAATGGAATGTTGGGCCATGTGGTGAATGTTATAGCTCTCCTAGAAGCTGTGGGTCATGGAACAGAACCGTGGAACCCAGCGACTAGTGTTCAGCTCAATTAGGATGAACCCAGGCACTTAGCCAAGCAGGAACAATGGTGAGCCTTTAGCCCAATCAGGAGTGGCAATGGGCACCTCTCTGGATCAGAAGCACAGTGGACAACATGCTGGATCCAGAGGGATGGAAGTCAGTGGCGGGTCTGTGACGGTGACAAACAGCAGTGGTGGATGGTGAGCGAAAGCTCAGCTCAAGCCATAACAAACACGGACCAGAAGAGTGTGCAGTTGCAAGATTTAATAGAGTGAAAACAGAGCTCCCATAAAATGGGAGGGGACACAAAGGGGGTTGCCCAATTTTAGTCTTTTAACTTTGTTCTTCTACTTTAAACCTGTTTGGCTATTCTAGATCTTATGTATTTGCAAATGATTATTGAGTCAGCTTTTCATTTTCTATAGCTTAACAATATTCAGTCTTCTAACTCAGGAATTTGATATATCTCTCCATTTATTTTTGGTCTTTTAAATTTTCTCTCAGTAAATTTTTGTAGTCTAGAAATCAATGTACAGGATTGCACATCTTTAGTCA
Organism: Pan paniscus; assembly: GCF_029289425.2. NCBI lineage: Eukaryota > Metazoa > Chordata > Mammalia > Primates > Hominidae > Pan > Pan paniscus. Next base: position 75,552,591 of record NC_073272.2, read on the forward strand.
GATTAAACCCCTCAGTATTTTATATTTTTATGCTATTGTAAATGTCAGTATGTTCAATTATTCCTTGCTGATATATTGACATTCAGTTGTATCTACATTGATCTGATATCCTTCAAACTTATAAAATTTAGTTGTTACTTCTTGTTTCCTTTTTGCAGATTTCATATGATTTTCTACATAAATGGTTATGGCCTTTGTGAGTAAAGAGAGTTTTACTTCTTCTTTTACTCTCTGAATATTATTTATTTATTTATTTGACAGGATCTTACTCTGTCACCCAGCCTGGAGTGCAGTGGTGGAATCATGGCTTACTACAGCATCGACTTCTCAGGCTCAGATGATTCTCCCACTTCAGCCTCCCAAGTAGCTGGGACTACAGTTGCACACCACCAACCCATCTAATTTTTTGTAGGGACTGGCTTTTGCCATGGTGCCCAGGCTGATCTCAAACTCCTGGGCTCAAGTGATCTGCCTTCCTCAATCTCCCAAAGTGCTGGGATTATAGGCATGAGGCACCATGCCCGACCATGGATATGTTTTTTTTTTTTTAAGTATTTTAACTTTTTTGATGTAGGCACTTATAGCTGTAATCTTCCCTTTTAGTACTGATTCACTGTATCCCATCAGTTTTGGTATGTTGTGCTTTCATTTTTTCCAAGAAATTTTTCAATTTTCTTTTTAATTTCTTTATTGACCCACAGGTCATTCAGGATCATATTGTTTAATTTTCACCTTTGTATTATTTCCAAAATACTTCTGTTATTAATTTTAGTTTTATTCCTTTGTGGTCAGAGTAGATGCTCAATATTACTTCAATTTTTTTTAATGTTTAAGACTTGAGTTGTGACCTAATATATGATCTGTTTCTGAGAATAATCTATGTGCTGAGGAAAAGAATGTGCATTCTGCAGCTCTTAGATGAAATGTTCTGTAAATATCTATTAGATCTATAGTGCAGGTTAAGTTTGTCTATAGTGCAGATTAACTCTGGTGTTTCTTTGTTGGTATTTTGTCTGGAAGATGTGTTTAGTGCTGAAAGTGAGAGGATGATGTCTCTAGCTATTTTGGATCAGGGCTTATCTCTCCCTTTAACTCTAAAAACATATTTTTTCTATACCTTGGTGCTCCAGTATTGGGTACATATATATTTAAAATTGTTACATTCTCCTGCTTCATTGACCCTTTTTTCATTATATAGTGACCTTGTTTGACTCTTCTAATAGTTTTTTGTCTTGAAATATAATTTGTCTGATGTAAGTATAGCAACTCCTGTTTTTGTTTTTTTGTTTGTTTGCATTGGCATGGAATATCTTTTTCCATCACTTAATTTTTAGTCTGAGTGTTTTTATAGGTAATATATATTTCCCGTAGGTAACATATTAATGGGTCTTGTCTTTATTTTATTCATTCAGTTAGCCTATGCCTTTGATTGAAGCATTTAGTTCATTTACATTCAATGTTATTATTGATAAGTAAAGAATTACTCCTGCCATTTTGTTATTTGTTTTCTGTTTGTTTTGCAGCCTTCTCATCCTTCTTTCTTTCCGTGCTGTCTTCCTCTAGTGAAGATAATTTTATCTGGTGAGGTGATTTAGTGTTTGTTTGTTTGTTTGCTTGTTTTTGCTTTTTAGTTTTTGTGTGTCCATTGTATGTGTTTTGGTTTGAGATTACCATGAGGCTTGCAAATCATATCTCATAATCTATTATTTTAACCTGATGACAGCCTCATGCTCTTTGTAGAAACAAATAAAAAAGCAAAAAGAAAACTAATAAAAACTTGCCTTAAATTTATCCCCCAACTTATAAAGTTCTTATTGTTTCTATTTATGTCTTACAGTTCTGACTACATCTTGAAAAGTTGTGGTTATTATTTTTATTGGTTTATTGTTTAGTCTTTCTGTTTAGGATAAAAGTAGATACACACCACAGCTACAGTGTTATAATATTTTTTTGTTTTTCTCTGTACTAACTTTTACCAGTGAGTTTTGTACTTTCAGGTGATTATTTGTTGCTCATTAATGTTCTTTTTTTTCTTTTCTGATTGAAGTACTCCCTTTAGCATTTGTTGTAGGACATGTCTGGTGTGATGAATTTCCTCATCTTTTGTTTGTCTAGAAAAGTCTTTATTTCTCATTCATGTTTGAAGTATATTTTTGCTGGATATGCTATTGTAGGGTAAATGGTTTCTTTTTTCCTTTAGCACTTTAAATATGTCATGCCTCTTTTCTGATCTGTAAGGTTTCCATTGAAAAGTCTGCTTCCAGATGTATTAAAGCTCCATTGTATGTTATTTATTTATTTCCTCTTTCTGCTTTTGGATCCCTTCTTTATTCTTGACCTTTGGGAGTTTAATTATTAAATGCTTTGAGGTAGTCTTGTTTGGGTTAAATATGTTTGGTGTTTTACTTCTTGTACTTGAGTATTGATATCTTTATCTAGGTTGGGGAAGTTCTCTGTTATTATCTTTTTTAAATAAACTTTCTACTCCTTTCTTTTTTTCTACCTTCTCTTTAATGCCAGTAACTCTTAGATTGGCCATTTTGAGGCAATTTTCTAGATCCTGTTGGTGTGCTTGTTTCTTTCTTTTTTCTTTTTTCTCATCTGACTGTGTATTTTGTCTCCTCTGTGTACAGGTTAAGGGTGGCCTTAACCAGTAACCACTGACACCCCTGTCCATGAGGAGTACTTCCAGTCTACCACTGATGTTCCATTAAGGCCCAAGGTCTCTTAAGGCAGCTTGAGGTGAATGCTGCCTGGCCTGGGACTCATCCTTCAGGGCAGTGGCCTCTCGTCTGGTCCAGACCTGGTCCAGAAATGCCATTCAAGGGTCAAATCCTAAAATCAGGGACCCTAAGAGCTTGCTTGGTGCCCTCCCTTCCTATGATGGGATTTGTACCTCAAGCCAGCAAGTTTCAGAGGCTCACCCAAGGCCTTCAATGTATTACCTGGGTATCTCTGCTGGTTATTTGAGGCCAGGGGCTCTTTAGGTAGCAGACGATGAATGCTGCTGGTACTGAGTTCTTTCCTTCAAGGCAGTGGTTTCCCTTTTGGACCAGGGTTTGTCTAGAAAAGTTGTCTGGGAGCTAGGGCCTGGAATAGAGGTGCAATGGTTAATACTGAGTGTCAACTCGATTGGACTGAAAGATACAAAGTATTGATCCTGGATGTGTCTGTGAGGGTGTTGCCAAAGGAGATTAGCAATTGAGTTAGTGGGCTGGGAAAGGCGGACCCACCCTTAATCTGGTGGGCACAATCTAATCTGCTGCCAGCATGGCTAGAATATAAGCAGGCAGAAAAATGTGAAAACAGAGACTGTCCTAGCTTCCCAGCTTACATCTTTCTCCCATGCTGGATTCTTCCTGCCCTCGAACATCAGACACCAAATTCTTCAGTTTTGGAACTCGGATTGGTTCTCCTTTCCCCTCAGCCTGCAGACAGCCTATTGTAGGACCTTGTGGTGATTATATATATATATATGTGTGTGTGTATATATATATATATACACATATATATGTATATATATATATATACATATATACATATATATATATACATATATATCCCCTTAGTTCTATTTCTCTACAGAACCCTGACTAATACAGATTTTGTTACCAGGAGTGGTTCTAGAAGAACAGAATATTAAAGATGGAGTTCTTTTGTTGGCCTGAGGGTTTCTGGAGTTGGCTGCTTAATATAATTAGACACAAAAATGTTAAGGACTCTACTTCTAATAGTATGGAGGACACTAATGGTCCTTGGTGTGAACTGTTTAGAGGCTTAGCAAAATAAATGCATTTGACACTCCTGATTCATTGCTCATGAGAGGCAAGGAGTTTAGTGACTATGCATAATACCTTTGACCATATGTAAAGAACCAAGGAACATAATGAAGCTGGTTGGTTGCTCCTAAGTTCAGTGAACAAAGTGGTGAAAAAAATGATGAACTCGGGGATTCTACTCCCAGCTTCAGAAGCAAATACTGAGTCTCAAATCTGCTAAGATTGACCTGAGTGAGAGTCTTATCTCCTGTAGAAAAAGAACTAAAATTGTGGAAAAACAGACACGAGCTCTTATCATGTAAGTAGCTGACCTTCAACGAAAGGTGCATGCACAGCCTTGCCAGTTGTTTACTGTTAAAGTGAGGGCATTGTTTGGAAAAGAATGTGACCCTGCCACTTGGAATAGAGACATGTGGGAAGACTCTGATGAAGTTGGGGCACTGAGTTTATATACTCTGATAAATTTTTTTGCCAGAGGAAACAGCTTACCCATTCCCAGTAGTGGCAACATCCCCTCCCCAGTCCATGCTGCCATCAGCCTTTCCACCTTTGCCTGAGGAGATAAACCCTGCACTGCCTGAGGCAACAATAATGGCCTCCCCTGAGGTAGTTGCCAGGCAAGATAATGTTGATCCTCCTCAGGAGGTACCCCCAACACCACTGTTTGCTTCTTGACCTGTAACTAGACTAAAGTCCTGATGGGCTCCTAGAGGTGAGATTGAGAATTGAGATTTAGTCAGTGAGCTGAGAAAGGCAGACCCACACTTAATCTGAGTAGGCACAATCTAATCAGCTGCCAGCTCGGTTAGAACATAAGCAGTCAGAAAAATGTGGAAGGAGAGATTGGCCTAGCCCCCCAGCCTACCTCTTTCTCCTCTGCTGGATGCTTCTGCCCTTCAACATCAGACTCCAAGTTCTTTAGTTTTGGAACTTGAACTGGCTCTCCTTGATCCTCAGCCTGAAACAGAATATATATATTCTGTTTCTATAGAAAACCCTGAACCCTGACTAATACAGGGGGCCTCATGACCCTGACCAGTGCCATATCCTGCTGTGGCTGAGCTGGTATCCAAGATGCAAGTCAAAGTCCTCCCCACTCTGTCCTTTCCTCTCCTCTAGCAGAATAAATGGGTCTCTTTTGGAGCCATGAGCTGTGCAGCCTGGGGTTAAAGGAGGGGTGATACCAGCACCCTCTTGGCTGCCCCAGCTGTGTCTCAGCATGTCATATGCCCTACCAGTCCATTGTCTCTGGATCTAGCTTAGCCCTAGGATTCAACTAAAATTTGCAGTCCTTATGGCCTAGACTTCCTTTCGAGTTCACTTAGAGACCAAGAGTACTTTGGTCCTCTACGAGGAGGTTTATGAGCACTTGAGTTTAGACTGCTTGGGTAGGTGATTTACCTCTGTTTAGGGCTGGTTTAAATGCTCCCTCTGTGCATGGGCATTAGCTGAGTTTAGTCTGGTTCTTTTTTCTGCTCTAACAGAATGAGGCTGAATTTAATGCCTCACGATTGCTGTCTTCTCTGTCCCTCAGCACTCAGAGAAGCTCTCTGCACCAGACCACCACTGCCAGTGGTGGGGAAGGAGTGGCATCAGCAGTTCACGACTGTTTTTCCTATCTCTTTAGTGCTTCTTTCAGCGATATGATGTTAAAACCAGGTACTATGAGTGCTTACCTGATTTGGGATTCTTATAATCATTTAATTTTCAGTGGAAAATAAAGTAGGAATTTTGTAGAAAGTTGTCAACTTGATGTCCTTGTGGGCGGGCTATGACTGATGGAGCTTTCTATTCTCCTATCTTTTTCCACCTCTGCCCTTAAATATTGGTATCTCTCTCTAGGTTTGGAAAGTACTGTGTTATTATCCTTTAGAATAAATATTATGCTCTTTTCTCTCTCTCTACCTTCTCCTTAAGGCCAGTAACTCTTAGATTTGCTTTTTTGAAACTGTTTTCTAGATCTTGTAGACATGCTACTTTTTTATCGTTTATTCTTTTGTCTTCTCTGTGTATTTTCAAATAGCCTGTCTTCGAGCTCACTAATTTTTTTCTGCTTGATCTAATCTATTCTGCTATTAAGAGTCTGTAACTCATTCTTCAGCATGTGAATTACATTTTTTGATTCAAGAGTTTCTCCTTGATTCTTTTTAATTATTTCAATCTTTTTTTCTTAAATTTATCTAATTTCATTCTGAATTTTTTTCTGTGTATTATCTTTTGTTTCATTGAGTTTCTACAAAACAGCTATTTTGAATTATCTGCCTGAAAATTTACATACCTCTGTCTCTGGTCACTTATCTACTTCATTTCATGAGATCACATTTTCATGGATCATCTTGATGCTTGTGGATGTTCACTGGTTGCTGGGCATTGAAGAGTTAATTATTTAATGTAGTCTTCACAGTATGGGCCTATTTGTACCTGGGATTTGTTTTGGAGGGAGGAAGGCTTTACACATGTTTGAAGGGACTTGGGTGTTATAATCTAAGCCTTTGGTCACTGCAGCTATGCAGCCATGTCATGTCTGCATTAGTGGACACCCAAAGCCAGGTAACACTGTGGCTCTTGCAGACTCACAGATGTACTTGATGCGGAGTTTGTTTTGGGTATGATTCAGAAGATTATCTGGATTACCACGCAGAGAGTTTTGTTCTGTTCCCCTGCTTTCATCCAAACAAATGGTGTCTCTTTCTCTGTGCTGAGCTGCCTGGAGTTTGGGGAGGTGTAGCCACGCACACCTGTGGCCACCATAACTGGGACTGCACTGGGTCAAACCTGATGCCAGCATTGCACTGCACTGGGTCTCTCCCAGGTCCCACGGTAACAACAACCTGGCTACTGCCTTTGTTTGTTCAAGGCCCTTGGGCTCTACAGTCAGCAGGTGGCAAAGCCAGCCAAGGTTATCCCCTCTCTTCCAAGGCTGTGAGTTCTTCCTGAACCTAGGCAGGGCTAGAGATTCTGTCCACAAGCCAGGGCCTGGAGTTGGAAATCTTAGGAATCTACCTGGTGCTGTATTCTACTGTGCCTGAGATGGCATAGAAGCCATAAGACAGTCCATTCCCTTCTTCCCTTCCATTTCTACAAGCAGAGGAATCTCTTGCCATGAACACTACCACCACAGGTTTGTTGGGAGTAGTGCCAGGCCACCACCAATGTTCACTCAAGGCAGAAGGAGTCTTCAGTCAGGTTGTGGTGAATGATGCCAGTTTTTGGACTCATCCTTCAGGGAACTGGGCTCCCCTCTTGCCCTGTCCAGAAAGGCCACCAAATAGCCAAGGCCTAGAATCAAGGACCCCAAGTACCCACTTGGTACTCTACTCAATCATGCCTTAACTGATACCTAAGCTGCAAGACAAAGTCCTCTTTACTCTTTTCTCTGCTTTTCTCAAGCAGAAAACTTATCCTATAGCCTCCAGCTGGGAATTTGTTCTGTCAGTCCTGAAGCCAGTATGTCTGAGTAATAACCAGACATGGCGAGTGCTACCTGGCTACCACTGCTAATTATTCAGGGCCCAAGGGCTCTTTAGTCATTAGGAAATAAATTCTGCCAGGACAGGGCTTCTTTTTTCAAGGAAGTGAGTTTCCTTATGGCCTAAGTTATGTCTAGAAATGTAATCTGGGATCTAGTGCTTGGAATGAGTGCCTCATGCCTCTGTTCTGGTGCCCGATCTTTTGTGGCTAAGCTGGTATATATGTTGCAAGACAAAGTCCTTCGTGATCTTCTCTCTCCTCTTCTCAAGTGGAAGAAAGTCTCTTTCAGAGCTGTGAGCTGTGCTGCCTGGGGTTGGGAGAGTAGTGGCTCATGTACTTCCTTGGATTGCCTGGTTGCCATCTCAGTAGGTCACATGCCCCCCAGTTCCACAGGCTCCAAGACCAGCACAGCATTAGGACTTCCCTAGGAGCTGCAGTTTTTGTGGCTTCGTCTGTCATTCCAGTTTATTTAGAACCCCAGAGTACATTAGCTTGCAGCGGTGAGGTTTGCTGAAACTCATGTTCCAGCCACTGTGATGCATGATTCCTCTCTGGCTAGGGATGTTCTAAATGTTTCCTCCATGGGCTTCAGCTGAGTTCTGTCCAATGTTGCTTTCCACTATGACCCGGCAGAAGTGACTTCCCATGCAATGTCCCACATCACTGTACTCTTTCTTTTCCAAGCACAGAGATTCTTCATGCCATGTAGCCACTACTGGTGAAGGAGAGGTGGTGAAGGAGAATGAAGTGAAGGAGCGGTGAAGGAAGTGAAGAAGGAGTGAAGGAAGTGAAGGAGAGGTGGTGTCTGCAATTCAAGAATGTCTTTTTTATTCCCTTCGCTACCTCTTTCTAAGCCGTGAAGTTAACACTAGATACTGTGATCATTCACCTGATTTTTGGTTTCTACGAATGTGCTTTTTTATGTTGATAGTTGTTAATTTGGTGTTTGTGCAGGGAGGATGATGGGTGGGCTCTTATTTGGCCATCATGTACCAACTAGTCTGGAGATGTCTTATTATTATTTTACCAAATTCATTAGTTGTTTCTTCCAAAATGTCTAATCTGCATGTATTAGGTTGTTCTTGCATTGCTATAAAGAAATAAATGAGATTAGGTAATTTATAAAGAAAAGAGGTTTAATTGGCTCAAGGTTCAGCAGGCTTTATAGCGGACATCTTCTTGGCTTCTGGGGAGGCCTCCAGAAATTTACAATTATTGCAGAAGGTGAAGGGGGAGTAGGTACATCATATGGCAAAAGCAGGAGCAAAATAGAGAAGGGGGAGGCAGCACACACTTTTAAATAACCAGATCTCACGATAGCTCACTCACTATCTTGACGACAGTACCAAAGGGATGGTACTAAATCACTTATGTGAAACTCGTTTCCATGATCCATTCACCTTCCATCAGGCCCCACCTCCAACATTGGGGATTACATTTTGATATGAGATTTCAGCAGAGACAACATCCAAACTATATCACTGAATTAATTTCATCTAGAAAATTTTTATCTCAGGTTTTGTAGTTTATCTCTAGAAGTTCAGTATGGGTCTTTTGGTTTTTTATTTTTAATCTTACATGTCTCTATGTAACATAATCAATATTTTCTCTAATATCAGCATATGAAATATAGTTATAATGATGGTTTTAATATCCTTGTCTACTAACGTTATCATTTTTGGAGTGAATTGTGATTAATTTATTTTCTCCTTATTTTCCCATGTCTTTGTCTACCTGTTATTTATAACTCAATGCCAGATGTAAATTTTTACATTTTGCATTTTGGATTTTCTTTATCTTATAAATGTTCTTCACATTTATTTGGCAGTGCAGTTTAAATGCTTGGAAACAGATCTCTTTGTGCTTTTTTAAAGCTTTCTTTGGAATTACCGCAGCTAGAATTTAGTCTGTGGCTATTTTTTTCCCACTACTGAAATAAGAACCTTTTTGTTACTCTAACCCATGCACTTTGAAATATGAGGCACTCCACTTTGGGTGTTAATAATAGGTAGTTTTGTCTGCCGTATGCAATCTCTGAGTATTGCTTCAAGTGATTCTTTCCCCTCCTTAACTAGATTTCACACCTTCACTCATTGATCAGTACACAACTGAAGAGTCAAGGGAAACTCATTGCAAAACTTCAGAGTTCTCCCTATGTAGGAAATCTCTTCATTATGATATTCTGTTCTGTAAATTCTATTTTCCTTGGCCTCTCTAGACCCCCAATCCATTACCTCAACTCATATAGACATCCAGGTTTTGCCTGGAATCTTCTTCCATGTAACTTTGTGAACTAAGTGGAGGCAATTGAAGAGTACATTCAGTTTTTTTCCATCACCAACGGATTACTGTCATTTGTTGACCCATATCTAATATCTGAAAAAAGTTAATTCACATATTCTATTTTCAATTTTTTTCACATGAAAAGGCATATTTAATGTCTCTTACACCATATTTACTGGAGTAAATATTATATACATTATAAAAATTTTTATAAAACCTTTATCAAAATGCAATTCACATACCACACAATTCACCCATGTGCACTATACAATTCAATGTTTCAGTATATTCACAAATTGTGCAACATACATCATAACTGATTTTAGAAAACTTTTATCAACCTGAAAATAAAATCTTTATCTCATAGCAGTTACTCATTCTTGCCCCCATAACCACCCAGTCCCAGGTAACCAGTAATCTGCTTTCTTTTTTGATTTGCCTACTCTTTAATTTTATATAAATGGAATTATACAATGTGAATTATTTTGTGACTGATTCTATTTAACATAATATTTTCAAGGTTTATTCATGTTCCATGTGTCACTGTGTTAGTTTTTGTTGATTAATAGTATCCCATTATGTGGACATACCATGTATTATTTATCCACTTATCAATTGGCAAGTATTGACTTGTTTCCAGTTTTTAGCTTTTGTGAATGGTGCTACTATGGATATTCATGAACAAGTTTTTCTGTGAGCATATTCTTTATTCCTCTTGAGTATGTAAGTAAGAGAGAAATTGCTAGATTGTAGGAAACTTATGTTTCACCTTTGAGGAATTGACAAACTGTATGAAAAGGGGATATACATCATTTTACATTTCCACCAGCAATGTATGATGGTCCCAATTCTTAATATCTTCACTAGCAATTGTTATTGTCCAGATTTTAAATTATAGACATTCCAGTGTGTTCAAAGGGGTACCTCATTGTAGCTTTGATTTGTAGTTCCCTAATTTGAAATTTCCTAATGCACATCTTTCCATGTGTTTATTTACAATTTGAATACCTTCTTTGGAAAAAATGTTTATTCAGATTGTTGTCTACTTTTATTGGGTTATTTGTCTTTTTATTATTGAGTCTTAATATTTTTTACATATTCTATATTTAATTTTCCAATTAGATCTATTGTTTGCAAAGTTTTTCTCCTATTCTATGGGTTGTCTTTCACTTTCTTTTCAGGAGAAGGAGAGCTTTCCTTCAATCTGTGGGAATCTTGTGGGTTTGAATTAAGGGTAATTTCCCATAGAAAGGTTTTATATTTGCTTAGTCTTTCATTTTCTTGATTTTTCTGTGCTTCAAACAATTTTTTCTTGTGATTTTCATTTCATATCTAAGAAACAATTTCCAAATCCAAGGTTATAACCATTTATATGTTTGTTTTCCTCTAAAAGTATTTCTTCAAATACTAAAAGCATTATAAGTGCTTACATTTAGGTTTCTGATACATCTTGAGTGAATTTTTGTATGTTGTGTACCTTGAATCTATAGATCATTTGGGGAGTATTACCAACTTAACAATAATAGTCTTCTGATCCATGAACATGGGATGTATTTTCATTTATTTAGCTCTTCTTTAAATTTTTTTAACAAGCTTGCATAGTTCTTAATATAAAAATCTTGCACTTACTTTAAATTTACTATCATGTGATTTTTTATGTTATACATAGGATTGTTTCCTCAATGTTATTTTAAGATTGCTTATTGCTAGTGTATAAAATATAATTGATTCTTGCATATTGATCTTGTATTCTAATATTTGATGACTTTCTTTTTTCTAGTAGTTTTGTTAGTTTAGTCATTGAGATTTGTTAATATATGGGCCCATGTTATATGCAAACAGATATAGTTCTACTTTTTTTCCAATCTGAATGCCTTACAAAAAGTTGAAGAGGAGGTAACACTCTCAAATCATTCTGTAAGGCAATCATTAGTATGATCAAAAGGACAAAGACACTACAAGAAACAAAAAATGCAGACAATCATCAATGATGACTATTGATGTAAACGTCCTGAACAAAATACTAGCAAGCAAAATTCAATGATGTATTAAAAGGATTATAGGCTATAACTAAGTAAAATGTATTCCAGAAATGCTAGGATGGGGCAACATAAGAAAATTGATTAATGTAACATATCACATTAATAGAATTAAGGAAAAAGACCACATAATTATCTCAATTGATGCAGAGAAATTATTTGAAAAAATGCTAGATGACGAGTTAGTGGGTGCAGAGCACCAGTGTGGCACATGTATACATATGTAACTAACCTGCACAATGTGCACATGTACCCTAAAACTTAAAGTATAATAATAAAAGAAAAAAAAAGAAAAAATTCAACACACTTTCATAATTTAAAAAAACCCACTGAACGAACCAGAAATAGAAGAAAACTACTTCAAAATAATAAAAGTCATATGTGAAAAGCTCACAACTATCCTCATACTTAATGGTGAAAGACTGAAAGCTTTTCCTTTAAGATGAGGAACAAGACTAGGATGCTTGCAAACGTGAAAAATCACTTTCATTTCAATAAACTAACAATGAGCTATCTGAAAAGGAAATTTAGAAAACAATTCCATCTACAAGAGCAAAAAATACATAAAATATTTTGGAGTAAACTTAACCAAGGAGGCTGCTATGTTCTGAATTTTTGAATCCCCCAAATTCACATGTCAAAACCTAATCACTGATGTGATTAAATTAGGAGTTGGGGGAACGTTTTTAGGTAATTAGATCAGGAGGGTTCAGCTCTTATAGATGGGATTAGTGTCCTTATAAAAGAAGCCCCGGAAAGCTGCCTTGTCTCTTCCAACATGTAAGAACACAGGCAGAAGTTATCATCTATGAACCAGAATAACCTGGCCTCACCAGACACTTACCCTGCTGGTGCCTGGACTTCCCAACCTCCAGAGCTGTAAAAAATCATGTTGTTTATAAGCCACCCGGTTTATAGTATTTTGTTACAGCAGCCCAAACAGGATAAGACAGAGTTGAGCAACTTCTATATTGCAAACTACAATGCTGTGCTAAAACAAATTGAAGACACCAATAAATACACATTTCAAATTCATAGACTGGAAGACTTCATATTTTTATTTTATTTTATTTTATTATTATTATACTTTAAGTTTTAGGGTACACGTGCACAATGTGCAGGTTAGTTACATATGTATACGTGTGCCATGCTGGTGTGCAGCACCCATTAACTCATCATTTAGCATTAGGTATATCTCTTAAAGTTATCCCTCCCCCCTCCCCCCACCACACAACAGTCCCCAGAGTGTGATGTTCCCCTTCCTGTGTCCATGTGATCTCATTGTTCAATTCCCACCTATGAGTGAGAATATGCAGTGTCTGGTTTTTTGTTCTTGTGATAGTTTACTGAGAATGATGATTTCCAATTTCATCCATGTCCCTACAAAGGACATGAATTCATCACATTTTATGGCTGCATAGTATTCCATGGTGTATATGTGCCACATTTTCTTAATCCAGTCTAACATTGTTGGACATTTGGGTTGGTTCCAAGTCTTTGCTATTGTGAATAGTGCCGCAATAAACATACGTGTGCATGTGTCTTTATAGCAGCATGATTTATAGTCCTTTGGGTATATACCCAGTAATGGGATGGCTGGGTCAAATGGTATTTCTAGTTCTAGATCCCTGAGGAATCGCCACACTGACTTCCACAAGGGTTGAACTAGTTTACAGTCCCACCAACAGTGTAAAAGTGTTCCTATTTCTCCACATCCTCTCCAGCACCTATTGTTTCCTGACTTTTTAATGATTGCCATTCTAACTGGTGTGAGATGGTATCTCATTGTGGTTTTGATTTGCATTTCTCTGATGGCCCGTGATGGTGAGCATTTTTTCATGTTTTTTGCCTGCATAAATGTCTTCTTTTGAGAAGTGTCTGTTCTTGTCCTTCACCTACTTTTTGATGGGGTTGTTTGTTTTTTTCCTGTAAATTTGTTTGAGTTCATTGTAGATTCTGGATATTAGCCCTTTTTCAGATGAGTAGGTTGCGAAAATTTTCTCCCATTTTGTAGGTTGCCTGTTCACTCTGATGGTAGTTTCTTTTGCTGTGCAGAAGCTCTTTAGTTTAATTAGATCCCATTTGTCAATTTTGGCTTTTGTTGCCATTGCTTTTGGTATTTTAGACATGAAGTCCTTGCCCATGCCTATGTCCTAAATGGTAATGCCTAGGTTTTCTTCTAGGGTTTTTATGTTTTTAGGTCTAACGTTTAAGAAGAAGACTTAATATTGTTAAGATGTGAAGAATACCCAAAGTAATTTACAGATTCAATGTAATTTCTATCCCAGTGTGAGCAACATTTTTTTCATAAGTAGAAAAATTCATCTTACAATTCACATAGAATCTCAAGATACTTTGAATAGCCAAAACAATCTTGAAAGAGAACAAAGTTAGAGATATCACACTTCGTGGTTTCAAAACTTTCTGCAAAGTTACAGAAATCTAAACAATGTAGTTTTGGCATAAAGACAGACATACAGACCAAGGGAGTAGGGTAAGGAACCAATAATTAAACTCTCACATATATGTGTTATTTTCCACAAGGATGCAAAGACCATTAAATGGTGGGTCAGTCTTTTCAACAAGTAGTTTTGGGGAAACTAAATATCCATATTCAAAAGAATAAAATTTGAACCTTACCTTTCACTACATACAAATGTTAACTCAAAATTGATCTAGGACTTAAACATAAGAGCTAGAACTGTAAAACTCTTAGCATAAAACGTAGGCAGAAAGCTCTACGACATTTGATTTGGCAATGATTTATTGGATATGACATCACAGACAAAAACAAATAAATTGGACTACTACATCAAAATTATAAACATCTGTGCAACAAAGGACAAAGTGAACAGAGGAAAAAGACAACCCACAGAGTATGAGAAAGTTGCATGGAAGAGAGAAGAGTAAGACAGGACAGATGCCTTCCGGGGATTGGCATGGAGCCACGGGAGGGTCCCCACTGTGGGGAAATGGTGAGTAAGTGAGTCCTCAGTGAACTTTACTTCGGTTATGTATCTTTGCAATCACAGAAACAGAAGATTCCCCTCCCCGATCCCTTCTCTACAGGGCATACAGACTGACATTGAGAGCTGCCTGAAGTCTGAGTAGAGATGCCCCTCAGACACACATGGAGTCCCAGGGGACTTGGAATCCTGAGCACCATTGCAGCAGTAGCTCCACTAACAAGGGAAGCCAGGCACTCTTGCATGCCACCAGGATAAAAGCTGCATCCACAGTGTTGAGGATTGAACAGATTGCAGGCCTTGCCACTGCTACACCTTGCCAGACAAAGTCAACAGGCCTAGGGCCCCATGGCAGCCACCCAACCAGCCCTTCTGAACTCTCAAGCCAGTGGCAGTTCCAGCTTTCCCTGGTATGAAGCTCCCAAAGGAAAAGACAGCCCCCTATTTTTGTGACTGCCACAGCCCCTGCTCCTACTGACCTCAGGCTCGAGAGCAAAACGCTTAAGAACTATTGCAGGCCTCCAGCACAATGCCACCACACTTCGCAGAAAAGTGGCCAGACTATTTTCCACCCAGGTCCCTGACCTTCCTACTCCTCACTGTGCAGGACCTCTAAACATGGGACCCAAGCACAGCCACCACAGCACTTGAGCTCTTGGACACGTAGCAGCTCTGCATTTCCCTGAAACAGAGAATTCAGAGGTAGAAGGCTTACCATTTTTCCTGCTCTGCAGTCTCCACTCCTACTGCCCTCAGGCTCTGGAGCGGGTGAAGAACTTAAAAACTATCACAGGTCTCCAGCACAACTGACTTGAGAAAAGTGGCCAGATTGTTTTCACTGCAGTTCCTTGCCGCTGTTGCTCCTCACTGGACAGTGTCTCTCAACCTGGGCCCTTAGCACAGTTGCACTCTCCCCACCTGAACATTTCAGTTAATGGTGGCTCTGCATTTGTCTGGGAAAGTAATCTCAGAGTAAACCCACAGACCCTCGGCCATAGCAGCTGCAGTGGAAACGTTCTTACTTCCCTTGGGCTGGGGAATAAAAGAATGTGCCTAGTCGCTTCACTGGCACCTCCAATACATCACAGCTGCCATATAGACGGGAGCCCAGTCTCTCTTCCCTGTGAACCTCCACCCCCTACCCTTCAGCAGGCAAGGCCCCAAGCTTGAACCCACAGTGCAGCTGACCCACCCAAGAATGAACATTCCCGTTGGCAGCAGCTTTGCATTTCTGGGGTGGAGCTCCCAGAAGCAACTGCAAGTCCCTCTGACATTGCCACTGCAATGCTATTGTCCTTGCTGCATTCAGACTGGGAAAGGAACAAGGACCCTGAGTGCCTTACTTGCATCTCCAATATGCTTCAGCTGCCTTATAAAGAAGAGGCCAGTCTGTCTTCCTCTGAACCCACTGATTCCCCAGCTTATCCCCAGGCAGGGCCCTCTGGCTTGGGCCCACGATGCAGCTTCGCCACCCCGGGATGATCATTTTGATTCGCAGCGGCTCTGCATTTATCTGGAGTGGAGCCCTAAGAGACACGTGAAAGACCCTCTGCCCAAAGGCTCCCAGATCTGATAAACAATTTCAGCAAAGTTTCAGAATACAAAATCAATGTACATAAATAAGTGGCACTTCTTTACACTAATAATATCCAAGCAGAGAGCAAAATAAAGAAACAATCCCATTCTCAATAGCCACATAAAGAATAAAATACATAGAAATACAGCTAACCATGCAGGTGAAAGATCTCGTTAATGAGAGACTTTCCAAAACACTGGAAAGTGGTTTTTTTAATATAATTTAAGTTGTAGGGTACATGCGCAAAACGTGCAGGTTTGTTACACAGTATACATGTGCCATGTTGGTGTGCTGCACCCATTAACTCAACATTTAGCATTAGGTATATCTCCTAATGCTATCCCTTCACCCTCTCCTCACCCCACAACAGGCTCTGGTGTGTGATGTTCCCCTTCCTGTGGCCATGTGTTCTCATTGTTCAATTCCCACCTATGAGTGAGAACATCTGGTGTTTGGTTTTTTGTCCTTGCAATAGTTTGCTGAGAATGATGGTTTCCAGCTTCATCCATGTCTCTATAAAGGACATGAACTCATCCTTTTTTATGCCTGCGTAGTATTCCATGGTGTATATGTGCCACATTTTCTTAATCCAGTCTATCATTGTTGGACATTTGGGTGGGTTCCAACTCTTTGATATCATGAATAGTGCCACAATAAACATACGTTTGCATGTGTCTTTATAGCAGAATGTTTTATAATCCTTTGGTTATATACCCAGTAATGGGATGGCTGGGTCAAATGGTATTTCTAGTTCTAGATCCCTGAGGAATCACCACACTGACTTCCACAATGGTTGAACTAGTTTACAGTCCCACCAACAGTGTAAAAGTGTTCCTATTTCTCCACATCATCTCCAGCACCTGTTGTTTCCTGACTTTTTAATGATTGCCGTTCTAACTGGTGTGAGATGGTATCTCATTGTGGTTTTGATTTGCATTTCTCTGATGGCCAGTGATGATGAGCATTTCTTCTTGCATCTTTTGGCTGCATAAATATCTTCTTTTGAGAAGTGTCTGCTCATATCCTTTGCCCACTTTTTGATGGGGTTGTTTGTTTTTTTCTTGTAAATTTGTTTGAGTTCATTGTAGATTCTGGATATTAGTCCTTTGTCAGATGAGTAGATTGCAAAAATTTTCTCCCATTCTGTAGGTTGCTTGTTCACTCTAATGATAATTTCTTTTGCTGTGCAGAAGCCCTTTACTTGAATTAGATCCCATTTGTCAATTTTGGCTTTTGTTGCCATTGCTTTTGGTGTTTCAGACATGAAGTTCTTGCCCATGCCTATCTCCTGAATGGTATTGCCAAGTTTTCTTCTAGGGTTTTTATGGTTTTAGGTCTAACATTTAAATCTTCAATCCGTCTTGAATTAATTTTTGTATAAGGTGTAAAGAAGGGATCCAGTTTCAGCTTTCTACATATGGCTAGCCAGTTTTCCCAGCACCATTTATTAAATAGGGAATCCTTTCCCATTTCTTGTTTTTGTCAGGTTTGTCAAAGATCAGATATTTGTAGATATGTGGCATGATTTCTGAGGGCTCTCTTCTGTTCCACTGGTCTATCCACCATGATCAAGTGGGCTTCATCCCTGGGATGCAAGGCTGGTTCAACACACACAAATCAATACATGTAATCCAGCATATAAACAGAACCAACGACAAAAACCACATGATTATCTCAGTAGATGCAGAAAAGGCCTTTGACAAAATTCAACAGCACTTCATGCTAAAAATGCTCAGTAAATTAGGTATTCATGGGACGTATCTCAGAATAATAAGAGCTATCTATGACAAACCCACAGCCAATATCATACTGAATGGGCAAAAACTGGAAGCATTCCCTTTGAAAACTGGCACAAGACAGGGATGCCCTCCCTCACCACTCCTATTCAACATAGTGTTGCAAGTTCTGGCCAGGGCAATCAGGAAGAAGAAGGAAATAAAGGGTATTCAATTAGGAAAAGAGGAAGTCAAATTGTCCCTGTTTGCAGATGACATGACTGTATATCTAGAAAACCCCATCGTCTCAGCCCAAAATATCCTTAAGCTGATAGGCAACTTCAGCAAAGCCTCAGGATACAAAATCAATGTGCAAAAATCACAAGCATTCTTATACACCAATAACAGACACACAGAGAGCCAAATCATGAGTGAACTCCCATTCACAATTGCTTCAAAGTGAATAAAATACCTAGGCATCAAACTTACAAGGGATGTGAAGGACCTCTTCAAGGAGAACTACAAACCACTGCTCAAGGAAATAAAAGAGGATACAAACAAATGGAAGAACAATCCATACTCATGGGTAGGAAGAATCAATATCATGAAAATGGCCATACTGCCCAAGGTAATTTACAGATTCAATGCCATCCCCATCAAGCTACCAATGACTTTCTTCACAGAATTGGAAAAAAACTACCTTAAAGTTCATATGAATGCAAAAAAGAGCCCGCATTGCCAAGTCATTCCTAAGCCAAAAGAACAAAGCTGGAGGCGTCATGCTACCTGACTTCAAACTATACTACAAGGCTACAGTAACCAAAACAGCATGGTGCTGGTACCAAAACAGAGATATAGACCAATGGAACAGAACAGAGCCCTCAGAAATAATGGAAAGTATTTTGAAACTAAATTGCTGATTTCTTTGGAAACACTTGGCTAGAAATCAGTGATGGCACAAACGAAAGGAAAATCATTCCATGCTCATGGATAGGAGGATTTAATACTGTTAAAATGACCACACTGCCCAAAGCAATTTACAGATCCAGTGTTGTTCCTATCAAACTACTAAAACTGTATTTCACAGAATAAGAAAATTCCATTTTAAAATTTATTTTTAAGAAAAAACAGCCCCATATCCATAGCAATGCTATACAGAAAGAACAAAGCTGGAAGCATCTCATGACCCAATTTGAAATTATACTGCAAGACTGCAGCAACCAAAAGCAACATGGTACAGATACAAAAACAGACAAATAGACAAAGGGAATAGATTACAGAACTCAGAAATAAAACTGAACATCTACAACCATCTGATCTTTGACAAAGCTGACAATAAGAAATGGTGAAACTACTCCCTATTCAATAAATACTGCCAGAATAACTGGCTAGCCATATGCAGAAGATTGAAACTGAACCCCTTCCTTTCACCATATACAAATATCAACTCAAGATGGATTAAAGACTTAAATGTAAAACTTAAAACTATAAAGCCTTAGAAGACAGCCTTGTCGATGTCATTCTGGACATAGGAACTGGCAAAATTTTATGACCAAGATACTAAAAGCATTTGCAAAAAGGCAAAAATTGATAAGTGGGACCCAATTAAATGAAACAGTTTCAACACAGCTAAAGAAACTATCAACAAAGTAAAGGGACAATCTATTAAATGAAAAAAAATATTTTCAAGCTATTCATCTGACAATCTCATATTCAGAATCTGTATGGAGCTCAAACAAATCAACAAGCAAAAATCAAACAACCCCATTAAAAATGGGCATAGGACATAAGCAGAAAACATGCACGCAGTCAGCAAGCATATGCAAAAAAATTCAGTATCACTGATCATTAGGAAAATGCAAACCAAATCGTCAATGAGATACCATCTCACACCAATCAAAATGGCTATCTTAAAAAAAAATACTTTTGGAGGGGTGGAGCCAAGATGGCCGAATTGGAACAGCTCTGGTCTACAGCTCCCAGCCTGAGTGACACAGAGGATGGGTGATTTCTGCATTTCCATCTGAGGTACTGGGTTCATCTCACTAGGGAGTGCCAGACAGTGGGTGCAGCGCACCATTCACGAGCCAAAGCAGGGTGAGGCATTGCCTCACTTGGGAAGCACAAGGGGTCAGGGAGTTCCCTTTCCTAGTCAAAGAAAGGGGTGACAGACGGCACCTGGAATATTGGGTCACTCCCACCCTAATACTGCACTTTTCCAACAGGCTTAAAAAACGGGACACCAGGAGATTATATCCTGCACATGGCTCAGAGGGTCCTACGCCCATGGAGTCTCACTGATTGCTAGCACAGCATTCTGAGATCAAACTGCAAAGCCGCAGTGAGGCTGGGGGAGGGGCGCCTGCCATTGCCCAGGCTTGATTAGGGAAACAAAGCAGCCAGGAAGCTCGAACTGGGTGGAGCCCACCACAGCTCAAAGAGGCCTGCCTGCCTCTGTAGGCTCCACCTGTGGGGGCAGGGCACAGACAAACAAAAAGACAGCAGTAACCTCTGCAGGCTTAAATGTCCATCTGACAGCTTTGAAGAGAGTAGTGGTTCTCCCTGCACACAGCTGGAGATCTGAGAATGGGCAGGCTGCCTCCTCAAGTGGGTCCTTGACCCCTGAGCAGCCTAACTGGGAGGCACCTCCCAGTAGGGGCAGACTGACACCTCACATGGCCGGGTACTCCTCTGAGACAAAACTTCCAGAGGATCAATCAGACAGCAGCATTTGCAGTTCACCAAGATCCGCTGTACTACAGCCACCGCTGCTGATACCCAGGCAAACAGGGTCTGGCATGGACCTCTAGCAAACTCCAACAGACCTGCAGCTGAGGGTCCTGTCTGTTAGAAGGAAAACTAACAAACAGAAAGGTCATCCACACCAAAATCCCTTGTGTACATCACCATCATCAAAGACCAAATGTAGATAAAACCACAAAGACGGGGAAAAAAACAGAGCAGAAAAACTGGAAACTCTAAAAAGCAGAGCGCCTCTCCTTCTCCAAAGGAACGCAGCTCCTCAACAGCAATGGAACAAAGCTGGATGGAAAATGACTTTGAAGAGCTAAGAGAAGAAGGCTTCAGATGATCAAACTACTCCAAGCTACAGGAGGAAATTCAAATCAATGGCAAAGAAGTTAAAAATTTTGAAAAAAAATTAGAGGAATGTATAACTAGAATAACCAATGCAGAGAAGTGCTTAAAGGAGGTGATGGAGCTGAAAGCCAAGGCTCAAGAAGTACGTGAAGAATGCAGAAGCCTCATGAGCCTATGCGATCAACTGGAAGAAAGCGTATCAGTGATGGAAGATCAAATGAATGAAATGAAGCAAGAAGGGAAGTTTAGAGAAAAAAGAATAAAAAGAAATGAACAAAGCCTCCAAGAAATATGGGACTATGAGAAAAGACCAAATCTACGTCTGACTGGTGTACCTGAAAATGACGGGGAAAATGGAACCAAGTTGGAAAACACTCTGCAGGATATTATCCAGGAGAACTTCCCCAATCTAGCAAGGCAGGCCAACATTCAGATTCAGGAAATACAGAGAATGCCACAAAGATACTCCTCGAGAAGAGCAACTCCAAGACACATAATTGTCAGATTCACCAAAGTTGAAATGAAGGAAAAAAATGTTAAGGGCAGCCAGAGAGAAAAGTCAGGTTACCCACAAAGGGAAGCCCATCAGACTAACAGCGGATCTCTTGGCAGAAAATCTACAAGCCAGAAGAGAGTGTGGGGCGAATATTCAACATTCTTAAAGAAAAGAATTTTCAACCCAGAATTTCACATCCAGCCAAACTAAGCTTCATAAGTGAAGGAGAAATAAAATACTTTACAGACAAGGAAATGCTGAGAGAATTTGTCACCACCAGGCCTGCCCTAAAAGAGTTCCTGAAGGAAGCGCTAAACATGGAAAGGAACAACCAGTACCAGCCACTGCAAAAACATGCCAAAATGTAAAGACCATCAAGGCTAGGAAGAAACTGCATCAACTAACGAGCAAAATAACAAGCTAACATCATAATAACAGGACAAAAATACACACATAACAATATTAACTTTTAATGTAAATGGGCTAAATGCTCCAATTAAAAGACAGACTGGCAAATTGGATAAAGAGGCAAGACCCATCAGTGTGCTGTATTCAGTAAACCCATCTCACGTGCAGGGACACACATAGGCTCAAAATAAAGGGATGGAGGAAGATCTACCAAGCAAATGGAAAACAAAAAAAGGCAGGGGTTGCAATCCTAGTCTCTGATTAAACAGACTTTAAACCAACAAAGATCAAAAGAGACAAAGAAGGCCATTACATAATGGTAAAGGGATCAATTCAACAGGAAGAGCTAACTATCCTAAATATATATGCACCCAATACAGGAGCACCCAGATTCATAAAGCAAGTCCTCAGAGACCTACAAAGAGACTTAGACTCCCACACAATAATAATGGGAGACTTTAACAACCCACTGTCAACATTAGACAGATCAACGAGACAGAAAGTTAACAAGGATACCCAGGAATTGAACTCAGCTCTGCACCAAGCAGACCTAATAGACATCTACAGAACTCTCCACCCCAAATCAACAGAATATACATTCTTCTCAGCAGTGCACCACACTTAGTCCAAAATTGACCACATAGGTGGAAGTAAAGCACTCCTCAGCAAATGTAAAAGAACAGAAATTATAACAAACTATCTCTCAGACCACAGTGCAATCAAACTAGAACTCTGGACTAAGAAACTCACTCAAAACCGCTCAAGTACATGGAAAGTGAACAACCTGCTACTGAATGACTACTTGGTACATAACGAAATGAAGGCAGAAATAAAGTTGTTCTTTGAAACCAACGAGAACAAAGACACAACATACCAGAATCTCTGGGACGCATTCAGAGCAGTGTGTAGAGGGAAATTTATAGCACTAAATGCCCACAAGAGAAAGCAGGAAAGATCCAAAATTGACACCCTAACATCACAATTAAAAGAACTAGAAAAGCAAGAGCAAACACATTCAAAAGCTAGCAGAATGTAAGAAATAACTAAAATCAGTGCAGAACTGAAGGAAATAGAGATTAAAAAAAAACCCTTCAAAAAATTAATAATCCAGGAGCTGGTTTTTTTGAAAAGATCAACAAAATCGATAGACCACTAGCAAGACTAATAAAGAAGAAAAGAGAGAAGAATCAAATAGACACAATAAATAATGATAAAGGGGATATCACCACCGATCCCACAGAAATACAAACTGCCATCAGAGAATACTACAAACACCTCTATGCAAATAAACTAGAAAATCTAGAAGAAATGGATAAATTCCTCGATACATACACCCTCACAAGACTAAACCAGGAAGAAGTTGAATCTCTGAATAGACCAATAACAACGCTGGATTCACAGCCGAATTCTACCAGAGGTACAAAGAGGAGCTGGTACATTCCTTCTGAAACTATTCCAATCAACAGAAAAAGAGGGAATCCTCCCTAACTCATTTTATGAGGCCAACATCATCCTGATACCAAAGCCTGGCAGAGACACAACCAAAAAAGAGAATTTTAGACCAATATCCTTGATGAACATTGAGGAAAAAATCCTCAATAAAATCTGAATAGGTAATGGATGGACATAGAAACATATGTGATTAAGTAAAGATAGAAATCTGCTTATACTGCAGTTTCTAGGTAACAGTTATAGTGATACTTACTGTACAACTCAGTCGACCTCTCTGGGTGTTTAATAAGTTTTATAATAAAATATTAGCAAAAGTGGAATTATGCTAAGTATACATTTTGTACACCACTTAACTCACCTTCAGTATAGCCTGATTATATGTCCTCATTATTTTATGTGCTACTGATATCATTTCAAGGAACATATTCTGTCATTTCGGCCTTAGAGTGTGTTTTATAATTTTGTGGTCATTAGCTTGCTAAATTGCATGAGAGTGAAAACTTGGTTCTCTAGTGAAAAAATATTGCCTCAGAATTATTTCCTTGAGATAATATCTTCAGGGTCAGAAGATACATAAAGCTTTAGGTGGTGGTACATATTTTCTAGAGCAACTCCCAAATGATGCATATAAATTTGCAACTGTACCAATAGGATTTGAGAGGGCTAGTTTGCAAGATGGGAGCCAATGCAAAAACATATGATCATCTATTATTCATTTATTTGGGTATGTCTTTTTTGGAATTCTTGGTCTATAAAAACTTGAATAATTAAGTATAATCTTATAAATAAACAATAATTAAAGAAATATCAGAAAATGCAAGTCAAAATGAGACGATAAATGGTAACCATATTTCTTATCACTATTAATAACTTTTTAATATATAATTCTGTTCTTTACTCTGAGATTGGGGTGGAGAAAATAATGAACACTGGAGAAACACACACAATGTCTGCCTTCGACACCAACCTGGAAAAAACAGAACACATAGTTTCAGTTAACCCAGATGAAATGGTAGAAACTGCAAGGTTACATTAAGAAACACAAACACATACATGCCCACAAACTATAATATGAATTAGTAAGGATAATACTATAGAAGATACGGCAAAAAAATTAAGAAGATACTATTACAAAGAAACAAATCTGTGGACAGGGAGAATTTTAACTGAATATTCAGTTATTTGATACAGACAAAGAGAAAGTAAAACTGATATATCTAGAAACCAAAATATTGGCTAAATGTTAGATCTGTTTCACAACACAGAGAAAATGTACCAAAGAAGTTTTAGATTTACATTTCAAAATGACTGGGGCTCTGAGCCAAGGACTTCAGGACAATTGTCTGTTTTGGGGGGCAGGGTTGGACAGGGTTTGTTGCCCAGGCTGTAGTGCAGTGGCACACACATGGCTTACTGCAGCCTCAACCTCCTGGGCTCAAGCAATCCTCCAACCTCAGCCTCCTATGTAGCTGGGACTACAGGCACATACTACCACACCTGGCTAATTTTACAAAATTATCATAGAAACAGAGTCTCACTATGTTTCCCAGGCTGGCCTCCAACTCCCTGGCTCAAGCAATCCTCCTGCTTCAGCCTCCAAAAGTACTGGGATTACAGGCATGGGCCACCACACCCAGCCCAGTTGTCTAAAGAAAGGCTGAGGCAGGCTAAGTGCCAAGTAGGTAAACATAAAGTAGAGAAGAGAATAAACTTTTTATCTTGATGCAGTTTATGAAACAGAAGGTCTGGATCTGCTTTCCATGGCTTCTAGGATCCCCATAGCACTGTGCTGATCAGGAATGGTCTCATAGTACTTCCTGAATTTTGATTAAGGGAGTCACAGGTAAGGGATGGAAGCTAGACTTGACACTGGGCTATGCATTTCAAAGCACTCTACAAACTAGGAAATGGAAGCAGCCTAGTCCTAGGATTAGAACCCAGAGTACTTGGCTAAGGAGTAAAGTTTGAAAGAATCATGTCTCAGGAATTTTAAAGCACTCACTGATCAGTAGATGTAGCTGGACCACGTTCAAGGATTCAGATGTCAAAAGAAGGATTGAAGGTGGACTTGGATCATTCGATCTTAAGGCACTATACTTGTCAGGAATTGAGAATCATAAGTATCCTTGGCTAAGGATATTGTCTTGAATATCAGAGTCCATTTTTTAAAAGCTTTGTCCTAGCACCATTTATTAAATAGGGAATCCTTTCCCCATTTCTTGTTTTTGTCAGGTTACTCAAAGATCAGATGGTTGTAGATACGCAGCATTATTTCTGAGGGCTCTGTTCTGTTCCATTGGTCTATATCTCTGTTTTGGTACCAGTACCATGCTCTTTTGGTTACTGTAGCCTTGCAGTATAGTTTGAACTCTGGTAGTGTGATGCCTCCAGCTTTGTCCTTTTGGCTTAGGATTGACTTGGCAATGCGGGCTCTTTTTTCGTTCCATATGAACTTTAAAGTAGCTTTTTTCCAATTCTGTGAAGAAAGTCATTGGTAGCTTGATGGGGATGGCATTGAATCTATAAATTACCTTGGGCAGTATGGCCATTTTCACGATATTGATTCTTCCTACCCATGAGCATGGAATGTTCTTCCATTTGTTTGTATCCTCTTTTATTTCCTTGAGCAGTGGTTTGTAGTTGTCCTTGAAGAGGTCCTTCACGTCCCTTGTAAATAGGATTCCTAGGTATTTTATTCTCTTTGAAGCAATTGTGAACGGGAGTTCACTATGATTTGGCTGTTTGTCTGTTATTGGTGTATAAGAATGCTTGTGATTTTTGTACATTGATTTTGTATCCTGAGACTTTGCTGAAGTTGACTATCAGCTTAAGGAGATTTTGGACTGAGACGATGGAGTTTTCTAAATATACAATCATGTCATCTGCAAACAGGGACAATTTGACTTCCTCTTTTCCTAATTGAATACCATTTATTTCCTTCTCCTGCCTGATTGCCCTGGCCAGAACTTGCAACACTATGTTGAATAGGAGTGGTGAGGGAGGGCATCCCTGTCTTGTGCCAGTTTTCTAAGGGAATGCTTCCACTTTTTGCTCATTCAGTATGATATTGGCTGTGGGTTTGTCGTAGATAGCTCTTAGTATTTTGAGATACATCCCATCAATACCTAATTTATTGAGCATTTTTAGCATGAAGTGTTGTTGAATTTTGTCAAAGGCCTTTTCTGCATCTATTGAGATAATCATGTGGTTTTTGTCGTTGGTTCTGTTTACATGCTGGATTATGTATATTGATTTGCATATGTTGAACCAGCCTTGCATCCCAGGGATGAAGCCCACTTCATCATGGTGGTTAAGCTTTTTGATGTGCTGCTGGATTCGTTTTACCAGTATTTTATTGAGGGTTTTTCCATCGATATTCATCAGGGATAATGGTCTAAAATTCTCTTTTTTTGTGTGTGTCTCTGCCAGGCTTTGGTATCAGGATGATGCTGGCCTCATAAAATGAGTTAGGGAGGATTCCCTCTTTTTCTATTGATTGGAATAGTTTCAGAAGGAATGGTACGAGCTCCTCCTTGTACCTCTGGTAGATTTCGGTTGTGAATCCATCTGGTCCTGGACTTGTTTTGGTTGGTAAGCTATTAATTATTGCCACAATTTTAGAGCCTGTTATTGGTCTATTCAGAGATTCAACTTCCTCCTGGTTTAGTCTTGGGAGGGTGTATGTGTCGAGGAATTCATCCATTTCTTCTAGTTTTTCTAGTTTATTTGCGTAGAGGTGTTTATAGTATTCTCCGATGTTAGTTTGTAGTTCTGTGGGATCAGTGGTGATATCTCCTATATCACTTTTTATTGCGTCTAGTTGATTCTTCTCTCTTTTATTCTTTATTAATCTTACTAGCAGTCTATCAATTTTGTTGATCTTTTCAAAAACGCAGCTCCTGGATTCAGTGATTTTTTGAAGGTTTTTTGTGTCTCTATTTCCTTCAGCTCTGCTGTGATCTTAGTTATTTCTTGCCTTCTGCTAGCTTTTGAATGTTTGCTCTTGCTTCTCTAGTTCTTTATTTGTGATGTTAGGGTATCAATTTTAGATCTTTCCTGCTTTCTCTTGTGGGCATTTAGTGCTATAAATTTCCCTCTACACACTGCTTTGAATGTGTCCCAGAGATTCTGGTATGTTGTGTCTTTGTTCTCATTGGTTTCAAATAACATCTTTATTTCTACCTTCATTTCGTTATGTACCCAGTAGTCATTCAGGAGCAGATTGTTCAGTTTCCATGTAGTTGATCCGTTTTGAGTGAGTTTCTTAATCCTGAGTTCTAGTTGGATTGCACTGTGGTCTGAGAGACAGTTTGTTAAATTTCTGTTCCTTTACATTTGCTGAGGAATGCTTTACTTCCAACAATGTGGTCAATTTTGGACTAAGTGTGGTGTACTGCTGAGAAGAATGTATATTCTGTTGATTTGGGGTGGAGAGTTCTGTAGATGTCCATTAGGTCTGCTTGATGCAGAGCTGAGTTCAATTCCTGGATATCCTTGTTAACTTTCTGTCTCGTCGATCTGTCTAATATTGACAGTGGGGTGTTAAAATCTCCCATTATTATTGTGTGGGAGTCTAAGTCTCTTTGTAGGCCTCTAAGGACTTGCTTTATGAATCTGGATGCTCCTGCATTGAGTGCATATATATATTTAGGATAGTTAGCTCTTCTTGTTGAATTGATCACTTTACCATTATGTAATGGCCTTCTTTGTCTCTTTTGATCTTTGTTGGTTTAAAGTCTGTTTTATCCAAGACTAAGATTTTTTGTTTTTTTGTTTTCCATTTGCTGCTTTTTTTTTGTTTTCCATTTGGTTGGTATTTCTTCCTCTATCCCTTTATTTTCAGCCTATGTGTGTCTCTGCACGTGAGATGGGTTTCCTGAATACAGCACACTGACAGGTCTTGACCCTTTAACCAATTTGCCAGACTGTGTCTTTTAATTGGAGCACTTAGCCCATGTACACTTAAGGTTAATATTGTTATGTGTGAGTTTGATCCTGTCATTATGATATTAGCTTGTTATTTTGCTCGTCAGTTGATGCAGTTTCTTCCTCGCCTTGATGGTCTTCAAAATTTGGCATGTTTTTGCAGGGGCTGGTACCAGTTGTGCCTTTCCATGTTTAGTGCTTCCTTCAGGAGCTCTTTTAGGGCAGGCCTGGTGGTGAAAAAATCTCTCAGCATTTCCTTGTCTGTAAAGGATTTTATTTCTCCTTCATTTATGAAGTTTAGTTTGGCAGGATATGAAATTCTGGGTTGAAAATCATTTTCTTTATCCCTTCATGCTAAAAACTCTCAATAAATTAGGTATTGATGTGACATATCTCAAAATAGTAAGAGCTATCTATGACAAACCCACAGCCAATATCATACTGAATGGACAAAAACTGGAAGCATTCCCTTTGAAAACTGGAACAAGACAGGGATGCCCTCTCTCACCACTCCTATTCAACATAGTGTTGGAAGTTCTGGCCAGGGCAATCAGGCAGGAGAAGGAAATAAAGGGCATTCAATTAGGAAAACAGGAAGTCAAATGGTCCCTGTTTACAGATGACATGATAGTATACCTAGAAAACCCCATTGCCTCAGCTCAAAATCTCCTTAAGCTGCTAAGCAACTTCAGCAAAGTCTCAGGATACAAAATCAATGTACAAAAATCACAAGCATTCTTATACACCAATAACAGACAAACAGACAGCCAAATCAAGAGTGAGCTCCCATTCACAATTGCTTCAAAGAGAATAAAATACCTAGGAATCCAACTTACAAGGGATGTGAAGGACCTCTTCAAGGACAACTACAAACCACTGCTCAATGAAATAAAAGAGGATACAAACAAATGGAAGAACATTCCATGCTCATGGGTAGGAAGAATCAATATCATGAAAACGGCCATACTGTCCAAGGTAATTTATAGATCCAATGCCATCCCCATCAAGCTACCAATGACTTTTATCACAGAATTGGAAAAACTACTTTAAAGTTCATATGGAACCAAAAAAGGGGCTGCATTGCCAAGTCAACCCTAAGCCAAAATAACAAAGCTGGAGACATCACGCTACCTGACTTCAAACTATACTACAAGGCTACAGTAACCAAAACAACATGTTACTGGTACCAAAACAGAGATATAGATCAATGGAACAGAACAGAGCCCTCAGAAATAACGCCGCATATCTACAACTATCTGATCTTTGAGTAAGGTGAGAAAAACAATCATTTGGGAAAAGATTCCCTATTTAACAAATGGTGCTGGGAAAACTGGCTAGCCAGATGTAGAAAGCTGAAACTGGATCTCTTCCTTACACCTTATACAAAAATTCATTCAAGATGGATTAAATACTTAAATGTTAGGCCTAAAACCATAAAAACCCCAGAAGAAAACCTAGGCAATACCATTCAGGACATAGGCATGGGCAAGGACTTCATGTCTAAAATACCAAAAGCAATGGCAACAAAAGCCAAAATTGACAAATGGGATCTAATTAAACTAAAGAGCTTCTGCACAACAAAATAAACTACCATCAGAGTGAACAGGCAACCTACAAAATGGGAGAAAGTTTTCGCAACCTACTCATCTGACAAAGGGCTAATATCCAGAATCTACAATGAACTCCAACAAATTTACAAGTAAAAAACAAATAACCCCATCAAAAAGTGGGCAAAGGATATGAACAGACACTTCTCAAAAGAAGACGTTTATGCAGCCAAAAAACACATGAAAACATACTCACCATCACTGGCTATCAGAGAAATGCAAATCAAAACCACAATGAGATACCATCTCACACCAGTTAGAATGTTTCCAAAAAGTCAGGAAACAGCAGGTGCTGGAGAGGATGTGGAGAAATAGAAACACTTTTGTACTGCTGGTGGAACTGTAAACTAGTTCAGCCCTTGTGGAAGTCAGTGTGGTGATTCCTCAGGGATCTAGAACTAGAAATACCATTTGACCCAGCCATCTCATTACTGGGTATATACCCAAAGGACAATAAATCATGCTGCTATGAAGACACATGCACACATATGTTTATTGCAGCACTATTCACAATAGTAAAGACTTGGAACCAACCCAAATGTCCAACAAGGATAGACTGGATTAAGAAAATGTGGCACATATACACCGTGGAATACTACACAGCCATAAAAAATGATGAGTTCATGTCCTTTGTAGGGGCATGGATGAAATTGGAAGTCATCATTCTCAGTAAACTGTCACAAGGACAAAAAACCAAACACCACATGTTCTCACTCATAGGTGGGAATTGAACAATGAGAACACATGGACACAGGAAGAGGAAAATCACACTCTGGGGACTGTTTTGGGGTGGGGGGAGGGGGGAGGGATAGCATTACGAGGTATACCTAATTCTAAATGACGAGTTAATGGGTGCAGCACACGAGCATGGCACATGTATGCATATGTAACTAACCTGCACATTGTGCACATATACCCTAAAGCTTAAAGTATAATAATAATAAAATGAAGAAAAAGAATGTTGAATATTGGTCCCCAGTCTCTTCTGGCTTGTAGGGTTACTGCTGAGAGATCAGCCATTAGTCTGATGGGCTTCCCTTTGTGGGTAACCAGACCTTTCTCTCTGGCTGCCCTTAACATTTTTTCCTTCATTTCAACTTTGGCGAATCTGACAACTATGTTTCTTGGAGTTGCTCTTCTCGAGGAATATCTTCGTGGCAGTCTCTGTATTTCCTGAATTTGAATGTTGGCCTGCCTTGCTAGACTGGGGAAGTTCTCCTGAATAATATCCTTCAGAGTGTTTTCCCATTTGGTTCCATTCTCCCTGTCACTTTCAGGTACACCAATCAGACATAGATTTGGTCTTTTCACATAGTCCCATATTTCTTGGAGGCTTTTTTTGTTTCTTGTGTCCTTTTTTTCTCTAAACTTCTCTTCTCGCTTCATTTCATTCATTTGATCTTCCATCACTGATACCCTTTCTTCCAGTTGATCGAATCAGCTGCTGAGGCTTGTGCATTCATCTCGTAGTTCTTTTGCCTTGGTTTTCAGCTGCATCAGGTCCTTTAAGGACTTCTCTGCATTGGTTATTCTAGTTAGCCATTCGTCTAATTTTTTTTCAAAGTTTTTAACTTCTTTGCCATGGGTTCGAAGTTCCTCTTTTAGCTTGGAGTAGTTTGATCATCTGAAGCCTTCTTAATTCAACTCGTCAAAGTCATTGTCCGTCCAGCTTTGTTCCATTGCTGGTGAAGGGCTGCGTTCCTATGGAGGAGGAGAGGCGCTCTGATTTTTAGAGTGTCCAGTTTTTCTGCTCTTTTTCCCCATCTTTGTGGTTTTATCTACCTTTGGTCTTTGATGATGGTGACGTACAGATGGGGTTTTGGTGTGGATGTCCCTTCTGTTTGTTAGTTTTCCTTCTAACAGTCAGGACCCTCAGACCTAAAACCATAAAAATCCTAGAAGAAAACCTAGGCATTACCATGCAGGACATAGGCATGGGCAAGGATTTCATGTCTAAAACACCAAAAGCAATGGCAACAAAAGCCAAAATTGACAAACGAGATCTAATTAAACTAAAGAGCTTCTGCACAGCAAAAGAAACTACCAGCAGAGTGAACAGGCAACCTACAGTATGGGAGAAAATTGTTGCAATCTACTCATCTCACAAAGGGCTAATATCCAGAATCTACAAAGAACTCAAACAAATTTACAAGAAAAAGACAAACAACCCCATCAAAAAGTGGGCAAAGGATATGAACAGACACTTCTTAAAAGAAGACATTTATGCAGCCAAAAGACACGTGAAAAAATGCTCATCATCACTGGCCATCAGAGAAACGCAAATCAAAACCACAATGAGATACCATCTCACACCAGTTAGAATGGTGATCATTAAAAAGTCAGGAAACAACAGGTGCTGGAGAGGATGTGGAGAAATAGGAACACTTTTACACTGTTGGTGGGACTGTAAACTAGATCAACCATTGTGGAAGTCAGTGTGGCGATTCCTCAGGGATCTAGAACTAGAAATACCATTTGACCCAGCCATCCCATTACTGGGTATATACCCAAAGGATTATAAGTCATGCTGGTATAAAGACACATGCACACATATGTTTATAGCAGCACTATTCACAATAGCAAAAACTTGCCACCAACCGAAATGTCCAACAATGATAGACTGGATTAAGAATATATGGCACATATCCACCATGGACTACTATGCGGCAATAAAAAAGGATGAGTTCATGTCCTTTGTAGTTACACGGATGAATCTGGAAACCATCATTCTCAGCAAACTATCACAAGGACAAAAAAACAAAGACCGCATGTTCTCACTCATAGGTCAAAATTTAACAATGAGAACACATGGACACAGGGAGAGGAACATCACACACCAGGGTCTGTTGTTGGGTGGGGGGAGGGGGAGGGATGGTATTTGGAGATATACCTAATGTTAAATGATGCGTTACTGGGTGCAGCACACCAACATGGCACATGTATGCATATCTAATTAACCTGCACATTGTGCACATGTACCTTAAAACTTAAAATATAATTAAAAAAAGGGGGAAAAAAGCTTGGTCCTTAGGGTGCCATGTTTCTCTACCTCAATAACTTTTTATTTTATTGTATTTTTATAAATTTAGGGGGCACAGGTGGAGTTTTGTCATATAAATATGGCATACTAGTGGCATAAAAGCTCAGGCTTTTTAGTGCAACTGTTTTCTCAGTCTTTAAGTCCAAGTGTACACACTGATTAGCTCTCACTTATAAATGAGAAAATGTTGTATTTGACTTTCTCTTTCTGAGTTGTTTTAGTTAAGGTAATGCTGTTCAGTTCTATACATGCTGCTGAAAAGGCATGATTTTATTCTTTTCTCTGACTTTGTAGCAGTCTACAGTGTGTGTGTGTGTGTGTGTGTGTGTGTGTGTGTGTAACAATTTCTTTGTCCAATCATCTGTTAATATACATTTGGGTTGATTCCATGACTTTGGTATTGTGAATAGTGCTACAGCAAACATACAAGCACAGGTGCCATTTTTCTATAATTATTTCTTTTCTTTTGGGTAGATATTCAGTGGTTGAATTGCTGTGTAAGAGTGTAATGCTATTTTTACTTCTTTGCAAAATCCCCATATTGTCTTTTGCAGAAGATGTTGTACAAATTTACATTTTCTCCCACAGTGTGTGTTACCTTTTCTCTGCATCGTCATCAACACCAGTTGTTTTTTTGCCTTTGTAGTACTAGCCATTCTCATTGGTATAAGTTGGTATCACATTGCGGTTTAAATTTGCATGTATCTGCTGACTAGTGACACTGAGCAGTTTCTAATATGTTTGTTGGCTGCTTGTATGTCTTTTTTTTGAAAAATATCTGCTCTTATCCTTTACCCAATTTTAATGGAGTTGTTTATATTCTTGTAGAGCGTTTGAGTTTCTTGTAAATTATGGATATTAGTTATTTGGCAAATGCATGGCTTACAAATATTTTCTCCCATTCTGTAGGTTGCCAGTTTATGCTGTTGATTATTTCAGCAGATTATTTCACAGCTTCAATCAGAAGCTGTGTAGAAGATTTTTAGTTTAATTAAGATCCACTTGACTATTTTTCTTTTTCTTGCATTTGCTTTTAAGATTTTATTTATAAATTCTTTGCCTAGGTGAGTATCTGGAAAAGTTTTTTCTAGATTGTATTCTATAATTTTTATAGTGGTAAGTACTACCTTTAAGCCTTTAACTCTTCTTGAGTTAATTTCAGTATATGGTGAAAGATGGGAGTCCAGTCTCATTCTTCTGCCTATGACTATCCAATTATCACAGCACCATTTATTAAATAGGGTGTCATTTCCCCAGTGTATATTTTTGTCCGCTTTGCCAAAGATCAGTTAGTTTTAGGTATGTTGCATTATTTCTGGGTGCGCTATTGTGTTCCATTGATCTATGTGTCTATTTTTATACCAGTTCCATGCTGCTTTGGTTAGCCTTGTGGTATAACCTGGAGTCAGGTAATGTAATGTTGCCATCTTTGTTCTTTTGGCTTAGGACTTCTTTCACTCTTTGGGTTCTTTTTTGGTCCTATATTAATTTTAGGATTGCTTTTTCTAATTCTGTGAGAAATGGCATTGACAAATTAACAAAAATGGATGGAATCTAGATTGTGCTTTGGGCAGCATGGTCATTTAAACAATGTTGATTTTTCCAGTTCATGAGCATGGGATGGTTTTCCATTGGTTTGTGTCATCTATGATTTCTTTCAGCAGTATTTTGTAGTTCTCTTGTAGAAATCTTTACGTCCTTGGTTAAATGTATTCATAGGTATTTTATTTTATTTTTTATTAATTTTTATTTTTATTTTAAATTCTGGGGTACATGTGCAAGATGTGCAGGTTTGTTACATAGGTAAATCCTGTGCCATGGTGATTTGCTGCACCTATCAACCCATCACCTAGGTATTAAGCACAGCATGCATTAGCTGTCTTTCCTAATGCTTTCCTTCCCCCCACCCCATCCCTCAACAGACCTCAGTGTGTTTTGTTTTCCTCCCTATGTCCATGAGTTGTCACTGTTCAGCTCCCACTTATGAGTGAGAACATGCAGTGTTTGGTTTTCTCTTCCTGCGTTAGTATGCTGAGGATAATGGCTTCCAGCTCCATCCATGTCCCTGCAAAGGGCATGATTTTGTTCTTTTTTATGGATGCATAGTATTCCATGGTGTATATGTACCATATTTTATTTATTTAGTATATCACTGATGGACATATGGGTTGATTCCATGTCTTTTCTATTGTGAATAGTGCTGCATTGAACATACATGTGCATGTATCTTTGTAATAGAATGATTTATATTCCTTTGGGTATATACCCAGTAAAGGGAATGCTAGGTCAAATTGTATTTCTGGTTCTACATTTTTGAGGAATTTCTACGCTGTCTTACACAATGATTGAACTAATTTATTTTCCCACCAACAGTGTAAAAGTACTCCTATTTCTCTGCAACCTCGCCAGCATCTGTTCTTTCTTGACATTTTAATAATTGTCATTCTGACTGTCATAAGATGGTATTTTATTGTGGTTTTGATTTGGATTTCGATAATGATCAGTGATGTTGAGGTTTTTTTCACATGTTTATTGGCCACACAAATGTCATCTTTTGAGAAGTGCCTTTTCATGTCCTTTGCCCACTTTTTGATGGGGTTGTTTGTTTGTTTTCTTGTAAATTTGTTTAAGTTTCTTGTCGATTCTAGATATTATAACTTTGTCGGATGGATAGACTGCAAAATTTTTCTCCCACTCTGTAGGTTGCCTGTTTGCTCTAATTATAGTTCCTTTTGCTGTGCAGAAGCTCTTTAGTTTAATTAAATCCCATTTGTCAATTTTTGCTTTTGTTGCAATTGCTTTTGAGGATTTCATCATGAAATCTTTTCCCATTCCTATGACCTGAATAGTATTGCCTAGATTTTCTTCTAGTGTTTTTTTTTTTTTTTATCGTTTTGGGTTTTACATTTAAGTCTTTAATCCATCTTGAGTTAAGTTTTGTGTAAGGTGTAAGGAAGGGGTCAAATTTCAGTTTTCTGGATATGGTAGCCAGTTCTCCCAGCAGCATTTATTAAATAGGGAATCTTTTCCCTATTACTTGTTTTTGTCAGGTTTGTTAAAGATCAGATGGTTGTAAATGTGTGGTCTTATTTCTGAGTTATCTATTCTGTTCCATTGGTCTATGTGTCTGTTTTTGTACCATTATCATGCTGTTTTGATTATTGTAATCTTGTAATATAGTTTGAAGTTCTGTAGAGTGATGCCTCCAGCTTTGATCTTTTTGCTTAAGGTTGTCCTGGCTATATGAGCTCTTTTTTCATTTCGTATGAGTTTTAAAATAGTTTCTTCTAAATCTGTGATGTATGTCAATGGTAATTTAATGGGAATAGCATTAAATCTAGAAATTAATTTGTGCAGTATGTCCATTTTTATAATATTGATTCTTTATATCCATGAGCATGGAATGCTTTTTTATTTGTTTGTGTCCTCTTTGATTTCCTTCAGTAGTGGTTTATAGTTCTCCTTGAAGAGGCCCTTCACTTCCCTTATTTGCTGTATTCCTAAGTATTTTATTCTCTTTGAAGCAATTGTGAATGGGACGTCATTCATGATTTTGCTCTCTGCTTGCCTGTTGTTGGTGTATAGGAATGCTTGTGACTTTTGTATATTGATTTTGTACCCTGAGGCTTTGCTGAAGTTGCTTATCACCTTCAGAAGCTTTTGGGTGAGACGATGGGGTTTTCTATATATAGGATCATGACATCTGCAAATAAAAAATTTGACTTCCCCTCTTCTTATTTGAATACCCTTTATTTCTTTCTCTTAGCTGATTGCCCTGGACAAAAATTAAAATACTATGTTGAATAAGAGTGTTGGGAGAAGTCATCCTTATCTTGTGCCAGTTTTTAAGAGGCATGCTTTCAGCTTTTGCCCATTCAGTGTAATATTGGCTGTGGGTTTGTCATAATTGGCTCCTATTATTTTGAGGTATGTTCCTTCAATACCTAGTTTATTGAGAGTTTTTAACATGTAGCAATGTTGAATTTTATTGAAGGCCTTTTCTGCATTTATTGCAATAATCATGTGGTTTTTGTCTTTAGATCTGTTTATGTGATGAATTATGTTTATAGATATGTGTATATTGAACCAGCCTTCCATCCCAGGGATGAAGCCAACTTGATCATGGTGAATAAGGTTCTTGATGTGCTGCTGTATTTGGCTTGCTGGTATTTTATTGAGAATTTTTGCATAAATGTTTATCAGGGATATTGTTATATTTTTCTTTTTTTGTTGTATTTCTGCCAGGTTTTGGTATCAGGATGATGCTGGTCTCATAGAATGAATTAGGGAGACACTCTTTTTTAAATTTTTTTCCAATAAGTTATTGAGGTACATGTGATATTTCATTACATGAGTAAGTTATTTAGTGGTAATTTGTGTGATTTTGGTGCACCCAACACCCCAGCAGTCTACATTGCACTATATTTGTAGTCTTTATTCCTTGCCCCCCCACCCATCTTCCCCCATTCCCCCAAGTCCTCAAAGTCCATTGTATCATTCTTATGCCTTTGCGTCCTCATAGCTTAGCTCCCACACATCAGTGAGAACATATGATGTTTGCTTTTCCATTCTGAGTTACTTCACTTGGAATAAGAGTCTCCAATCTCATCCAGGTCACTGCAAATGCTGTTAATTCATTCCTTCTTATGGCTGAGTAGTATTCCATCATATATATATATATATATATATACACACATATATATATATGATGTGAATATATATATATGATGTGAATATATATATGATGTGAATATATATATATGATGGAATATATATATGATGGAATATATATATGATGGAATATATATATGATGGAATATATATATATGATGGAATATATATATATATATATCACTGTTTCTTTATCTACTAGTTGATTGATGGGCATTTGGGTGGGTTTCATGATTTTGTAATTGTGAATTGTGCTGCTATAAACATGCCTGTGCAAGTATCTTTTTCGAATAATAACTTATTTCCCTCTGGATAGATGCCCAGTAGTGGGACTGCTGGATCAAATGGTAGTTCTACTTTTATTTCTTTAAGGAATCTCCCCACTGTTTTCCATAGTGGCTATGCTAGTTTACATTCCCACCAGCAGTGAAGTGTTCCCTAATCACCGCATCCACACCAACATCTACTGTTTTTTTTTTTTAATGGCCATTCTTGCGGCAGTAAGGTGGTATCACATTGTGGCTTTGATTTGCATTTTCCTGATCATTAGTGATGTTGATTGAGCATTTTTTCATGTTTTTTGGCCATTTGTGTATCTTTTTTTTTTTTTGTAAATTGTCTATTCATGTCCTTAGCCCACTTTTTGATGAAATTGTTTGTTTTCTTTTTCTTACTGATTTGTTACGGTTCATTGCAAATTCTGAATATTAGTCTTTGTCAGATGTACAGATTGTGAAGATTTTCTCCCACTCTGTGGGTTGTCTGTTTACTGTGCTGATTGTTCCTCTTGCCATGCAAAGCTCTTTAGTTTAATTAGGTCCCAGCTATTTATCTTTGTTTTTCTT
Source organism: Pan paniscus (assembly GCF_029289425.2). Taxonomy (NCBI): domain Eukaryota; kingdom Metazoa; phylum Chordata; class Mammalia; order Primates; family Hominidae; genus Pan; species Pan paniscus. The sequence goes on from NC_073272.2 coordinate 75,590,964, forward strand.
GCATTTGCTTTTGGGTTGTTAGTCATCAAATTATTGCTTGAGCCAATGTCTAGATGGATTTTTCCAATGTTAACTTCTAGAATTTTTATAGTTTCAGGTCTTAGGTTAAAGTCCTTAATCCACCTTGAGTTGATTTTTGTATAAGGTGAGAGATAAGGATCCAGTTTCATACTTCTGCATGTGGCTTGTCAATTATCCCGGCACCATTAGTTTAAAAGGGTGTCCTTTCCTCACGTTATGTTATTTTTTGTTTGTCAAAGATCAGTTGGCTGTAAGTATTTGGGTGTATTTCTGGGTTCTTTATTCAGTTCTGTTAGTCTATGTGCCTATTTTTATACTGGTACTGTGCTGTTTTGGTGACTATGGCCTTAAAGTATAGTTTGAAGTCAGGTAATGTTTTGCCTCCAGAATTTTGGTTGTTGCTTAGTATTCCTTTGGGTATGTGGGCTCATTTTTGTTACTTATATGTTAGGATTGTTTTTTCTAGTTCTGTGAAGAATTATGTTGATAATTCGATGGGAATTGCATTGAATGTGTAGATTGCTTTAGGCTGTATGGTCATTTTCACTATATCAATTATACCCATCCATGAGCATGGGATGTGTCTTCATTTGTTGTGTCATCTATGATTTTGTTCAGCAGTGTTTTGTAGTTTTCCTTGTAGAGGTCTCTTGACTCTTTGATTAACTGTACTCCCAGGTTTTTTTGTTTGTTTGTTTTTTGGTTTTTGTTTGTTTTTGCAGCTATTGTAAAAGGCATTGAGTTCTTAATTTGATTCTCCACTTGGTTGCTGTTAGTGTATAGGAGAGTTACTCATTTGTGTACATTAATCTTGTATCTGGAAACTTTGCTGAATTCTTTTATCAGTTCTAGGAGCTTTCTGTAGGAGTCTTTAAATTTTCAAGGAAAACAATTATATAGTCAGCAGTGACAGTTTGACTTCATCTTTACCATTTGGATGCCTTTTATTTCTTTCTCTTGTCTGATTGCTCTGGCTAGGACTTCCAGTACTGTGTTGAAGAAGAATGGTAAGAGTGGGCATCCTTTTTTCTTACAGCTCTCAGAGAAAATGCCTTCCACTTTTCCCCATTCAGTGTTATGTTAGCTGTGAGTTTGTCATAGAAGGCTTTTATTACATTAAGGTATGTTCCTCGTATGCTGATTTTGCTGAGAGCATTTTTTTCATTAAATCTATCTATTTTAAAAAATATTTTTATGAACTTGTGGCTATACATAGGTTGGGGCATTTTTGTATTGCTCTTTTTGGGATTTTGGTGTTTTTAAAAAGATTTTACTTTAAGTTCTGGGATACATGTGCAGAATGTGCAGGTTTGTTACATAGGTATACATGTGCCATGATGGTTTGCTGCACCCATCAACCCGTCATCTAGGTTTTAAGCCCTGCATGCATTAGGTATTTGTCCTAATGCTCTCCCTGTCCTTGCACCCCACCAATGACAGGCCCCGGTGTGTGATATTCTCCTCCCTGTGTCCATGTGTTCTCATTGTTCAACTCCCACTTATGAGTGAGAACATGCAGTGTTAGGTTTTCTGTTCCTGTGTTAGTTTGTTGAGAATGATGGTTTCTAGCTTCATCCATGTCCCTGCAAAGGACATGAACTCATTCTTTTTTTTGTGGCTCCATAGTATTCCAGGGTATATATGTGCCATATTTTCTTTAACCAGTCTATCATTGATGGGCATTTGCGTTGGTACCAAGTCTTTGCTATTGTGAATAGTGCTGCAATCAACATACATGTGCATGTGTCTTTATAATAGAATGATTTATAATCCTTTGGGTATACACCCATAATGGGATTGCTGGGTCAAATGGTATTTCTGGTTCTAGATTCTTGAGGAATTATCACACTGTCTTCCACAATGGTTGAACTAATTTCAGTCCCATTAACAGTGTAAAAGCATTCCTATTTCTTCACATTCTCTCCACAGAGTTTCAACCATCATGAAATGCTACATTTTGTTGAATGCTTCTTCTGCATCTATTGAAATAATTGTGTGACTTTTGTTTTTAATTTTTTTATGTGGTATATCAATTCATTGATTTGCATATGTTAAACCATCCCTGCATCCCTGGTATGAAACCCAGTTGTTCATGGTGGATTATCTTTTTGGTATGTTGTTGAATTCAGTTAGCTAGTATTTTGTTAAGGATTTCAGCATCTATGTTCATCAAAAATATCGGTCTGTAGTTTGGTTTTTTTTGTTGTTGTTGTTATGTCATTTCCTGTTTTTGGTATTACTGTGATGCTGGATTCATAGAATGAATTAGGGAGGGATCTTTCTTTCTCTGTCTTGTAGAATAATGTCAAAAGGATTGGTACAAGTTCTTCTTTGAATGTCTGGTAGAATTCTGCTGTAAATCTGTCAGGTCCTGGACTTTTTTGTTTTGGTAATTTTAAAATTACCATTTCAATCTCACTGCTTGTTATTGGTCTGTTCAGGGTATCTAATTCTTCCTGATTTAAGCTATGAGGGTTGTATTTTCCCAGGAATTTATCCATCTCTTCTAGGTTTTCTAGTTTATATACATAAAGGTGTTCATAGTAGCCTTGAATGATCTTTTGTATTTCAGTGGTGTAAGTTGTAATATTTCCTTTCTTTGTGTGGTAATTTGTATGTTCTCTCTTCTTTTCTTGGTTAATCTTGCTAATGGTCTATCAATTTTATTTACCCTTTCAAAGAACCTGCTTTTTGATTCATTTATCTTTTGTATTTTTTATTTCAATTTTATTTTGTTCTGCTCTGATCTTGGTTATTTCCCTTCTGATGGGGTTGTGTTTGGTTTGTTCTTGTTTCTCAAGTTCCTTGAGGAGTGATCTTAGAATGTGTTTGTGATCTTTTAGTCTTTGTATTGCAGGCATTTAGGACTATGAACTTTTCTTTTATCTCCACCTTTGCTGTATCCCACAGGTTTTGGTAGATTGTGTTATTATTGTCGTTCAGTTCAAAGAATACTTTATTTCCATCTTAATTTCATTTTTGATAGTTTCAGAAAAAAAATGGTACCGTCTCCTGTTTGTATTTCTGTTAGAATTCAGCTGTAAATCCATCTGGTCCTGGGCTTTTTTTGGTTTGTAGGCTATTTATTACTGTCTCAATTTCAAAGCTCATTATTTGTCTATTCAGGGATTCAATTTTTTCCTCATTCAGTCTTGGGAGGGTGTGTGTGTCCAGGAATATTTCCATTTCTCCTAGATGTTCTAGTTTATTTGCATAGAGGTGAGTATAGTATTTTCTGATAGCTTTTTCATTTCTGTGACACCAGTTGTGATATCCCCTTTATCATTTTTTATTATGTCTATTTGATTCTTCTCTCTTTTCTTCTTAGTCTAGCTAGCAGTTTATCTATTTTATTTATTTTTCTAAAAAGGCTCCTGCATTCATTAATTTTTTTGGAGGGTTTTTTGTGTCTCTATCTATTTCAGTTCCACTCTGATCTAGGTTATTTCTTTTTTCTGCTATCTTTGGGGGTTTGTTTGCTCTTAGTTCTCTAGTTCTTTTAGTTGTAATGTTAGGGAGTTGATTTGAGATCTTTCTAGATCTTTGATGTGGATTTATAGTGCTTAAAATTTCCCACTTAACAGTGCTTTAGCTGCATCCCAGAGATTCTGTTATGTTTTATCTTTGTTATCATTGGTTTCAAAGAACTTCCTGATTTCTGCCTTAATTTCGTTATTTACCCAAGATTCATTCAGGAGCAGGTTGCTCAATTTTCACGTGTTTATGTGGTTTTGAGTGAGTTTCTTAATCTTGAGTTCTAATTTGATTGCCTTGTGGTCTGTGAGACTGGTATGATTTCAGTTCTTTTGCATTTGCTGAAGAGTGATTTACTTTTAATTACATTACAAATTTTAGAGTAAGTTCCATGTGGTGCTGAGAAGAATGTATATTCTGTCGCTTTGGTGTAAAGAGTTCTGTAGATATCTATCAAGTTCACTTGATTTAGAGTTGAGTTCAAGTCCTGAATATCTTTGTTAATTTTCTGTTATGATGATCTGTCTAATATTGACAGTGGGGTGTTAAAGTATTCCACTGTTATTGTGTGGGAGTCTAAGTCTGTTTGTAGGTCTCCAAGAACTTGTTTTATAAATCTGGGTCCTCCTGTATTGGGTGCATATATATTTAGGGTAGTAAGCTCTTCTTGGTGAATTGAACTCTTTACTATTAAATAATGCCCTTCTTTGTCTTTTTTGATATTTGTTGGTTTATAGTCTGTTTTGTCAGTAACTAGCATTGCAACCCTGGCTCTTTTCTGTTTTCTATTTGCTTGGTAAATTTTTCTTCATTTTTAAAAAATTTTGAGTCTATGTGTGTCTTTGCATGTGATATGGGTCTCTTTTATACAGCACATCAGTGGATTTTGACTCTATCCAATTTGCCTATCTGTCTTTTATTTGGGGAATTTAGCCCATTTACATTTAAGGTTGATATTTTTATGGGTGAATTTGATCTTATCATCATGATTCTAGCTGGCTATTTTGCAGACTTGTTTATGTGGTTGCTTCATAGGGTTAGTGTTTTTTGTACTTCAGTGTGTTTTTGTAGTGGCTGGTAATGAATTTTCCTTTCCACATTTAGTGTTTTTATCAGGAGCTCTTGCAAGGTAGGCCTGGTGGTGATGAATCTCCTCAGCATTTGCTCTTCTGAAAAATATTTTCTCTTTTGCTTCTAAACCTTAATTTTGCAAAATATGAAATTCTAGGTTTGAAATTCTTTAAGAATGTTTAATATTGGCACCCAATCTCTTCTGGCTTGTACAGTTTTCACCGAGAAGTTTTTGTTAGTCTGATGTGCTTCCCTTTTATATGTTACCTGGTCTTTCTCTCTGGTTGCTCTGAACATTTTTTTCTTCATTATGACTTTGAGAATCTGAAGATTATGTGTCTTAAGGTTGATCTTCTTGTGGAGCAACTTACTGGGGTTCTCTGGATTTCGTGAATTTGAATGTTGGTCTGTCTTGCTATGTTGTGGAAATTCTTTTGTATGATATCCTAAAGTGTGTTTTCCATCTTGATTCCATTCTTCCCATCTCTTTAAGGTATCAGTCATAGATTTGGACATTTAACATGATCCCATCATTTTGGAAGGTTTTGTTTGTTTCTTTTTATTCTTTTTTTTCTAATCTTGTCTGCCTGCCTTATTTCAGCAAGATAGTCTTCAAGCTCTTATATCCTTTCTTTTGCTTGGTCTATTTAGCTACTGATAATTGTGTTTGCATTGTGAAGTTCTCATGTTGTGTTTTTCAGCTCCATCAGGTCATTTGTGTTCCTCCCTAAACTGGTTATTCTGGTTAGCAGCTCGTTAGTGTGTTATCATTGCTTTTAGCTTCTTTGCAATGAGTTTGAACATACTTCTTTAGCTCAGCAAAGTTCATTATTGCCCATCTGCTGAAGCCTACTTCTGTCAATTAATCCTTATCAGCCTCAGCCCAGTTCTGTGCCCTTGCTGGAGATGTGTTGCGATCAGCTGGAGGAGAAGCACTCCGCGTTTTTGAATCTTCAGCACTTTTGTGCTCATTTTTTCTCTTCTTCATGGTCTAATCTACGTTTGATCTTGAAGGCTGCTGACCTTTGGATGGGGTTTTGTGGAGTCTTCTTTTGATGTTGTTGTTGCTTTCTGTTTGTTTTTCTTCTGGCAGTCAGACCCCTTTTCCATAGGGTTGCTGCAGCTTGCTGGGGATCCACTCCAGACCCTATCTCCCTGAGCCCCTCCCACCCCTGGAAGGATCACCAGTGGAGGCTGCAGACCAGCAAAAATGGCAGAATTATCCTTCTTCTGGCAGGTCTGTCCCAGAGGGGCACTGACCTGTTACTGGCTGGAACAGTCCTGTATGAGGTGTCCGAAGACACATGTTGGGAAGGCTCACCCAGTCAGAAGAAGCAGAATCAGTGACCCACTTAAATAAACAGTTGGCTGCCCCTTGGCAAAGTGGGTGGGCTGGGCGGGGGAGGGGAATCTCCCTCGTCCAGGCTGCTCTGACTCTTCAGAACCATCAGGCAGAAAAGACTAAGACCGCTGATCTACAATACTGCAGCTGCCCCTCTTCCTAGGGGCTCTTCTCAGGAAGATCAGAGTTCTGTCCACAAACCCCTGGCTGGGGATGCTGAAATTTCCACAGGGAAGCCCCATCTGGTAAGGAGGGGTGCACCAGGGTCCCACTTAAAAATGCTATCTGGCCACAAACTGACCCAGCTGCTATGCTGTGCTGTGGGAAATTACTCCCAGTTGTAACTGCCCAGTCTTGCTGGCACTAGTGGCAGGGGAAAAAGGCCTACTGTAGCCACAGTCATGGTGGCCACCCCTCCCCCTCAGGAACTTGATCTTTTTAGGCAGTCTCCAGCCTGCTGCGCTGGCCGGTGGGGATTCTAAGCCAGTGGGTTTTAGCTTGTGGGGATGTGTGGGAGCAAGGTTGCTTAGCTCCCACTCTTTAGCCCCCTTCCCATGGGAGTGAATGGACCTCCTGCCTCACCAGAATTTCCAGAGCTGGAGTTTGCAAATACTTCTGTGTCTCAGTGCCTGCTCAATAGGCTGCCCACCTGAGCAGCTGCCATAAGTCTGCACAGCTCTGTGCTTGGGACCCAAGGCCCTGGTGGCATGAACTCATGAGGGGAACACCTGAGCCATGGGTTGAAAGGACCCATGGGAAGAGTGTGGTTTTCAGAGATGGGTAGCACAATCTCCCACCACCTCCCTTGGCTGCCAGAGGGAGCTCCCTTTGGCCTGTGCAGCTCCCGGGTAGGCCATCACTCCACCCTGGTTTTCCTTGCTCTTGTGGGTCATGCCAACCACCTAGTCAGTCTTAATGAGAGAATCTTTGTACCTTAATTGAAGATCAGGAATTCACTCACCGTTTTCATCCTTCTACATGGGAGCTGCAGGGCAAAGTTGTTATCTATGTGCCAATTTGAATCTTTTTTTTCCTGCTTAATGTAGCTAGCACTGTTTCAGCCTTATTTTTTCAATGAATCAACTTTTCATTTCCTTGATCCTTTGTATTGTTTTTCTTGTCTCAATTTTATTTAATTCTGCTCTTATGTTTCTTGTCTTTTTTCTGTTAGCTTTGAGTTGGTTTTATTCTTGTTTCTCTAGTTTCTTGAGGTGCAATGGTACATTGTTAATTTGTGATCATTCTTGTTTCAATTTGTTTTATTCTTGTTTCTCTAGTTTCTTGAGGTGCAATGTTACATTGTTAATTTGTGATCATTCCATCTTTATATGAAGATGTTTAACACCATACACTTCCCTTTTAGCACTGCTTTTGCTGTATTCCAGAGCTTTTGGTATGTTTTGTTTCCATTTTAATTGGTTTCAAAAAGTATTTTTAATTTCAACCTTAAATTCATCATTGACCCAAGGTCATTCAGGAGTAGGTTGTTTAATTTTCATGTACCTGTATAGTTTTATTTTATTTTATTTTAAGATAGTTTAATTGGCCAAGAAAAAATTTACAAATCAGGCAGCCTCCCAAGCCAGAGTAGGCTCAGAGACTCCAGTGTGACCACATGGTGGAAGAAGATTTATGAACAGAAAAAGAAAGGGAATGTACAGAAAATGGAAGTTACAGGTTGGTGTTTGCCTTATGTGAACACAGTTCAAAGAGTTGACCACATTTGATTGGCCAAAACTCGGTGATTGGCACAAGAGTAGGCTATGGTCTGTTCATATCTCCACATGTTATACTTCAGGATGTACAGCAAAACCTTTAGGATGCACTTAACATATGTAAGGAGGGAGCTTTACACTAAACTTTATTTAACACTAGGAACTGTATTTTACAAAGGACAATAGCTAACTGTGTAGCACTCTGTACAGATTATATTCTTCTTTTTATTATTTTAATTTATTTTTTATTTCAATAGGTTTTAGGGAACAAGGAGTGTTTAGTCACATGGATAAGCACTGTAGTGGTTATTTCTGAGATTGTGGGAACCAATCACGCAAACAATATACACTGAACCCAATGTGTAGTCTCTTATTCCTCACCCCCGGCCACACTTTCCCCCAAGTCCCCAAAGCCCATGGTATTATTCTTATGCCTTTGCGTCCTCATAGCTTAGCTCCCACTTATGTGAGAACATAAAAAGTTTGGTTTTTCATTCCTGAGTTACTTCACTTAGAATAATTGTCTGCAACTCCATCCAGGTTGCTGTGAATGCCATTGTTTTACTTCTTTTTATGGCTGAGTATTATTCCATGGCATATATGTACATTTTTTATCCACTCATTGATTGGTGGCCATTTGGGCTGGTTCCATTTTCTTGCAATTGTGAATTGTGCTGCTGTAAACATGCATGTGCAAGTGTCTTTTTTGTATAGTTAATTCTTTTCCTCTGCGTAGATAGCCAGTAGTGGAATTGCTAGATCAAAGGATAGATCTACTTTTAGTTCTTTAAGGAATCTTCATACTGTTTTCCATAATGATTGTACTAGTTTGCACTCCCACTAGCAGTGTATAAGAGTTCATTTTCACCATATCCACAGCAATATCTATTATTTAAAAATTTTTAATTATGGCCATTCTTGCAGGAGTAATTGGTGTCACATTGTGGTTTTGATTTGCATTTCCCTGGTAATTAGTGGTGTTGAGCATTTTTAAATATGTTTGTTGGCCATTTGTATATCTTCTTTTCAAAATTGTCTATTCAGGTCCTTACCCCACATTTTGATGGGATTGTTGCGATTTTTTTGTGGATTTTTTTGAGTTCATTGTAGATTCTGGATATTAGTCCTATGTCAGATGCATAGTTCATGAATATTTTTCTCCCACTGTGTGGGTTGTCTCTTTACCCTGCTGATTATTTCTTTTGCTGTGCAGAAGCTTTTTAGTTTAATTAAGTCCTATCTATTTATCTTTGTTTTTGTTGCATTTGCTTTTGTGTTCTTGGTCATGAAGTCTTTGCTTAAGCCAATATTGAGAAGGGTTTTTCCAATGTTATCTTCTAGAATTTTTATGGTTTCAGTTCTCAGATTTAGGTCCTCAATCCATCTTGAATTGATTTTTGTATAAGGTGAGAGATGAGGCTCCAGTTTCATTCTCCAACATGTGGCTTGCCCATTATCTCAGTACCATTTGTTGAATAGGATACATTCAACAAATATATAGATATTATATATATAAATATATAGACAATAAAGTTCTTTTAAAAACTTTATGTTTTTTGTTTGCTTTGTTGAAGATCAGTTGTTTGTAAGAATTTGGCTTTATGTCTGAGTTATCTATTGTGTTCCATTCATCTATGTGCCTATTTTTATAACAGTACCATGTTGTTTTGGTGACTGTGGCCTCATAGTATAGTTTGAAGTCGGGTGACGTGATGCCTCCAGATTTTTTATTTTTAATTTTGCTTTGGCTATGTGGGCCCTTTTTATTGTTCCATATGAATTGCATTGAATTTGTAGATTGCTCTTGTCAGTATGATCATTTTTACAATATTAGTTCTACCCATCTGTAAGCATGGGATGTGTTTCCATTTGTTTGTTTCATCTATGATTTCTTTCAGCAGTGTTCTGTAGTTTTCCTTGTAGAGGTCTTTAAACTTCTTAGTTAGGCAAATGCCTAAAGATTTTATATTTTTTTGCAGCTATTGTAAAAGGGGTTGAGATTTTAATTTAATTCTCAACCTGGTAGTTGTTGGTGTATAGCAGTGCTATTGATTTGTGTAATGCTACTGATTTTGTATCATGAAATTTTGCTGAATTTATTTTTCAGGTCTAGGAGCTTTTGGGGTGAATCTGTAGGGTTTTCTAGATATACAGTCACATCATTGGCAAACAGTAACAGTCTGACTTCCTCTTTATGGATGAGGACATCCTTTCTTTCTCTTGTCTGATGGCTCTGGCTAAGAATTCCACTACTATGTTGAATAGAATTGGTGAAAATCGGCATCCTTGTCTTGTTTCACTTCTCAGGGAGAATGCGTTCAACTATTCTTCATTCAGTATAATGTTGGCTGTGCGTTTGTCATAAATGGCTTTTGTTACCTTAAGGTATGTCCTTTCTATGCTGATTTTACTGAGGTTTTTAATCATAAAGAGGTGCTGATTCTGTCAAATGCTTTTTCTGCATCTGTCAAGATGATCATGTGATTTTTGTTTTTAATTCTGTTTATGTGGTGAATCACATTTATTGACTTGCCTATTTTAAACCAACTCCGCCTCCCTGTTATGAAACCCACTTGAAGATGCTGGCTTATTTTTTTGATATGCTGTGGGGTTCGGTGAGGTAGTATTTTTTTTGAGAATTTTTACATCTATGTTCATCAAGGATATTGGTCTGCAGTCTTCATTCTTTGTCATGTCCTTTCCTGGTTTTGGTATTAGGGTTATACTGGCTTCATAGAATGATTTAGGGAGGATTCCCTCTTTATCTTTTGGAGTAGCGTCAATAGTATTGGTACCAGTTCTTCTTTGAATGTCTGATAGAATTCAGCTGTAAATCCGTCTGATTCTAGACGTTTTTTGTTGGTAATTTTTTATTACCATTTCAACATCACTGCTTGTTATTGGACTGCTCTGAGTTTACATTTTTCCCTGGTTTAATCTAGGAAGGTAGTATATTTTCAGGAATTTATCCATCTATCTTAGGTTTTCTAGTTTATGTGCATAAAGCTGTTCTTAGTAGCCTTAAATAATTTTTTGTATTTCTTTGGTATCGGTTGTAATAGCTCCCGTTTCACTTCAAATCGAGCTTATTTGGATCTTCTCTCTTCTTTTCTTGGTTTATCTTGCTAACGGTCTATCAATTTTCTTTACTTTTTTAAAGAGCCAACACTTTGTTTTATTTACTCTTTGGGTTTTTTTTTTTTTGTTTGTGTGTTTCAATTTCATTTAGTTCTGCTCTGATTTTTCTTACTTATTTTCTTCTGCTAGGTTTAGGTCTGCGTTGTTCTTGTTTCTTTAGTTCTTTGAAGTGTGACCTTAGATTGTCTATTTGTGCCCTTTTAGACGTTTTGATGCTGGGATTTAATGCTATTCACTTCCCTCTTAGCACTGCTTTTGCTCTATTACAGAGGTTTTCATAGGTTAGGTTGTGTCACTATTAATGTTCATTTCAAAGAATTTTTAAATTTTCGTGTTGATTTCATTGTTGATACAATAATCATTCAGGAGCAGGTTATTTAATTTCAAAATATATTCCTGGTTTTCAGGGTTTCTTTTGGAGTTGATTTCCAATTTTATTCCACTGTAGACTGAGAGAGTACTTGATATAGCTTGATTTTCTTAAATTTGAGACTTGTTTGTGGCCTATGATATAATCTAACTTAAAGAATGTTCCCTTTGTTGATGAACAGAATGTGTATTCTGCAGTTTTGGGGTAGAATGTTCTGTGAATATATGTTAAGTTTATTTGTTCTAGGGTATAGCTGAAATCCATTTTTTGTTGTTGAATTTCTGTCTTGATTGCCTGAGTAGTGCTGTCAGTGGGACATTGAAATCCCCCACTTTATTGTGTTGCCATTTATCTTGTTTCTTATGTCTAGAAGTAAGAGTTTATAAATTTGGAAACTCTAGAGTTAGGTGTGTATATAATTAGGATTGTAATATTTTCCTATTGGACTAGTCATTTTATCATTATATAATGTCCCTCTTTGTCTTTTCTAACTGTTGTTGCTTTAAAGTCTGTTTCGTCTGATATAAGAGTAACTATTCCTGCCTGCTTTTCTTGTCTATTCGCATGGAATAATTATTTCCACTTCTTTACCTTAAGTTTTATGTGAGTTCTTATGTGTTAGGTTAGTCTCTTGAAGATGACAAATACTTGGTTGATGAATTCTTATCCATTCTGCCATTCTATATCTTTTAAGTGGAGCATTTAGGCCATTTACATTGAATGTTAATATTGAGATGTGAAATACTATTCTATAGACTGTGCTAGTTATTGCCATAATACCTTGGGTTTTTTATTGTCTTATTATTTTATAGGCCCTGTGAGATTTATGCTTTAAGGGAATTCTATTTTGGTGTATTTCCAGGTTTTGTTTCAACATTTAGAACTCCTTTTAGCATTTATTTTAGTCCTGGCTTGTAGGTGGTGAATTTTCTCCGCATTTGTTTGTCTGAAGAAGACTGTATCTTTCCTTCGTTTATGAAGCTTAGTTGTGCTGGGTACAAAATTCTTGGCTAATAATTGTTTTGTTTAAGGAGGCTGAAGATAGAACCCCAAACTCTTCTATCTTGAAGGGTTTCTGCTGATAAATCTGCTGTTAATCTGATAGGCTTTCCTTTTAGGTTACCTGATGCATTTGCCTCACAGGTCTTAAGATTGTTTCCTTCATATTGACTTTAGATAATCTGATGAATACGTGCCTAAGTGACGATCTTTTTGTGATGAATTTTCCAGGTGTCCTTTGAGTTTCTTGTGTTTGGATGTCTAGATGTCTAGCAAGGCCAGGACATTTTTCCTTGATTATTCCCTCAAATATGTTTTTGAAACATTTAGATTTCTCTTCTTACTCAGGAACACATTTATTCTTAGATTTGGTTGTTCAAAATAATCCCAAACTTCTTTGACGCTTTGCACATTATTTTGATTCTTTTTTCTTTGTCTTTGTTTGATTAAGTTAATTTGAAAGCCTTGTCTGAGCCCTGAGTTCTTTCTTCCACTTTTTTGGTTCTATTGCTGAAACTTTTCAGGTTTTTTTGTTTCTTTCTTTCTTTTTTTTTTTTTTTTTGCATTTCTCTAAGTGTGTCATTCATTTCCAGAAGTTGTGATTGTTTTTACTTATGCTATTTCTGTGCAGATTTTTTTGTTTACATCTCATATTATTTTTTAAATTTCTCTAAGTTGACTTTCACCTTTCTCTGGTGCCTCCTTGAGATGCTTAATAATCAACTTTCTGAATTTTTTTTTGGCAATTTAGAGATTTCTTTTTAATTTTGATCCATTTCTGGTGAACTAGTCGGCTTTTGGGGGGTGAAGAACCTTGCTTTGTTATATACCAGAATTGTTTTTCTGGTTTTTTTTTCTCCTATTTGGATAGACTATGTCAGAGGAAAGGTCTAGGTCTCAAGGGCTGCTGTTCAGGTTCTTTGGTCTCACAGGGTGTTCCCTTGATGTGGTGCTCTCCCCTTTGCCCTAGGGATGGGCTTTCTCACAGCTGGACTGCAGTTATTGTTACTGCTTTTCTGGGTCTAGCCACCCTATGGGGTTATCGGGCTCTAGGCTGGTACTGGGGAGTGTCTGCAAAGAGTCCTGTGATGTGATCCATCTTCAGGTTTCTCAGCTGTGGATACCAACACCTGCTCCAGTGGAGGTAGCAGGGAGTGAAGTCGACTCTGTGAGGGTCCTTTGTTGCTTTTTTTTTTTTTTTTGGTGCACTGGTTTTCTTAAATGCTGGTTGTGGTAGCAGTGAAGTTGTCATGTGGACAGACTCAGGACCTCTGGTTCTCCAGGATATTAGCTGTTGTTTTATTTTTTCTTGGAGTGATATTTTTATTTTATAAAAATAATGTTACTGTAATGTCTTCAGTTGGTTGGCCACCAGCCAGGAGGTGGTTCTTTCAAGAGAGCATCAGCTGTGGTAGTATAGAGGGGATACAAGTTTCCCTAAGGTCATCCGCATAAGTATTCGAGTTTCTCAGGCAATGGGCTACCAATTGGCTGTAGAGCCCCCAAGATATTATGTCTTTTGTCTTCAGCTACCAGGGTGGGGAAATAAGAAACATCAGGTGAGGGCAGGGTTTGGAGTGTCTGAGCTCGGCCTCTCTTTGGGCAGGGCTTGATGCAATCACTGTGGGGGATGGGGGTGTGGTTCTCAAGCCAATAGAGTTAGGTTGCCAGGGGGATTATGGCTGCCTGTGCTGCATCATACAGATCACCAAGGAAGTGGGGGAAAGCCTGCAGTGACAAACCTCACCCAGCTCCCACGCATCCAGCAAGGCCAGTCTCACTCCCACTGTGCCCTACCAACAGCATCGAGTTCATATCCAGGCAGCCAGCGAGCAGGGCAGAGATCTTGCACCAAGCTGCAAGCCTCCTTGCAGAGAAAGCAAGGAGGGCTTTCAGAGTTCACCATTTCCTGCTTGCCATGTCTTCTTTGCTGGTATCTGTACTCCCTTTTCACCCTCTACTTTCAGATTCTGCTCTGGACAATTCATGCTCATTTGAAATTATTAAAAAGTTCAGCTGGAAGTTTTCTTCTCCCTGTGGTCCCTCCCCAATTTCACTGGCAGCCCTCCCTAAGTACCCCGTGAGATAAAATCAGAAATACCTTCCCTGGGGACCCAGAGTTCCTACAGGGCTCTTACCACTGCTTTTTTTACTTTTATATTTCACTTGGCTCTCTAGGTAAGGTTAATCCTTTTCCCAGGATCTGGGTTTTCAGGTTCCCCATTGAAGATGTGTGTTCAGAAATGGACTTTTCTTCTCTCACATTTTAAGCACTCACAGTTTTTTGGCTGTCTTATTGAGTTTGCAGTGGCAACTCACTTCTTTTAAAGGGTTTGTTAATCCCTTCAGTTTTCCTGGTATGTTCTGTGGTAGTTCTTGGAGCAAAAGTTCATGACGTGAGTCTCCACATGCTTTTCTGTCTATCAAGTGGGAGCTGCAAGTAAGTCCTGCCCTCTATCCACCATTTTTTCCATATGTACAGATTCCATTTTAATAGTTTTTAGAATTTCTCTTTGTACAGATTTCTAGTTTTATTCCACTGTAGTTCAAGGAGATACTTGACGTAATTTAATTTTCTTTGTGTTCTAAAATATGGTCTATTTTGGAGGATGTTCCACATACAGATAAGAGGGATGCATACTCTGTAACTGTTGGGTAGAATGTTCTCTAAATATCTATTAATCAATTTGGTTTAGAGTGCCATTTAAGTTCATAGTTTTCTTGTTTATTTTCTACTTTGATCAGCTCCCTGGTGCTGTCAGTGGGGTGTTTAAATCCGCCACTATTATTGTATTGTATTATGAAATATATAGTTTCTTTTTTTGATTAGCCTTTTAATTTTTTTAACTTTTATTTTAAGTTCAGGGGTACATGTGCAGGTTTGTGGCATATGGAAAATTCATACAACAGGGGTTTGTTGTACAGATTATTTTGTCACTCAGGTATTAAGCCTAGTATGCATTAATTATTTTTTCATGATCCTCTCCCTCCTTCCACCCTCCACCCCCCAGTAGTAGGCCTCAGTGTGTGTTGTTCCCCTCTATGAGTCCATGTGTTCTCAATGAGAAAGAAGGTTAACAAGGATATTGAGCGCCTCAACTCAGCTCTGCAACAAGCAGACCTAATAGACATCTACAGAACTCTGCACCCCAAATCAACAGAATATACATTCTTCTCAGCACCTCACCGCACTCATTCCAAAATTGACCACATAGTTGGAAGTAAAGCACTCCTCAGCAAACGTAAAAGAACAGAAATTATAACAAACTGTCTCTCAGACCACAGTGCAATCCAACTAGAACTCAGGATTAAGAAACTCACTCAAAACCACTCAACTACATGGAAACTGAACAACCTGCTCCTGAATGACTACTGGATACATAATGAAATGAAGGCAGAAATAAAGATGTTCTTTGAAACCAACGAGAACAAAGACACAACATACCAGAATCTCTGGGACACATTTAAAGCAGTGTGTAGAGGGAAATTTATAGCACTAAATGCCCACAAGAGAAAGCAGGAAAGATCTAAAATTGACATCCTAACATCGCAATTAAAAAAACTACAGAAGCAAGAGCAAGCACATTCAATTGCCAGCAGAAGGCAAGAAATAACTAAGATCAGAGCAGAACTGAAGGAAATAGAGACAAAAAAAACCTTTCAAAAAATCACTGAATCCAGGAGTTGTTTTTTTGAAAAGATCAACAAAATAGATGGACTGCTAACAAGACTAATAAAGAAGAAAAGAGAGAAGAATCAAGTAGATGCAATAAAAAATGATAAAGGGGATATCACCACTGATCCCACAGAAATACAAACTACCATCAGAGAATACTATAAACACCTCTACACAAATAAACTGGAAAATCTAGAAGAAATGGATAAATTCCTCGACACATACACCCTCCCAAGACTAAACCAGGAAGAAGTTGAATCTCTGAATAGACCAATAACAGGCTCTGAAATTGAGGAAATATTTAATAGCTTACCAATGAAAAAAGTCTAGGACCAGACGGATGCACAGCCGAATTCTACCAGAGGTACAAGGAGGAGCTGGTACCATTCCTTCTAAAACTATTCCAATCAATAGAAAAAGAGGGAATCCTCCCTAACTCATTTTATGAGGCCAGCATCATCCTGATACCAAAGCCAGGCAGAGACACAACAAAAAAAGAGAATTTTAGACCAATATCCACACAAAAGAAACAATTTTAGACCTTGAAGACAGCTCTTTTAATTAACCCAGTTAGACACAAATAAAAAACAAAGAACTTTAAAAACGAACAAAGACTTTAAGAAATATGAGGTTATGTAAAGTGTCCACAGCTACCAGATATAGCTATACTCGAGTGACAAGAAGAAAAAGTAAAAAGTTTGGGTAACTTATTTGAGATAATAATTGAGGAAGACTTCTGTGGTTTTGCTAGATATTTAGGCACTCAAATATAAGAAGCTGAAAGACATCCTTGGAAATACATCACAAATAAACTTCAGCAAGGCATATAGTTATGAAACTATCTAAAGTCAACATGAAGGAAAAAAATTTTAAATCAGAACGAGAAAAACATCTTATGACTATAAAGGACATCCCATGAGACTAACAATAGACTTCTCAGCAGAAACCTTGCAAGCTACAAGAGATCAGGGCCCTATTTTTATGCATCTTAAAAAATAATGTCAGCCAAGAGTTTTGTATATTACTAAACTAAGCTTCATTAAGAGAGGAGAAATATAGTCCTTCCCAGACCAAAAAAAAAAAAAAAAAAAAAACACTAAGGGAATATATCACCACTATACCAGCCCTACAAGAAATGATCAAAGGAGTTCTAAACGTGAGAACTAAATGTCAAGACTCACCATCATAAAAACGTATAAAAGTATTAAACTCACTGGTCTTATAAAACAATTACACAATTGAGACTACAAAGCAACTAGGTAACAATTAACATTATAATGGGAACAAAGCCTAACACATCAATATTAACCCTGAAAATAAATGAATGAAAGGCTCCGCTTAAAAGATGAAGATTGGCAGAATGGATTTTAAAAACAGGATCTAACAATATATTTCTTAGAAGAAACCCACTTAACTGGTGAAGACATTATAGACTCCAAATAAAGGGGTGGAAAGATATATTTCATATTACTGGAAACCAAAAGCAAGCAGGTGTAGCTATATTTATATCAGAAGCAACACTAGTAGTACACACAACCTTGTGGGCACCTGTTATTTTTTGACTTTTTAATAATAGCAATTTTGACTGGTGTGAGATGGTATCTTATTGTGTTTTTGATTTGCATTTCTTTAATAATCAGTGATCTTGCACTTTCTTTCATATGCTGGTTGGCCACATATATGTCTTCTTTTGAAAAGTGTCTGTTCATGTCCTTGACCACTTTTTCATGTTTTTGTTTTTTTTCTTGTAGAGTTGTTTAGGTTTCTTTATATATATATATATATACATATATATATATATATGTATATATATAATTATTATACTTTAAGTTCCAGGGTACATGTGCACAACATGCAGGTTTGTTACATATGTATACACGTGCCATGTTGGTGTGCTGCACCCATTAACTAGTCATTTAAATTAGGTATATCTCCTAATGCTATCACTCCCCCCTCCCTCCACCCCACAACAGACCCCAGTGTGTGAAGTTTCTCATTGTTCAATTCCCACCTGTGAGTGAGAACATGCAGTGTTTGGTTTTTTGTCCTTGCAATAGTTTGCCAAGAATGATGGTTTCCAGCTTCATCCATGTCCCTACAAAGGACATGAACTCGTCCTTTTTTATGGCTGCATCGTATTCCATGGTGTATATGTGCCACGTTTTCTTAATCCAGTCTATCATTGTTGGACATTTGTGTTGGTTCCAAGCCTTTGCTATTGTGAATAGTGCCACAGTAAACATATGTGTGCATGTGTCCTTATAGCAGCAGGATTTATAATCATTTGGGTGTATACCCAGTAATGGGATGGCTGCGTCAAATGGTAATTCTAGTTCCAGATCGCTAAGGAATCACCACACTGTCTTCCACAATGGTTGAACTAATTTACAGTGCCATCAACAGTGTAAAAGTGTTCCTATTTCTCCACATCCTCTCCAGCACCTGTTGTTTCCTGACTTTTTAATGATTGCCATTCTAACTGGTGTGAGATGGTATCTCATTGTGGTTTTGATTTGCATTTCCCTGATGGCCAGCGATGATGAGCATTTTTTCATGTGTCTGTTGGCTGCATAAATGTCTTCTTTTGAGAAGTGTCTGTTCGTATCCTTTGCCCAATTTTTGATGGAGTTGTTTGTCTTTTTCTTGTAAATTTGTTTGAGTTCATTGTAGATTCTGGATATTAGCCCTTTGTCAGATGAGTAGATTGCAACAATTTTCTCCCATTCTGTAGGTTGCCTGTTCACTCTAATGGTAGTTTCTTTTGCTGTGCAGAAGCGCTTTAGTTGAATTAGATCCCATTTGTCAATTTTGGCTTTTGTTGCCATTGCTTTTGGTGTTTTAGACATGAAGTTCTTGCCCATGCCTATGTCCTGAATGGTATTGCCTAGGTTTTCTTCCAGGGTTTTTATGGTTTTACATCTAACATTTAAGTCTTTAATCCATCTTGAATTGATTTTTGTATGAGGTGTAAGGAAGGGATCCAGTTTCAGCTTTCTACATATGGCTAGCCAGTTTTCCCAGCACCATTTGTTAAATAGGGAATCCCTTCCCCATTTCTTATTTTTGTCAGGTTTGTCAAAGATCAGATAGTTGTAGATGTGTGGTATTATTTCTGAGGCCTCTGTTCTGTTCCATTGACCTATATGTCTGTTTTGGTACCAGTACCATGTTGTTTTGGTTACTGTAGCATTGTAGTATAGTTTGAAGTCAGGTAGCATGATGCCTCCAGCTTTGTTCTTTTGGCTTACGATTGACTTGGCAATGTGGGCTCTTTTTTGGTTCCATATGAACTTTAAAGTAGTTATTTCCCATTCTTTGAAGAAAGTAATTGGTATCTTGATGGGGATGGCATTGAATGTATAAATTACCTTGGGTAGTGTGGCCATTTTCACGATATTGATGAGCTGTGCAACTTGGAGTCCCAGCCAATAGATGACACTTGCAGGTGAAAGCCAGCTCTGGTGGTAGCAGTAGAATTTATGCTTCACCTCTGTTGACTAGAAAATGTACTCATATATCTCAGTCAATGAGTGGAGCCATGGAACTCTCAGAGGTACCTCTCCCATGTTCTACAACTGAGAAAGGTGGGAGGGGCAAAGCTGGGGAGGCATGTCAGACAAGGCTATGTTCAGGCTGTCCAATGGTGGATGTGAGAGGAAGTCTAACAGGGTTGAAAGTCAGTTCCCTTGCCCCTTAGGCAATGTTGCAGGAAGGAGTAGAACCACCTTTGCCACTCAAAAGGGCCCACATGGGAAAGAGAGGATAGCTCAGGCTCCACAGCCCAGGAGGTGTTAGTAAGAGGCACCAAGCTACCACACCCTTGACCCAGTGGTCTACCACTAGCAGCAAGCTGAAACAGCTAGCTGTATTCCAAGTATTCTGTGCTCAGATTGCAAAATTGCCCCAGGCCACAATTCTCTGTTTCCTGAGAAAGAAACCATGGCTCTCAGGTCACAACTCTAGCGGTCCAGTCCCACAAATAGGGAGTGCTCAATTCCTGCATCTATTGCAACAGCCCACTCCCTGCTAACATCCTAGTTCTCATTATGGGGGTTTATCCCCCCTGTAAATTAGATCATAAACCTCAGTTGAGGGCCTCCTTCAACTTGTGACCAATGTATGTGTTGCCTGGCAGATTTCTGTGAGATTTCCTATGAATTAGGGTCAGAAATGGTTTCCTTCTATTGGTGCAAATGTCTGGGAGTACACACAAAACATTCCCCAATGCCACTGTTTCTCACAGACTCTTCTCTGAAAGGTTCTTGTATTGGTTCAAACCCTGACAGCACACCAACAGACAACATGAGGCAGTGTGGAGCAACACTCTATTTTAATGCGTGTCTGGGTGCAGGCAGGCTGAGGCCTAAAATGGCGTCAGCCCCAAGTGAGGATGGGGCAGGGATTTTATAGTCTCCTATAAACAGGAAGTATCCCAGTCTGATGGAACTGCTACGTGGTAACCAGATGGCCTCTTTCTCGATCTTCAGGGTTATGTATCTTCTGGCCAGGGTAGGTGTCTTCCGGCCAGGGCAGGTGTCTTCCAGCCAGGGTGGGTGTCTTCCAGCTGGCTCTCTTCCTGTTTCTGCTATCTTGCTGATGCACACTGCTGGCCCAAGTGGCCTTGCGCCTTGGGACTGGGCCTGAGAAGGGAACAGTTACTCATCCCTTCAAGCTTTCAGGCCCCAGGGAGAATCTTTCATTCCTGTCTATTTGGTTATAGAAAAAAGGGGAAAGGGGCAACTTTCTCAGTAACTACTTCAGACGTGATGTATGGGGTGGCGTGGGCACTTTGGAAAAAGAAAACCTTAATTTTGGGGGTATTCTTGAAAGACGGGTTGGTATCCATAGTGTCATAGCAGGAGCATTGTCTGGATTGTCTGGTGGCTAACTGTAGTTTCAACAAGAGTTTTAATGGCTTTTATTATTAGTGGGATAACACAGAGGAGAAACAGGAGGAGCCCAATGATAAAGATTACTGTCCCTACCAGCGCTTTAAATCCTCCTGAATTAGAGAACCACCCTCCTAGAGGGTTTACTAGGTCCCATCCTTTCCAGGTTTGAACTGGTACATGGGCTACTTTTCTGATGTTTGAGATGCCTTGGGTAATTTGGCTGTTGAAGACGGGCCGGTTATTGGACTGGATGGATGTTACAAGTCTGAAACGGGGAATTACATGCATGATGAGAGTTTGTGTGATGATATTTACACCTTCTGAAATTGTTGGGAATGCTTCTACCCACCTGGAGAAAGTACAGACAAAGACTAGAAGATAGTGGAGCCATTTATCAGTTGGCATGTGAGTGAAGTCTACTTGCCAATCTTGCCTGGGTATTTGGCCCCAGGCTTGGTGGATAGGAAAAGGCAGTGGCCAGAGGGATCCCTGGGGTGACACTGAGTGGGAGATACAGCAGGACTGGGTGATCTCTCAAACACAGCTGGAAAGGTGAGGACAAGTGAGAATAGAGCAGAGAAGTTGCAAGAGAGGTTTGTAACTGACATGGAAAGGGTTGTGGAGGCTTTGGAGGATAGAAATTGTTTGAGAGTGAGAAAGAATGAAGCGCCCTTCCTTGACATACCATGGTCCTTGCTTTGGAGGTTCTGGGCCTGGAAGTCCTCCTTTTCTTCTGAGGAGTAAAGAGGAGAGAACAAGGACAGGGACAGAAACTCACCTTGCACAGGTTGTAGGGCTACTTGTTTGGCTACCTCATCTGCTAAAGCATTTCTGGCTGATATAGGATTGGCTGGGGTTTGGTGACCCCTGCAATGAATGATGGCAACTTTCTGCAGGAGTCTGGCAGCTTGAAGGAGTTTGCTGATGAGAAAGCCATTTATGACAGGAGTGTTTTTTGGAGTTAGGAAACCCCATTCTTTCCAGAGAGACGAGTGTGAGTGTACTATATGGAATGCATAACAAGAATCCGAATATATGTTAATTTGTTGTCCAGCTGCTAGAGTGAGAGCCCGAGTGAGAACAATGAGTTCAGCTTTTGGGGAGGTGGTGCCTACAGGGAGTAGATTGGCTTCAAGAGTGTTTGGGGTGGTGGTGGTGACACTATAGCATAGCCAGCATGTCAGCGCTCTTGGTGTAGGAAGGAACTGCTGTCCACAAACCAAGTAAAGGAAGCATCTGGAAGGGGGTGGTCTGTTATGTTTGGAAAGGATACAAGAAAGGTTTGAACAGTGTCCACGAAGAAGTGTGCAGGGTCTTGAGAGGTAGAAGCTTCAGGTAAGAGCGTGGCCAGGTTTAGATGAGCTGGTTAGCATGGTGATATGGGGAGTTTCTATGAATACAGCATATAGTTGGAGAAGCTGTGGGGCAGAGATAAGATGTAGTACACAGCGGTGAGCTAACATGTCTTCGATGTTATGGGTTGAATAAACTGTTAGGTTGGCAAGAAGAGATAGTTTTAGGCTTTCAAGTTTGAGGACAGCAGCTGCTGCCAATACTCAGAGACAGGCAGGCCATCTGAGAACTGTGGCTTCAAGCTGTTTAGAGACATAGACAACAATCTGGAGGGTGGGTCCCTTAGACTGGCTTAGAACACCTACTGCAACTCCACGCTGTTCATTGGTATAGAGGAAGAAAGGTTTGGTAAGGTCTGGAAGAGTGAGGATTGGGGCTGAGATGAGAGCCTTTTGGAGTAGATGGAAAGGTTGGATAATAGTCTGTGCAGGGTTTAAAGGCTCGTGGAGAGGACCTTCAGCAGCTTGGTATAACGATTTGGCAAGTAGAGTGAAGGAGGGAACCCAGAGCCTAAAATATCCCTCTAGTCCTAGAAAAGAGAGAATTTCTTGCTTACTTTGCAGAGGTGGGAGGGACTGGAGGAGGGATACCCAGTCGGTTGTAAGCCCTTGGGTTTGCAGGGTAAGGGCTAGGCCTAGGTAGGTAACTGAGGGGGTGCATATTAGTGTTTTTTTAGGGGAGAATCAACACCGCATTCTGCCAGGAAGTATAAAAGAGAGATAGTACAGGAGTTCCAGTATTTTGAGAGGGACTACACAGGAGCAGATCATCAACATATTGAATAAGAGTGGACGGTTTTAGGGATAAGGCACAGAAGTCATGAGCAAAGGCCTGTCCAAAAAGGTGAGGGCTGTCTCTGAAACCTTGAGGTAGTA
This sequence comes from Pan paniscus, assembly GCF_029289425.2. Taxonomy (NCBI): domain Eukaryota; kingdom Metazoa; phylum Chordata; class Mammalia; order Primates; family Hominidae; genus Pan; species Pan paniscus. Next base: position 75,613,890 of record NC_073272.2, read on the forward strand.
TGCACCAAGTGAGCTGGTGTGAAAAGTGGGTGTTGGGGTCTTCCCACATAAAGGCAAAGAGGTCTTGAGAATCAGGATGTAAAGAAATTATGAAAAAGGCATCTTTTAGGTCTAGGACAGAAAAATGGGTAGTATTGGAGGGAGTCCTGGAAAGTAAAGTGTATGGGTTAGGAACTACTGGACATACTGGGAGTACAGCTTGGTTAATGAGCCTGAGGTCCTAGACTAAGTGATGTTACATCTGGCTTTTTAAGAGGTAGAATTGGTGTGTTAAAATGGGAGTTTGTTGGGCAGTGTAGGTGACTGGCGGGGAGGTGAGAAGTGATAGGCTTTAGGCCTATGAGAGCTGCTTGGGGGATTGGATACTGCTCCTGTGATAGGAACTGGGTGGGGTTTTTAAGGGGATGAGGACGGGGATGTGGTGTTTTGTTATTAGGGTGTGGAAGTATCCCAAACAGTGGGGTTAACTATGGATGGGGGATAAGGAAAGGTTGCATGTTTTAGGGTGGGAGGTCGAAGGAGTAGAAGAAAACTAGAAGTACCAGAGGGGTCTGTGTGGATGCATTGGGTACTATGGGGAATGTGGAAATGGAGAGTAGACTGGAGTTTTGAAAGGATGTCTCTACCTAGGAGAGGAGTTGGGCATGAGGGCAGGAGTAAGAAAGAGTAAGTGAAGGAAAAGATGCAAAAGGAGCAGAAGAATGGAGGGGTGGCTTGGGGTTTGGAGACTTGTCCATCAATTCCCACAACAGAGACTTGGGAAGACTGGGTCCTGAAAAATTAAGTAAAGCAGAGTAGGTCACCCCAGTATCGATTAAAAAACATACTGGCCTACTTGCTACCATCAGGGTTACCCTTGGCTTGGATGAAGCGATGGTAGTTGCCAGGGTGTCTGCTCTAGGGCACCATCAGTCTTCAGCGGCAAGGCTGATGAGATCCAAGTAGGAGGTTTTCAATAGTGATGGCAACTTTCTGTGGGAATCTGGCAGCTTGAAGAAGTTTGCTGATGAGAGCCATTGAATAAGAATAAGAGGGCCAGCTCAGGAAGGGATGGGGGGAATTATTGCAGTGGTCACTCACAGTCTGACTTCCAGTGGGATCCTTCACAGAGAGGGCACAGCCTGGTGGGCTTACCTGGGTTTGGGCATTGTCTGGACAGTGGCCTTCATTGCTGCACTTGAAACAGGCACCAGGTGGAGGTGGATTGCCAGGAGGCTTCCATGTGGAGCTGCAGCCCTGTGGGCCTGCAGGGCCTCTGATGGTGGAGGCAAGCATTTGAAACTGCCTGTTTTTGCCTTTTACTTTCCTCATCACGATTGTTAAAGACTTTGAAGGCTAAATTAAGAAGGTCTCATTGTGGGGTTTGAGGGCTGTCATCAAGCTTCTGAGGCTTGTGCCGAATACTGGGGGTGGATTGGGAGATGAACCAAAGGATTAAGATAGTGGTTCCCTCTGGGCTGGTTGGGAGAGAGAAAAAGAGCTGGGTTTTCATCAGGACCTTGGGTGATTTCCAAAAATTTTTCATAGTTTACCACTTTATGGGCATGCTTTTTGAGTCCTGCAAGGAGACACACAATCATGTGGTCTTGATGGCAGCATCCAGAGGCCCCGTCTTGATAATCTCAGTGGGATCCTGTTTGGGGACTGCCTCTTCACCAGTAGGCTGGGCAGGAGCTTGGTGATGAATTGTATCAGCATGTGCCAGAGCTAGGGTCCCGATACGGTCTTGGTCTTCTGGGCTAAGGGTGGAAGAGAGGATAACATAGAGGTCATGGCAGGTTAGTTCATTAGACTGGGTAAGGTACTGAAACTCCCTAATATAAGGGGTAGGGTTTTCTGGAAATGAACTGAGTCTTTTGTTAATTTAAGAGAGATCAGCAAGGGAGAAGGGAACATGAACTCTAACAATACCCTCAGATCCCGCAACTTCCCGAAGGGGGCACTCTAGCACTGGTACTGGAGTAAGGGTGGGGCTTGGGGCAAGGGTGGCTCCTGAGCAAGTATGGGCAGGAGAGAAGGAAGAAGCCAGAAGTGATTGAGAGGAAGAGATAGGGGCGGGAGGGGTGGACAGCAGTCAGCTGGATGGAACGAGGGAAAACAGGTAGGGTCGGGAAGAGAAAGACAATCTGGGTGGTGAGAATGGAGGAGAAGGATTTGAACAGGTGAGCAAAAATTGCAGAGGTCTGGTTGTAATCTGAGTGCAAAAAAAGACTGGACATAAGGCATTTTTCCCCATTTTTCCAGTCATTAGCAATAATTGCTTAAGTCAGTTAAAATTGTAAAGTTGAATGTTCCATTTGCGGACCATTTGGACCCATTATCTAGTTCATACTGCAGCCAGCCTGTATTGCAAAAAAGACAAGGCACTTAGGGCGGATATATTGCCTGAGGCCTAAGGTTTGCAGATTTTTTATGAGGCAGCCTACAGGGCTGTTTTTTGGAATGGAGGACCAGGAGTTTCCCATAACGGAGGGTCAGCTCAGGAGAACAAAGAAAAAGGAGACCATCCTGGAAAGCTGGAGGGAGAGGATAAAAGGAGCAATTATCACCGCTGCCTTTTTCATTCCTGGAATAGGATCAAATGGCTTAGAGGCATCCTCCTAAGACCAGATGATCAGTGAGTGCCTGGCACACACCGAAGCCTTCTTGGACCAACGTTGGATTTTCGGACTGCAGAAACAAAGAGAGGCCATGTGGCTTTTTCTCTGTTAACTGGGCTCCTGGGGAAACTTACCAGTAGGTGAGATCAGTGACCAATGTGCATGCACAGAGGCAACTGGAGGCTGAGGAACTTCCTTTGTCCAACAGCTGTGGCCTGCTCTCTGGGGTGGAGGGGTAAGCCCATAGGGGATGCAGACCTGAGCTCCTCCCGGGTTTTGGCAACAGATGAAAGGTTCTTGTATTGGTTCAAATGCCAAGAGCACACCAACAGTCAACATGAGGCAGTGTGGAGCAACATGGTGTTTTAATGAGCACCTGGGTGCAGGCGGGCTGAGGCCTAAAATGGCATCAGCCCCAAGTGAGGACAGGGCAGGGGTTTTATAGTCTCCAGTAAACAGGAAGTGTCCCAGTCTGATGTAACTGCTATGTGGTAACCAGATGGCCTCTTTCTTGATCTTCAGGGGTATGAGTCTACTGGCCAGGGTAGGTGTTTTCCAGCCAGGGCAGGTGTCTTCCAGCCAGGGTAGGTGTCTTCCAGACAGCTCTCTTCCTGTTTCTGCTATCTTGCTGATGCATGCTGCTAGCACAAGTGGCCTTGTGCCTTGGGACTGGGCCTAAAAAGGGAGGAGTTACTCATCCCTTCAAGCTTTCAGGCCCTGGGAAGAATATTTCTTCCTCCACTCACCAAGTGAGATCCATTACTTGAAGGCAGAGTCAAGGAGCACCCCATGGCCTGAATTTCCTGGTTCTCCAGTGAGAATGTGTATTGTGGAGACAGTCTCTCCCTGCTTTCATGCTCTGAAGACTTCCAGTTTTCTACCAGACCTGCCACTTTTAAAAAGAAAACCAAACACTGTATGTTCTCACTCATAAGTGGGAGGTGAAAAATGAGAACACATGGCATGGACACAGGGAGGGGAACATCACACACCAGGGCTTGTTGGGGGGTGGGGGGCTAGGAGAGGGATAGCATTAGGAGAAATACCTAATGTATATGACAGGTTGATGGGTGCAGCAAACCACCATGGCACATGTATACCTATGTAACAAACCTGCACATTCTGCACATGTATCCCAGAACTTAAAGTATAATAAAAAATAATAAAACAAATAAACAGGCAACCTATAAAATGGGAGAAAATTTTCACAACCTACTCATCTGACAAACGGCTAATATCCAGAATCTACAATGAACTCAAACAAATTTACAAGAAAAAAACAAACAACCCCATCAAAAAGTGGGGGAAGGACATGAACAGACACTTCTCAAAAGAAGACATTTATGCAGCCAAAAAACATATGAAAAAATGCTCATCATCACTGTCCATCAGAGAAATGCAAATCAAAACCACAATGAGATACCATCTCACACCAGTTAGAATGGCGATCATTAAAAAGTCAGGAAACAATAGGTGCTGGAGAGAATGTGGAGAAATAGGAACACTTTTACACTGTTGGTGGGACTGTAAACTAGTTCAACCATTGTGGAAGTCAGTGTGGCGATTCCTCAGGGATCTAGAACTAGAATTACCATTTGACCCAGCCATCCCATTACTGGGTATATACCCAAAAGACTATAAATCATGCTGCTATAAAGACACATGCACACATATGTTTATTGCTGCACTATTCACAATAGCAAAGACTTGGAACCCAACCAAATGTCCAACAATGATAGACTGGATTAAGAAAATGTGGCACATATACACCATGGAATACTATGCAGCCATAAAAATGATGAGTTCATGTCCTTTGTAGGGACATGGATGAAATTGGAAATCATCATTCTCAGTAAACTTTCGCAAGGACAAAAAACCAAACACCGCATGTTCTCACTCATAGATGGGAATTGAACAATGAGAACACATGGACACAGGAAGGGGAACATCACACTCTGAGGACTGTTGTGGGGTGGGGGGAGGGGGGAGGGATAACACTGGGAGATATACCTAATGCTGGATGACGGGTTGATGGGTGCAGCACACCAGCATGTCACATGTATACATATGTAACTAACCTGCACATTGTGCACATGTACCCTAAAACTTAAAGTATAATAATAATAAAATAAAAATTAAAAAAAAGAAATTCTATACCCTAAAAAATAAAAAATAAAATAAAATAAAAAGTATTTGAAGATTCTTTCACTCTTTCTATTGAGCTCCTGTTTTTGATCTTGGATAAAAGTTCACAGTGTGAATCTCTACACATTTTTTTGCTCATTCCAACTGGCTGAGGTGTTCCAACAAAGCCTCTTGTCTGCCACCTTGGAAAAACATTTTCAAGAAAGACAGCAAATAAGTAAATTATAAACTCATTATTTTTTCAACATGTCAATATTACCCCTGGAAGGTAAAGAGAGAAAAATATAGGAAACATGTAGGAATACTTGGTGGAGAGAAACCAATGATGAATTTCCCAATGCAATGATGTGATCTCTTTCTAGGTTAATGGTGGCTATTCCCAATAGGTTCTGATGGGACTCCTCAGCTTCGAGATGTAACTCAAAATTACCTAAAGAATTGATGGAAAGCAAACACTTTCTGTTGTCCCACTTTGAAACTGTTTAGAGGGAGCTATAATGTGAAGGGAGTCTGGAGGACCCCTTGTTTGATATAGATATACAAACTCAATTACTTGAAATGGAATGCTACAAATGAATGTCTTTATACAGACAGCGGGCTTCCAGGTCCATTCAGCCTTGAGGATCCACAAATTAAAAGTTGATGAGGAAGGAAGGGGTGGGATATTTTGGTCCCTCCTGAGTGTACTGCTGCTTCCATTTTACTCTCAGAGCTCAGCATGACCATCATTATTATATCTCACCAGGCAACCAAAAGGGCAAGCCACTCAACAGCATACTCAATGGTGAGAAACTGAAAGCTTTTCCTCTAAGTTTAGAAACAAGGCAAGAATGCCTACGTTGTGCACATGTACCCTAAAACTTAAAGTATAATAATAAAAAAAAGAATGCCTACTTTCACCATTTCTATTCAACATAGTACTGGAAATCCTAGTCAGAGCAATTAGGCAAGAAAAAAAATATATTAAATTCAGAATATGTGAATTGTCCCTGTTTGCAGATGACATGATTTTATATACAGAAAATGCTAAAGACTCCTAAAAACTGTTAAGGTTAATAAATAAATTCAGTAAGGCTGCAGGTAACAATATCAACATATAAAAATAAGTTGCATTTATGCACATGAACAATGACCCCTCTGAAAAAAAAATTAGGAAAAAAATCCCATTTACAATAGCACCAAAAAATTTTTTTAGGAATAAATGTAACCAAGAAGATGAAAGACTCATATACTGAAAGCTATAAAACATTAATAAAAGAAATCAAATAAGGCACAAACAAGTGGAAAATCATCTTGTGTTTGTGGCTTGTAAGATCTAATATTGTTAATATGTTTATATTACTCAAAAAGATCTACAAATTGAATGCAATCCATATCAAAATCTCAATGGCATTTTTTACAGAAACAGAACAATTTTAAAATTTATATAGAACCACAAAAGACTATAAATAGCCAAATCAACCATGAGAAAGAACAAAGCTAGAATCATCACCCTTTCTGATTTAAAAATATAATACAAATACACGATAAACAAAAGAATATGGTTCTGAAATAAAAACAGACACAAAGAACAATGGAACAGAATACAGAGCCCAGAAATAAATGCACACATATAAAGTGAACTGATCTTCAACAGGGGCACAAAGAATATACAATGAGGAAAAGCAATTGGTGTCGGGAAAACAGGATATTCACATGCAAAGAATGAAACTGAATTTTCATCTTCAACAATTCAGAAAAAATGAACTCAAAATGGATTAAAGACTTAAACAGAAGACTGAAAACTATAAAATTCTTAGAAGTAAACAGGAAAAAACTATAGGACATTGGTTTTCACAATGATTTCGTGGATATGACACCGAAAGCAAAGGCAAAAAAATAAATTAATTAAAGAATGGTATGATATTAAACTAAAAATCTTCTGCACTACAAAGGAAACAATCAACAGTGAATAGGCAACATGTGACATTAGAGAAAATATTTGTAAACCATATATCTGACAAGAGGTTTATTTCCAAAATGTATAATGAGATCACATGGACACAGGAAGGGGAACATCACACTCTGGGGACTGTTGTGGTGTGGGGGGAGGGGGGAGGGATAGCATTGGGAGATATACCTAATGCTAGATGACGAGTTAGTGGGTGCAGCACACCAGCATGGCACATGTATACGTATGTAACTAACCTGCACAACGTGCACATGTACCCTAAAACTTAAAGTATAATAATAAAAATAAATAAATAAATAAATAAATAAGAAAATCCTACAACTCAGTAGTAAAAAAATTAAAAATCTCATTAAAAACTGGTTAAGAACTTGAATAGACATTTTCCCAAAGAAGTCAGAGAAGGCCAACAGGTATACTTTAAAAGTGCATCAGGGGAATGCAAATCAAAACCACAGTAAGATATTACCTACCACTTCTCAAGATTACTATTATTAAAAAAAAAAAAACAATACAAGTGTTGGTGAGGATGTGACAAAATTGGAACCGTTGTACAAAGATTGTGAGAATGCAAAATGGTGCAGTCACTATGGAATACAATATGAAGGTTCCTAAAAGCTTAAAAATAGAACTACCATATATTTCAGCAATCCCACTTCTGAGTATTTATTCAAAAAAATTGAAATCAGGAGCTTGAAGATATAACAACACTCCTATACTCACTGCAGCACTATTCACAATAGCCAAGATGTGGGAAACAACCTAAATGTCCATCAACAGATGAATGGATACATAAAATGTTGTATGCACAGAAACTGAATAGTATTCAACCTTTAAAAATAAGGAACACCTGAAATATGTGACAACATTTATGAACCTTAAGGATATTGTACTAAGTGAAATAAGTCAGTCACAGAAAGACAAATACTTCATAATTCCACTTAAATGAGATGTCTAAACTAGTCAGGCTCAGGTATCAGAGAGTGAAATGGAGGTTTCTCGGAGTTGGAGGGAGGAGGAGTTATAAATCAATGGTCATAAGGTTTTAGTCAAGTAGTATAAATGGGCCTTAAAGATCTGCTATACAACATGGTACCTATAGTCAACAATAATGCATTGTACCCTCCCTGTGTCAATGTGTTCTCATTGTTCAACTCCTATTTATGAGTGATAACATGTGGTGTTTGACTTTCTGTTCCTGTGTTGGCTTGCTGATAACAATGGTTTCCAGCTTCATTCATGTCCCTGCAAAGGACATGATCTCATTCTTTTTTATGGCTGCATAGTATTCCATGGTGTATATGTGCCACATTTACTTTATCCAGTCTAACATTGATAAGCATTTGGGTTAGTTCCAACTCTTTGCTATTGCAAATAGTGCTGCAATAAACATACATGTGCATGTGTCTTTACAGTAGAATAATTTATAATCCTTTGGTTATATACCCAGTAATGAGATTGCTGGGTCAAATGCTATTTCTGGTTCTAGATACTTGAGGAATAGCCATACAGTCTTCTACAATGGTTGAACTAATTTAAACTCCCACCAGTAGTGTAAAAGAACACCTATTTCTCCACAGCCTCCCCAGCATCTATTGTTTCCTGACTTTTTAATGATCACCATTCTGACTGGTGAGAGATGGTATCTCATTGTGGTTTTGATTTGCATTTCTCTAATAATCAGTGATGGTGAGTTTTTTTTCATATGTTTCTTAGCTGCATAAAAGCTGGAGTCATCTTGCTACCTGACTTCAAACTATACTACAAGGCTACAGTAACTAAAACAGGATGGTACTGGTACCAAAACAGATATATAAACCAATGGAACAGAAGAGAGGCCTCAGAAAAAACACCACACATCTACAACCATCTGGTTTTTGAAAAACCTGACACAAACAAGCAATGGGGAAAAGATTTCTTATTTAATAAATGTTGTTGAGAAAACTGGCTAGCCATATGCAGAAAACTGAAACTGGACCCCTTCCTTACACCTTATACAAAAATCAACTCAAGATGGATCAAAAACTTAAACGTAAGACCTAGGACCATAAAAATCCTAGAAGAAAACCTGGAAAATACCATTCAGGACTTAGGCATGGGTAAAGACTTCATGTCTAAAACACCAAAAGCAATGGCAAAAAAAGCCAAACTTGACAAATGGGATCTAATTAAACTAAAGAGTTTCTGCAGAGCAAAAGAAACTATCATCACAGTGAACAGGCAACCTACAGAATGGGAGAAAATTTTTGCAATCTACCAAGCTGATAAAGTTCTAATATCCAGAATCTACAGGGATCTTAAACAAATGTACAAGAAAAAAACAAACAACCCCATCAAAAAGTGGGCAAAGTATATGAACACCCACTTCCCAAAAGAGAGGGTAAATTTTATGTTGGGCCTTCTTACCACAATAAAATGTTTTTTTTTAATGAACAATACAAAAAGCCAACAAACAATACATGAATTCATGGCAAGATTATTAATCTTGACAGTCTCTTAGCAAGACTGATGATGAAAAAAGCCAGGAAACATGAGTAATTAATGTGAATTATAAAACATGAGTCAACTGTGCAGATATTATAGACATTAAAAAGATAGTAAGGGATATCGCCATTAAGTATGAGGGGAGCTAAAGGTTTTTGTAGCTATTCTTTATGTAATTGATAAAGTTCTCATTTATTCCCAGTTTTTATTTTTTACTAATTTTTATTTTGGTTCATAGGATACATGTACCGGTTTGTTACATGGGTAAATTGTGTGTCACAGGTGTTTGGTGTACAGGTTATTACATCATCCAGATAATAAACACAGTACCCGAACGTACCATCCTTATTAAAAGCAATGGCAAAACCGCAATTACTTTCGAACCAACCTAATAGTTTTTTAAATCCTCACTCTCCTTCCACCTTCCACTCTCAAGTAGGCCCCAGTGTCTATTGTTCCCTTCTTTGTGTCAATGTGTACTCAATGTTTAGGTCCCACATATGTTATGAGAACATGTGATATGTGTCTTTCTGTGTCTGGCTTATTTCTCTTAACATAATGACCACCAGTTTCATCCATGTCGCTACAAATGACAGCATTTCACCCCTTTTTATGGATGAATAATATCTCAGTGTTTTTACATAACACAGTTTCTTTATCAATTCATCCACTGAAGGATACTTAGGTTGATTCCATATTTTGGCTATTGTGAATAGTGCTATAGTAAACATGAACATGTGGATATCACTTCAATATATTGATTTCCTTTCTTTTGGATATATACCTGGAGTGGAAGTGCTGAATCATATGGTAGTTCTAGTTTTTAGTTTTTTTGAGGACCCTCCATACTGTTTTTCATAGTGGGTATACTAACTTACATTCTCACCCACAGGGTACAAGATCCCCTTTCTTCTTACCCTCACCAGCATCCATTATTCCCTGTCTTTTTGATCAAAGCCATTTTAACTGGGGTGAGATGACACATTATTGTGATTTTGATTTGCATTTCCCTGATAATTAGTGATGTTGAGCATTATTTCATATACCTTTTGGTCATTCGTAGGTCTTCCTTTGATAAATGTCTATTCAGACCATTTGCCCATATTTATTTATTTTTTAGTTTTATATGTTTATGTTTATTTTATTTTTTCCATAAGTTATTAGGGTACAGGTAGTATTTGGTTACATGAGTAAGTTCTTTAGTGGTGATTTTTGAGATTTTGGTGCACCCAAGCAGCATACACTGCACCATATTCATAGTCTTTTATCCCTCGCCCCCTCCCACTCTTCCCTCAAGTCCCCACAGTCCACTGTATCATTATTATGCCTTTGCATTCTCATAGCTTAGCTCCCACATATCAGTGAGAACATACGATGTTTGGTTTTCCATTCCTGATTTACTTCACTTAGAATAAGGTCTCCAATCTCATCCAGATCGCTGCAAATGCTGTTAATTCATTCCTTTTTATGGCTGAGTAGTGTTCCATCTTATGTATACATACCACAGTTTCTTTATCTACTCATTGATTGATAGACATTTGGGTTGGTTCCACGATTTTGCAATTGTGAATTGTGCTGCTATAAGCATGCATGTGCAAGTATCTTTTTTTGTATAATGTCTTCTTTTCCTCTGGGTAGATACCTAGTAGTGCATTTGCCCATTTTAAAATTAGATTATATGGGTTTTTTTTTTGCTATTTATTTGTTTGAGCTCCTAGTATATTCTGGTTATTATTCTCTTGTCAGATGGACAGTTTGTAAATATTTTCTCCCATTCAGTGCATTGTTTCTCTACTTCATCGATTGTTTTCTTTGCTGTGCAGAAGCTTTTTACCTTGATGTAACACCGTTTGTCTATTTTTACTTTGGTTGCCTGTGATTTTGCAGTCTTACTCAAAAAATCTTTACTCAGACCAATGTTCCAGAGGATTTTCGCAAAGTTCTCTTGTAGCAGTTTCATAGTTTCATGTCTTGTATTTAATTCTTCAGTCCATTTTGATTTAATTTTTGTATATGGTGAGACATAGGGTTCTGGTTTTATTTTTCTGCATATGGTTTTCTGAGCCCCATTTATTGAAGAGATTGTCCTTTTCCCATTGAATGCTCCCGGTATCTCTGTCTAAAGTAAGTGGGCTGTAAATGTGTGGATTTATATTTGGTTTTTCTTTTCTGTTTCATTGGTCTATATGTCAATTTTTAGGGCAATACTATGCTGATTTTATTACTACAGCTTTGTAACGTATTTTGGAGTCAGATCATGTGATGCTTCCTGCTTTGTTTGTTTGTTTATTTATTTATTAGCTCAAGAGTACGTTGTCTGTTAGGGGTCTTTTGTGGTTCCATATAAATTTTAGGATTACTTTCTTCTACATCTGTGAAAAATGTTATTGGCATTTTGATAGGGAATGTGTTGGATCTGTAAATTGCTTTGGGTATTACTGACATTTAAAAAATATTAGATTTTTAAAATCCATGAACATGGAGTATCTTTTTTGTGTGTGTGTTTTCTTCAATTTCTTTCATCAATGTTTTATACATTTTGTATAAACATTTCACTTCTTTGATTATATTCATTCCTAGTTATTATATATTTTTGTAGGTATTACAAATGTGATTACATTCTTGATTTCTTCTTCATATTGTTTGCTACTGGCATTTACAAGTGCTGCTGAATTTTGTATGTTGACTTTGTAACCTGTAACTTTACAGAATTCATCTCAGTTGTATCAGGTTTTTGGTGAATTGTTTAGGACTTTCTAAATGTATTATCATATCTGTGAATAAAGCTAATTTAACTTATTCCTTTCCAATATGGATGTTCTTTATTTCTTTCTCCTGCCCAATTGCTCTGGCCAGGACCTCCATATAATAATTAATAAATGTGGTAAAAGTGAGCATTCTTTTCTTGTTCCAGATCTTAGAGAAAAGGGTGCCAACTTTTCCTCATTCAGTGTGATGTGGGCTCGGTTTGTCTTAGTGGCCTTTATTATTTTGAGGTGTGTTTCTTGTATACCCAGTTTATTGATGGTTTTATTTCATAAAGCGATGTTACATTTTATCAAATTCTTTTTCAGCATCTATTGAAATGATCACGTGGCTTCTGTTCCTGGTTCTGTAAATGTATTGTATCATTTTTATTCATTTGCATGTGTTGAACCATCCTTGAATCCCTGAGATGAATCCCACCCAATTGTGGTGAATGATCTTTTAAATGTCTTTTTTTGTTGTTGTTGTGTCTTTGTCTGATTTTGGTATCAGGTTAATGCTGGCTTTGTAGAATGAGTTTGGATTTGTTCTCTCCTCTTCAAATTTTTGAAAAATTTGATGAGAGTTGGTATTAGTTATTTAAATATTTGATAGCATTTAGCAGTGAAGCCATCAGATCCTAGGCTTTTCATTGATGAGAGAATTTTAATTATGACTTTGATTTCATTACTCATTATTGGTTCTTTGAAGCTTTCTATTTCTTCATGGTTCAATCTTGGTAAATTACATGTGTCTAGGAATTTACCTATTTCTTTTAGGTTTTCCATTTGTTGGCATATGGTTATTTTTAATAGTCTGTAATGATTTTTTGTATTTCTGGGGTCTCGAGTGTTATGTCTGCTTTTTCATTTATCATTTTATTTATCTGAGTCTTCTCTCTGTTTTTCTTAGTCTAGCTAAAGGTTTGTCAATTTTGTCTATCTTTTTTAAAAAATGACTTTGTTTGTTGATTTTCTGTATTGTTTTTAGTTTCAATTTCATTTAGTGCTGTTCTGTTCTTTACCGTTTCTTTCCTTCTACTACTAATTTTGGATTGGTTTGTTTTTGCTTTTGTACTTCCCTGAGGTCCATGGTTAGGTTATATTTTTGAAGTACTTTTTTTTTTTGGTGTTGGCATTTATTGCTGTAAACATCTCTCTTAGTACTGCTTTTGTTGTGTCCCATGGATTTTGAGATGTTATATTCTCCTTTTCATTGGATTAAAGAAATTTTAAAATTTTCTTCTTAATTTTTTTTCATGAACTCATTGGTCATTCTGGAGCATGTTTCAAAATTCTCATGTTTTTGTATAATTTCTGAGGTCTCTCTTGTAAATAATTTCTAGTTTGTTTTCATTGTGGTCAGAAATGATATAATGATATAATTTCTACTTTGTTGGATTTCTTGAGACTTGTCTATCTTAAGCCACATGGAGAATGTTTCATGTGATGATAAAAAGAAAATGTATTCTTCACCAATGGTGTGAAATATTCTGCAAATGTCACTTAGGCCTATGTCTATTGTGTAGTTTAACACTGAGGTTTCTTTGTTGATTTTCTGTCTGGACAATCTATGCATTAATGAGTGGGGTATGAAAGTATCATACTATCATTGTATTGTAGTCTGTCTCTCCTTTTAGAGCTATTAATGTTGACTTTGTATATGTGGGTGCATGGACATTTATACTTGTCATATTCTCCTGCTGAATTGACTTTATATAGTGACTTTCCTCATCTCTTTGTAGAGTCTTTGACTTGCAGTGTGTTTTATTTGATATGAATATAGATACATTTCCTCTTTTTTAGCTTCCACTTGCATGGAGTATCTTTTCCAATCCCTTCACATTCCAACTATGTGTGTCTTTACATGTAATATGAGCATCTTGTAGGCAGCAGATAATTGGATCTTGTTTTTTTTATCCATTCAAGGCACTTCATGTCTTTTAATTGGAGAAGTGAGTTTGTTTACATTTATTGTTACCTTAATAAGTAAGGACTTACTACTGTCATTTTGTTGCTTGTTTTCTGGTTGTTTTGTAACTCATGTCTTTTCTTTCTTTTTTTACTGTATTTCTTAGTGGTTATTTTCGGAGGTAGTATGTTTTAATTTGTTTCCTTTTATTTTTAGAGTATCTATTACAGGTTTTCACATTTAGTTACCACGAGGTTTACAAAACACATCATACAGATATAACAAGTTATTTTTAAAAGGTGGCGACTTACCTTACATCACAAAAATAGAATGGAAACAATGAAAAAACTAAAAATTAAAACTCTACAATTTAACTTCATCTAACCCATTTTGACATTTCTTTGTCTCAATTTACATATTTCAGTATTGCCCATCTCTTAGTAGGTTACTGTAGCAATTATTAGCTTTGATACATTTGTCTTTTAGCCTTTATACTAGAGTTTTGAGTGAAATATACAGCACAGTTAGAGAATTAGAGTGTTTTACAGTTGTATACTTAATTTTACCAGTGGGATTTATACCTTCAAATGTTTTCTTTCTGTACATTGGCATTTCTTCTTTTTAGACAGAAAAATTCCTTTTAGCCCTTCTTGTAAGACAAGTCTGGTGGTGCTTAATTCTCTCAACTTGAAGGATAGCTCTGCAGCATACAGGATTCTTGGATGGCAGTTTTTTTGTCTTTCAGTACTTTGAAAATATGCTCCTGCTTTCTAATGATTTCTATGGTTTCCATTGAGAAGTCTATTGCTGGATGAATTGAAGAACTTTTACATGTTATTTACTTCTTTTGTTGCTTTTAGGATCCTCTTTTTGTGCTTGAATATTGAGAGTTTGATTATTATATTCCTTGGAGTAATCTTATTTGGGTCAATCTGTTTGGTGTTCTCTTACATTCCTATAGGTGGAAATTTACATATTTCTCTAGTTTTGGAAAGTTTTCTGTTATTATTTCTTTGAATAAGATTTCTTCCTCTTCCTCTAGCTCAATTCTTTCATGAACACCAGTAATTCTTAGATTTGGTCTTTTGAAATAATTTTCTTTATTTCATAGGTGATCTTTAATTCTTTTTTTTTTCTGTCCTCAAGACTGTATTTTCAAATAGGTTGTTTTAGCTCACTGATTCTTTCCTCTGCTTGATCCATTCTGCAGTTAAGAGCTTCTAATGAATTTTTCAATTCAGCAAATGTATTCCTTACTTACATGATTTATTTAATTTAAAAAAATTATTTCAATCTCTTTGTCAAATTTCTCTCATAAGTTTCTGAATTGCTTTTCTGTGTTACCTTGGAGATCAAATTTCCTTCAAACTGCTATTTTGAATTTTTGGTCAGAGAGCTCAGTATTAACATGTCATTAAGGTCTGTCACTGGATACTTGCTTTGACCGTTTGGGGAAGTCATGCTATCTTGTTTTCTATTGTTCCTAGTGAATGTATGTTTATTTATTCACATTGACAGATTAGTTTTTTTATGCCAGTCTTCTCTGTCTGGCTTGTTTTGTTTTCTATTGCATTTTTTTTTTTTTGCTAGAGTTTTTTATAATTTTTGAATTTCTTCCTCCCAGTCCCCTGCCCCACTGGCTTGCTGCCTTTTGGTTTGGCACTAGATGGCACCTTAAGCCATGGTTTGCTTAAGGTTTAGTAACAGATCCTAGCACTGTTTATCCCCAAAGGTGGAGGTCTTAAATGGGATGCAAGATAGTGTGGGAAAGCTGACTAAGGGGTTGTGCCCAGGGGCCCTGTGGAATGAACAACTAACAGCATGGTGCTGCTGAACAGCCACTCTGAATGATGTCCTTTTTGGCTGAGTTACAGACCAGAGTTCTCAGGGCTGTGGGTGATAAAGTCCCACTTCCCCCCTTGTGCCTGGCTGTCCTCAGGGATATTTCTCCCTGTGGGCATTTGTGATGCTTCCCGTGGTTTAAGGCAGGATCAGGTCTCCTGCCAAGGAACTCAAGATGGTGGAGAAGCTGTTTGTCCACCTTGATCTCAGATATTCCAGTGTAGAACACATAAGTTTGGGGAAAATTTTCTGCATTCTTGGTGCAGGGCAGATTGAGGTTTGTGTGTTTCAGATGCAGAAATCTAATTCTCTTATCTGTTTGGATTTTTTTCACTTCTCTCTGCCCCTGGAGCTGCCTAATCTTCATATTTGAGTTATGGGATATTGCTGGCAACAATCTCGGCACTGTATGTTTGATTTTGGTTTACTCAGGGAGGGTAGGTGAGTTAAACCAGGTTGCTTTTATACTGCCATTTTGGAACTGGAAGATCATCTTTTTGTGTTCTGTTGATCTGGTAACCAAGAAGGCTGCTAAGTGACTAACGGGCAAGTAGCTTGTCAGATGTTATAGAGCTGATTACCTTAGAGCCATATAGTTCATTTTTTCTTTAAGTGTGCTGAATGGTACTCCTGTGCTAATTTGCTTTGTGCCTGTCTCTGTCCCTAAATCGTGTGAAACTGCTTTTCCTGGATTATCTATCTTGCACTATCATTGCTCTCTGTTACAGGATGCTGCAAGAGTTTTTGCTAACAAATTGCTTCTTGTGTTCTATACAGAAATAGTCCTGGAGTCATGAGCACCACTCACACATTCAACTTCTCTGTAACAATGCCCACTGATGCCCTATTAATCAACATTTGCAATGTGATGGCAAAGGAACAGATGTCAAATTAATTTGCAAAATGTCCTCCAGGTGACAAAGGAGGGGTTTGTTTTCTTTCAAGATCATCTCCTGGCCCTGTGTGGTCCCCCAGCTCTACACCTTGCATGAGAGAAAACCTTCCATGGGTCTCACTCTTGCAACAGGTAGATCAGATACACCCACTGGTGAAGTCTGCAGGACAGTTTCCTCCATGCCTCCCTAGGGACCAGAATCAGGAGATTAAGGTCCAGATTGTGAGGGCAAACTGCCCTTCATGAATGAACACTCAGTGTACCAAAACCTCATTGATGATTCTAAGGGTAGCCAATGTTCCCCTGAGCTCTGATTTACAGACAACTGAAAGCCTTTGGGAGAAAGGTAGGCTATCACAGATGACAAAAATGTTGAAACACAGAGGCCTATGGGAGAACTTTGGGTGAGAATTTTAAAGGTACCGTGGGACTGTCCCTCATAAGTTCTCACTTAGGCACATTGTCACTGCCTCATACTGACCATGTCTAGCTCTTCCCTATTTGCAAGTTAGAGAGAAAGAAGATCTCCTGCCACCATGGTCTTGGCAATTCTCATATCATGACCTCCCAAGAGAAATGACTGAAATCGATAGTTTGTTTCTGGTTTTGAAGAGGCTGTTTTGCTGTGCTGAAGTAAAAGAGGGGAAAGCAGCTCCCACCTGTGGACCGGTGGACATTCCCTGCTTATCTGCCTATGCACACTTGCACCAACCTCTAGCTGTCTGCTCCTTCCAGATCTGTCTGCTCCTGGTTTGCATGCCTGTTCGTGGGGGTCTCCAGGACTACCTTCCCCAGAATGGCTCTGCTTTGTGTTCAAAAGGAACAATACTGCCCATCAGGATTAGGACAGGCCAGAAACCTAGAAAGATTTCTAGAAAGAGGCTCTAACTGGAGCAGAAGTGGGGATCAAGGGATGGAGGGAAAGGGCTTTTCTCAAGGACAGAAGTAACAGCCAGGGTATCAACCACTTTTCTATAAATGTGTGCATATATGTGTGCACACACATATACACCTATAGATCAGCTCTAGCTGCTGTAGGGGTAGGCCATGCTGTGTGTCTTGTATTTTTTCAAGCAAATATCACAGTGAGGGACAAGTTTCTGTCTTTTTTCCTTCTCTTCACTTCTCTTCTTTCTTTCTTCACCTCTACCTCCTTCTTCTTCCTCCTTATCCCTCATTACTTTCTTCTTCTTCATCATCATCTTTTTGTCTTCATCTTTTTCTCTTCTTCTTCCTGTCTTCTTCCTCCTCTCTCCTTTGCTCTTCTCATTTTCTGTTAACAGCCCCAGTACTCTTCCAGTTATCCACAT
Organism: Pan paniscus; assembly: GCF_029289425.2. Taxonomy (NCBI): domain Eukaryota; kingdom Metazoa; phylum Chordata; class Mammalia; order Primates; family Hominidae; genus Pan; species Pan paniscus. The sequence goes on from NC_073272.2 coordinate 75,631,770, forward strand.
AGGATCTATTTCCAGCTGTCCCCATCCCTCCATATATCAATATTCAGCTAATCCTTGCAGAGACCCTCCTGCATCATGTCTCCTCTTTCCTATGGTTATCATTTCCCTGGAAGACTCTGAGTCTCCTACATTTGATCCAGTTTCCACGATTTCCCCAACCTCATGTGTTCCTAATATTTTTATTAAAGTAATCCTTGTAAACCTTCTGGTTCTTTGCATATATCAGCCAAGTTTTTCACAAGGCCCCAGTGGTAACTTATCACCTTTTACTTTGAACTTCTTCTATGTCAATTCTGATCACAGTTATCATTTTCTCCTGCTATACTTTAAAGTATTCCTGGTTGGAGCTATGTATCCTTAGCCCACAGGCCAGAGGAAGGGGAACCAGGTCCCTTCAGGAAAGTGCATGGGGTATGCCTCTCTACCACCATTTCCTGACACCCAGGTGTAATCATACTTTCCCTATGGAAGTGCCTGGCACATAGAGAGTGCTCTTCCTGCTGCCTACACTCCTGCTAGACAGAACCCTGGCAAGGTCATCATGAGGGCTGGGATCCACTTACAGCTTTGGCTCTAACCAGAGTCTGATATTGGGATGCCATTTCCTCACTCTGGTATACTCGTTTTTCCATCTATATTCTGATGAGGGTGAGGGGTGCTCTCAGACACCTGCAAATTAGCATCACACTCCCCTAGGCTCTCTAGCAAGATATTCTGGGAGAAAAACCTCTGAATCTTATTTCCAGCTACTGCTCAAGGAAGGGACTGTTTCCAAAGAAAATCACAGTCATAAATAAGGGAGTTTTTTTGTGTGTGTCTTTTTTTCTTCTTTGTTCCTTTCCCTCTCTTTCTGTTAATGGCAGCCATCCCTTCACATCACTTAGAATCACTGAGAATCTTTCCTACCCTGGCTTACAAATTGTGCAGAATCCCTGTAGAGTAAGGTGCTCCTTTGTCTGTTTCCACTGTCTCTGACCTAATTCTTGACTGACTGGCCATTTACCTGATCTACATTAAAAGCGAGGAGAACTGTGTTCTCATCCCAGAAAAAAATGTATGACCCAGGCAGTTTGATTCACCTCTCTGAGATTCATGTCTTCATCTGTAAAATGAGGCACTTGGTCATCCTTGGCTCCACCTGGAGGCAAATTGGGGTCATAGAGAGAGCTCTGGCATGGTGATCCAGGGCCATGAACTCCAGTCACAGCTCTTCTACTAACCTAGCATTTGATTTAGTTCTAGTCCCTTTCCACTTCTGAGCCTCAGTTCCCCATCTAAACAGCCATGACTGACAATGGATGAGTCCTAGACTCTTGCAAATGAGGAACTTAATCCCCCAATATGCCTGTGTGTTGATAATGTCCATATCCCCTGATCTTGAGCAGATACAGCCTTTTCTTTTCCTCTGGATTGCTTCTTGAAAGTGGATGTAGTAAAAGCCCTTTCCTTTATGCTTGATACTTTATTTTCTCAGGTAAGCTCTCCATACCTTTGCCCTGGAGCCTGTATTTATGGATTTTTCATCAGCAAAGCCTATCAGTTAGTGTAATTAGCTTATTGTCAACTTCAATCTTGGCCCTCTCCATGCACTGTCCCCCACCTACATCAGGTTCTCTCTTATCTTAACTTAGTGAGCAGAGCTCCTGGCTGCATCACCATAGCAACCAGCAGCTAGGGCAAATTAAGCCATGACTGAGTTATTAGACTCTTAAGCTTATTATAGAGTCCAGAATATTAGCTGGAGGAGAGAGGCTGAAAGAAAGAATCCAAGGCAGAACTTAGCTGCAAAAAGGTGGGCATCAGAGAAGCTGAATGCTTCAAACCATCTCTGACCTGGACATCATAGGAGCCATGGGCAGGGTGTCAACACTTTGGCATGTGCAGTCAGCCACCAGGCCAGAGGGAGAGGCACCAGGCCCATTCTCTTCTCAAGAAAATAATTCTGGACACCTCCCTGCCAACATGCTTCAAATGAAAGAATTTGTGTCTAGATTTTTAAATAGTGCCAATTACTGAACTCACCCTGAATCCTACTCCTAATCTGGTGACACTTTTTTTTATCATTCAGCTTTACTCTACAGAATTTTCTTGCATGAAACAAAGGCCATTTTCTACTTGTTTGAAGCTCTCTTTTCCCAGTCAAGGCCCCTGCTGCCTTGGCCCGTGAGTTTGGCCTGTTAATCTCAAAAGTCTATTAATTACTGTAATTAGGATATTCAAATTACAATTCTCCCCCTCCTCCACATGGACAGCCACACACCCTTCTTTTATGCTCTTTTCATTTCATTCAGGAAGAAAAGCTCTTGGTAGGATTGCTGTAGCAACCTGCCACCAGGCAAATTAACCCATTGACACTGACATTCAATGCTGATTATGGGTCTGGAAACCTGGATGGCTGAGCAAGGTTGATGGAATTGAAACAAAGAGGCTTTCAGCTAGAGAGAAGGGGTATATGAGCAACTCAGAACTTCAGAAAAAACCCCAACCCTAACTTTATCTTTGTCTCCGTGTGCTTCATGGAAGGAAAACAAGAGAGTGAGAATAAGGAAGGTTGTCCCCTATTAAAGATGAATGTCTGAATTGGACATTGGAGGGGCTTGTGCCCTTAGGCTAACTCTGCCCTAGCTACAAGCCCACACCTGGGAGCATTTCCTTTTCATTGAGTATCCACAGTTCCTAAAAAGTTACCTAGTTTATACTTAAGGTTCTCATAGTGCTTGGTGCTAAGCAATCCTGTAAGATACAGCACTACTAGTGAAAGCACAGTGATACTACCTTTGGAACATGAGCAAGTGAAATCTCCCTAACAAACTGGATTTTTTTTTTCTGGGAAATGACACTAATAAAAGGCTCTGCTATCTGCTTTAAGGCTCCCTGTTTGCAATCTACCTCGCATAGCTTCTGGGAATACTGCTGTAAATGCTTAATGGAGGAGCTGTGGGAGGTGTTAATCACTAAAGGACCTAAGTATATTAGGCTATTCTTGCCTTCGAGAATTTTCCCCTGTCCCCACAGTGCACCCGTCTACATTCACAGTCTTCCACTCATTTACACTGGGAGAGCAGTGCTCCTGGCCACATTGCCATGGCAACCAGAAGCCAGACAGAGTAGGAGGGTGAGCCAGACATTTGACAGCAAAGGTTACTGGAGTATCTATTGGAGAGTGGCTGACTCTTAGGAGGAAAATACCTTAAATCTCACTGCAAAAAAATTGGCCACTAGGACCTGCAGTGTTTCAACAAAGTCCCCTCCCCATCCTCCATTCCTGTGCCTCCAAGTGAGGGGTAGTCAGAATGAATTTTGCTTTATGTGGAGGCCAAGGTCTGTGTTTTGCCCAGAATATGTGTCCTTTGCCTTGAAGCTGGGCACGAGACCAGATACCTCTTCCTGCCCCACCTTGTTACCAAACTAACATGCATGAGTGGACATATGCTCCAAATGTGCATTCCCATGGCTGCATCTCTTGTGCCTAGAATAGTGTCAAGAATATGGTAGTGCAACCTCATGCACATCCTCTGTCTACTCACTCCATGTTAGACATTGCAGTTCACATCTTATCCTCTGCAAATCTCCTTCTACTACTGGAATACCCACAGTCTCAACTGATGACATTGAGAACATGAAAGTAAAGAAAAGCCTTAAAAAACTTCTCACCTCCCTGCATCTGTAACTAGATACTCTTCTTTGCCTCTTGCCACAATGGATAAACTCACTACACTCCTATCAAAACCCATTCCTACAGTTGGCCACTAGATTATACCCCTTCTTGACTATTCAGTGCATGATCCCAGCAACGCTTCCTGTGCTCTTTCCTACATCACCAATTTACCCTTCTCTACTGGATGATTCCCATCAGTACATAAACATTCCACAAAGTCTCCCATGCAAAAAATAAAGACAAAAAACCAAATAAAAAACAACAACAAGAAAGAAACAAAACACCGCACCTTAACTGTACAACCCACTCCATCTACTGCATCATCTATTTGCCCTGTACACAGAAGTTCCTCAAAAATCATTACCTGTTCTTGATTTCTTCACTTTCTCTACTCTCATGTTTTTTCTTGAACCCACCCCACTCAAGCTTTTGTCTCCACCACTCCATGGAAATAGCTCTTCTCAGGGTCCCCAAATAACCTGCATATTGCTAAACCTAGTGATCATTTATCAGTACTGGTCTTACTTGACTGAAAAGTAGAATTTGACAGTTGATCACTTCCTCCTGCTAGTAATACTTTCCTCACTTATTTTACAGGACATTTCTGACTGTTGGTTGTGCTTCTGGTTCAGTGTCTGCTACTTTTCAGAGTCATGGGTAGTTACTCCTCACTGCTTTGACTTCTTTGCATTGCAGTGCTCTAGGGTTGGCCTCTCAGACATGTTCTTGTCACCTATGCTCACTTGCTAAGAATCATACACAGTTCTATCCATGTCTTTGATCGTACCCACACATAACGGAATCACACATTAATGTTTCAAGCTCAGTCCTCTCTCTGGACTCCAGGCTCATATTTCATTGTCTATTCAACATCACCACTTGGATCTCTGAAAGTCATTTTAAATTCAAATTCACGATACACATAACTAAGTCCCTGATTCCCTTTCCATTGTATCCACTCCTCCCATAAATTTCCTCATCCTAGGAAATATTAACTCCATTCTTCACCTTGTTCAGTCCAAAATCTTTGGAGACATTTTTGAATTCTTCTCACCCTCATCCCACATTCATGTATACTGTCCTTTCTACCTTCAAAAGAGACTTGGAATTCCTTCACTTCTCATTCCCCTTCATATGTATCACTCTAGTAACAATGCACTGCCATCTTTTACCTCTGTTATCATCATAGCTTCTAAATGGACCATCCGTTACTGCCTTTCCCTCCTTACAGTCTCTCTTTGATGCACCAGACTGAGACTTTTCTGCAAGATTATGCCACTTCTCTGCTCAGAACTCTCCCATGGTTTCTTGTTGCACACATCCTATCACTTACCAAACACAATAATATTTAATTAACTCTTTAATCTCAGTTCCTGTATTGGTATATGTCCTGCAAAAGCCTCCACGTACACTAGCAATCTTTCTGTTTCTGAAAAACAACAAGCAGAGAAGTAAAAGGAACTGCCTTGGCCCTGGTGCTGACAGGTGTGCTCTCCTGAAACCCAGAGGCAAGGCAGGGCTTCTTGTACCCATGGTCTAAAGTGGGTGGAATGGTGAGGAAAGATCACACTGGTTGAGACCCTCTGCCTAAGGGCCTGGCCTCCAGAGGCTGGGACAGCCATGCCTTGCAGAGTCCTACCCTGAACACTTACTTGTATGAACAACCTCAGTGGTGTCATGCCAATGGTCTCACAAAAACCAAGCCAACAGATAACTTCCACACTTACAGATGCTTACAGACTTGTTTCTTTCCCATAACTTTGCACACAGGTAATTGTATGATTATATATGTCAGGAGACATATTCTCTCCAAAAACTATATGAAAGCTTGTGGGAGCCCATTTTGTTCCAATGCCCTGGAATGTGGATTACAGAGACTAATATGGTGTTAGATGGCAGGTTTTATTCACACATGTGAGGATTTGTATGTACATACATGAAAGCACAAGCACACATATAGCAGATCCATTTGCACTCTTTGCTCTTTGAGTTGACCTGGTGTAAGACATTAGGAGTGGTGAGGACTGTGGTCAACTGCACAGGCATTCATTTTCAAAATCATTAAAACTATTTATAGAACAAAGGAAACTTGTCTTCAAGATAAATCAGGCCATGATGGGAGTTTTTCCACCACCTATTCAGTTAAAGGAACCTGGGGTCAGATAAGAGATGGCAGCGGCACAAAGGTTTTTTTTACAGCAAAGGCTGCAGCCAGCCCATACATCTCATCTTACATTCTTAGCACCACTTTCCCATTGCTTTCAAGGCAGGGGTCCTAATACCCCCTCTGTTCTCACTATACTGTAAGAACTGACCAGTAGACCTAGACTATTAGCTTCAGAAGCTGTGGCTTGGAAAAACAATAGAATAGAGATGAGGAGTCTCAGTTTGAGTCCTGAGGCTTCCACTTTCATACCTTTTCACCTCAGGTATTTCACTTTACTCCCTGAAGTCTTGGCTTCCCCACTTGTAAATGAGAAAACTAGGGTTGTGGGAAGACAGTATTATACTATATGTTCTCCAAAGGTCTCATGCAAATCTAACATTCTTAGTACCAGTAAAGCATTGTTTGATAGGAAACTCCCTATCAGGCCTGCAGAGCCTTGGCCATTCACCCTGCTAGAAGGTATTAGTCAAAACATTAGTTCTTATTTAGCCAACTGATGGTGAGTAACCTAGGATTGTGGTTTTCAGAATGCAAACCACTTGGGCCTTGACATAGATGGCTGAAGAAATTTACCCAAGCAAGAGATAGCATTAGCTCCTGGGCTAACATCTTCCTGGTTGGGGGACACCCCGACACCTGCCTTTGGTCAGTGAGACCATTACATGACTCACCTGCAGCAGTGTGCAGGTTAAAGGTAATGAGTTGAACTTGTAGCTTGCCCCTCTCTCACTACTCAAAATACTTTCTTCTCTCTGGAGGAAGCTCAGTTTTCAGCAGAGGTGATGACAGAGAAACAGATTCCAGTTTGGGAAGTGTGAAAAAGCTGAAGGGGGCAGGGTATGTTGGTGGATAGGATAGATAGGATATGGTAGGGTAGATCTCTGATAAATCCCACAAATTCTTTCCGGGAAATTTATCTACTGAGAATTTTTAACTCTCAAGTGTTTAGTTTGGTGACTTGTATTTTTCCTAGATAATCATTTCTTTAATCCAGGTTTTCAAAGGCCTTTACTTCACTCTTCCTTTTATTCTATTAATTTCTTCTCTAATGCTCTTTTCACCATTGAGTATGCTGTTATCTGTGGGCTGTCTGTATACAGACTTTGTTGTGTTGAGGTAATTTCCTTTTTGTCTCAGTTTGTTTAGAGTTTTTATCATGAATGTGTTTAGAATTATTTCAAATGTATTTAGGCATCTACTGAAATGATTGTGTGATTGTGTGTTTTTTATTCCTTTATTCTGTTAATATGGTATACCATATTGATAGATTTTTATGTATTGAATTATCCTTTAATTCCAGGGATAAATCCCACTTGGCCATGGTGTATGACCTTATAAAGGTGTTGGTAGATTCAGTTTGCTAGTATTTTGTTGAAGATCTTCACATCTATGTTCTTCAGCAATATTAGCCTGTTATTGTCTTTTCTCATAATATCCTTGTCTGGCTTTGGTCTCAGGGTAATGCTAGAGTCATAAAAGTAGTATGAAAGTGTTCTCTTTTCTTCCATTTGTTCAAATAATTTGAAAATGATTGGCATTAATTCATCTTTTTGGGGAAAAAATTCTCTCAATTGTTTGTATTAATCTTTCTGAAATGTATCTATAGCTCACATTTATTTTCATATTTGCCATTAGAAACATTTTGGTCTTTATTTAGGAGTTTGGTGATGGTTTTGTGACCAGGTCTATGCCATAGGAATTTTTTTATACTATACTTTAAGTTCTAGGGTACATGTGCACAGCGTGAAGGTTACATAAGTATACATGTGCCATGTTGGTTTGCTGCACACATCAAGTCGTCATTTACATAAGGTATTTCTCCTAATGCTATCCTTCCCCAAGTCCCCCACCCCCTGACAGACCCCAGTGTGTGATGTTCCCTGCCCTGTATCCAAGTGTTCTCATTGTTCAATTCCCACCTAAGAGTGAGAACATGCAGTGTTTGGTTTTCTGTCCTTGTGATAGTCTGCTCAGAATGATGGTTTCCAGCTTCATCCATGTCCCTGCAAAGAACATGAACTCATCCTTTTTTATGGCTGCATAGTATTACATGGTTTATATGTGCCACATTTTCTTTATCCAGTCTATCATTGATGGACATTTGGGTTGGTTCCAAGTCTTTGCTATTGTGAATAGTGCCACAATAAACATATGTGTGCATGTGTCTTTATAGCAGCAAGATTTATAATCATTTGGGTATATACCCAGCAATGGGATCACTAGGTCAAATGGTATTTCTAGTTCTAGATCCTTGAGGAATCGCCACACTGTCTTCCACAATGATTGAACTAATTTACACTCCCACCAACAGTGTAAAATGTTCCTATCTCTCCACATCCTCTCCAGCACCTGTTGTTTCCTGACTTTAATGATCGCCATTCTAACTAGTGTGAGATGGTATCGCATTGTGGTTTTGATTTGCATTTCTCTGATGACAAGTGATGTTGAGCATTTTTTCATGTGTCTGTTGGCTGCATAAATGTCTTCTTTTGAGAAGTGTCTGTTCAAATACTTTGCCCACTTTTTTTAAATTATACTTTAAGTTTTAAGGTACATGCGCACAATGTGCAGGTTAGTTACATATGTATACATGTGCCATGTTAGTGTGCTGCACCCATTAACTTGTCATTTAACATTAGGTATATCTCCTAATGCTATCCCTCCCCCCTCCCCCCACCCCACAACAGGCCTCGGTGTGTGATGTTCCTCTTCCTGTGTCCATGTGTTCTCATTGTTCAATTCCCACCTATGAGTGAGAACATGCGGTGTTTGGTTTTTTGTCCTTGCGATAGTTTGCTGAGAATGATGGTTTCCGGCGTCATCCATGTCCCTAAAAAGGACATGAACTCATCATTTTTTATGGCTGCATAGTATTCCATGGTGTATATGTGCCACATTTTCTTAATCCAGTCTATCATTGTTGGACATTTGGGTTGGTTCCAAGTCTTTGCTATTGTGAATAGTGCTACAATAAATATACGTGTGCATGTGTCTTTAAAGCAGCATGATTTATAATCCTTTGGGTATATACCCAGTAATGGGATTGCTGGTGGGGTTGTTGTTTTCTTCTTGTAAATTTGTTTAAGTTTTTTGTAGATTCTGGATATTAGCCTTTTGTCAGATGGGTAGATTGCAAAAATTTTCTCCCATTCTGTAGGTTGCCTGTTCACTCTGATGTTGTTTCTTTTACCATGCAGAAGCTCTTTAGTTTAATTAGATCCAGTTTGTCTATTTTGGCTTTTGTTGTCATTGCTTTTGGTGTTTTAGTCAATAAGCACTTGGACATGCGTATGTCCTGAATGGTATTGCCTAGGTTTTCTTCTAAAGTTTTTATGGTTTTAGGTCTAACAGTTAAGTCTTTAATCCATCTTGAATTAATTTTTGTATAAGTTGTAAGGAAGTGATCCAGTTTCAGCTTTCTACATATGGCTAGCCAATTTTCCCAGCAACATTTATTAAATAGGGAATCCATTCCTCATTCCTTGTTATTGTCAGGTTTGTCAAAGATCAGATGGTTGTAGATGTGTGGTGTTATTTCTGAGGCCTCTCTTTTGTTCCATTGATATATATATATCTGTTTTGGTACCAGTACCATGCTGTTTTGGTTACTGTAGTCCTGTAGTATAGTTTGAAGTCAGATAGCATGATGCCTCCAGCCTTGTTCTTTTTGCTCACATTTTGGCAATGTGAGCTCTTTTTTGTTCCATATGAACTTTAAAGTAGTTTTTTTCCAATTCTGTGAAGAAAATCATTGGACCTTGATGGGGACAGCATTGAATCTATAAATTACCTTGGGCAGTATGGCAATTTCATGATATTGATTCTTCCAATCCATGAGCATGGACTCTTCTTCCATTTGTTTGTGTCCTCTTTTATTTCGTTGAGCAGTGGTTTGTAGTTCTCCTTGAAGAGGTCCTTCACATCCCTTGTTAGTTGTATTCATAGGTATTTTATTCTCTTTGTAGCAATTGTGAATGGAAGTTCACTCATGGTTTGGCTCTCTGTTTTTCTGTTATTGGTACATAGCAATGCTTGTGATTTTTGCACATTGATTTTGCATCCTGAGACTTTGCTGAAGTTGCTTATTAGCTTAAGGAGATTTGGGGCTGAGACGATGGGGTTTTCTAGATATACAATCATGTCATCTGCAAACAGGGACAATTTGACTTCCTCTTTTCCTAATTGAATACCCTTTATTTCTTTCTCTTCACTGACTGCCCTGGCCAGAACTTCCAACACTATGTTGAATGGGAGTGGTGAGAGAGGGCATGATTGTCTTGTGACATTTTTCAAAGGGAATGCTTTCAGTTTTTGCCCATCCAGTATGATATTGGCTGTGGGTTTATCATAAATAGCTATTACTATTTTGAGATACATTCCATCGATACCTAGTTTTTTGAAAGTTTTTAACATGAAGAGGTGTTGAATTTTATGGAAGGCCTTTTCTGCATCTATTGAGATAATCATGTGGTTTTTGTCATTGGTTCTATTTATGTGATGGATTACATTTATTGATTTGCATATGTTGAACCAGCCTTGCATCCCAGAGATGTAGCCAACTTGATCATGGTGGATAAGCTCTTTGATATGCTGCTGGATTCGGTTTGCCAGTATTTTATTGAGGAGTTTCACATTGATGTTCATCAGAGATATTTTTCTAAAATTCTCTTTTTTTGTTGTGTCACTGCCAGGCTTTGGTATCAGGATGATGCTGGCCTCATAAAATGAGTTAGGGAGGATTCCCTCTTTTTCTATTGATTGGAATAGTTTCTGAAGGAATGGTACCAGCTCCTCTTTGTACCTCTGGTAGAATTCAGATGTGAATCCATCTGGTCCTGGACTTTTTTTGATTGTAGGCTATTAATTGTTGCCTCAATTTCAGAACCTGTTATTGGTCTATTCAGAGATTCAACTTCTTCCTGGTTTAGTCTTGGGAGGGTGTGTGCATCCAGGAATTTATCCATTTTTTCTAGACTTTCTAGTTTATTTGTGTAGAGGTGTTTATAGTATTCTCTGATGGTAGTTTGTATTTCTGTGGGATTGGTGGTGATATCCCCTTTATCATTTTTTATTGCATCCATTTGATTCTTCTGTCTTTTCTTTTTTATTAGTCTGGCTACTGATCTATTTTGTTGATCTTCTCAAAAAAATCAGCCCCTGGATTCATTGATGTTTTGAAGGGTTTTTTTTGTGTGTCTATCTCCTTCAGTTCTGCTCTGATCTTAGTTATTTCTTGCCTCTGCTAGCTTTTGAATTTGTGTGCTCTTGCTTTTCTAGTTCTTTTAATGATGATGTTAGGGTGCTGATTTTAGATCTTTCCTGCTTTCTCTTGTAGGCATTCAGTGCTATAAATTTCCCTCTACACACTGCTTTAAATGTGTCCCAGAGATTCTGCTACATTGTGTCTTTGTTCTCATTGGTTTCAAAGAACACCTTTATTTCTGCGTTCATTTCATTATTTACTCCTTCAGGATAAGGTTGTTCAGTTTCCATGTAGTTGTGCAGTTTTGAGTGAGTTTCTTAATCCTGAGTTCTAATTTGATTACACTGTGTTCTGAGAGACAGTTTGTTGTGATTTCTCTTCTTTTTCATTTGCTGAGGAGTGTCTTACTTCCAATTGTGTGGTCAATTTTAGCATAAGGGCAATTTGGTGCTAAGAAAATGTATATTCTGTTGATTTGGGATGGAGAGTTCTGTAGATGTCTATTAGGCCCACTTGGTGCAGACCTGAGTTCAAGTCCGGAATATCCTTGTTAACATTCTGTCTTGTTGATCTGTCTAATGTTGATAATGGGGTGCTAACGTCTCCCATTATTATTGTATGAGAGTTTATGTCTCTTTGTAGGTCTCTAAGGGCTTGCTTTATGAATCTGGGTGCTCCTGTATTGGGTGCATATATATTTAGGATAGTTAGCTCTTCTTGCTCCATTGATCCCTTTCCCATTATGTAATGACCTTCTTTGTCTCTTTTGATCTTTGTTGGTTTAAAGTCTGTTTTATTAGAGACTAGGATTGCAACCCCTGCTATTTTTTCCTTTCCATTTGCTTGGTAGATCTTCCTCCATCCCTTTATTTTGAGCCTATGTGTGTTTCTGTATGTGAGATGGGTCTCCTGAATACAGCACACTGATGGGTCTTGATTCTTTATCCAATTTGCCAGTCTGTGTCTTCTAATTGGGGCATTTAGCTCATTAACATGTAAGGTTAATATTGTTATGTGTGATTTAGATCCTGTCATTATGATGTTAGCTGGTTATTTTGCCCGTTAATTGATGCAGTTTCTTCCTAGCCTTGATGGTCTTTACAACTTGGCATGTTTTTGCAGTGGCTGGTACCAGTTGTTCCTTTCCATGTTTAGTGATTCCTTCAGAAGCTCTTTTAAGGCAGGCCTGGTGGTGACAAAATCTCTCAGCATTTGCTTGTCTGTAAAGGATTGTATTTCTCCTTCAATTATGAAGCTTAGTTTGGCTGGACAGGAAATTCTGGGTTGAAAATGTTTTTCTTTAAGAATGTTGAATACTGGCCCCCACTCTTCTGGCTTGTAGGGTTTCTGCTGAGAGATCAGCTCTTAGTCTGATGGGCTTCCCTTTGTGGGTAACCCGACCTTTCTCTCTGGCTGCCCTTAACATTTTTTTCTTCATTTCAACCTTGGTAAATCTGACAATTATGTGTCTTGGGGTTGCTCTTCTCGAGCAGTATCTTTGTGGTGTTCTCTATTTCCTGAATTTGAATATTGGCCTGCCTTGCTCGGTTGGAGAAGTTCTCCTGGCTTATATCTTGAAGGGTGTTTTCTAAATTGGTTCCATTCTCCCCATCACTTTCAGGTACACCAGTGAAATGCAGATTTGGTCTTTTCACATAGTCCCATATTTCTTGGAGGCTTTGTTTGTTTCTTTTCCCTCTTTTTTCTCTAATCTTGTCTTCTTGCTTTATTTCATTAATTTGATCATCAGTCACTGATATCCTTTCTTCCACTTGACTGAATCAGCTACTGAACCTTGTGCATGTGTCACGGAGTTCTCCTGCTGTGGTTTTCAGCTTCATCAGGTCACATAAGTTCTTCTGTAAACTGTTTATTCTAGTTAGCCATTGGTCTAACCTTTTTTCAAGGTTTTTAGCTTCCTTGTGATGGGTTAGAACATCCACCTTTTAGCTCAGAGAAGTTTGTTATTACCGACCTTCTTAAGCCTACTTCTGTGAACTCGTCAAACTCATTCTCCCTCCAGTTTGGTTCCCTTGCTGGTGAGGAGATGTGATTCTTTAGAGGAGAAGAGTGCTCTGGTTTTTGGAATTTTCAGCTTTTGTGCTCTGATTTCTCCCCATATTTGTGGTTTTATCTACCTTTGATGTTTGATGTTGGTGACCTACAGATGGGGTTTTGGTGTGGATGTCCTTTTTGTTGGTGTTGATGCTATTCCTTTCTGTTTGCTTGTTTTCCTTTTGACAGTCAGGTCCCTCAATTGCAGGTCTATTGGAGTTTGCTGGATGTCCACTCAAGACCCTGTTTGCTTGGGTATCAACAGTGGATGGTGCAGAACAGTAAATATTGATGCCAGATCCTTCCTCTGGAAGCTTCATCCCAGAGGGGAATCTGCCTGTATGTGGTGTTTCTCAGCCCATACTGGGAGGTGTCTCCCAGTCAAGCTACACAGGGGTCAGGGATCCAGTTGAGCAGTCAGTCTGTCTGTTCTCAAAGCTCAAACACCTTGCTGGGAGAACCACTGCTCTTTTCAGAGCTTTCAGACAGGGACATTTAAGTCTGCAGAAGTTGTCTGCTGCCTTTTGTTCAGTGATGCCTTGCCCACAGAGGTGGACTCTAGAGAGGCAGTAGGCCTTGCTGAGCTGCAGTGGGCTCTGCCCAGTTTCAGCTTCACAGCCACTTTGTTTACCTATTCAAGCCTCAGCAATGGTGGATGCCTTTCCCCCCTGCCAGGCTGCAGCCTTCCAGGTCAATCTCAGACTGCTGTGCTAGCAGTGATCAAGGCTCTGTGGGCGTGGGACCTGCCAAGCCAGGCATGAGAGGGCATCCCCTGGTCTGCCGGTTGCTAAGACTGTGGGAAAAATGCAGTATTTGGGTGAGAGTTTACCATTCCTCCAGGTACAGTCTGTCACAGCTTCCCTTGCCTAGGAAAGGGAAATCCCCCTACCCCTTGTGCTTCCCAGGTTAGGCGATTCTCCACCCTGCTTCAGCTCATGCTCTGTTGGCTGCATCCACTGTCCAACCAGTCCCAATGATATGAACCAGGTACCTCAGTTGGAAATGCAGAAATCACTCAACTTCTACATTGATCTCACTGGGAGCTACAGACCAGAGTTGTTCCTATTCAGCCATCTTGGAAGTGAATCCCAGACATTTTAAATGAAAGATAAAGTCTCTGTATTGTGTAGATTATAGCAAGTGCTGAGTAAAACATCTGATCAAAAGGTATGGGTTATTGTGCCCCTGTGTTGGAACACTGTGTTTCAGTTCATAAATATTAGTCAGCCCTTTCTTCCTAAAACACGCTTATATTGAGTCTCATCCAGGGCAACAGAAGCAGAGCTTGGGAAATGGGATTTAAGACATAAGGTTCCTAAACAGTCTATATGACTGTTCTGTTCCTGGCTTTTTCTAAGATCACATGCAGGCTGTGATGAGTTAGCAAACTGGAAATAAAAGAAACATTTTGCTGTGTAGTATTTGCTAATTTTCATGTTGTAAATACTCCCAACATCACTGACTTTAAGCTTCTTATGGTTAACAACCTATTCACAATATTTCTGATTATTTAATAATTGGCTCTTATGAATAGAAATAGCTTCAATTCAACTGAGTCCAGGGCATCAAAACACATTATTTCTTTTTTTTTACAAAAAACATTTATTTTATGTTTACAGGGTACATGTGCAAAATGTCCAGGTTTGTTACATGGGTAAATGGGTGTCATGGGGTTTGTTATACAGATTATTTTCTCACCCAGGTATTAAGCCTAATATCCATTAGTTATCTTTCCTAATCCTCTCCCTCCTCCCACCCTCCACCTTCTGATAGGCCACAGTATGTGTTGTTCCCCTCTATGTGTCCATGTGTTCTCATAATTTAGCTCCCACTTATAAGTGAGAACATGTGGTATTTGGTTTTCTGTTTCTGTTAGTTTGCTGAGGATAATGGCCTCCAGTTCCATCCATGCTCCTGCAAAGGACACAATCTCATTCTTTTTTATGGCTGCATAGTATTCTGTGGTGCGTATGTATCATATTTTCTTTATCCAGTCTATCATTGATGGTCATTTAGGTTGATTCCATGTCTTTGCTATTGTAAATAGTGCTGCCATAAATGTACACAGGCAAGTGTCTTTATAATAGAACAATGTATATTCCTTTAGGTATATGCCCAGTAATTGGATTGCTGGGTTCTCTCTATAGGTCTTTGAGGAATTGTCACACTGTCTTCCACAATAGTTAAACTAATTTACACTCCCATCAACAGTGTATAAGCATTCCTTTTTCTCCACAATCTTGCCAGGAATTATTTTTGACTTTTTAATAGTAGTCATTCTAACTGGTGTGAGATGCTCTCTCATTGTGGTTTTCATTTGCATTTCTCTAATAATCAGTGATATTCAGCTTCTTTTCATATGCTTGTTGCCTATGTGTTTGTCTTCCTTTGAAAATTGTCTGTTCATGTACATTCCTCAATTTTTAATGGAGTTGTTTGTTTTTTCTTTTAAATTAGTTTAAGTTCTTATAAATTGGTTTAAATATGCTGGATAGGCCAGGCGCAGTGGTCATACCTGTAATCCCAGCATTTTGGGAGCCTGAGGCAGGTGGATCACCTGAGGTCAGGAGTTCAAGACCAGCCTGGCCAACAGGGTGAAACCCCATCTGTACAAAAAATATTAAAAATTAGACAGGAATGATGGTGGGTGCCTGTAATCCCAGCTGCTCAGGAGGCTGAGGCGGGAGAATCATTTGAACCTCAGAGGCAGAGGTTGCAGTGGGCTGAGATCACACCATTGCAGTCCAGCTGGGGGACAGAGTGAGACTCCATCTCAAAAATATATAAATAAATAAACAAATAAATGCTAGATGTTACACCTTTGTCAAAGGCTTAGTTTGCAAAATTTTTTCAATTCTCTAGGTTGTCTGTTTACCCTGTTGATATTTTATTTTGCTGTACAGAAGCTTTTTAGTTTAATTCAATACCATTTGACAATTTTTACTTTTGTTACAATTGCTTGTGGCTTCTTCCTCAGGAAATCTTTGCACATGCCTATGTCTTGAATGGTATGGCTTAGGTTGTCTTCCAGGGTTTTTATAGTTGAGTTTTTACATTTAAGTTATTAATAAATCTTGAGTTAATTTTTGTATGTGGTTTAAGAAAGGGGTACAGTTTCAATTTTCTGAATATGGCTAGCCAGTTATCTCAGCACCATTTACTGAATAAGGAATCCTTTCCCCATTGCTTGTTTTTGCCAAATTGATCACAAATCAGATAGTTGTAGGTGTGTGGTCTTATTTCTAGGTTCTCTATTCTCTTCCATTGATCTATATGTATGTTCTTGTACCAGTACCATGCTGTTTTGGTTATTCTAGCCCTGTAGTATAGTTTGACGTTGGGTAGCTTGATGCCTTCAACTTTGTTCTTTTTGCTGAGGATTGCCTTAGCTATTTGGGCACATTTTTGGATCCATATAAATTTTAAAATAGTTTTTTTCTAGTCCTGTGAAGAAAATCATGGTAGTTTAATCAGAATACCATTGAATCTATAAATTGCTTGGGCAGTATGGCCATTTTAGCAATATTGATTCTTTGTATCTATGAGTGTAAAATGTTTTTCCATTTGGTTGTGTCATCTCTGATTCCTTTGAGCAGTGGTTTTTAGTTCTCCTTGTAGAGATCCTTTACCTCCCTTGTTAGTTTTATTTCTAGATGTTTTATTCTTTTGTGGCAACTGTGAATGGGAGTTTGTTTGTGATTTGGCTTTCAGCTTGGCTGCTGTTGGAGTGTAGAAATGCTAGTGATTTTTGCACATTTATTTTGTATCCTGAGACTTTGCTGAAGTTGTTTATCAACTTAAGAGGCTTTTCATTTGAGATGATGGGGTTTTCTACATATAAGATTTTGTCATCTGCAAACAGGGATAGTTTGACTTCTTCTCTTTCTATTTGAATGTCCTTTATTTTTTCTCTTGACTGATTACCCTGGCCAGAATTTCCAACACTATGTTGAATAGGAGGGATGAGAGGGGGCATCAACTTTTTGTACCGGTTTTCAAGGGGGATACTTCCAGCTTTTGTGCATTCAGTATGATATTGGCTGTGGGATTCTTATATATGGCTCTTATTATTTTAAGGTACATTCCTGCAACACTTAGTTTATTGAGAGTTTGTAACATGAATGGATGTTGAATTTTATCAAGAGCATTTTCTACATCTATAGAGAAAAAGATGAGTTTTTGTTTTCAATTGTTTATGTGATAAATCACATTCACTGATTTGTGTATTTTGAACAAACCTTGCATCCCAGGGATGAAGCCTACTTTATAATTGTAGATTAGATTTTTGATGTGCTGCTGGATTTGGTTTGCCAGTATCCTGTTAAGGATTTTTCCATTAGTGTTCACAAAGGATACTGACATGAAGTTTTCTTTTTTTGTTGTGTCTTTGCCAGGTTTTGGTATAAGGATGACTCTGGCCTCATAGAATGAGTTAGGGAGATGTTTCTCTTTTTCAGTTTTTGGAAAAGTTTCAGTAGGAATGGTACCAGATCTTCTTTGTACATCTGGTAAAATGCAGCTGAGAAGCCATCTGATCCTGGGGTTTTTTTGTTTGTTTGTTTGGTAAGCTAATTATTACCGCCTCAATTTCAAAATTCATTACTGGTCTCTTCAGGGATTCAGTTTCTTCTTGATTCAGTCTTGGGAGGGTGTATGTGTCCAGGAATCTATCCATTTCTTCTAGATTTTCTAGTTTATGTGCATAGAGGTGTTTATAATATTCTCTGATGATTGTATTTCTCTTGGGTCGCTGGTAACATCCCCCTTATAATTTCTGATTGTATTTGAATCTTCTCTCCTTTTTTCTTTATTAGTCTATCTAGCAGTCTATCTTTTTTATTATTTTTTTCAGAATAGCAGCTTCTGGATTTGATGATGTTTTGAATGTTTTTTTCACGTCTATATCATTCAGTTCAGTTCTGATTTTGCTTATTTCGTTTCTTCTACTAGCTTTGGGCTTTGTTTGCTTTTGGTTTTCTAGTTTTTTTAGTTGTGATGTTAGATTGTTAACTTGAGATCTTTCTAGCTTTTGGTGTGGGCATTTAGTGCTATAAATTTCCCTCTTAACGCTGCCTTAGTGGTATCCCAGTGATTCTGGTACGTGTTATTTTTGTTCTCATTAGTTTCAAAGAACTTCTTGATTTCTACCTTAATTTCATTATTTACCCAAAAATCATTAAAGAGAAGTTGATTTAATTTCCATGAAATTGTATGGTTTTGAGTTAATTTCTTTGTTTTGAGTTCTAATTGGATTGTGCTGTGGCCCGAGAAATTGTTCATTATAATTTCAGTTCCTTTGCATTTGCTTAGGAATGTTTCACTTCTGAATATGTGATCAATTTCACAGAAAGTGTCATGCGGCACTGAAAAGAATGTATATTCTTTTGGTTTTGGGTGGAGAGTTCTATAGATATCTATCAGGTCCATTTGACCCAGTTCAGGTTCTGAATATTTTTGTTAATTTTCTTTGTCAATGATTTAATATTGTCAGTGGGTTGTTAAAGTCTCCCACTGTGTGGGAGTCTAAGTCTCTTTGAAGGTCTCTAAGGATTTTCTTTATGAATCTGGGTGCTCCTGAGTTGGGTGCATGTATATTTAGGATAGTTAAGTCTTCCTGATAAATTGAACCCTTTATGTTGAATTGGAGCCTGTTTAATTAAACTTTTGAATTACCCCATTATGTAATGCCCTTCTTTGTCTTTTTTGATCTCTGTTGGTTTAAACTCCATTTTGTCAGAAACCAGGATTGCAACCCCTGATATTTTTTTCTGCTTTCCATTTGTTTGGTAAATTTTCCTCCATCCCTTTATTTTGAGCCTATGTGTGTTATCACATGTGAGATGGGACTTTTGAAGACAACATGCCAATGGGTTTTGGTTCTTTATCGAGCTTGCTGCTCTGTGTCTTTTAATTGGGGCATTTAGCTCATTTACATTTAAGGTTAGCATTGTTATGTGTGAATTTGATCCTGTCATTGTGATGTTAGCTGGTTATTTTGCAAACATTTATGTGGTTGCTTCATAGTGTCACTGGTCTATGTACTTCAGTGTGTTTTCGTAGTGGCTGGTAATAGTTTTTCCCTTCCATACTAAGTGCTTCCTTCAGGAGCTCTTGTAAGGCAGGTCTGGCGGTAATGCATACCTTCAGCATATGCTTGTCTGAAAAAGGATCTTATTTTTTCTTTGCTTATGAAGCATAGTTTGGCCAGATATGAAATTCTGGGTTAAAATTTCTTTTATGAATGTTGAATATTGGTCCCAATTTCTCCTGGCTTTGAGGGTTTCCACTGAGAGGTCCACTTTCAGTCCGATGGGCTTCCCTTTGTAGGTGACCTTGTCTCTGTCTCTGGCTGCCATTAACATTTTTTCTTTCATATCAACCTTGGAGAATCTGATGATTGTGTGTCTTGGGGATGATCTTCTCATGGAGTATCTTACTGGGGTTCTCTGCATTTCCTGAATTTGAATGTTGGCCTGTCTAGCTAGGTTGGGAAAGTTTTTATAAATAATATCCTGAAATATGTTTTTCAAATTTGTTTTATTCTCCCCATCTCTTTCACGTACACCAATCAGTCACAGATTCATTTTTTTTACACAATCCCATATTTCCTGCAGGTTTTGTTTATTTCCTTTTATTCTTTTTTCTCTATTTTTGTCTGCCTGTCTTATTTCAAAAAGAAGGTCTTGAAGCTCACACTTTTTCTCCATTTGGTGTATTCTGCTATTAATACTTGCAATTGAATTATGAAATTCTTGTGTATTTTTCAGCTCTATCAGGTCAGTTACATTCTTCTCTGTACTGGATATTTTGTTTGTCAGCTCCTGCACTGGTTTATCATGGTTTTTAACTTGCTTGAATTGGAATACGATGTGCTCCTTTAGCTCAGTGAAATTCATTTTTATCCATATTCTGAATTCTACTTCTGTCACTTCAGCCGCTTTAGTCTCAGCCCAGTTCTGAACCCTTGCTGAAGAGGTGATTTGGGCATTTGGGGGAACAAGAGCACTCTGGCTTTTCGAGGTTTCAGTGTTCTTGCAGTAATTCTTTCTCATCTTTGTGGGCTTATCTACCTTCATTCTTTGAGGTTATTGATATTCGGTTGGGTTTTATTTTCTCTTAACAGTCTGGCCACATTTCAGTAGGGCTGCTTCAGTTTGCTGGGGGTCCACTCCAATCCTTAGTCACCTTAGATTTTCCAGTATCTGGAGGTATCACCAGTGAAGACTGCACAACAGCAAAGATGGCAGCCTGCAGCCTTTTTTGGGAGCTTCATTCCGGAATGTACAGACTTCTTGCCAGCCTGAATGCACCAGCAGGAGGTGGCTGGAGATGTTGGTTGGGAGGTCTCACCCACTCAGGAAGAACAGAATTGGGGACCTACTTAAAAAGGCAGTCAGCAATGCTTTCATAAAGCAGGTGTGCTGGGCTGGGGTACCGCTTTTACCTCCAGTCAGTTAGCTTGGGATCTCCAAAGTCTGGAGACTGGAATGGCTAAGTCACTGAAACACCAAAGATGGCAGACCATTCCTCCTTCTAGCAGCTCTGTCTCAGAAAGTTTTCAAATCTCTGTTGGCCAGAGAACATTGGCAGGAATAGCTGGAGTCCCCAGTTAGGAGGTTCCCCCTACTGAGGAGGAACAAATCAGGGACTCACTTAAAGAAGCAGTGTGGCCATGCTTTTATAGAGCAGCTGTGTTATGCTGGGGTGCCACTTCTGCCCTGGTCAGCTTGGGCTCTCTAAAGCCCACAGGCTAGAATAGCTGAGTTGCTCAAGGAGCACAGATTGCAGCCTGCCCCTCCCCTTGGGAACTTCATCCTGTCCCAGGTCCCAGATAGGTGCAACACTGTTGCCGGTGGCTGGCTGGAATTCCAAGCCAGTGAGTCTTATGCTGTGAGGCACCATAGAAGTGGGGCCCGCAGACCATCGCTACTCAGCACCCTGTATTCAGCCCCCTTTTAGGGGTATGTATGATAGTTCAACCTCCTGCCTTGCCTGAGTTGCAGTCACCTTTGCCAGGAATTCTGGAGCTGGTAGGCCATTGCCCTTCCCTGTTTTTCTCCATTCTCCATGGGTTGAGCTATTTCCTTGATCAGTCCCACTGCAAGTACCTGGATGTTCCAATTGAAGGTGCTGTATTTGCTCATTCCTTTTCTCTGTGGAAACCATGCACTGTAGCTGCTTCTAGGCGGCCCCCTCCTGTGTCTTTATTTCTTTGCACAGTTTAGTTGTTTCTGGGACCAGACAGATTAGATCCTGTCTTAACAACTTCCAATGTGTGTGACTTTGATATTATATCTACCCTTTTTTTGTGCCTCAGAATTTTTGCCTACAAATTGGAGATAATGTTGCTACACACCTCATAGTTTTGTTGTGAGATTTAAAAGTGATAATTCTCATGATGCTCAGAAATATGTTCTTGACACAGTGTTGCTGCTCAGTAAATGACAGCTATCATCATCATAATCACCATCATCATTATCATTACCATAATCATCACAACTCTTCCTGAAACCACTGCAAAACAGTATGGGATATAAAAGAGAGGAAATTGTAGAGGAGTGAGCCAGAAGTGACACCTCAGGAGTCTTTATTCCCTGACTAGTTCCAGAGAAGGCATGCAAGACACTGTCCTGCAGACTCACCTAGTGGTGTACAGGGAGACCCTCTGAAACTATTGCTGTGGAATAAAAGATGAAATGCTCCTGATTATTGTAAATACAAAATTGTATGCAGGATTGTGTAAAGACAAGGCCAGGTTGGGCTGCCAGAATGAGCCAACAGTGCATGATGTGTTTCCCCTGCAGAGAGCCTGTGAACAGACGTGCAGTCAGGGAGGTTTCACATCACCAAGATTCCTATCCCAGAAAAGCAGATGTTCATAGCTCTGGGAATGGAATGCGACCCTTGTGGAGAGCCTATAAACGGACGCATGAGGGGCACCTGTTCATATGGATAAGATAGAGCTATAAACACCCTCATCTTGCCACAGCTCTTCTAGGCCTCTTTGGGGTTAAGACATACTCCCTTCTGAGAATTTCTGGTCTAATGCATTGTCTAGCTTCACATCCTGTTTCTATGGATTGTTTGTAACCAGCTTTTGCTGCAACTGTTACTGCTGATTAATATCTTGCTAATCATAGGTTATGGAAAGACTGTTTCTGTTTTAAGGCTCTGTTAGAAATTACTGATGCACAGACTATATTGTAAATTCTTATCTCTGTATACTGTACTTCTGCATACAGATGTTATGTTAAAGAATTATTTCATCCCCATGTGACCATCTCACCTCATAATCAAATGACCCTAAATCCCTCACTAACCTACCCCCACCCTCACTAAACTTAATAATAAATGCTGGTATATCCAGTGCATTGGCAGCATCATGGGACCAGAAGGTGGTGACCCCCCGGGACCCAGCTTTCACTATCTTGTATGTGCCTATTATTTCTCGACCTGCTGATCTGCCTAGAAACAAAGAGAGACATTGCATTGCAGGCTTCTGGCCAGATCCCACAATAGTGGTGATCTTACATAATCTGCAACAAAAGTGCAGCCCAGAAAAGGTATTATGACATTCAGGGTGTAGAGATGAGTTTCATTTGGGGGCAGAGGCAAGGGGATCACCTTGAAAGAAACAAAATCCCTCCTTGTCCCTTTAGGAATATTAACAAATAAATTTTACATCTATTACTTTGTTGTGAAGTTATGATTGAAAACAGCATTGTCTATGGGTCAACAGAGAACCAGGGTGAGTCATCACAGGTACATTGGCTCTGAATGGTACTTATGACCTCAGTGCAAAAGGCCTGAACTATTCAATGGCTCATGAAATGTCAATTGCTGACCCTCTGGATGGACTCTGAACTGGAGGGGTTTCTTCAATGAAAGACTGGGTCTTAGCATAGATATCTCATGGAAGGACAGACTCTGGAACCATGAAATGACAGACTGGACAAGTAGTTTAGCAAGGAATATTGGAGTACACACTCTTTCTGAAAATGGCATGAGCTACGGGTTCTCCTATGAGACTGAATTTAGACATGTACTTAGGACAAGCTTCAGAAGTTGGGAGAAACAGGCCAGGTGCAGTGGCTCATGCCTGTAGTCCCAGCACTTTTGGAGGCAGAGATGGGCAGATCACTTGAGGTCAGGAGTTCAAGACCAGCCTGGCAAACATGGTGAAACCCTGTCTCTACTAAAAATACAAAAATTAACCAGATGTTGTGGTGGGCACCTGTAATCCCAGCTACTTGGGAGGCTAAGGCAGCAGAATCACTTGAACCTGGGAGGCAGAGTTTGCAGTGAGCTGAGATCATGTCACTGCACCCCAGCCTGGGTGACAGAGCGAGATTCCATCTGATAAAATAAGAAATAATAAAAAATTTAAAAAGAAGTTGGGAGAAACAGCTGTATAGCATGGCTGGCATATGTGTTTAAGGCCCCTTCATGGAAGAGAGAACAAGCCCAGAGGAAAGTAAAAACCACACACTTCCAGGGTCCAAGGCCTTGGATGCCTCTTGGGATAACAAGAGAAGAGTTCTGGTCATTGAAGGATATCTTTTGATTTCTGGCATTAGCCAGAATCTGCCATGGTCTACAATCTAGATCTCCAGGAGAAAAGTCATTGAGTCCAGGTAGGCAATTAGACATTCCATTTGTTGCATACTTTCTACCTCATGATGACTATGCTAGGTATTTCACATGTAATGTCACATTTAATTCTTTCTATAACCACAGTAGCTAGAAATTATTATTCATAATGGACAAGAACTAAAATTAATTTTAAAAATTAAAAGTAATTTAAAAATTAATTTAAAAAAGTAATTAAAATTCAGTATGATAAATTCTGTCTTCAGTACAAGTACAGGAATATATAATAATAAATAGGAGAAGGAGATAATTCAGGGAAATATGTTGGTTTTTTTTCACATAATTCTTCCTTTTAGCTGAGACCTTAAATGTGTTTGACATAATCCTAACCCCAAGAGCTTGGAGGTGAAAAAAAATAAATTTCTTCATAAAGACACCACTGACAAGTGGAAGAAAGCATTTGAGTAATGATGAGTATCTCAAAATGACTGAATGCTGCTTGGAGTTTGGTTGCCAGAGAAAAAAACTGGAAAGATAAAAAGCAACTAGATCATCAAGAAAATAAACAGTTAAGGTGCTAGAAATGTATCCAAAAGGTATTTGTATTTAGTTCTTTCTGCCTCCATATACTGAACAGATTGTACAAAAGTCTGCCTTGTCTGGAATAGTCCTGGTCATTCATCTCTGATCTCTACCTCCTCTACCTACTTGGCTGTATGGGTCAGTGAAGACACAGGCTGCTTTCTTTACACATCTATCACTATTGTTCAAAGGGCCACTATTAGTTCTTTAAGTTATTTCTTCCATGAGGCCAGTGAGTGGGCTATACTTCTCAAGAGTTATGCCTAAATTTGGCCTAAGTAAATGCTGCACCTCAGCTGTGACCCTAAATTAGCATTAAACAGCACTCTCCCTGGAACTATCTCAGTAGTCCCTGAGGACTATTTTGATTGTAGTTTAATTATTCTTGCCTCTGTGTAAAATTCAGAGAAACTTACAGGGCAGGGAATAGCCTGGTGGGGGAATATGATGGCATTTATAGGGCATCGCAACATCCAACCACAGGAAAACTTTATCCTCTACCTCTGAAAGATAGAGAGATTGTCAGGTTGCATTTACTTGATAATTCAGTAGAAAATGAGAAAGATAGAGAACATGAATAAAATCGTTTAGTTTTAAGACATTACTTATTAAATGAAGGAGATATAGGCAATTAGCTATTCGGAAATATGTGACTGGCAAAAGTTTATTTATTTCAAATTTCAAATGCAAGACCTTTAAGGAGTTTAATTGAGAATGGCAAGAAGCCTAGAGAAAGATGAAGAGAGACATAAAGACAGAGAAACCGAGAGAGAGATTAAATGTATAAGACATGAGAAGGAGAAAAAAAATGATGGATAGGAGGAAGGACTAAATTGCAGCTTCCACTCGGATGGACAGAGCAGCGTGTGGAGATTCACATTGTGAACTTTTGCTCCAAGAACTACTGGGGAAATATACCAGGAAAGCAGAGAAAATCCACAAACCCTTTGAAGGAAGTGGATTGCTCTTGCAGGACCTGGGAGAGAGCAAAATACTGTGAGTGCCCAAACTGTGAAGGCAGTAAAAGGGGGTCATCCACCCCTGAACACACACCCTCAGTGGGGAATCTGAAGGTCCAGGTCATGAGAGAAGGATTTGATCTTATCTGGAGCAGAGACAATGTAGAGAGCTGAGCGAAATACAGGGGTAGAGAAAACAGTGGGAAAAGACCTGTGGGCTCTCTGAATCCCCAGGGAAGACATTTCTCACTTGTCTCACAGGCATCCTTGGGGAGGGCTACCAGAGGAACTAGGAAAAGACCACAGAGACAAGAAAATCTTTAGTTGAACTTTCTAACAATTACAACCGGATGTGAAGCTTCCTGTCCAGAACTCGGGGAGGGTGTGAGTCTGGTGTGCAGACTCTACAGGTGAAGGAGGTGTGAAAGCCTTGCTTGCTTTCTCAGCTGGGAGGCTGCTAGCCTAGGACAAGTTCTCATCCTGCTCACTCACTACCTGGAAACAAAGTTGGTGCTGTTGGTTGGGGCAGGGTGGGTGTAAGACCGGTCTTTTGGGTTGCATGGGAGCTGGGTGAGGCCTGTGACTGACAGCTTTCCCCCACTTCCCTGACAACCTGCATGACACAGCAGAGGCAGCCATAATCCTCCTGAGAACGTACCTCCATTGTCCTGGGAACCACACCCAGTCCCGCACAGCAGCCACAACAAACCCAACCCAGAGAGTCTGAGCTCAGATACACCTAACCCTGTCCCACCATGGTCTTTCCCCACCGACCCTGGTAGTTGAAGTAAAAAATCATATTCTTTTGGGAGTTCTAGGGCCCCACCCACTGCCTGATCCTCCCTATAATACCACAGCTGATGCTTTCTTGAAAGCACCACCTCCTGGCAAGTGGCCAACCAGCACAAAACTAGTGCACTAAACAACTACAACTAAAGACCAACACAGAGTCCATTCTACTCCCCTGCCCCCTACACCAGAGCAGATGCTGGTATCCATGGCTGAGAGACCTGAATATGTTTCACATCACAGGACTCTGTACACCCCCTGACAAAAAAAACAGCCCAAAGCCTGGCACTTATGCTGGGTGGCTAGATCCAGAAAAGAAATAACAATCACTACAGTTTGCTCTCAGGAAGCCACATCCCAAAGAAAAGGGGGAGAGTACTGAATCAAAGGATCACACTGTGGGTCAAAAGAATCTGAACACCAGTCCTTGAGCCCCAGATCTTCCCTCTGACATAGACCTCTCAAATGACAAGAAACCAGAAAAACAATTTTGATAATATGGCAAAACAAGGTTCTTTAATGCCCACCAAAAAAATCAAACTAGCTCACCAGCAATGGATCCAAAACAAGAAGAAATCCCTGAATTGCCAGAAAAAGAATTCAGAAGGTCAATTATTAAGCTAATCAAAGAGGCACCAGAAAAAGGTGATGCCCAACTTAAGGAAATTTTTTAAAAAATGATACAAGGTATGAGGAGAGAAACCTTCAGTGAATTAGCATAAATATAAAACAATCACAACTTCAGGAAATAAAGGACACACTTACAGAAATGCAAAATTTACTGGAAAGTCTCAGCAATGGAATTAAACAAGCAGAAGAAAGAACTTCAGAGCTCAAAGACAAACTTTTTGAAATAACCCAATCCATCAAAGACAAAGAAATGAGAACTTTAAAAAAAGTGAACATAAACAAAGCCTCCAAAAAGTTTGGGACTATATTAAATGACCAAAAATAAGAATAATTGGCATTCCTGTAAAAGAAGAGAAGTCCAAAACTTTGGAAAACACATTTGGGGAAATAACTGAGGAAAACTTGCCCAGAATTGCTAGAGATCTAGACATCCAAATACAAGAAGCTCCAAGAACACCAGACAAATTCATCAAAAAAAGATCATTGCCTAGGCATATAGTCATCAGGTTACCTAAAGTCAAAACGAAGGAAATAATCGTGATACCTATGAGGCAAAGGCACCAGGTAACCTATAAAGAAAAACCTATTAGACTAACAGCAAATTTCTCAGCAGAAACCCTACAAGCTAGAAGGGATTGGGGCCCTATCTTCAGTCTCCTTAAACAAAACAATTATCAGCCAAGAATTTTGTATTCAGCAAAACAGCTTTATACATGAAGGAAAGGTACAGTCTATTTCAGACAAGCAAATGCTGAGAGAATTCACCACTACCAAGCCAGCACTACAAGAACCAATAAAAGGAGCCCTAAATCTTGAAATGAATCCTGGAAACACATCAAAAAAAATCTCTTTAAAGCATGAGTCTCACAGGACATATAAAACAAAAATACAATAAATAAAATAAAATGAAGGTATTCAGGCAACAAATAGCATGATGAATGAAACAACACCTCACATCTCATTGCAAACATTGAATGTAAATGGCATTAACGCTCCACTTAAAAGATACAAAATGGCAGAATGGATAAGCTTTGAGGGCTTACCCATGGGTAAGGCCTCTTGAGGGCAGTATCTGCTGCCCTCAAGTTACTCATCTAACACATAAGGACTCACATAAACTTGAGTTAAAAAGGTGGAAAAAGACATTCCATGCAAATGGATACAAAAAGAGAGCAGGAATGGCTATTCTTGTATCAGACAAAACAAACTTTAAAGCAAAAGCAGTTGAAAAAAGAGGGATATTAAATAACGATGAAAGGCCTATCCAACAGGAAAATATCACAATCCTGAATATATGTGCACCTAACACTGGAGCTCCCAAATTTATAAAACAATTACTACTAGACCTAAGAAATGAGATAGACAGTAACACAATAATAGTGTGGGACTTCAATCTCTACTGACAGCACTAGACAAGTTATCAAGACAGAAAGTCAACAAAGAAACAATGAATTTAAACTATACCTTAGAACAAATGACTTAACAGTTATTTACAGAACATTCTACCCAACAACCACAGAATATACATTCTATTCATCAGTGCATGAAACTTTCTCCAAGATAGATGATGCAGTAGCCACAAAACAAGTCTCAATAAATTTAAGTAAATTAAAATTATATCAAGCACTCAGACCACAGTGGAACAAAAATGGATATCAAATACATAGAAATTAAATAACCTGCTCCTGAATAATCATTGGGTCAACAATGAAATCAAGATGGAAATTTTAAAATTCTAGGAACTGAATGATAATAGTGACACAACCTATGAAAACCTCTTGGATACAGCAAAGGCAGTGTTAAGAGGAAAGTTTATAGCCTTAAATGCTAACATCAAAAAGTCTGAACTAGCACAAATAGACAATCTAAGGTCAAACCTCAAGGAACTAGAGAAACAAGAAGAAACCAAACCCAAACCCAGCAGAGAAAAGGAAATAACCAAGATCAGAGCAGAACTGAATAAAATTGAAACCAAAAAATACAAAATTAAATAAAACAAAAAGCTGGCTATTTGACAAGATAAATAAAATTGATAGACCATTAGCAAGATTAACCAAGAAAAGAAGAGAGAAGATTCAAATAAGCTCAATTAGAAAGGAAATGAGAGACATTACAACTGACATCACAGAAATACAAGATTACTCAAGGCTACTAAGAACACCTTTACATGAATGAACTAGAAAACCTAGAGATGATGGATAAATTTCTAGAAATATGCAACCCTCCTAACTTAAATCAGGAAGAATTGAAAACCCTGAACAAAACAATAACAAGCAGCGAAATTGAAAAGGTAATAAAAATTACCAACAAAAAAACCCAGGAGAACAGGTATTCACAGCTTAATTTAATCAGACATTTAAAGAACAATTGGTACCAATCTTATTGATACTATTTCACAAGATAGATAAGGATAAAATTTTCCCTAAATCATTCTATGAAGCCAGTATTACCATAAGACCAAAATCAGAGAAAGACATAACAAAAAAAGAAATCCGAAGACCAACATAACTGATGAACATAGATGCAAAAATTATGGATAAAATACTAGCTAACCGAATCCAAGAGAATATCAAAAAGATAATCCACCATGAACAAGTGGGTTTCATACCAGGGGTGCAGGAACGGTTTAATATATTCAAGTCAATAAATGTGATACACCACATAAACAGAATTAAAAACAAAAATCACATTATCTCAAAACATTCAGAAAAGCATTTGACAAAATTCAGCATTGCTTTATGATTACAACCCTCAGCAAAATCAGCAAAGGACACACCTCATCTATGACAAAAGCTATCTATGACAAACCACAGCCAACATAATACTGAATGGGGAAAAGTTGAAAGCATTCCCTCAGAGAACTGGAACAAGACAAGGATGCCCACTCTCACCACTCTTCTTCAACATATTACTGGAAGTCCTAGCCAGAGCAATCAGACAAGAGAAATAAAGCACATCCAAATTGGTAAAAAAGAAGTAAAATTGTCGCTGTTTGCTGATTATATTATTGTATACCTAGAAAATAAATACTTCTTCAAAAAGCTCCTCCAACTGATAAATCAATTCAGCAAACTTTCAGAATGCAAAATTAATGTACACAAATCAGTAGCTCTGCTACACGCCAACAGTGACCAAGCTGAGAATCAAGTCAAGAACTCAACCCCTTTTACAATACGTGCAAAAAAAGAAAGAAAATACATAACAATATACCTAACCAGGGACACGAAAGACCCCTACAAGAAAAAAAAAAAAAACAGAAAACACTGCTGAAAGAAATCATAGATGACACAAACAAATGGAAACACATCCCATGCTCATGGACGGGTAGAATTAATAGTGTGAAAATGACCATACTGCCAAAAGCAATCCACAAATTCAATGCAACTCTCATAAAAATACCATCATCATTCTTCACAGAACTACAAAAAAAAGTCCTAAAATGTATATGAAACCGAAAAAAAGCCCGCATAGCCAAACTAAATCTAAGCAAAATGAACAAATCTGGAGGCATCACAACACCTGACTTCAAACTATATTATAAGGCCATAATCACCAAAACAGCATGGTACAGGTATAAAAATAGGCATATATATATCAATGGAACAGAGTACAGAACCCAGAAATAAACCCAAATACTTACAGCCAATGATCTTGGAGAAAGCAAACAAAACCATAAAGTGGGGAAAAAACACCCTATTCAACAAATGGTGCTGGGATAATCGGCAAACCACATGTAGGACAATAAAACTGGATCCTCATCTCTCACTTTATAGAAAAATCAACTCAAGGTGGATCAAGGACTGAACTCCAAGACCTGAAACCATAAATATTCCAGAAGATAACATCAGAAAGATCTTTCTAGACATTGGCTTAGGCAAGGATTTCATGACCAATAACCCAAAAGCAAATGCAACAAAAACAAAGATAAATAGGAGGGATTTAATTAAACGAAAGAGCTTCTGCACAGCAAAGAAAGAGCAGAGTAAAAAGACAACCCACAGAATGGGAGATCTTGACAATCTACACATTTGCAAAGGACTAATATCCAGAATCTACAACAAACTCAAACAAATCAGCAAGAACAAAACAAACAATCCCATCAAAAAATGGGCTTAGGACATGAATAGACAATTCTCAAAAGAAGATATACAAATGGTCCATTAGAAAAAGAAAAAGTTCTCAACATCACTAATGATCAGGGAAATTCAAATCAAAAGCACAAAGCGATACCACCTTATTCTTGTAAGAATGGCCATAATCCCAGGGCAATCAGGCAGGCGAAAGAAATAAAGGGTATTCGATTAGGAAAAGAGGAAGTCAAATTGTCCCTGTTTGCAGATGACATGATTGTATATTTAGAAAACCCCATCATCTCAGCCCAAAATCTCCTTAAGCTGATAAGCAACTTCAGCAAATTCTCAGGATACAAAATCCATGTACAAAAATCACAAGCATTCCTATACACCAATAACAAACAGAGAGCCAAATCATGAGTGAACTCCCATTCACAATTGCTTCAAAGAGAATAAAATACCTGGGAATCCAACTTACAAGGGATGTGAAGGACCTCTTCAAGAAGAACTACAAACCACTGCTCAGTGAAATAAAAGAGGACACAAACAAATGGAAGAACTACAAACCACTGCTCAGAGAAATAAAAGAGGACACAAACAAATGGAAGAACATTCCATGCTCATGGACAAGAAGAATCAATATCATGAAAATGGCCATATTGCCCAAGGTAATTTATAGATTCAATGCCATCCCCATCAAGCTACCAGTGACTTTCTTCACAGAATTGGAAAAAAACTACTTTAAAGTTCATATGGAAGCAAAAAAGAGCCCGCATTGACAAGTCAATCCTAAGCCAAAAGAACAAATCTGGAGGGATCACACTACCGGACTTCAAACTATGCTACAAGGCTACAGTAACCAAAACAGCATGGTACTGGACCAAAACAGAGATATAGATCAACGGAACAGAACAGAGTCCTCAGAAATAATACCACACATCTACAACCATCTGATCTTTGACAAACCTGAAAAAACAAGAAATGGGGAAAGGATCCCCTATTTAATAAATGGTGCTGGAACAATTGGCTAGCCATATGTAGAAAGCTGAAACTGGATCCCTTCCTTACACCTTATACTAAAATTAATTCAAGATGGATTAAAGACTTAAATGTTAGTCCTAAAACCGTAAAACTTTAGAAGAAAACCTAGGCAATACCATTCAGGACATAGGCATGGGCAAGGACTTCGTGACTAAAACACCAAAAGCAATGGCAATAAAAGCCAAAATTGACAAATGGGATGTAATTCAACAAAAGAGCTTCTGCACAGCAAAAGAAACCACCATCAGAGTGAACAAGCAACCTACAGAATGAGAGAAAATTTTTACAATCTACCCATCTGA
Source organism: Pan paniscus (assembly GCF_029289425.2). Taxonomy (NCBI): domain Eukaryota; kingdom Metazoa; phylum Chordata; class Mammalia; order Primates; family Hominidae; genus Pan; species Pan paniscus. The sequence goes on from NC_073272.2 coordinate 75,663,819, forward strand.
CAAATATCCAGAATCTACAATGAACTCAAACAAATTTACAAGAAAAAAAAACCCATCAAGAAGTGGGTGAAGTATATGAACAGACACTTCTCAAAAGAAGACATTTATGCAGCCAACAGACACATGAAAAAATGCTCATCATCACTGGCCATCAGAGAAATGCAAATCAAAACCACAATGAGATACCATCTCACACCAGTTAGAATGGCGATCATTAAAAAGTCAGGAAACAACAGGTACAGGAGAGGATGTGGAGAAATAGGAGCACTTTTACACTGTTGGTGGGACTGTAAACTAGTTCAACCATTGTGGAAGACAGTGTGGCAATTACTCAAGGATCTAGAACTAGAAATACCATTTGACCCAGCAATGCCATTACTGGGTATATACCCAAAGGATTATAAATCATACTGCTATAAAGACACATGCACACGTAAGTTTATTGCGGCACTATTCACAATAGCAAAGAGTTGGAACCCACCCAAATGTCCATCAATGATAGACTGGATTAAGAAAATGTGGCACATATACACCGTGGAATCCTATGCAGTCATAAAAAATGATGAGTTCATGTCCTTTGTAGGGATGTGGATGAAGATGGAAACCATTATTCTGAGCAAACTATCGCAAGGACAGAAAACCAAACACCACATGTTCTGACTCATAGGTGGGAATTGAACAATGAGAACACTTGGACGCAGGATGGGTAACACCACACACCGGGGCCTGTCATGCGGTGGGGGGAGGGGGGTGGGATAGCATTAGGAGATATACTTAATATAAATGACGAGTTAATGGGTGCAGCTCACCAGCATGGCACATGTACACATATGTAACAAACCTGCACGTTGTGTACATGTACCCTAGAACTTAACATACAATAAAAAAAATAATAATAAAAGAATGGCCATAATCAAAAAATCAAAAAACAGTAGATGTTTGCGTGGATGTGGTGATCAGGGAACACTTTCACACTGCTGATGGGAATGTAAACTACTACATCCACTATGGAAAACAGTGTGGCGATTCCTTAAAGAACAAAAAGTAGATCTGCCATTTGATCTAGCAATTCCACTACTGAGCATCTACCTAGAGGAAAAGAAGTCATTGTACGAAAAAGATACTTGCAAACATATGTTTATAGCAACATATGAAATTTGCAATTTCAAAAACATGGAACCAGCCCATTAATCAACAAGTGGATAAAGAAATTGTGATTGATATATATATACATACATATCCCCAAAAACCCCATCCAAGGGTCAGCAGCCTCAAAGATTGAAACTAGACAAACTCACGAAGATGAGAAAGAATCGACAACAACAAAAATGCTGAAACTCAAAAGGCTAGAGTGCCTCATCTCCAAATAATTACATCTTTCCAGCAAGGGTGCAGTACTGGATGGAAAATGAGATGAATGAATTGACAGAAGTAAGCTTCAGAAGGTGGGTAATAAAAAACTACACTGAACTAAAGGAGCATGTTCCAACCCAATGCAAAGGAGCTAATAACCTTGATAAAAAGTTAGAATAGCTGCTAACGATAATATATATATATATTCTAGAATATATATATCTATATATATATTCTAGTATATATATTCTATATATATATCTAGAATATATATATATTCTAGATATATATATTCTAGAATATAGATATATTCTAGAATATATATATATCTAGAATATATATATATTCTAGTTATATATATATTCTAGTTATATATATATTCTATATATAGATTCTATATATAGAATATATATATAACTAGAATATATATATAGTATTCTATTCTTTATACATATAAAGATATTGTGATTGATATATATAATGGAATAGTACTCAGCCATAAAAAAAAACACAAATTGATGGCATTTGCACCAACCTGGATGGAACTGGAGACTATTATTCTAAGTGAAGTAACTCAGGAATGAAAAACCAAACATCATATGTTCTAACTCATGAGTGGGAGCTAAGCTATGAGAATGTAAAGGCATAAGAATATACAATACACTTAAGGGACTCGGGGGAAAGGGTGGGAAGGGGGTGAGGGATGAAAGACTACAAATTGGGTTTAGCGTGTACTGCTCAGGTGATGGGCACACCGAAATCTCACAAATCACCACCAACTAACTTACTTGTGTAACCAAATGCCACCTGTTTCTCAAAAACCTATGGAAATAAAAATTTTAAAGATAAATAAATTAATTTCTAAGATGCTAGGCAATAACATAATCACAAGGCAGAGTGATCACTTTCCAGGGCGCTGGTAATGTGATTACACTTAAATAGAAAGAAAAAGGATAGCATTTTTCCAAGAAAGAAGCAAATACTTGTTCCCACCTACTGGCTATTTTATTTGAGAATGAGCGTTGAAGTTACTGCTGAGAATAAGGGGGCAAGTTTAGTGTAATAAGTATGAAAACTATGAAAAGATCATGACATAACTTTTGTGGATGAGGAGTAAAAAACCTTTCAGAGGAAAATTTAGATGAACAGAGACAACTTTGAAGGCACTACTGTTCCCTTTACCTCCTTGACTGGAAATAAGAGGCAGAGAAGTTAACTGAGATTCCTCAGGAAATAAATTTAGAAATAAAATTAGAACTGCTAGAATTACAAACACTATTATATGTCATTATTACAAAGTCAGTCATCTTCCACATTTGCAATGATTCTACATGAGAAAAGAAAGGAGCCTTAGGACTGTAGAGTAGGTGACTTAATCTAAGGAGAAGACTAGAAATAAATGGGAAAAGCAAGGTAAAATAGAATATTGTTTAATTAAGAAAGGCAAGTCAGAAGACTCTCAACTATCCCTCATGTGTATTCACTAGTCTACTCATGAAAATCTGTAGACAGGAAGACAAGGAATAGGACTTTGAAATGACACAGCCTTCCTGTGTGTGGGGAACTCTTTTTAACCTCATGAAATCAGATGGCAATGTGCTGATTATTCATGCTTTACACCAACATCCTGAAGAAAAAGTGAGGCAGAAATTTCTGAGGATCTTATAAAGCAGCCTATAGATTCCACAGGGTCTCCATAGTTATTCTCAAATAAATGGAGCACCTAGACCCATGTGAATTTTAGGGTTTCCTAAGAGGAAAAACATTTTGAGTTTCTATCATGGATGAATCAGCTAAGTATCAAGGTTTTGGACAATTTTTAAAAGTTCATTTCTTCCTATATCTTCCTACCTTACAATGATAGTCCCTGTTCTATAGTACCTAAATTTTTTCTTTAATGGCATTAAGTGGCCCTAGCAAGGATGCTTCTAGATGCTACAGAAAGGTTCTTAGACTATCAGCACATGTAAATCTGGGCAAGCAGCAATGGTAGAACCATAGCAAATCTCCATTTCTACCACCAACTTAATACACTCTTTTTGTGCCTAGCTTCTCTTTTTTCTGAAAGAAGACATTTCACAGCCAGGTGCCAAGAAGCTACACCTTTAGGATGCAGTCTCTTCATTGCTTTCTTTATAGAATCTGCCCTTTCCCCATTAAAGTGGTAACCACAATGAGAATATTTATTAAATTCCTTGTAGGAAAATGATTATCAGACATTAGCATGAACCAAAGTCACCTGAAGGACTTGTTAGAGAATACAAATTGCTGAGAAATTAGCTTCTTTGCATTGGGTTAGAACATGATCCTTTAGCTCAGCATAGTTTTTTATTACATATCTTCTGAAGCCTACTTCTGCAAAGTAGTATTCTTAGAGTTTCTGATATTAAAGGTTGGAGATGGATCCATAAAATTCATATTTTTAACAAGTTCCCAGGTGATAATGATGTTGCAGGCCTGGAAACCATACTTTGAGAACCACTGGCACATATATATAGAAGGCAGTGAGTTAAAGATAACACAGGGCCAGGTGCAGTGGCTCATGCCTGTAATCCCAGCACTTTGGGAGGCCTAGGCAGGTGGATAACCTGAGGTCAGGAGTTCAAGACCAGCCTGGCCAGCATGGCGAAAGCCTGTCTCTACTAAAAAATACAAAAATTAGCCAGGCATGGTGGCAGGTGCCTGTAATCCCAGCTACTCGGGAGGGTGAGGTAAGGAGAATTGCTTGAACCACGAAGACGGAAGTTGCAGTGAGCCAAAATCATGTCACTGCTCTCCAGCCTGGGTGACACAGCAAGACTCCATCTCAGGGGGAAAAAAAAGAAAGATAACACAGAAGGAAATGCTGGGCTAATTAATGTAGTGGAAACAAGAGTAGGGTAAATCAAGGGCCTTGCTTGAGAGAATTGGAAAAAAAAAAGTAGCAAACTTTTATTTACACAATTTTTGTGTGTGTGTGTGTGATGGAGTTTTGCACTGTCACCCAGGCTGGAGTGCAGTGGCTCGATCTTGGCTGACTGCAACCTCCACCTCCCGGGTTCAAGTGATTCTCCTGCCTCAGCCTCCCGAGTAGCTGGGATTACAGGCGCCCGCCACCATGCCCAGCTAATTTTTTGTATTTTTAATAGAGACGGCATTTCACCATGTTGGTCAGGCTGGTCTCAAACTCCTGACCTTGTGATTCGCCCGCCTCAGCCTCCCAAAGTTCTGGGATTACAGGCATGAGCCACCGCGTCCAGTCGTATTGAGGAGCTTTACTATAAACAAAACAGAGACATGTGAGGAATAATTAGAGGAAGACTTCCTTGTTTAGAAAGGAAAAATAAGCCTTCCTGTATGCTGTGGAGGTGGTATATAAGAGAGAGAGAAAGAAAAGGGATAGAATGGAATATAGTGCAAAAATGGATTTCTGGCTTTTGCTGGAGAGTTAATTTGTAATAGCATGTGAGGTGGAAGAATATATGGGTGTATATCTCATATGTTTGTAGACACAGTGATAGGAGTATGTGTGATATTCACTTTTAATTGTATCTGTATTCTTAGTACAATAGGAGATAAGGTCGTCAATTGAGAATGAAAATAAAAAGGATGTTAAAGCTTCCAGGACAGAAATTTATTGGGGCGGGATCAAAAGGAAATTACTGGAGTGGGGCCAATGGCTGACGAGAAACAGCAGCGATCAGAGTCTCCCATCGGAAAGAACCATAATTAGCATGTGAATCCTTCACCAGCAACCAAGATATCCAGGTTCCCTCACCAGAACTGATAAAGCAGCTGGCGTGATCCATGGAGAGGAAGAAAGAGCAGCGTCCTGCGGTGGCCACCTGAGAGCAGCATGAGGCATAGGAGCCCCCACACCCAAGCCAAGAGTGGTGGTAAGTATCCCACCCAGCCAGGGAAATCATGCTTTTTCCACAGAACTGTGCAACCCACAGATCAGAAGATCCCACTCGCAAACCCACACCACTAGGGCCGAGGGCCCCAACCCATAGCCGTGCAGATTCTCAAGCACCTCTCAGCTAGAATTTGCTTAAGCATGCTGAGCTCCTGAGGGGAAGGCGACCAGCAGCACAGCTGCAACTACCTGCTGTCTAAGCCCTTTGAGCCCCTTGGGGAGGGGCAGGAGCCAATACTGGGATTCACAATTGTCTAAGACACTAAGCTCTCTGGGCAGAGAAAGCATGCAATCCATCTCTATAGCTCCGGGCCGTGCTTTTTCCCTGCTGGAGCTGGGGAGGCTGGACGGCTTGGTCCCAATAAGTGTCCCTCACAGCCCAACACACTGACAGTGACAGACTGCGGCCAGAGTGCCTCTTCAGGTCTGAAACTGACTTATCCTTTCTCACTGAGTGGGGCTTCCCTGCAGGAACTCTAACTCCAGCCAGAGGCTCAGGGACAGAAGCCAGATCTCCCTGGGCCTGAGCCCCTGGTGGGAGGGGCCGCCGCAGTCTTTGCAGACCAGCAGACTTAGCCTTTCCTCCTAATAGTTCTGAGGAATCCGGGAAGCCCAGACGAGTAGGTTTCCCCTCAGTGAAGCACACCCCCTCCATCAAGGGACAGTCAAAGTGCTTCATTAAAAGGGTCCTATTCCCCATGACTTCCAACCGGGTGAGACCCTCCAACAGGAGTTGTCAGACACCCTATACAGGAGTGATCCTACTGGCATCAGGTTGGTGCCCCTTGACATTAGAGATTTCAGAAGAGCAGGCACCCATCTTTGCTGTTCTCCAGCCTCCTTGAGTGACATCTCCAGGTGCTGGAGCGAACCAGATGAATAGGGCCTGAAGTGAACATCCGGCAAACCACAGCAGCCCTACAGAAGAGAGACCTGATGATTGAAAGAAAAACAAACAGAAGGCAACAAAAGAATCAACAACAAAAAAAGTCCCTACAAAAACCTCATCCAAGGGTCAACAGCCTCAAAATTGAAACTAGACAAACTCACAAAGATGAGAAAGAATCAACAAAAAAAGGTGAAAACCCAAAAGTCTATAGTGACTTTTCCAAATGATTGCACGGTCTCCCAGCAAGGGCACAGAACTGGATGGAAAATGAGACGAATGAATTGACAGAAGCAGGCTTCAGAAGATGGATAATAAAAAACTATGCTGAGCTAAAGAGCATGTTCTAATCCACAGCAAAGAAGCTAAGAACCTTTATAAAAAGTTAGAGGAGCTGCTAACTAGAATAATCAGTTTAGAGAGAAACAAATGACCTGATGGAGCTGAAAAACACAGCATGAGAACTTCGTGAAGCATGCAGAAGTATCAATAGGCGAATAGACCAAGCAGAAGAAAGGATATCAGAGTTTGAAGACCACCTTGCTGAAATAAGGCATGCAGACAAGATTAGAGAAAAAAAATTAAAGGGAACAAACAAAGCCTCCAGGAAATATGGGACTTTGTAAAAAGACCAAACCTACGATTGATTGGAGTACCTGAAGGAGATGGGGAGAATGGAAACAAGCTGCAAAACACACTTCAGGATATTATCCAAGAGAAATTCCCCAACCTAGCAAGAAAGACCAACATGCAAATTCAAGAAATACAGAGAACACAACTAAGATACTCCTTGAGAAGATTAATCCCAAGACACATAATCGTCAGATTCTCCAAGATTGAAATGAAGGAAAACATGTTAAGGGCAGACAGAGAGAAAGACAAAGTACCCTACAAAGGGAAGCCCATCAGACTAAGAATGGAGCTTCAGCAGAAACTCTACAAGCCAGAAGAGAGTGGGGGCCAGCCAATATTCAATATTCTTAAAGAAAATAATTTTCAACGCAGGATTTTATATCCAGCCAAACTAAGCTTCATAAGTGAAGGAAAAATAAAATCCTTTCCAGACAAGCAAATGCTGAAAGATTTTGTTACCACCAGGCCTCCCTTGCAAGAGCTTCTGAAGGGAGCACTAAATATGCAAAGGGAAAACAGGTACGAACCACTGCAAAAACACACCAAAATATAAAGATCAATGACACTATAAAAAAAAGCCCACCAACTAATGTGCAAAGAAACCATATAGAATAATGATGACATGATCAAATTCACACATAACAATACTAACCTTAAAGGTAAATGAGCTAAATGCCCCAATTAAAAGACACAGCCTGGCAAATTGGATAAAGAGTCAAGACACAATGGTGTGCTGTATTCAGGAGACCCATCTCACATGCAAAGATGCACATAGGCTCAAAATAAAGGGATGGAGAAAAATCTTCTAAGGAAATGGAAAGCAATAAAAAGCAGGAGTTACAATCCTAGTCACTGAAAAAAAAGAGTTTAAACCAAAGATCAAAAAAGACAAAGAAAGGCAAAACTAATGGTAAAGGGATTTATTCAACAAAAAGAGCTAACTATTCTAAATATATATGCACCCAATACAGGAGTATAAAAAGGTATTAAAAAGTCAAGAAACAATAGATGCTGGCAAGGCTGTGGAGTAATAGGAATGCTTTTACACTGTTAGTGGGAACATAAATTAGTTTAACCATTGTGGAAGACAGTATGGCGATTCCTCAAGGATCTAGAACCAGAAATATCGTTTGACCCTGCAATCTCATTACTGGAGATATGCCCATAGGAATAGAAATCATTTTACTTTAAAGGCACATGCACACCTATGGTTATTGTAGCACTATTTACAATAACAAAGCCATGAAACCAACCCACATGCCCATCAATGATAGACTGGATAAAGAAAATATGTTACATATACACCGTGGAATAATACACAGCCATAAAAAGAATGAGATTATCTTCTTTGTAGGGACATGGATGAAGCTGGAAGCCATCATCCTCAGCAAACTAGCACAAGAACAGAAAACCAAACACCCAATGTTCTCACTCATAAGTGGGAGCTGAACAATGGCAATACATGAACAAGGTGGGGAAAAACACACAACAGGGCTTGTTGGGGGGTGAGGGGTAGGGGAGGGAACTTAGAGCTCTGACAGGTCAACGGGTGCAGCAAACCACCATGGCACACATATCCCTATGTAAGAAACCTGTGCGTTTTGCACATGTATCCCAGAACTTAAAGTAAAAGGAAAAAGATTTCAAGACAAAAGACGATGTGTAAAACAGTTACTTAAAAGTGTGAGAGAATAAATGGACTAAGGATGTATAGCAGGACTGAGGGACCTCACCAAGGGCACTTACTCTAAGCCTATTATCCAAAGGTTGTCTCGTGGTATGGATTTTTGAAGAACTCAGCGTAAAGAGCAACATCTTGTTTATAAAGGTCTTGGAATCCTGTAATGTCAGCCACGTCTCAAAAGGTTCTATAGGGTCATCGCCACCGTAGCCGCCAAGAGGAGCTGGGAGGACGACGGTAGCCTGTGAGGCTCGTTGTAGACAACATGGCGGCGGCGATGTCCGCGAGCCAGGCGAGTGTGGCAGCGGCAGCAGGGGGGCTTGGGGGCGCGGCAGGGCGGCCTGGGCTTTGGCCTCCCTCCAGTTCCCTGGAAGTGGGCCTGTGGCCAGCGCGGGAGCAGCAGCAGAGGCGGAGGCTCCAGCGCATCTCTCTTCTCCCCCTCAGCCTGAGCCCGGGGAGGCCAGGCGGCCCGGGTGTTTGAAGGTGGGGGCGGCTGCCGGAGATTGTGAGAATTCTCTTCACCAGAATATGGAGACTGTTCAATCACCAGGAGCACAAAGTTATCATTGTTAAGCTGGATAATTCAGGGAAAACTACCACCTTTATCAATTTTCTATGAATGAAGTTGTACATACATCTTTTGTAGTAGGAAGTAATGTAGAAGAGATAGTGATTAATAATACACGTTTCCTAATATGGGATATTGGTGGCCAAGAATCTCTTCGTTCTTCCTGGAACACTTATATATTAACACAGAGTTTGTAATAGTTGTGGACACTACCGAGAGAGGATTTCTGTAACTAGAGAAGAACGCTATAAAATGTTACCACATGAGGACCTAAGAAAAGGTGCATTGCTGATTTTTGCTAATAAACAAGATGTTAAAGACTGCATGACTGTAGCAGAAATCTCCCAGTTTTTGAAGCTAACTTCTATTAAAGATCACCAGTGGCATACCCAGGCATGCTGTGCTCTAACTGGCGAGGGATTGTGCCAAGGACTTGAATGGATGATGTCACGACTTCAGATTAGATTATTTCTACTGATGTCTTCTCACAGATTTTGTATAAATGAAGTGCTAGGCTTTACCTGAAAGCTGCAAAAAATAACGGTTTAGATATATTTATAATAAACTGATTTAAACTTTTTCTATAAGAAGAAAAATTAAGACCACTTAATGAAAACAAAGATGAAGTCTCACCTTCCAATTTGCTTTCTCATTAGTTTTTTCAGAGTAAGTTATTAAAGCTGTAATAGACATTTTTCTCATAATGAATCCTCTCAGGACATTGTATAGCCTGTGGTAAGTACAAAGGGAGAGGAAGACATTTTGAAATTTAAGAGCTTTATTATCATCATAACCCTCCCTAGTTGAATGTTGTTTTCTTCTTGTTCCATTAAGTCAAAATACAAATCAGCACAGATATTCAGTTTCCAATATTTTAAAAAGTAATGTTACTTAAGTATTTTGCTTAATGTTGTGTGTGTATTGTGTATGAACCTCAAGTTCAAGTTAATGACTTTGATTTATGTTCTAAAGAAAAACAATACAAATATTAATGATATCCTTAGTTACAACCATAATGAGATAAGTATTGACATTGGTGTTAAGTGCCATTTTATACTTTCTCCCTATGTTCTCTGTATCGTACTAACCAACCTACCAAATCACTGAGCTGCTTGTTAAAAAAAAAAGAAAAGAAAAAGGAAAAGGAGAAAGCATGACGTTGTGTATCTATTTTTTGTTGTTGACCAATCACACACATGGAAACATGTAACTCAACAGAGTGGGATAGCTATCAGATTCTTGGCTTAGTATTACTAATGGGCAGGATTGTACAATGAGAAACTTATCAGAGTATTCCTATCAATGGTCCTTATGGCATCTAAATTACTGAATTATTAATCCATTAATCAGTGAATCATAAATTATGATTAAAATTATCAAATGAGGCCAGGCGCGGTGGCTCACGCCTGTAATCCCAGCACTTTGGGAGGCCGAAGCAGGCGATCACGAGGTCAGGAGCTCGAGACCAGCCTGACCAACATGGTGAAACCCTCTCTACTAAAAAAATACAGAAATTAGCTGGGCGTGGTGGTGCGCACCTGTAATCCCAGCTATTCAGGAGGTTGAGGCGGGAGAATCACTTGAACCTGGGAGGTGGAGGTTGCGGTGAGCTGAGATCACGCCACTGCACTCCAGCCTGGGCGACAGAGCAAGACTGTCTGAAAAAAAATATATATATATATCAAATGATTTCTCAGTATTAATTGAAAACTGTTGTGTGAAACATGTCTACCTAGAAAAGTAACATTCTATAAACACTATTAAACAACTTAGCTATATTATTTTTAAGTATTAAATTATATATCAAGCAGTTAAAGTGAATTTCAGAGTAAAAGGCATGTTTCTGAGCAACACTGATAATTTCTTAATTTGCAAATTTCTTCTTTCTTATTTTAGCATTTGGAGTATAGTGTGAGATTTTTTATTTCTAAATTTTGTTGTATCTTCTATTACATAAATGCATTGTTTGACAATTATAAAATGCAATTTTTTTGAATGATTTTCAGAATTTGACTTACAAATTGATTAATACAACGTATTATTTGTACTAAGAAGTAACTTTACCCCTCCCCCCCAAAAAAGTTTCTATCACTAATCAATAGTGGAAATTGAAGCCCAGGGCAGGTAAGAGACTCTTGGTTAGTAAAGAGCTCAGAGTCCAGGGCTTCTGACAAACAAAAAAGTGCACTATCTTGGAACATTTCTAGGCAGGACTGACTGCACCCATTTTGTGCCTATACATACTCCAATCAGAGGAATAGAGTTCTGACGATACACCTTGAGGAGGGTAAGATTACACATGCGTGTTTGGGGTCATGGTTGGAGGAGAAGAGGGGCCCAGAAGACAACTCTGAGAGGATCCAGTGTCTCTGCCTATTGTCCTATGGTCAAAGATCCAATCCTTGTGCCCAAACCCAAGCCCTCAATATCCATGAGGCAAGAGGAAATGGTGGAACAATGTGCAACTTCTAGCGCCACCCACCCACCCTTCTCCTAGAGATACAGCAAATGAAATTGAGTGTAAGAAACTATGTTTGAGCATTGAAGTGCTCGGCTGCACATTTCACCTCAGCTGAGAGCTAATTTATTTTTCTTCTTCAAAGCATCACAATTTCATCTAAATGTGCCAGAACTGATAACCAGCTTCAATGAATGACTCACACTACTAACCTGTACAGGTGCTGTGTGCTATAGTGATTTTTAGAGCAGTTATGCTCTCACAGTGAAAATAAGAAGGAACCTAGGAGGACAGAGAGGAGCCAAGTGTGTGGGTGGGATAGAAATTTCAAGATAAGTTTATCTTAATTTTAGTAAAGACGCTTGGTGACTAAAAGCCACACCTGGTTTAGGGCCTAAGGTAGAAGAGAAAAATATTTAAATGTGAATATTGAGCCTTTTTAAAAAAAATCAACTTTTATTTTAGATTCAAGGGGTACATGTGCAGGTTTTTTACATGGATATGTAGTATGGTGCTGAGGTTTGGGATACAATTGATCTCATTACCCAGGTAGTAATCAGAGTACCCAGTAGATAGTTTTTCAACCCTTAACCCCTAGTCATCTCCATTGTTCATTGATCCCATCTTTATGTCCATGTGTACCCAAAGTTTAACTCCCGCATATAAGTGATAACGTGGTATTTGGTTTTCTATTTTTTCATTAATTTGCTGAGTATAATGGCCTCTAGCTGCATCCATGTTGCTGCAAATAATATAATTTTATTCATTTTTATGGCTGGATAGTATGCCATAGTATGTACTACATATTCTTTATTGAATCCACCATTGTTTGGTACCTAGGTTGATTCCATGTATTTGCTATTGTAAATTGTGCTCTCATGAACACATACATGCATGTATTTTTTTAACTTTAAGTTCTAGGATACATGTGCAGAAAGTGCAGGTTTATTACATAGGTATACATGTGCCATGGTGCTTTGCTGCACCTTATCAACCTCTTATCTAGGTTTTAAGCCCCACATGCGTTAGGTATTTGTCCTAATGACCTCCCTCACCTTGCCACCATCCCCTGCAAGGCCCAGTGTGTGATGTTCCCCTCCCTGTGTCCATGTGTTCTCATTGTTTAACTCCCATGTATGAGTGAGAACATGCAGTGTTTGATTTTCTGTTCCTGTGTTAGTTTGCTGAGAATGATGACTTCCAGCTTCATCCATCTCCCTGCAAAGGACATGAACTCATTCTTTTTTATGGCTGCATAGTATTCCATGAAATATATGTGCCATGTTTTCTTTATCTAATCTATCATGGATGGGCATTTATGTTGGTTCCAAGTCTTTGCTATTGTAAATAGTGCTGCAATAAACATATGTGTATATGTGTCTTTATCGTAGAATGATTTATAATCCTTTGGGTATATACCCAGTAATGGGATGGCTGGGTCAAATGGTATTTCTGGTTCTAGATCTTTGAGGAATAACCACACTGTCTTCCACAATGGTTAAACTAATTTACACTCCCACCAACAGTGTAAAAGCATTCCTATATCTCCACAGCCTCACCAGCATCTGTTGTTTCCTGACTTTAATGATCGCCATTCTAACTTGCGTGAGATGGTGTCTCATTGTGGTTTTGATTTGCATTTCTCTAATGACCAGTGATGATGAGCTTTTTTTCATATGTTTGTTGGCCACATAAATGTCTTCTTTTAAGAAGTGTCTGTTCATATCCTTTGCTCACTTTTTGATGGGATTATTTCTTTGTTTTGTTTTGTTTTTTGTAAATTTGTTTAAGTTTCTTGTAGATTCTGGATATTAGACCTTTGTCAGATGGATAGATTGAAAAAATTTTCTCGCATTCTTTAGGTTGCCTGTTCACTCTGATGCTAGTTTCTTTTGCTGTGCAGAAGCTCCTTAGTTTAATTAGATCCCATTTGTCAATTTTGGCTTTTGTTGCAATTGCTTTTGGTGATATAGTCATGAATTATTTGCTCATGCCTTTGTTCTGAATGGTATTGCCTAGGTTTTCTTCTAGAGATTTTAAAATTATAGGGTTTACATTTAAGTCTTGAATCCATCTTGAGTTAATTTTTGTGTAAGGTGTTAAGGAAAGGGTCTAGTTTCAGTTTTCTGCATATGGCTAGCCAGTTTTCCCAGCACCATTTATTAAATAGGGAATCGTTTTCTCATTGCTTGTTTTTGTCACGTTTGTTGAAGATCAGATGGTTGTAGATGTGTGGTGTTATTTCTGAGGTCTCTGTTCTGTTTCCATTGGTCTATATATCTGTTTTGGTACCAGTACCATGCTGTTGTGTTTACTGTAGGCTTGTAGTATACTTTGAAGTCAGGTAGCGTGATGCCTCCAGTTGTGTTGTTTTTGCTTAGGATTGTCATGGGTATACAGGCTCTTTTGTGGTTCTATATGAAATTTAAAGTAGTTTTTGTCTGATTCTGTGAGGAAAGTCAAGGGTAGTTTTATGGAAATTGCACTGAACCTATAAATTACTTCAGACAGTATGGCCATTTTCATGATGTCGATTTTTCCTATCCGTAGAGCATGGAATGTTTTTCCATTTGTTTGTTTCCTTGATTATTCCCTTCAGCAGTGGTTTGTAGTTCTCCTTGAAGAGGTCCTTCATGTCCCTTGTAAGTTGTATTTCTAAGTATTTTATTCCATGTGTAGCAATTGTGAATGGGAGTTCACTCATGATTTGTCTCTCTGCTTGTCTATTATTGGTATTTAGGAATGCTTTGATTTTGTATTCTGAGACCTTACTGAAGTTGCTTTTCAGCTTAAGGAGTTTTTGAGCTGAGACTATGGAGTTTTTTAAATATACAATCATGTCATCTGCAAACAGAGACCATTTCCATTCCTCTTTTCCTATTAGAATACTCTTTATTTCTTTCTCTTGCCTGATTGCCCTGGCCAGAACTTCCAATACTATGTTGAATAGGAGTGGTTTGAAAACTAACCTGCACAATGTGCACATGTACCCTAAAACTTAAAGTGTAATAATAAAAGAAAAGAAAAAAAAAAAGAAAGGGCATTCTTCTCTTTTGCCGGTTTTCAAATAGAATGCTTCTAGCTTTTGTCCATTCAGTATGATATTGGCTATGGGTTTGTCATAAATAGCTCTTATTATTTTTCGATATGTTCCATCAATACCTAGTTTATTAAGAGTTTTTATCATGAAGCAATGTTGAATTTTATCAAAGGCCTTTTCTGCATCTATTGAGGTAATCATGTGGTTTTCGTCATTGGTTCTGTGTATGTGATGGATTACATTTCTTGATTTGCATACATTGAACCAGCTTTGCATTCCAGGGATGAAGGCGACTTGATCATGGTGGATAAGCTTTTCGATATGCTGCTGGATTCGGTTTGCCAGTATTTTATTGAGGATTTTCACATCGATGTTCATCAGGGATGTTGGCCTGAAATTTTCTTTTTTTGTTGCCTTTCTGCCAGGTTTTGGTATCAGGATGATGCTGGCTTCATGAAATTAGTTAGGGAGGAGTCCCTGTTTTTCTATTTTTTTGGAACAGTTTGAGAAGGAATGGTACCAGCTCCTCTTTGTAACTCTGGTAGAATTTGACTGTGAATCCCTCTGCTCCTGGCCTTTTTTTTCGTTGTTAGGCTATTAATTACTGCCTCAATTTCAGAATTTGTTATTGATCTATTCAGGGATTCAACTTCTTCCTGGTTTAGTCTTGGGAGGATGTATGTGTCCAGGAATTTATCTACTTCTTCTAGATTTTCTAGTTTATTTGCATAGAGTTGGTTATAGTATTTGCTGATGGTAGTTTGTATTTCTGTGGGCTCAGTGGTGATATCCCCTTCATCATTTTTTATTGTGTCTATTTGATTCTTCTCTCTTTTTTTTATCAGTCTGGCTAGAAGTGTATCTATTTTGTTAATCTTCTCAAAAAAACAGCTCCTAGATTCATTGATTTTTTGAAGGGTTTTTCATATCTCTATCTCCTTCTTTTCTGCTCTGGTCTTAGTTATTTCTTGTCTTCTGCTAGCTTTTGAATTTGTGTGCTCTTGCTTCTCTAGTTCATTTAGTTCTGATGTTAGGTTTTCCATTTCAGATCTTTCCCACTTTCTGACACGGGCATTTAGTGCTATAAATTTCCCCCTTAACACTCTATTAGCTGTGTCCCAGAAATTCTGGTACATTGTCTCTTTGTTTTCATTGGTTTCAAAGAATTTTTTTTACCTCTGCCTTAATTTTGTTATTTACCCAGTAGTCATTTAGGAGCAGGTAGTTCAGTTTCCATGTAGTTGTACAGTTTTGAGTGTGTTTCTTAATCCTGAGTTTTAATTTGATTGCACTGTGGACTGAGAGACTGTTTCTTATGATTTCCATTCTTTTGCATTTGCTGAGGAGTGTTTTACTTCCAATTATGTGGTCAACTTTATAATAAGTGTTATCTGGTGCTGAGAAGAATGTATAGTCTGTTGATTTAGGGTAGAGAGTTTTGTAGATGTCTTTTAGGTCCACTTGGTCTACAGCAAGTCCTGAATATTCTTGTTAATTTTCTGTCTTGTTGATCTGTCTAATATTGACAGTAGGGTGTTAAAGTCTCCAACTATTATTGTGTGGAAGTCTAAGTCTCTTTGTAGGTCTCATAGAACTTGCTTTATGAAATCTGGGTGCTCCTGTATTGGGTGCATATATATTTCAGATAGTTAGCTCTTCTTGTTTCATTGATCCCTTTACTATTATGTAATGTCCTTCTTTGTCTTTTTTGATCTTTGTTGGTTTAAACTCTGTTTTTTCAGAGACTACAATTACAACCCCTGCTTTCTTTGCTTTCCATTTGCTTGGTAAATATTCCTCCATCCCTTTATTTTGAGCCTATGTGTGTCTTTGCATGTGAGATGAGTCTCCTGAATACAAAACACCGATGGGTCTTGACTCTTTATCCAATTTGCCAGTCTGTCTTTTAATTGGGGCATTTAGCCCATTTACCTTTATGGTTAGTATTGTTATGTGTGAATTTGATTCTGTCACCATGATGCTAAATGCTTATTTTGCACATTAGTTGATGCAGTTTCTTCATAGTGTCATTGGTCTTCATCTTTTAGTGTGTTTTTGCAGTGGCTGGTACCGGTTTTTCCTTTCCATATTTAATGCTTCCTTCAGGAGCTCTTGTGAGGCAGACCTGGTGGTGACAAAATCCTTCAGCATGTGCTTGTCTGTAAACAATTTTATTAATCCTTTGCTTATGAAGCTATGTTTGGCTGGATATGAAATTCTGGGTGTAAAATCCTTTTCGTTAAAAATGTTGAATACTGGCCCCTCACTCTCTTCTTGCTTGTAGGGTTTCTGCAGAGAGAACTGCTGTTAGTCTGATGGGCTTCCCTTTGTAGGTTACTTTGCCTTTCTCTCTGGCTTCCTTAACTTTTTTTCCTTCTTTTCAACCTTGGAGAATGTGATGATTATGTTTCTTGTGGTTATTCTTCTCTAGGAGTATCTTAGTGATTTTCTCTGTATTTCCTCAATTTGAATGTTTGCCTTCCTTGCTAGGTTGGGGACGTTCTCCTGGATAATAACCTGAAGTGTGTTTTCCAACTTGGTTTTATTCTCCCTGTCACTTTCAGGTACACCAGTCAATCATAGGTTTTGTCTTTTAACACAGTTTCACTTGTATTGGAGCCTTTGGTCATTTCTTTTCATTCTTTTTTTTCCAATCTTGTCTTCACGACTTATTTCAGTATGTTGATGTTCAATCTCTCATATCCTTTCTTCTGCCTGATCAATTCAGGTGTTGATACTTGTGTATGCTTCGTGAAGTTCTCGTGCTGTGTTTCTCCGCTCCATCAGGTCATTTATATTCCTCTGTAAACTGGTTATTCTAGTTAGCAGCTCCTGTAACCTTTTATCAAGATTCTTAGCTTCCTTGCATTGGGTTAGAACATGCTCCTTTAGCTCAGAGGAGTTTGTTATTACCCACCTTCTGAAGCCTATTTCTGCCAATTTGTCAATCTTATTCTCCATCCAATTTTGTGCCCTTGCTGGAGAGGAGTTGTGATCATTCTGAGGAGAAGAGGCATTCTGGTTTTTGGAATTGTTAGCATTTTTATGCTGGTTTTTCCTCATCTTTGTGGATTTATCTACCTTTGCTCTTTGAGGCTGATTACCTTTGAATGAGATTTTTGTGTGAGAGTCTTTTTGTTGACTTTGATGTTGCTTTCTGTTTGTTAGTTTTTCTTCTAACAGTCACACCCGTCTTCTGCAGGTCTGCTGCAGTTTGCTAGGGGTCCACTCCAGGTGCTGTTCACCTGGGTATCACCAGTGGAGGCTGCAGAATAGCAAAGACTGCTGCCTGCTCCTTCCTCTGGAAGCTTTGTCCCAGACTGACACCGACCTGATGCCAGCTGGAGCTCTCCTGTATGAGGTGTCTCTCTAACCCTGTTTGGCGGTTTCTCCCAGTCAGGAAGTATGGAGGTCAGGAACCCACTTGATGAGGCAGTCTGTTTCTTAACAAAGCTGGTGCACTGTGCTGGGAGAATCCCTCTTGTCAGGATCAGCTGATCTCTTCAGAGCCAGCAGGCAGGAGAGATTAAATCCACTGAAGCTGCACCCACAGCCATCCCTCCCCCAGGTGCTCTGTCCCAGGGAGATGGGAGTTTATCTGTAAGCCCCTGACTGGGGCTGTTACCTTTTCTTCAGCGATGCCCTGCCCAGTTAGGAGGAATTTAGAGAAGCAGTCTGGCCACAGTCACTTTGCTGCGCTGTGGTAAATTCCACCCTGTCCACACCTCCCCGCCTCCTTAGAACTGTCAGGAGAAAACCATCTACTAAAGCCTCAGTAATGGTGGATGCCCCTCCCCCTATCAAACTCGATCATCCAAGGTCAACTTCAGACTACTGTGCTGGCAGTGAGAATTTCAAGCCAGTGGTTCTTAGCTTGCTGGGCTCCATGAGAGTGGGACCCGCTGAGTGAGACCACTTGGCTCCCTGGTTTCAGCCCGTTTTCCAGGGGAGCGAATGGTTCTGACTCACTGGGGTTCCAGGCACCACTGAGGTATGCAAAAAATCTCCTGCAGCTAGGTTGGTGTCTGCCCAAACAACTGCCCAGTTTTGTGCTTGAAACCCAGGACCTTGGTGGTGCAGGCACACGAGGGAATCTCTTGATCTGCAGATTGCAAAAACCATGGGAAAAGCATAGTATTCCAGCTAGGTAGCACTGTCTCTCAAGGCTTCCCTTGGCTGGGGGAGGGAGGTTCTCCCGTCTTCTTGCACTTCCCGGGTGAAGCGATGCCCCACACTGCTTCTGTTCACCCTCGTAGGTTGCACCCACTGCCTAACCAGTCCCAGTGAGATGAACTGGGTACCTTGGTTGGAAATACAGAAATCACCTGCCTTCTGCATTGGTCTAGCTGAGAACTGCAGACAGGAGCTGGTCCTATTCGACCATCTTGGCCCCAACCCTCAGATATATCTTTTGAATAGAATTACTTATTTTCCTTTGTGTATATACCCAGTAATAAGATTACTCAGTCAAATGGTAGTTCTATGTTTAGTTTTTTGAAGAATCTTCAAACTGCTTTCCACAGTGGCTGAACTAATTTATTTCCTCACCTATGGTGTACAAGTGATAGTTTCTTTTGCTGTGCAGAAGCTCGTAAGTTTAATTAGGTCCCACTTGACAATTTTTTTTTCCATTGCTACTGCTTTTGAACACTTAGTCATAAATTAGTTGCCACGGCCAATGTCCAGAATGGTGTTTCCTAAATGTTTTCCCGGATTTTTATAGTTTTAGGTATTATCTTTAAGTATTAAATTTACCATGAATTAGTTTTTGTATATGGTTAAAAGCAGGGGTCCAATTTTATTCTTCTGCATATAGTTAACTGGTTATTACAGCACGGTTTGTTGAATAGGGGGTCCTTTCCCCATTGTTTACTTTTGTCAACTTTGTTGAAAATCAAATGGTTTTAGGTGAGAAGCTTTATTACCGGATTCTCTATTCCATTCCATTGGTTTATGTGTCTTTTTTTTTTTAATCACTACCATGCTGTTTTGGTTACTGTAGCCATGTAGTATAGTTTGAAGACAGGTAATGTCATGCCTCCAGTTTTGTTCAATTTGTTCAGGATTTCTTTGACTCTTCTTATAGCTATTCAGGCTATTTTCTGGTTCCATGTGAATATTACAACAGCTTTTTCTAATTATGTGGAAAATGATGTTAATAGATTGATAGGAAATACCATTGAATCTGTAGTTTGCTTTTGGTAGTATGACCATTTTAACAATATTGATTGATTCTTTAACAATACTTATCAATATTAATTCACTTTTGATTCCATGAGCATGGAATGTTTTTCCATTTGTTTTTGACATTTATGATTTATTTCAGCAGTGTTTTGTAGTTTTTCTCATAAACATATTTCCCCTTTTAGCTAGGTGTGTTTCTACATGATATGGTTATTATGAATGAGATTGCATTCTTGATTTGGCTCTTAGCTTAGAAATGCTACTAACAGTTGTACATTGATTCTGTGTCCCAAAACTTTACTGAAGTTGTTCATCAGGCCTAGGAGCATTTTGGTGGAGTCCTTAGAATTTTCTAGGCATAGAATTATGTCATCAGTAAATTGAGATAATTTGACTTCTTTTTCTATTTGGATGCCTTTTATTTCTTTCTCTTGTCTGATTGCTCTGGCTAGGACTTCCAGTACTATGTTGAATAGGAATGGTAAGAGTGGGCATCATTGTTTTGTTCCAGATCTTTAGAAGAATGCATCCACCTTTTGCCTGTTTATTATGATGTTGGCTGTGGGTTTGTCATAGATGGCTCTTATTCTAAGGTATGTTCCTTTGATGTCTGGTTTGTTGAGGGTATTTATCATGAAACAATGTTGAATTTTATCAAGAGCTTTTCCTACACCTATTTAATCATACAGTTTTTGTTTTTATTGTTGTTTATGTAGTGATTAATATTTATTGATTTGCATATGTTGAACCAACCTTGCATTTCTAAAATAAAGCCTACTTGATTGTGGTGAATTAGTTTTTTTGGTGTGCTACTGGATTTAGTTGCTAGTATTTTACTGAGGATTTTTGCATCTTTGTTCATCAGGGACAGTGGCCTGTAGTTTTCTTTTTTATTTTGTGTTTTCCAGACTATGAAACTGGCTTCATAGAATGAAAGGGAGAAGTTTCTCCTCTTCGATTTTTCTGAATAGTTTTGTTAGGATTGGTATCAGCTCTCTTTGTATGCCTGATAAAATTTGTGTGTGACTTCATCTGGTACAGAACTTTTTTTGCTTGGTTTTTTATTGCTGATTCAAATTTGGAACTCATTATATGATTCTTCAGGGTTTCAGTTTCTTCTTGATTTAATCTTGGGAGGTTGTGTGCTTCCAGGCATTCATCCATTTTCTCTATCTTTTCCAGTTTGTGCACATACAGGCATTCATAATAGTCTCTGAGGATATTTTGAATTTCCGTAGGGTTGCTTGCAATGTCACCTTTGTCATTTTTTATTGTGCTTATTTGGATCTTCTTTCTTTTCTTTAACTTAGCTAGTGGTGTATTGATCTTATTTGTCTTTACAAAAAAAACAAGTTTTTTTTTCAAATCATATGTTTGGAGTTTTGGGTCTCAATTTTATTCTGTTCTGCTGATTTTAGTTATTTCTTTTCTTCTGTTACCTTTGGGTTTTTTTTTTTTTTTTTTTTTAGTTTTCTGAATGCAATGTTAAATTCTTAATTTGAGATATTTGTAACTTCCTGATGTAGGTGTTTAGCAGTATAAACGTTCCTCTAAACACTGTTTTGCTGTACCCCAGAGATTTTGGTATGTTGTGTCTCTGTTTTTATTTATCTTATCTCTAAGAACTTTTTTATTCCTTCCTTAATTGTATTGTTTAACCAGAAGTCATTTAGGAGCAAGTTGTTTAGTTTCCATGTAATTGTGTGGTTTTTAGAGATCTTCCTTGTATTGATTTATATTTTTATTTCATTTTGGCCCAAGAGCATAGTTAGTATGATTTTAATATTTTTGAATTTATTGACCTTTGTTTTATACTTGAGCAAGTGGTAAATCTTAGAGTATGTTCTGTGTGCAGATGAGGAGAATGTATATTCTGTGATTTCTTGGGTGAAGTATTCTGTAGAAGTCTATTGAGTCCAATTGGCCAATTGTCAGCTTTAAGTCCAGAATTTCTTTGTTTTTCACCTCAAGGATATGTTCAATACTGTCAGTGGGGTGTTGAGGTCTCTCAATATTATTGTGTGGATGTCTAGGTCTTTTTGTAGGTTTAGAAGTGCTTGTTTTATGAATCCAGGTACTCTAATATTGAGTGTGTATATATTTAGCATAGTTAAATATTCTTGCTGAATTGAACCCTTTATCATTATGTAATATCCTTTTTTGTCCCTTTTGACTGTTGTTGGCTTAATGTTTCTTTTATCAAATATAACAATAGCAATTCCTGCAACCCATTACTTTATGCCTATGAATGTTTACATGTGAGATTTGTATCTTAAATACACAAGATGGTTGAGTCTTGTGTTTTTATTCACCTTGCCACTCTGTGCTTTTTAAGCAGATGTTTATATTACTTACATTCAAGGTTAATACTGGTATCTGAGATTTTGATTTGGTCATGAAGTAGTTAACTGGTTGCTTTGTAATGTTGACTTTGTAATTGCTTTATGAGGTCTGTGAGATATGTACTTAAGTGTGTTTTTGTGATAGCAGGTATCATTCTTCTATTTCCATGTTTGAAACTTCCTTAAGTGCTCCTTGTAAGTCTGACCTAGTGGTAACAAATTTTCTTAGTGATTGTTTGTCTGGAAAACATTTTATTTCTCCATCATTTGTGAAACTTAGTTTTATGAGATATGAAATTCTTGGTTGCAATTTCTTCAAGAATCCTAATTATGCAGGAACATGAAATGTTTTCCTCTCAAAATTCTGTTCCAGGCTTGTGACTCTTAGTTCAGATGCACACTGTAGTCTATCTCCAGAGCACAATGTTATTGAGGGCCACAGGAATCTCTTGTTTAATGACTCTGTGGGAATGGTTTCAGGGTAGAACCTTGTTACTCAGCCCAATACAGATAGCTTTATAGTTTGACTGTTCCCCAGTGTAATAGCACTGCTGGTTTGTGTAAAGGCAGGGCTCTATCTTTCAACTCATGCCGATAGGTGTCAGTTGTCACGATGTTGGATGTTTGAGTTGACATTACCTCAAGCTCTGGGGATGTGGTTATGTGACAGCAGAATTGGAAATGGATACATAGTTATCTACTTCCCAGCTGAACAGCATGTTTGAATCCTGAAGGGGATGGAGCAGGGTCATGATAGCCCAGAATTGAAGTGCTTGCTGTGACGGGAAGGAGCAAGCTGATCCCCAGGTCACTGGCCAGATGCTCAGAAAGGGGAAGGCAAAATGCTTAGGTGGTGAGAGCCCAAGGTAATATCACATGCCTGCTGGGATTGGGTTTTCTGAAGGGCTCTGGGACACAACTAAAATGCTCATTTGGGGGAAAAGTGGGTGGGCTGGGTGCCAGAAGGTGGTAAGCCTCATTTGGCAGGGAGTAGTGGAGGTGGGGAGTTGTGGGGTGTGCAGTCTGCCCACTCCTCCTTTATATCTTGGCTGTAGAATCCATTCTGGTTGTGCACAACTATGCCAAGTCTCCTCATTCCCTCTCTGGCCTGAGGACAGTGTGAGCAAGGGCAACAGCATAGGTGATGGTGAAAGGCTTTCGGGTACCTCTGGGCAATTGGGTCCCAGAGGAATACAAAATCATGACTGACTGCAGTGTTAGGCAGGGGTGGGTTGGCTGCACTGGGAGCCCAAGCTGAAGTACCCTACCTGGCAAGGAGCAGTGGGGGTAGGGGTCATGTGGTATGCAGTCTGGCCACCTGTCAGTAAAGCATTTGTGGCATGCTGGAGTTGCACAAAAGTGCCCAAATAATGAGCCTTAATCAGGAAATAAAGGATTTTCCTTAGAGATATTTCCAAGAAAAAACCAGAGGGTAATAATTTTTATTTGCTCAAGACTCAGAGACTATCAGGATTCTAATTTTCAGTGATCTTAGAATCCTTGAATGCTAGGTAGGGCTGAAAAATCTTTTTAATCTCTGACTTTATACTATAAATATATTGATACAATTATATATAATTAGGAAGAACATAAGAGAAAATAAAGAAGGGAAGAAGTGGGGGAAGGGAGGGAAAGGGAATAGAAGGAAAGATTTTCTGCTTTTAACCCCCACCTTTCCCCGCTAACATTAATATTTACATATTACATCCATTATTAATACTAACAGCTAATGTTTATGTTGGGCCTACTCTGTGCAACACACTACACTAAGCACTTTGTATGTTTTGTCAATAAGAATTAACCGTATCACAATTAGGTAGGTCCCATTATATATTTATCGTGCAAGAAAGATAACTAATACCTTGAAAGGCTAGGGAATTTGACTTTAACTGACACAATAAGCTCTGGACTAACATTGTTCTGTAACTTTCCTTTTGCAACTGATGTTATGTAGTAGAGCATTAACATGTAATTACATAGAGATTCTATGCACAGCATAACGTGCCATTGTTGAGTTTTACAGTAATTTAACCAATTTTTTCTTGATGAATATTTGAGCTATGTACATTTTGTTTTACAGTTACTAATACTGACATAGTGAATATCACTGAATATATATCTCTGTGCAAGTATAGTCGTGCTTAGGTAACATTGATTTCTAAAATTATTGTGTTCCTTTGATTTATGTGTCAATATTACATTGTGCTAATTACTGGGCTCTTATGATGTTTTATTTGTGTAAGAAAATTTATTACTCATTTTTGTCTTTAAAAACATGATTTAATCTTTCATATGTTCTGCTCCAGTTGAATTTGACAGTCAGCTTGTCAGTTTCCAACAACAAAATTCTATGGCCTATTGATTTTTTACCTAATTATTTTAGAATAACTTAAGTTGTAGTAATATCTTTACAATAATCAGCCATCGTGAAACTTCTTTATCATTGCATGTCACTCTCAGCCATTTTTATTTCTTCTGCTCTGAATTTTCTATATATATTTTGGCCGCATTTTTATTGTCATATTATCTTTCATACTAACATTAATAGCTTTCTTAAGATTATTCACCTTTAATCTATTAAAATATTATAAATCTGTTTAATATATACAGTGATGGGGTGGCTATGATGACAGACTCTGAAACCAGATTGCCTGAATTCAAGTCCTGGTTCTACACTTTGCGAGCTGTGTGACATTGTGAGAGCTTCATAGGGTTGCTATGAAATTTAAATTCACTAGTACACGTAAGTTGCTTAGAACGACTTATAATATATTGTAATCACTCAATAAATTTAAGTATGTGAAAAGGACTCCATATTCTTACAAACCGTCTCTTATTTTTATTATAAAATTAATTTTAATTGCAAAAAACTACATACATGCATTTTCTGTGTTAAAAAGACCCAAAACATTATAAATGATGTTAAATTTTTTCATTGACAACCCACCCCACAAATTAGCCACTAATGTATGATGGGTTTCTTTGTCGCGTTTTTCAATTAACTTATGTACACATCGTGAGTCATAAAATATATGGACTTTTACTTATGGGTTTCTTTTTAACACAAAAAATATAAAATATTGCAGGTTACATTGGCAGTTTGCTCCTCTCAAATATTACCAAGATGATATGGAATTGTTTTCATGGACTTTTTATCCTTTTGCAGTGATTGTTCTGCCTATTCCACTGTCACTTTCTTTTATTTCTAATAATTTCATATGTGTTGATAACTATCATTAAGTCCACTACATTATTTTTGGCTCTTCCTGAATACTCAGATTTGAGTTGTAGAATCAACATTTCAAAATTCATAGGTAAACAATCTTAATTACTATTGATTCAAATTCTTAGACTAAAATAGAAAAGAACAGACAAATTAATTAATTTATTTATTTAATTTTATAAGCTACCAGTTTATGTTATTTTACTATAGCAGTCAAAATAAACTAAGACAATCATAAATTATCTAGAAAATGTATACCACCTACCAACAGACAAAAATTTCACAGAGTACTTTAAACAATTTATTTCCTTCCTTTTTGATGCATTGCATGCTGATAATTCTTTTTTTTTTCTTTTCTTTTTTTTTAACTATTATTATACTTTAAGTTTTAGGATACATGTGCATAATGTGCAGGTTTGTTACATATGTATACATGTGCCATGTTGGTGTGCTCCACCCATTAACTCGTCATTTAGCATTAGGTATATCTCCTAATGCTATCTCTACCCCCTCCGCCCACCCCACAACAGTCCCCAGTGTGTGATGTTCCCCTTCCTGTGTGCATATGTTCTCATTGTTCAATTCCCACCTATGAGTGAGAACATGCAGTGTTTGGTTTTTTGTCCTTGCGATAGTTTGCTGAGAATGATGGTTTCCATCTTCATCCATGTCCCTACAAAGGACATGAACTCATCCTATTTTATGGCTGCATAGTGTTCCATGGTGTATATGTGCCACATTTGCTTAATCCAGTCTATCATTGTTGGACATTTGGGTTAGTTCCAAGGCTTTGCTATTGTGAATACCGCCGCAATAAACATACTAGTGCATGTGTCTTTATAGCAGCATGATTTATAATCCTTTGGGTATATACCCAGTAATGGGATGGCTGGGTCAAATGGTATTTCTAGTTCTAGATCCCTGAGGAATCGCCACACTGACTTCCACAATGGTTGAACTAGTTTACAGTCCCACCAACATTGTAAAAGTGTTCCTGTTTCTCCACATCCTCTCCAGCACCTGTTGTTTCCTGACTTTTTAATGATTGCCATTCTAACTGGTGTGAGATGGTATCTCATTGTGGTTTTGATTTGCATTTCTCTGATGGCCAGTGATGATGAGCATTTTTTCATGTGCTTTTTGGCTGCATAAATGTCTTCTTTTGAGAAGTGTCTGTTCATATCCTTCGCCAACTTTTTGATGGGTTTGTTTTTTTCTTGTAAATTTGTTTGAGTTCATTGTAGATTATGGATCTTAGCCCTTTGTCAGATGAGTAGATTGCAAAACTTTTCTCCCATTTTGTAGGTTGCCTGTTCACTCTGATGGTGGTTTCTTTTGCTGTGCAGAAGCTCTTTAGTTTAATTAGATCCCATTTGTCAATTTTGGCTTTTGTTGTCATTGCTTTTGGTGTTTTAGACATGAAGTCCTTGCCCATGCCTATGTCCTAAATGGTATTGCCTAGGTTTCCTTCTAGGTTTTTTGGTTTTAGGTCTAACATGTAAGTCTTTAATGCATCTTGAATTAATTTTTCTATAAGGCATAAGGAAGAGATCCACGTTCAGCTTTCTCCATATGGCTAGCCAGTTTTCCCAGCACCATTTATTAAATAGGGAATCCTTTCCCCGTTGCTTGTTTTAGTCAGGTTTGTCAAAGATCAGATAGTTGTGGATATGAGGCATTATTTCTGAGGACTCTATTCTGGTTCATTGGTCTATATCTCTGTTTTGGAACTAGTAGCATGCTGTTTTGGTTACTGTAGCCTTGTAGTATAGTTTGAAGTCAGGTAGTGTGATGCCTCCCGCTTTGTTCTTTTGCTTTAGGATTGACTTTCCTATACGGGGTCTTTTTTGGTTCCATATATATGAACTTTAAAGTAGTTTTTTCCAATTCTGTGAAGAAAGTCATTGGTAGCTTGATGGGGATGGCATTGAATCTATAAATTACCTTGGGCAGTATGGCCATTTTCACGATATTGATTCTTCCTACCATGAGCATGAAATGTTCTTCCATTTGTTTGTATCCTCTTTAATTTCATTGAGCAGTGGTTTGTAGTTCTCCTTGAAGAGGTCCTTCACATCCCTTGTAAGTTGGATTCCTAGGTATTTTATTCTCTTTGAAGTAATTGTGAATGGGAGTTCACTCATGATTTGGCTCTCTGTCTGTTATTGATGTATAACAATGCTTGTGATTTTTGCACATTGATTTTGTATCCTGAGATTTTGCTGAAGTTGCCTATCAGCGTAAGGAGATTTTGGGCAGAGACGATGGTGTTTTCTAGACATACAATCATGTCATCTGCAAAGAGGGACAATTTGACTTCCTCTTTTCCCAATTGAATACCCTTTATTTTCTTCTCCTGCCTGATTGCCCTGGCCAGAACTTCCAACATTATGTTGAATAGGAGTGATGAGAGAGGGCATCCCTGTCTTGTGCCAGTTTTCAAAGGGAATGCTTCCAGTTTTTGTCCATTCACTATGATATTGGCTGTGGGTTTGTCATAGACAGCTCTTATTATTTTGAGATACGTCCCATCAATACCTAATTTGTTGAGAGTTTTTAGCATGAAGCGTTGTTGAATTTTGTCAAAGGCCTTTTCTGCATCTATTGAGATAATCATGTGGTTTTTGTTTTGGTTCTGTTTATATGCTGGATGACATTTATTGATTTTCGTATGTTGAACCAGCCTTGCATCCCAGTGATGAAGCCCACTTCCTCATGGTGGATAAGCTTTTTGATGTGTTGCTGGACTCGGTTTGCCAGTATTTTATTGAAGATATTTGCATCAATGTTCATCAAGGATATTGGTCTAAAATTCTCTTTTTTGGTTGTGTCTCTGCCCGGCTTTGGTATCAGGATGATGCTGGCCTCATAAAATGAGTTAGGGAGGATTCCCTCTTTTTCTATTGATTAGAATAGTTTCAAAAGGAATAGTACCAACCCCTCCTTTTACCTCTGGTAGAATTCGGCTGTGAATCCATCTGGTCCTGGACTTTTTTTGGTTGGTAGGCTATTAATTATTGCCTTAATTTCAGATCCTGTTATTGGTCTATTCAGAGATTCAACTTCTTCCTGGTTTAGTCTTGGGAGGGTGTATGTGTCCAGGAATTTATCAATTTCTTCTAGATTTTCTTGTTTATTTGTGTAGAGGTGTTTATAGTATTCTCTGGTGGTAGTTTGTATTTCTGTGGTATCGGTGGTGATATCCCCTTTGTCATTTTTTATTGCGTCTATTTGATTCTTCTCTCTTTTCTTCTTCTTAGTCTTGCTAGTGATCTATCAATTTTGTTGATCTTTTCAAAAAAACAGCTCCTGGATTCATTGATTTTTTGAAGGGTTTTTTGGGTATCTATTTCCTTCAACTTTATTCTGATCTTAATTATTTCTTGCCTTCTGCTAGCTTTTGAATGTGTTTGCTCTTGATTCTCTAGTTCTTTTAATTGTGATTTTAGGGTGTCAATTTTAGATCTTTCCTGCTTTCTCTTGTGGGCATTTAGTGCTATAAATTTCCCTCTACACACTGCTTTGAATGTGTCCCAGAGATTCTGGTATGTTGTGTCTTTGTTCTCGTTGGTTTCAAAGGACATCTTTGTTTCTGCCTTCATTTTGTTATGTACCCAGTAGTCATTCAGAAGCAGGTTGTTCAGTTTCCACGTAGTTGAGCGGTTTTGAGTGAGTTTCTTAATCCTGAGTTCTAGTTTGAGTGCAGTGTGGTCTGAGAGACAGTTTGTTATAATTTCTGTTCTTTTACATTTGCTGAGGAGTGCTTTACTTCCAATATGTGGTCAATTTTGGAATAGATGTGGTGTGGTGCTGAAAAAAAATGTATATTCTGTTGATTTGGGGTGGAGAGTTCTGTAAATGTCTATTAGGTCTGCTTGGTGCAGAGCTGAGTTTAATTCCTGGATATCCTTGTTAACTTTCTGTCTCACTGACCTCTCTAATGTTGACAGTGGGTTGTTAAAGTCTCCCATTATTATTGTGTGGGGGTCTAAGTCTCTTTGTAGGTCACTCAGGACTTGCTTTATGAATCTGGGTGCTCCTGTATTGGGTGCATACATATTTAGTATAGTTAGTTCTTCTTGTTGAATTGATCCTTTTACCATTATGTAATGGCCTTCTTTGTCTCTTTTCATCTTTGTTGGTTTAAAGTCTGTTTTATCCGAGACTAAGATTGCAACCCCTGCCTTTTTTGTTTTCCATTTGCTTGGTAGATCTTCCTCCATCCTTTTGTTTTGAGCCTATGTGTGTCTCTGCAAGTGAAATAGGTTTCCAGAATACAGCACACTGATGGGTCTTGCCTCTTTATCTAATTTGCCAATCTGTGCCATTTAATTGGAGCATTTAGCCCATTTACATTTAAGGTTAGTATTGTTATGTGTGAATTTGATCCTGTCGTTATGATGTTAGCTGGATATTTTGCTCGTTAGTTGATGCAGTTTCTTCCTAGTCTCGATGGTCTTTACATTTGGGTATGATTTTGCAGTGGCTGGTACCAGCTGTTCCTTTCCATGTTTAGTGCTTCCTTCAGGAGCTCTTTTAGGGCAGGCCTGGTGGTGAAAAAATCTCTCAGCATTTACTTGTCTGTAAAGTATTTTATTTCTCCTTCATTTATGAAGCTTAGTTTGGCTGGATATGAAATTCTGGGTTGAAAATTCTTTTCTTTAAGAATGTTTAATATTGGCCTCCACTCTCTTCTGGCTTGTAGAGTTTCTGCCAAGAGATCGGCTGTTAGTCTGATGAGTTTCCCTTTGTGGGTGACCCGACCTTTCTCTCTGGCTGCCCTTAACATTTTTTCCTTCATTTCAACTTTGGTGAATCTGACAATTATGTGTCCTGGAGTTGCTCTTCTCGAGGAGTATCTTTGTGGCATTCTCTGTATTTCCTGAATTTGAATGTTGGCCTGCCTTGCTAGATTGGGGAAGTTCTCCTGGATAATATCCTGCAGAGTGTTTTCCAACTTGTTTCCATTCTCCCCGTCACTTTCAGGTACACCAATCAGACGTAGATTTGGTCTTTTCACATAGTCCCATAATTCTTGGAGGCTTTGTTCATTTCTTTTTATTCTTTTTCTCTAAACTTCTCTTCATGCTTCATTTCATTCACTTCGTCTTCCATCACTGACACCCTTTCTTCCAGTTGATTGCATTGGTTACTGAGGCTTGTGCATTCATCACATAGTTCTCATGCCTTGGTTTTCAGCTCCATCAGGTCCTTTAAGGACTTCTCTGCATTGGTTGTTCTAGTTATACATTCATCTAGTTTTTTTTCAAAGTTTTTAACTTTTTTGCCATTGGTTCGAACTTCCTCCTTTAGCTCACAGTAGTTTGATGTTCTGAAGCCTTCCTCTCTGAACTCGTCAAAGTCATTCTTCATCCAGCTTTTTTCCGTTGCTGGTGAGGAGCTGCGTTCCTTTGGAGGAGGAGAGGCACTCTGATTTTTAGAGTTTCCGGTTTTTCTGCTCTGTTTTTTCCCCATCTTTGTGGTTTCATCTACTTTGGTCTTTGATGATGGTGATGTACAGATGGGTTTTTGGTATGCATGTCCTTTCTGTTTGTTAGCTTTCCTTCTAACAGTCAGGACCCTCAGCTGCAGGTCTTTTGGAGTTTACTGGAGGTCCACTCCAGACCCTGTTTGCCTGAGTATCAGCAGCGGTGGCTGCAGATCAGCGGATATTGGTGAACTACAAATGCTGGTGCCTGATCGTTCCTCTGGAAGTTTTGTCTCAGAGGAGTACCCGGCCTTGTGAGGTGTCAGTCTGCCCCTACTTGTTGGTGTCTCCCAGTTGGGCTACTCGGGGGTCAGGGACCCACTTGAGGAGGCAGTCTGCCCGTTCTCAGATCTCAAGCTGCGTACTGGGAGAACCACTACTCTCTTCAAAGCTGTCAGACAGGGATGTTTAAGACTGCAGAGGTTATTGCTGCCTTTTGTTTGTCTGTGCCCTGCCCCCAGAGGTGGAGCCTACAGAGGCAGGCAGGCCCCCTTGAGCTGTGGTGGGCTCCACCTAGTTCGAGCTTCCTGGCCGCTTTGTTTACCTGCTCAAGCCTGAGCAATGGCGGGCGCCCCTCCCCCAGCCTCGCTTCCACCTTGCAGTTTGATCTCAGACTGCTGTGCTAGCAATGAGCGAGGCTCCGTGGGCATAGTACCCTCCAGGCCAGGTGCAGGATATAATCTCCTAGTGTGCCATTTGTTAAGCCCATTGGAAGAGCGCAGTATTAGGGTGGGAGTGACCCGATTTTCCAGGTGCCATCTGTCACCCCTTTCTTTGACTAGGAAAGGGAATTCCCTGACCCCTTGCACTTCCTGGTTGAGGCGATGCCTCGTCCTGCTTCGGCGAATGCACGGTGCACTGTACACACTATCCTACACCCACTGTCTGGCACTCGCCAGTGAGATGAATCCGGTACCTCTGGTGGAAATGCAGAAATCACCCATCTTCTGTGTCGCTCACGCTGGGAGCTGTAGACTAGAGCTGTTCCTATTCGGCCATCTTGGCTCCACCTGCATGCTGATAATTGTCCATGTGGCTCCAATGTATGTTTTCCATATTCTGCAGCTTCCCTTGAGAAAATTACTTTACTCTCTTTCAGAGAGTGACTCACCCTCAAGTGTGAGTGAATGTGCAAATAAGGGTTTTCAAGGCATCCGACAAATTTATAATATTGGGTTTTCCCATTGATGAGCATGGTTTATTCCCCATTTATCGTGCCATTCAATAAAATGTGTATTAGTTCATCTCCACACCATTGATAAAGACATACCTGAAACTAGGAACAAAAAGAAGTTTAATTGGACTTACAGTTCCACATGGCTGGGGAAGTCTCAGAATCATGGTGGAGGGCGAAAGATATTTCTTACATGGTGGCAGCAACAGAGAATGAGGAAGAAGCAAAAGCAGAAACCCCTGATAAACCCATCAGATCTCGTGAGACTTATTCACTATCACAAGAATAGCAAAGGAAAGACCAGCCCCCATGATTCAATTACCTCCCACTGGGTCCCTCCCACAACACGTGGGAATTCTGGGAGATAAAATTCAAATTGAGATTTGAATGGGGACACAGCCAAACCATATCAAATGTTACCATTTCATATTTCTTCTTAGGTTTGCTCTAAGACATATTATAATTTTTGTGCTATGGCAAGAAGGAGGTTTCTCTAATTACATTTTCTAGTGTTAGTTGCTGGTGTATTGCATAGTTGGGGAAAGTTATTTAATATATTTCTGCCTATTTATCTGTAAGATAAGAATAATAACGATAGAAAAATATTGTAAGGTTGTTGCTAGGATTAAATTTGTTAACATATAAAAGTTTTTTTTTAATTCCATTCCGTTCTTAGTCATGAATTTATCAAAAACTTTGAAACTATTAAGTGAATTTATACATTTTCTAACATATAACTATTCTTGGTGTTCTGACTTAAACCATATTTATAGACGGCTAAATTCCAGTTATTTAAATTTTATTTACAGTCTATGCATTTGTCAAAATTCAGATTATTGTAGGTGTGGAGCCTTACTTCTGGGTTCTCTCTTCTGTTCCATTGGTTCATGTGTCTGTTTTTGTGCCGATACCATACAGCTTTGGTTACTGTAACCCTGTGATACAGTTTGAAGTCAGGTAAGATAATACCTCCAGTTTTGTTCTATTTGCTTAGGATTGCCTTGGCTATTTGGGCTCCTTTTTGGGTTCTGTATGAATTTTTGAATATTTTTCTAGTTCTGTGAAGAATGTCGTTGGTAGTTTGATAGAAATAGCATTAAATCTGTACATTGCTTTGGGGAATATGGCCATTTTAACAATATTGATTTTTCCTCTCCATGAGCATGGAATGTTTTTCCATTTCTTTCTGGCATCTCTGATTTCTTTGAGCACTGTTTTGTAATTCACATTGTAGAGACCTTTCACTTCCCTTGTTAGCTGTAATTTTAGGTATTTTATTCTCATTTTGGTATTTTTTAAACTTTTTATTTCATTAGTTTTGGAGGAACAAGTGGTTTTTTGTTACATGGATAATTTATGAAGTGGTGAATTCTGAGATTTTGGTGCACCCATCACTCGAGCAGTGTACACTGTGCCCAAAGTGTAGTCTTTTATGTCTCACCCCTCTTCAACCCTTTCCCTGAGTCCCCAAAGTCCATTATATTATTGTTGTCTTTTCATCCTCATAGTTTGGCTCCCACTTATAATTGAGAACATACAATATTTGGTTTTCCATTCCTGAGTTACTTCACTAAGAGTAATGGTCTCCAACTCCATCCAGGTTGCTTTGAATGCCATTATTTTGTTCGTTTTAAGGCTGAGTAGTATTCTATGGTGTGTGTGTGTGTATATATATATATGTATATATACATATATACATATATATACACACACACATATTCTATGGTATATATATGTGTGTGTATATATATATACCATATTTTCTTTATTCACTCGTTGGTTGATGGGCATTATGGATGGTTCTATATTTTTGCAATTGTAAATTGTGCTGCTATAAACATGCATGGTGCACGTTTCTTTTTAAGATAATGATTTCTCTTCCTCTGGGTAGATACTCAGTAGAGGGATAGCTGGATCTAATGATAGTCCTACTTTCAGTTTTTAAAGATCTCTCCATACTGTTTTCCAGAGTAGTTGTACACATTTACATTCCCAACACCAGTATAAAAGTGTTCCCTTTTCACCACATCCATACCAATATCTATTATTTTTTACTTTTTATAATAATTATACCCATTCTTGCAGGAGTAATGTGGGATCTCATTGTAGTTTTAACGTGCATTTCTCTGATATTTAGTGAGGTTCAGCATTTTTCTCATATGCTTTTTGGCCACTTGTGTATCTTCTTTTGAGAATTGTCTATCCATGTCCCTTGCCCACCCTTTGATGGGATTATTTCTTTTTTCTGATTTGTTTGAGTTCCTTGTAGATTCTGGATGTTAGTACTTTGTTAAATGCATGGTTTGCAAAGAATTTCCTCCACTTCATGGACTGTCTATTTACTCTGCTGATTATTTCTTTTACTGTGCTGAAGCTTTTTAGTTTAACCAAGTCCTATTTATTTCTTTTTGTTTTCATTGCATTTGCTTCTGGGTTATTGGTCATAAATACTTTGCCTGTGCCAACATCTGAAAGAGTTTTTCTAATGTTATCTTGTAGAATGTTTATGGTTTCTGGTCTTAGGTCTAAGTCTTTAATTCATCTTGAGTTGATTTTTGTGTAAGGTGAGAAATGGAGATTCACTTTTTATACTTCTACATGTGACTTTCCAATTATCCCAGCACAGTTTGTTGAATATGATGTCTTTTCCCAACTTTATGTTTTTGTATGTTTTTTTGAAGATCAGTTGGCTATAAGTATTTGGCTTTATTTCTGGGTTCTCCATTCTGTTCCATTGGTCTTTGTGCCTATCTTTATACTAGGCCCATGCCGTTTTGGAAACTATAACCTTGTAGTACATCTTGAAGTCGGGTAATGTGATGCCTACAGATTTGATCTTTTTGCTTAGTCTAGCTTTGACAATGCAGAGGTTTTTTTGGTTACATGTGAATTTTAGGATTGTTTTCTCTAGTTCTTTGAAGAATGATGGTGGTATTTTGATGGGAATTGCATTGAATTTATAGATTGCTTTTGGCAATATAATTATTTTTACAATATTGATTCTACCCATTCACGAGCATGGGATATGTTTCCATTTGTTTGTGTCATCTATGACTTCTTTCAGCAGTGTTTTGTAGATTTCCTTGTAGAGATCTTTTACCTCTGTGGTTAGGTATATTTCTATGCATTTTCTTTGCAGCTGTTTTAAAAGGAATTGAGTTCTTGATTTGATTCTCAGCTTCCTAGGTATATTATTCTTCATGTTGCAATAGTGAAAAGGATTGCATTCCTGATTTGGTTTTCAGCTTTGTTATTGTCATTGCATAGAAATGCTAGTGATTATTCTACATTGATTTTGTATACTGAAACTTTGATGAAGTTTGGTGAAAACAAGAAATGAGGAAAGGACTCCTTATTCAATAAATGGTGCTGAGATAACTGGCCATCCATATACAGATTAACACTGAACTTGTTTCCTACATCGTATACAAAAATCAACTCAAGATGGATTCAAGACTTAATGTAAAGCCGAAAACTATAAAAACCCTGGAACACAACCTAGGCAATGCCATTCTGGACATAGGAACTGGAGAAGATTTCATGATGAAGACACCAAAATAAATTGCAACCAAAACAAAAATTGACAAGTGGGACCTAATTAAACTAAAGAGTTTCCACACAGCAAAAGAAACTGTAAACAAAGTAAACAGACAATCTACAGAAAAGAAGAAATTTTGCAAACTATGCATCTTAAAAAAGTCAATATCCAACATCTATAAGGAACTTAAACAAATATACAAGAAAAAAATAAGTCCATTAAAAAATGGGTAAAGAATATGAACAGACGATTTATTTTTATTTTTATTTTTTGTTTTACTTTAAGTTCTGGGATACATGTGCAGAACGTGCAGGATTATTCCATAGGTATACATGTGCCATGGTGGTTTGCTGCACTTATCAACCCATCATCTAGGTTTTAAGCCCTGCATGCATTAAGTATTTGTCTTAATGCTCTCCATCCCCTTGCCTCCCAACCCCAGACAGGCCCCAGTGTGTGAAGTTCCCCTCCCTGTGTCCATATGTTCTCATTTGAACAGACAATTTTCAAAAGAAGATATACATGTGGCCAATAAGCATATTTTTTAAAAACCCTCATTATCACTGATCATCAGAAAAATTCAAATCTAAACCACAACAAGATATCATCTCACACCAGTAAGAAGGGCTTTTTTTATTATTATTATTATACTTTAAGTTTTAGGGTACATGTGCACATTGTGCAGGTTAGTTACATATGTATACATGTGCCATGCTGGTGCGCTGCACCCACTAACTCGTCATCTAGCATTAGGTATATCTCCCAATGCTATCCCTCCCTCCACCCCCCACCACACCACAGTCCCCAGAGTGTGATATTCCCCTTCCTGTGTCCATGTGATCTCATTGTTCAATTCCCACCTATGAGTGAGAATATGCGGTGTTTGGTTTTTTGTTCTTGCGATAGTTTACTGAGAATAATGATTTCCAATTTCATCCATGTCCCTACAAAGGACATGAACTCATCATTTTTTATGGCTGCATAGTATTCCATGGTGTATATGTGCCACATTTTCTTAATCCAGTCTATCACTGTTGGACATTTGGGTTGCTTCCAAATCTTTGCTATTGTGAATAGTGCCGCAATAAACATACGTGTGCATGTGTCTTTATAGCAGCATGATTTATAGTCCTTTGGGTATATACCCAGTAATGGGATGGCTGGGTCAAATGGTATTTCTAGTTCTAGATCCCTGAGGAATCGCCACACTGACTTCCACAATGGTTGATCTAGTTTACAGTCCCACCAACAGTGTAAAAGTGTTCCTATTTCTCCACATCCTCTCCAGCACCTGTTGTTTCCTGACTTTTTAATGATTGCCATTCTAACTGGTGTGAGATGGTATCTCATAGTGGTTTTGATTTGCATTTCTCTGATGGCTAGTGATGATGAGCATTTTTTCATGTGTTTTTTGGCTGCATAAATGTCTTCTTTTGAGAAGTGTCTGTTCATGTCCTTTGCCCACTTTTTGATGGGGTTGTTTGTTTTTTTCTTGTAAATTTGTTTGAGTTCATTGTAGATTCTGGATATTAGCCCTTTGTCAGATGAGGAGGTTACGAAAATTTTCTCCCATTTTGTAGGTTGCCTGTTCACTCTGATGGTAGTTTCTTTTGCTGTGCAGAAGCTCTTTAGTTTAATTAGATCCCATTTGTCAATTTTGTCTTTTCTTGCCATTGCTTTTGGTGTTTTGGACATGAAGTCCTTACCCATGCCTATGTCATTCCCTTTGAAAACTGGCACAAGACAGGGATGCCCTCTCTCACCGCTCCTATTCAACATAGTGTTGGAAGTTCTCGCCAGGGCAATTAGGCAGGAGAAGGAAATAAAGGGTATTCAATTAGGAAAAGAGGAAGTCAAATTCTCCCTGTTTGCAGACGACATGATTGTATATCTAGAAAACCCCATTGTCTCAGCCCAAAATCTCCTTAAGCTGATAAGCAACTTCAGCAAAGTCTCAGGATACAAAATCAATGTACAAAAATCACAAGCATTCTTATACACCAACAACAGACAAACAGAGAGCCAAATCATGAGTGAACTCCCATTCACAATTGCTTCCAAGAGAATAAAATACCTAGGAATCCAACTTACAATGGATGTGAAGGACCTCTTCAAGGAGAACTACAAACCACTGCTCAAGGTAATAAAAGAGGATAGAAACCAATGGAAGAACATTCCATGCTCATGGGTAGGAAGAATCAATATCGTGAAAATGGCCATACTGCCCAAGGTAATTTACAGATTCAATGCCATCCCCATGAAGCTACCAATGACTTTCTTCACAGAATTGGAAAAAACTACTTTAAAGTTCATTTGGAACAAAAAAGAGCCCACATTGCCAAGTCAATCCTAAGCCAAAAGAACAAAGCTGGAGGCATCACACTACCTGACTTCAAACTATACTACAAGTCTACAGTAACCAAAACAGCATGGTACTGGTACCAAAACAGAGATATAGATCAATGGAACAGAACAGAGCCCTCAGAAATAATGCCACATACCTACAACTATCTGATCTTTGACAAACCTGAGAAAAACAAGCAATGGGGAAAGGATTCCCTATTTAATAAATGGTGCTGGGAAAACTGGCTAGCCGTATGTAGAAAGCTGAAACTGGATCCCTTCCTTACACCTTATACAAAAATCAATTCAAGATGGATTAAAGATTTAAACATTAGACCTAAAACCATAAAAACCCTAGAAGAAAACCTAGGCATTACCATTCAAGAAGGGCTATTTTTTAAAAGCCAAAAAGTAACAGGTGTTGGCAAGGTTGCAGAGAAAAGGGAGCGCTTATACACTGTTGGTGGGAATGTAAATTATTTCAACCGTTGTGAAGTGCAGTGTGGTGATTCCTCAAAGAGCTAAAAACAGAGCTACCATTTGATCCATCAATTCCATTACTGAGTATATATCCAAAGGAATATAAATTATTCTGCTAGAAAGACACACGTATGCATATGTTCATTGCGGCATTATACACAATAGCAAAGACATGGAATCAACCTAAGTATCCATCAAGTTTTTACTGTATTAAAAAAATATACACAGTGTGTGTTTTTTTAAAATGTGGTATATTTACACCAGGGGATACTACTGAGTTATAAATAAAATCATTTCTTTTGCAGTGAGTTGAATAAAACTGGAGGCCATCATTCTAAGTGAAGAAACTCAGGAATGGAAAACCAAATACTATATGTTCTTACTTATAAGTGGGTGCTAAGCTATGAGGATGCAAAAACGTAGAGTGATAAAATGAACTATGAAGACTTGGTCAGGGAAAGTTGGGAGCAGGGTGAGGGCTAAAAGACAACATGTTGGGTTCAGTGTACACTGCTCGGGTGATGGGTGCACTAAAATCTCAGAATTCACCAATAAGATACTCATGTAACCAAAAACCACGTGTTCCCCCAAACTTAAAATTTTAAAAAAAGAAAAAAAAATGTGGTGCATGTACACTATGGAATACTATGCAGCCATAAAAAAGAATGCAATCATGTCCTTTGCAGAAACATGGATGGAACTGGAGGCCATTATCTTTAGCAAACTAGTGCAGGAACAGAAAACCAAATACCACATGTTTTCACTTGTAAGTGGGAGCTAAATTAAAAGAACACATGGACACAAAAGAGGGAACAATAGACACTGAGGCTTATATGAGGGTACAAGATGGGAAGAGAAAGAGAATCGGAAAGAATAACTGTTCAGTCTTTGGCTTAGCACATGGGTGACAAAGTAATCTGTACAACAAACCCTCGTAACATGAGTTTACCTAGATAGCACATCTCCATATGTACTCCTGAGCTGAAAATAAAAGTTTAAAAAAGTACTTATGATACTGAATTACCAGGTGCTACATGATTTATACTATTCTGCCTTTAATCTAGAAAATATATTATCTTACTACAGAAATGATAAACTGACATGATGAAAGGATAGAGAGTACTAGGACATTTTAGAGGAAAGAGAGGCATAAGATATAAACTTTTATACTTTTATGGGCTTCTTAAATATCCTATATATTATAAAAAATTTAAATTTATTATCAAGAAATAGAAAAACATGACAAATCCACAGCCAACATTATACTGAACAGGGAAAAGTTGAATGCATTACTTCTGACAACTGGAACAAGACAAGGATGCCCACTCTCACCACTTCTATTTAACATAGTGCTGGAACTCCTAGACATAGCAATCAGACAAGAGAAAGAAATAAAGGACATGCAAATCAGTAATGAGGAAGTCAAAATGTCACTGTTTGCTGACATTATGATCATTTACTTCAAGAACCCTAAAGACTAATCCAAAAAACTCCTAGAATAGATAAGTAAATTCAGCAAAGTTTCAGGATACGAAATCAATGTACACAAATCAGTATCTCTGCTGTACACCAACAGTGACCAAGCTAAGAATCAAATTGAAAACAAAAGCATTTTTGCAACAGCAGCAAAAAATAAAATAAAATACGTAGAAATACACTTAACCAAGGAGGTGAAATACCTCTACAAGGAAAACTACAAAACACTGCTGAAAGAAATCATAGACAACACAAACAAACGGAAACACATCCTATGCTCATGAATGGGTAGAACAGATATTGTAAAAATGACCATACTGCCAAAAGCAATCTACAAATTCAATGCAATTTCCATCAAAATACAACTATCATTCTTCACAGAACGGGAAAAGAATCCTAGAATTCATATGAAACCAAAAAAGAGCCTGCATAGCCAAAGTAAGACTAAGCAAAAAAAACAAATCAGGAGGCTCACATTAACCAACTTCAACCTATACTATAAAGCCATAGTCACCAAAACAGCATGGTACATGCATAAAAATAGGCATATACACCCATGGAACAGAATGAAGAGCCCAGAAATAAAGCCAAACGCTTACAGTCAACTGATCTTTGACAAAGCAAACAAAAATATAAAGTGGAGAAAGAATACCATATTCAACAAACGGTGCTGGGATAATTGGCAAGCCACATGTAGAAGAATAAAACTGGATTCTCATCTCTCAACTTATACAAAAATCAACTCAAAATTGATCAAATACTTACATCTAAGACCCTGTAACCATAAACATTCTAGAAGATAACATAAGAAAAACCCTTCTAGACATTGGCTTAGGCAAAGACTTCATGACCAAGAATCCAAAAGCAAATGCAACATAAACAAAGATAGGACCTAATTAAACTAAAAAGCTTCTGCACAGCAAAATAAATAATCAGCAGAGTATACAGACAACTCACAGAGTGGGAGAAAATCTTCACAATCTACACATCTCACAAAGGACTAATATCTAGAATCTACAAGGAACTCAAACAAATCAACAAGAACAAAACAGTCTCATCAAAACGTGGGCTAAGGACATGAATGGACAATTCTCAAAATAAGATATACAAATGGCCAACAAACATATGAAAAAATCCTCAACATCGCTAATGATCAGGGAAATGCAAATCAAAACCATAATGTGATACTACCTCAGTCCTGCCAGAATGGCCATAATCAAAACATCAAAAAATATTAGATGTTGGTATGGGTGTGGTGTAAAGAGAACACTTTTACACTGTTTTTGGGAATGTAAACTAGTAGAAACACTATGGAAAACATTGTGGGGATTCCTTAAATAACTAAAAGTAGAACTACAATTTGATCCAGCAGT
Source organism: Pan paniscus (assembly GCF_029289425.2). Taxonomy (NCBI): domain Eukaryota; kingdom Metazoa; phylum Chordata; class Mammalia; order Primates; family Hominidae; genus Pan; species Pan paniscus. The sequence goes on from NC_073272.2 coordinate 75,704,954, forward strand.
TCCACTACTGGGTATCTGCCTAGAGGAAAAGAAGTCATTATACCAAAATGATACTTGCACATGCATGTATGTAGCAGCACAATTTGTAATTGCAAAAATATTGAAAAAGCCAAAATGTTTATCAATCAACAAATGGATGAAGAAATTTTGGTATATATACCATGGAATTCTACTCAGCCACAAAAAGTAATGAAATAATGGCATTCACAGTAGCCTGGATGGAATTGGAGACCATTATTTAAAGTGAAGTAACTCAGGAATGAAAAACCAAACAGTGTATGTTCTCACTCATAAGTGGGATATGGTATGAAGATGCAGAGGCATAAGAATGATACAATGGACTTTGGGGACTTGGGGGAAAGGATGGGAGGGGCCGAGGGATAAAAGACTACACATTGGGTGTAGCATACACTGCTCAAGTGTTGGATGCACCAAAATCTCAGAAATTACCAGTATAGAACTTATTCATCCAATAAACGCCACCTGTTTCCTCAAATACATATTGAAATAAAAAAACTACCAGAGACTGGGTAATTTATAAATAAAAGAGGTTTAGTTGACCCACAGTTCTGCAGGCTGCACAGGCGGCATTGCTGGGAGGCCTCAGGAAACTTACAATCATGGCAGAAGGTAAAGGGGAAGTATGAAGTCTTCACATGTTGGAGCAGAAGAAAGAGAGCAACAGAAAAGTGCTACACACTTTCAAACAACCAGATTTTGTGAGAACCCCATTATGAGACTAGGTGGAAGCTATCTTCATGTGAGACCTTATGAGAACTTTATCATTAGCACTAGAGGAAAACCACCCCCATGATTTAATCACTTCTTACCAGGCTTATCCTCCTACACTGTGAATTAAAATTTGACATAAAATTTGGGTGGGGACACAGCCATATCATATTATTTTCCCCAACCTCTCCCAAATCTCGTGTCCTTCTCACATTTCAAAACACATTCATGTCTTCTCAACAGTCTCCTAAGCCTTAACTCATTTCAGCATTAACTCAAAATTCCGAGTCCAAAGTCTCATCTGAGACAAGGCAAGTCCATTCTGCCTATGAGCCTGGAAAATCAAAAGCAAGTTAGTTACTTCCAAGACACAATGAGGGTACAGGTATTGGGTAAATATTCCCATTCCAAAAGGGGAAAATTGGCCAAACAAAGGGGCTAAAGGCCAAAAGCAAGTCTGAAACCCAATAGGGCAGTCATTAAATCTTAAAGCTCCAAAATAGTCTTTTTTGACTGCATGTCTTGCATCTAGGCCACACTGATGCAGGGGGTGGGATCTCAAGGAATTAGGCAGCTTTGCCTCTGTGGCTCTGCAGGGTACAACCCCCATGGTTGTTATTACGGGATGGCATTGAGTGCCTATGGCATTTCCAGTTACTCAGTGCAAGCTGCTTGTTGATCTACCATTGTGGTGTCTGGAGGATGGTAGCCCTCTTCTCACAGCTCTACTAGGCAGTTCCCCAGTAAGAACTCTGTGTGGGGGCACCAACCCCATATTTTTCTTTTGCACTGCCCTAGTAGAGGTTCTCCATGACGGCTCTGCTCCTGCAGCAGACTTCTACCTGAACATACAGGCATTTCCATACATCCAGTGAAATCTAGGTAGAGGCTCTCAAGCCTCAAGTTTTGTCCTCTGCACACTCACTGACCCAACACCATATGGAAGTTTCCAAGGTTTTGGGCTTGCACCCTCTGAAGCAACGGCATGAGATGTACTTTGCCTCCTTTTAACCATGGCTTGGGAAGGAGCAGCTGGGATGCAGGGTGCCATGTCCCAAGGCTACACAGGGCAGTGGAGCCCTGGATGTGCCCCATGCAACCATTTTTTCCCTCCTAAGCCTACAGGTTTGTGATGGGAGGGCCTGCAGTGAAGGCCTATGAAATGCCTTGGAGTCATTTTTCCCATTGTCTTGGCTACTAACATTCAGCTCCCCTTTAGTTTTGTAAATTTCTGCATCCTTGAATTCCTCTCCAGAAAATGGGTTTTTATTTTATACCACATGGTCAGCCTGCAATTTTTCCACTTTTATGCTCTGCTTTCCCATTAAATGTAAGTTCCAATTTCAGCAAACCTCTTTGCTCACAAATATGAGTATATGCTGTGAGAAGCAGTCAGGTCATATCTTGAATGCTTTGCTGCTTAGAAATTTATTTTGCCAGATACTCTAAATTGTCTTTGTCAAGTTCAAAGTTCCACAGATATCTAGAGCAGAAGCACAATGCTGTCAGTCTCTTTATTAAAGCATAGCAAGATTGATCTTTACTGCAGTTCCCAATAAGTTCCTCATCTCCATCTGATACCTCCTCACCCTGGACATCATTGTCCATATCACTATCATCATTTTGGTCACAGCCATTCAAATAGTCTCTAGGAAGTTCCAAACTTTCTCTCATCTTCCTGTCTTCTTCTGAGCCTTCCAAACTGTTCCAATCTCTGTCTGTTGCCCAGTTCCAAAATCACTTCCACATTTTCAGGTATTTTTGTAGCAATGCTCCACTTCTCTGTTATCCATTTTCTGTATTATTCTGTTCTCACACTGCTTTAAAGAACTACTTGAGACTGGGTAATTTATAAAGAAAATAGGTTTAGTTGACTCATAGTTCCATGGGCTGTACAGGAGGCATGGGTGGGAAGCCTCAGAAAACTAAAGATCATGGCAGAAGTCAAAGAGAAAAATGAGTAATTCTTCACATGGTGAAGCAGGAGAGAGAGAGAGTGAAAGGAGGAAGTGCTACAAACTTTCAAACACCACATTTCATGAGAACTCTATCCTGAGACAGCACTAGGAGGGTGGTGCTAAACCATTAGAAACTGCCCCCATGATTTCATCATCTTTCACCAAACCCCTCCTCCAAAACTGGGAATTACAATTTGACATGAGATTTGGATGGGGACACAGCCAGACCATATGAAACAGTAAAGAATGCCAAAAGGGAACAATGATAGTGTGATATTCAAATAGTAGAGAAATGACATGACCTTGTTCAGAGTGAAGAGTGTCTTGGCATTTCAAGGCTGTGAAGTCCAAAATAACCTAATTTGGAGGTTGAGATGAGGAAATAATATTTAAAAACAAACAAGAATAAAAAGGACTGATGCTCAGAGAGCCCTCGTCGGGAACAGAAAAAGGCCTGAGTGTGGCAACTTTTAAATTTTTACATTAAAAGCCCTTTTTTAAAAAAAAAACTATCACAAGAATATAAGGTCTACATAAGCAGAAAATAAGTCTTGTCCACTAAGGTATTCTCAAAACCTCAAAGCATGACCAGCACATAGTAGACAATATTTGCTGTTGCATAAATGGAAGTGGCAGTTCCATCAAAGCAGCATGAAATATATACAGCGGTATTTGCAATAATGGAAAGGAATACTATTTTATTGCCACCAGCCACATCCCAACAACTATCATAAAGTACAAATTTTCTTTGGCTTCTATAAGTACTATAAAAAATATGAAGAACTCTGTGTTTGTAAACACGTTTAAAGTTCTCACTTGTTAGTATAAGACAGAGGGGAGTTCTGAGGAGCCATGGAGACAAAAGAAATAACCAAGACAATACAAACATAAGAGGGCTATAAAACACACCATTTTCTTTGGCAGAGGTGTAATGAGTGGTGGGCTTCAGGCTTGAAAATTGATCTCAGAGAAACTAATTTGGTTGGAAAGGGAATTAGATCTTGGAGATAATTTCAGGGTCTGGCAAGAACAGGTGACCTCTTTCCCATTTCTAGCTATTGCAAAGAAAGTATCATAATTTATATTACTATAGGAAAAAGAGAGAAAAGTGTTTTTAATAAATAATAACATGTCTATCTCTGAGACTTGGGTGCTAGAAACACCTCAGTAGCTACAAGCATACCTAGGACCCAGATTTGGTTTTTAAACACATTCTCTGGTAAAAGAAACCAGGGTTCCTTGGAGAAATGGCTGATGCTAGAACTGGGACAAGAAATATGCAAAATGAGCTTGGAGCATCTTTTAGTACAGGAAAATGAGGAGGTCATTTTAAACAATCCCACATTGATAGGGATGAATTGAAGGGATATAAGAGCCAACTTAGCTCATAATCACCAAATCTGGAACAATTTGCACAACGAAATATTAAAATGGTATCAGATTATAATGCAAAGCACAAAAGAAATATTCATAAATTTATATTTATGTAAATAAATGCTTGAATAAATTGGGAAGAAGAAGCAAATCTCCTTTGCAAAAAAATTCTAAAATATATTTGTAAGTCTCTGCCTTCAAGAAGGTAAAAGATACTTCTGCTTCTTAAATCTGAGCTGTGTATATTAATTTCCCTCCAAAGGGTTCAGTATGCAGTGGGAAGACTGAGAAAAATTCATGGCACCAGTGTGGCAAACAAAACCTCAGTCAAGTGATCAAAGTTAACTTCATCAATTATAAGTCATATTGATAGCATGCACCCTTAAAATGATGTGATGAAAATGGCAGTTTCCCTATGTGGTCAACTTCCCAAAAACCCATAACCTCAGTTTAATGATAGTAAAAACAGGCAAATCCCTATAGAGAAGTATTCTATAAAATTCCTGACTAATATACCTCAAACCTGTCAACATCATCAAAAATGAGGAAAATCTGAGAAACTGTCACAGCCAAATGAAACCTAAGAAAACGTGACAACTAAATGTAATGTGGTAATCTGGATCTTGGAATAGAAAAATGACGTTAAGTAAAAACTGAGGAAATCTAAATAAGGTATAAATTTTATTTAAAATAATGCATCAATATTGGCTCATTAATTAGAACAAATGTTGCATACTAAAATACGATGTTAATAATAGAAGAAACTGCATGTAGGGTATATGGTAAGTCTCTGTACTATTTTTCCAGTTTTTCTGTAAAACTAGAACTATTTTAAAATTAAAAGTTTATGTAAGTGGTCTTAAAATTTGTATGGTTGCTTAAATTTTAAATATGACGTTAAACTATATAATAAGTTGTAAAAAGGTTCTAGGAACTGTATTCTGAAAACAAGCTCCTAGTCTCAGAACCTAATGCAGGAACTGTGTCATTAATACAGGAGCTATAAAGGAACTATAGCTCCTGTATGGGATGGTGACAGACCCTGGCAGACTGTTTTGCCCTACCTTGTTATTGTTTCTGGCTATCTCTTCTTTGCAATTTCTACTTAGTTGGTCAATTTATAACTTTTTGTGGCATAAGGCCTAAAATTGAAGCCAAAATTGATATCCCTTTTTGGCATCTGGTGAAACAGACAGGACCTCAAATGGCATAATCCTAAATTTTCTTCCCCACTCTGTTGCAATGGATGAGGTCCCCTAGCCAAACAATTCTCCTTATCAAGAGGACCATGCACAATTCTTTCTTATCTCTGAATAGCAGTTTTCAGTTCCCTGCCAGCTCATGGTATTATTTCAATAAGGCAATCACATCTTCCCACCTATACTCTTGATATTGCAAAAGCTGCCTCCTGCAGCCCTCAGTTGTGTATTCTATTCCTGAGTACATTTCTCACGTGGCCCTACATAGTATGTGGTATGCTCCACCCAGGCTGTGAGTACAGGTGATTGATAAACCTCTGTCAATCTCATCTGTCCTCTGCTGAATGTTGTGTGTTCAAACATCACCATAACCTTAGGGTAGGAATCCCTTTCTCAACAATGGGGTGAATAGTAGGTGATTGAAATGCCTTGATAATGTACTATGTAAAAGGAGAATGAAGGTATTTTTGCATTTTGTGAAGCAAGTAGAGCTATCCCCAAACAAAAGACATCTACATTTAAGAAGCTAAAATAAAAATAATTTTGAAATCCAAGAAGACAGCAATAGCAATGCACATCATTTGTGTAAAAAGCATAGGTTCCATAACAGTAATTCAAATCTGAGAGCAGCTTCAATACCTGTAGTCACATGTTCTCCACCTACTCTGCCCATCCCTTCTTTCCAATACACAGTCCACAGCCCCAGGAAGTATTATAGGGTGTACTGTAGTTGGTGTAGCCCACATCACAGCACATGATTAGGGTCAGTGTTTATCCATGCACTACTCTAATAGTTGTAGACAATCCTGAAAAACCACTGTGTACTTTGGGTGATAAGGATGTGTATCAATGTAGGTTCACTGATTATTAAAAAAAAAAGCATCACTGTACTGAAATAAAAAATGTGGTACATATACATTATAAAATACTATGCAGCCATAAAAAATGAAATTATATTCTTAGCAGCATGATGGAAGCTGGAAGGCCGTTATCCTATGAGAATTAATTCAGAAAGTGTTAAAAAAAGAGAGAATTAATTCAGAAACAGAAAACCAAATACCACATGTTCTCACTTATAAGTGGGAGCTAAACATTGAGTACACACAGACACAAAGAGGAGAATAATAGATACTAGGGCCTACTTGAGGATGGAGGGTAGGAAGAGGGTGAGGATTGTAAAACTACCTATTGGGTACTATGCTCACTACCTGGATGATAAAATAATTTGTATGCCGAGGAGAGGAGCCAAGATGACTGAATAGGAACAGCGCCGGTCTACAGCTCCCAGCGTGAGTGACACAGAAGACGAATGATTTCTGCATTTCCATCTGAGGTACCGGGTTCATCTTACTAGGGAGTGCCAGAAAGTGGGCGCAGGTCAGTGGGTGTGTGCACCATGCGCAAGCCAAAGCAGGGCGAGGCATTGCCTCACTCAGGAAGCGCAAGGGGTCAGGGAGTTCCCTTTCCTAGTCAAAGAAAGGGGTGACAGACAGCACGTGGAAGATCGGGTCACTCCCACCCGAATACTGCGCATTTCCGAAGGGCTTAAAAAATGCCGCACCAGGAGATTATACCCCGCAACTGGCTCAGAGAGTCCTACGCCCACGGAGTCGCGCTGACTGCTAGCACAGCACTCTGAGATCAAAATGCAAGGTGGCAGCCAGGCTGGGGGATGGGCGCCCGCCATTGCCAGGCTTGCTTAGTTAAACAAAGCAGCCAGGAAGCTAGAACTGGGTGGAGCCCACCACAGCTCAAGGAGGCCTGCCTGCCTCTGTAGGCTCCACCTGTGGGGACAGGGCACAGACAAACAAAAAGACAGCAGTAACCGCTGCAGATTTAAATGTCCCTGTCTGATAGCTTTGAACACAGCAGTGGTTCTCCCAGCACGCAGCTGGTGATCTGAGAACTGGCAGACTGCCTCCTCAAGTGGGTCCCTGACCCCTGACCCCTCAGCAGCCTAACTGGGAGGCACCCCCCAGCAGGGGCAGACTGACACCTCACATGGCCCCGTACACCCACAGACCTGCAGCTGAGGGTCCTGTCTGTTAGAAGGAAAACTAACAAACAGAAAGGACATCCACACCAAAAACTCATATGTACATCACCATCATCAAAGACCAAAAGTAGATAAAACCACAAAGATGGGGAAAAAACAGAGCAGAAAAACTGGAAACTCTAAAAAGCAGAGCACCTGTCCTCCTCCAAAGGAATGCAGTTCCTCAAAAGCAACGGAACAAAGCTGGATGGAGAATGACTTTGACGAGCTGAGAGAAGAAGGTTTCAGATGATCAAATTACTCCGAGCTATGGGAGGACTTTCAAACCAAATGCAAAGAAGTTGAAAACTTTGAAAAAAATTTAGAAGAATGTATAACTAGAATAACCAATACAGAGAAGTGCTTAAAGGAGCTGATGGAGCTGAAAACCAAGGCTCGAGAACTACGTGAAGAATGCAGAACCCTCAGGAGCCGATGTGATCAACTGCAAGAAAGGGTATCAGCGATGGAAGATGAAATGAATAAAATGAAGCGAGAAGGAAAGTTTAGAGAAAAAAGAATGAAAAGAAATGAGCAAAGCGTCCAAGAAATATAGGACTATGTGAAAAGACCAAATCTATGTCTGATTGGAGTACCTGAAAGTGATGGGGAGAATGGAACCAAGTTGGAAAACACTCTGCAGGATATTATCCAGGAGAACTTCCCCAATCTAGCAAGGCAGGCCAACATTCAGATTCAGGAAATACAGAGAACGCCACAAAAATACTCCTCGAGAAGAGCAACTCCAAGACACATAATTGTCAGATTCACCAAAGTTGAAATGAAGGAAAAAATGTTAAGGGCAGCCAGAGAGAAAGGTCGGGTTACCCTCAAAGGGAAGCCCATCAGACTAACAGCAGATCTCTCGGCAGAAACTCTACAAGCCAGAAGAGAGTGGGGGCCAATATTCAACATTCTTAAAGAAAAGAATTTTCAACCCCGAATTTCATATCCAGCCAAACAAAGCTTCATAAGTGAAGGAGAAATCAAATACTTTACAGACAAGCAAATGCTGAGAGATTTTGTCACCACCAGGCCTGCTCTAAAAGAGCTCCTGAAGGAAGTACTAAACACGGAAAGGAACAACCGGTACCAGCCACTACAAAATCATACCCAAATGTAAAGACCATCAAGACTAGGAAGAAACTGCATCAACTAACAAGAAAAATAACCAGCTAACATCATAATGACAGGATCAAATTCACACATAACAATATTAACCTTAAATGTAAATGGACTAAATGCTCCAATTAAAAGACACAGACTGGCAAATTGGATAAAGAGTCAAGACCCATCAGTGTGCTATATTCAGGAAACCCATCTCACGTGCAGAGACACACATAGGCTCAAAATTAAAGGATGGAGGAAGATCTACCAAGCAAATGGAAAACAAAAAAAGGCAGGGGTTGCAATCCTAGTCTCTGATTAAACAGACTTTAAACCAACAAAGATCAAAAGAGACAAAGAAGGCCATTACATAATGGTAAAGGGATCAATTCAAGAAGAAGAGCTAACTATCCTAAATATATATGCAACCAATACAGGAGCACCCAGATTCATAAAGCAAGTCCTGAGTGACCTACAAATAGACTTAGACTCCCACACATTAATAATGGGAGACTTTAACACCCCACTGTCAACATTAGACAGATCAACGAGACAGAAAGTCAACAAGGATACCCAGGAATTGAACTCAGCTCTGCACCAAGCAGACCTAATAGACATCTACAGAACTCTCCACCCCAAATCAACAGAATATACATTTTTTTCAGCACCACATCACACCTATTCCAAAATTGACCACATAGTTGGAAGTAAAGCTCTCCTCAGCAAATGTTAAAGAAAAGAAATTATAACAAACTATCTCTCAGACCACAGTGCAATCAAACTAGAACTCAGGATTAAGAAACTCACTCAAAACCACTCAACTACATGGAAACTGAACAACCTGCTCCTGAATGACTACTGGGTACATAACAAAATGAAGGCAGAAATAAAGATGTTCTTTGAAACCAACGAGAACAAAGACACAACATACCAGAATCTCTGGGACACATTCAAAGCAGTGTGTAGAGGGAAATTTATAGCACTAAATGCCCACAAGAGAAAGCAGGAAAGATCCAAAATTGACACCCTAACATCACAATTAAAAGAACTAGAAAAGCAAGAGCAAACACATTCAAAAGCTAGCAGAAGGCAAGAAATAACTAAAATCAGAGCAGAACTGAAGGAAATAGAGACACAAAAAACCCTTCAAAAAATTAATGAATCCAGGAGCTGGTTTTTTGAAAGGATCAACAGAATTGATAAACTGCTGGCAAGACTAATAAAGAAAAAAAGAGAGAAGAATCAAATAGATGCAATAAAAAATGTTAAAGGGGATATCACCACCGATCCCACAGAAATACGAACTACCATCAGAGAATGCTACACACACCTCTACGCAAATAAACTAGAAAATCTAGAAGAAATGGATAAATTTCTGGACACACACAATCTCCCAAGACTAAACCAGGAAGAAGTTGAATCTTTGAATAGACCAATAACAGGATCTCAAATTGTGGCAATAATCAATAGCTTACCAACAAAAAAGAGTCCAGGACCAGATGTATTCACAGCCGAATTCTACCAGAGGTACAAGGAGGAGCTGGTACCATTCCTTTTGAAACTATTCCAATCAATAGAAAAAGAGGGAATCCTCCTAACTCGTTTTATGAGGCCAGCATCATCCTGATACCAAAGCCGGCAGAGACACAACCAAAAAAGAGAATTTTAGACCAATATCCTTGATGAACATTGATGCAAAAATCCTCAATAAAATACTGGCAAACCGAATCCAGCAGCACATCAAAAAGCTTATCCAACATGATCAGGTGGGCTTCATCCCTGGGATGCAAGGCTGGTTCAATATATGCAAATCAATAAAGGTAATCCAGCATATAAACAGAACCAAAGACAAAAACCACATGGTTATCTCAATGGATGCAGAAAAGGCCTTTGACAAAATTCAACAACCCTTCATGCTAAAAATTCTCAATAAATTCGGTATTGATGGGACATATTTCAAAATAATAAGAGCTATCTATGACAAACCCACAGGAAATATCATACTGAATGGGCAAAAACTGGAAGCATTCCCTTTGAAAACTGGAACAAGACAGGGATGCCCTCTCTCACCACTCCTATTTAACATAGTGTTGGAAGTTCTGGCCAGGGCAATCAGGCAGGAGAAGGAAATAAAGGGTATTCAATTAGGAAAAGAGGAAGTCAAACTGTCCCTGTTTGCAGACGACATGATTGTATATCTAGAAAACCCCATTGTCTCAGCCCAAAATCTCCTTAAGCTGATAAGCAACTTCAGCAAAGTCTCAGGATACAAAATCAATGTACAAAAATCACAAGCATTCTTATACACCAAAAACAGACAAACAGAGAGCCAAATCATGAGTGAACTCCCATTCACAATTGCTTCAAAGAGAATAAAATACCTAGGAATCCAACTTACAAGGGATGTGAAGGACCTCTTCAAGGAGAACTACAAACCACTGCTCAAGGAAATAAAAGAGGATAGAAACCAATGGAAGAACATTCCATGCTCATGGGTAGGAAGAATCAATATCTTGAAAATGGCCATACTGCCCAAGGTAATTTACAGATTCAATGCCATCCCCATGAAGCTACCAATGACTTTCTTCACAGAATTGGAAAAAACTACTTTAAACTTCATATGGAACCAAAAAAGAGCCCGCATCAGCAAGTCAATCCTAAGCCAAAAGAAGAAAGCTGGAGGCATCACACTACCTGACTTCAAACTATACTACAAGGCTACAGTAACCAAAACAGCATGGTGCTGGTACCAAACAGAGATATAGATCAATGGAACAGAACAGAGCCCCCAGAAATAATGCTGCATATCTACAACTATCTGATCTTTGACAAACCTGAGGAAAACAAGCAATGGGGAAAGGATTCCCTATTTAATAAATGGTGCTGGGAAAACTGGCTAGCCATATGTAGAAAGCTGAAACTGGATCCCTTCCTTACACCTTATACAAAAATCAATTCAAGATGGATTAAAGACTTAAACGTTAGACCTAAAACTATAAAAACCCTAGAAGAAAACTTAGGCATTACCATTCCGGACATAAGCATGGGCAAGGACTTCATGTCTAAAACACCAAAAGCAATGGCAACCAATGCCAAAATTGACAAATGGGATCTTATTAAACTAAAGAGCTTCCGCACAGCAAAAGAAACTACCATCAGTGTGAACAGGCAACCTACAAAATGGGAGAAAATTTTCGCAACCTACTCATCTGACAAAGGGCTAATATCCAGAATCTACAATGAACTCAAACAAATTTACAAGAAAAAAACAAACAACCCCATCAAAAAGTGGGCAAAGGACATGAACAGACACTTCTCAAAAGAAGACATTCATGCAGCCAAAAAACACATGAAAAAATGCTCACCATCACTGGCCATCAGAGAAATGCAAATCAAAACCACTATGAGATACCATCTCACACCAGTTAGAATGGCAATCATTAAAAAGTCAGGAAACAACAGGTGCTGGAGAGGATGTGGAGAAATAGGAACACTTTTACACTGTTGGTGGGACTGTAAACTAGATCAACCATTGTGGAAGTCAGTGTGGCGATTCCTCAGGGATCTAGAACTAGAAATACCATTTGACCCAGCCATCCCATTAGTGGGTATATACCCAAATGACTATAAATCATGCTGCTATAAAGACACATGCACACGGATGTTTATTGCAGCATTACTCACAATAGCAAAGACTTGGAACCAACCCAAATGTCCAACAAGGATTTACTGGATTAAGCAAATGTGGCACATATACACCATGGAATACTATGCAGCCATAAAAAATGATGAGTTCATGTCCTTTGTAGGGACATGGATGAAAATGGAAATCATCATTCTCTGTAAACTATTGCAAGAACGAAAAACCAAACACCGCATATTCTCACTCATAGGTGGGAATTGAACAATGAGAACACATGGACACAGGAAGGGGAACATCACACTCTGGGGCCTGTTGTGCGGTGGGGGGAGGGGGGAGGGATAGCATTGAGAGATATACCTAATGCTAGATGACGAGTTAGTGGGTGCAGCGCACCAGCATGGCACATGTATACATATGTAACTAACTTGCACATTGTGCACATGTACCCCAAAACTTAAAGTATAATGATAATTAAACAATAATAATAATAATTTGTATGCCAAATCCTAGTGACATGCAATTTGCTCATGTAACAAACCTGCATATGTAACCCTTGAACCTAAAATAGTATTTCAAAAAGAAAAAATAAATAAATAAAATGAATAAGCCAAAAAACAAAAAGAGTACTACTGTGATAAAAGTGTTAATATTGAGGGTCGTTCTGCGTGTTTGGTGGCAGAGAATTTGTAAAAACTCTTTGTACTTTCTGCTTAATTTTGCTGTGAACATAAAACTACTCTAAAAAATAAAAAATTATATTAAAAAAACTAGAGAGATTCAACAGCAAAGTTTGAATGGCAAAAGAAAGAATAAATGAACTTGCAGGTATGTCATTTCAGATTATTCAGTCTGACATGCAGGAAAAAAGGAAGAAGGAAGAAAAATAAACAACACCTAACAAACTGGTGGGCCATTGTCAAACATACCAACATAGGCATAATTCAAATACCAGAAGCAGAGGAGAGAAAAAGTAGCAGAAAGGATATTTGAAGAAATAATTAAAAACTTCCCAAATTTGATGAAAGACATAAATCTACACATTCAAGAAACTCAATGAACCCCAAGTAGGATAAACTCAGAGATCCACTTTAACACACATTAAAATCAAACTGTCAAAAGCTAAAGGAGGAAACAATCTTGAAAGCAGCAAAATAAGGGGGAATCATTACATGCAAAAGAATCTTACTAAGATTAACAGACAATTGTTTAATGGCCAGTTTTAGAAACCATGGATGCCAGAAGGCCATGAAATGACAAATTTAAGATGCTAAAATAAAAATAAATTTTCAATAAAAAATTCTATATCCAGCAAAACTTCAAAAATGAAGAAACTAAGACATTCCCAGATAAACAAAAGCTAAAAGAACTGTCACTAGCAGGCCTGTTCCTCTAGATTGGTACAGAGAGGACATAAGAGAGATCAAGAGGAGGTGAACATATATAATGGCACCTCTGCCACTGTCACAGCAACAGTTCTATCCCTGCCACCCTCAGTCTGGGGAAAAAACAAAGAGCTTGAGGTCTAGACCCAAGCATGCCACAGTCACCATATACAGAGGAGAAAAATCTCTCTTCCTGGTGAGCCCTCAACTTTCTGCTCCCCAACAAGCAGGGCCCCAAGTTTATTCCAGCTGGACAGCCACCGCGTCCCACAAGCTAAACACTCCCAGTAACAGCAGCTCCATATTTCTCAGAGGTGGAACCTCCAGGGTCAAACAAAAGCTTATTCTCTGCCACTGCCATTGCAGTGGTACTACCACTGCTACTCTTGAACTAACAAAGGAACAAAGATCTTAAGTGCCTTATCCACACCTTCAGCAAGCTTCAGTTGACTCAAAGAGAGAAGTCCAGTCCATCTTTCACAAGTCCCACCCACTGTCCATGCTTATCACTAAGCAGGGAACCCCCAGCTTGGGCCCAAGCAGAGGGCCCCTATCCTGGTCTTATTGCACTGAGCAATTGCTAACCTGCACCTCTCTAGGGTGGAGCCCCCAGGAGACCAGCAAAAGCCCCTCAGCCACAACCATTACTAAGGTCCTTTCCTCTGCTGCTTCTGAGTTGGGGTGAAAACATAAACTCTGAGATCACCACAGAGCTGTGGCAGGCAGCCCAGGAATGCCAAGATATGATCTATAGCCAGCACTCAAGTGAGACAGAAGCTCACACTTTCAAAGCATTAAAAGGGAGCACAGATACAACTGTGAGGAAATATAGGGGAGCCACACAACTGAGAAACGGCCTTCCAACTGAGCATTACACCTAAGCGCCACCTACTGAATCACACCTTAAAGCTTCAACACAAAAAAATACCTCACTAACATACACACTTGTGAAGCCAAAGGCAAGAAATAAGCTACAAATAAAGACCATGCACAAAGCCTTGGCTCTGAAAAAAAATCCAGAAAAGAAGCCTATTGACCATACTCAATCTACACCGCACAGTTAAAGGAACACCCACATACTGAAATGAGAAAATAAACAATGCAAGAACTTTAGCAACTCAAATGCCAAAACATCTTATGTCTTCCAAATGACCACACTATTTCTCAAACAAGGGTCTTACAAGGCTGAGCTAGCTGAAATTACAGAAATAGAATTCAACATATGGATAAGAACAAAGATCATCAAAATTCAGAATTGCAAAACCCAATCCAAGGAAACTAAAAATCACAATAAAGCAATATAGGAGCTATCAGAAAAAAAATAGTCAGTATAGAAAGGAACCTAACTGATTATATGGACCTGAAAAACACACTACAACGATTTCACAATGCATTCACAAGTATAAAAAGCAGGACAGACCATGCTGAGGAAAGAACCTTAGAACTTGAAGATGAGCTCTCTGGAACAGACAATCAGAAAAAAAAATAAAGAAAAAAGCATAAAAAGAAGTGAACAAAACCTACAAAAAATATGAGATTATGTAAAGAGGACACATCTATGAATCATTGGCATTCTTGAAAAATATGGGGAAAAGCAAACAAATTGGAAAACTTATTTCAGGATATCATCCATGAAAACATCCCCAATCTTACTAGAGAGGCCAGCAGTAAAATTTAGAAAATACAGAGAAACCCCTGCAGCATTCTACACAAGATTATTGCCAAAACACATAATCATCAGATTTTTCCAATGTCAAAATGAAAGAAAGTATGTTAAAGTTGGCTAGAAAGAAAAGGTCACCTACAAAGGGAACGCCATCAGACTGACAGAAGACCTCCCAGCAGAAACCCTACAAGCCAGTGTATATTGGGGGCCTATATTCAACATTCTAAAAAAAAAACAAACAAACTTCAATGAGGAATTTTATATTCAGCCAAACTAAACTGCCTAAGCGAGAGATAAACAAGATCCTTTTCAGATAGGCAAATTCTGAGTAAATTTGTTACCACCATACCTGCCTTACAATAAGCTTTGAAAAAAAGCACTAAATATGGGGGAAAAAAAATTACCAGCCAGTATGAAAACCCACTTAAGTACACAGACCAGGGACACTATAAAGCAACAACACAAACAAGCCAGCATTATAACCAGCTAATCACATAATGACAGGTTCAAATTGATGCATATCGATAGTAATTTTGAATGTAAATGGGCTAAATGTCCCCATTTAAAAGAAAAAGAGAGGCAAGCTGGATAAAAACGCAAGATCCAATAGTAAGCTGTCTTCAAAAGATCCATCTCACACGCAGTGACACCCGTAGGCTCAAAATAAACGAATGAAGGAAAATTTACCAAGCAAATGGAAATTAGAAAAAAAGCAGAAATTGGAATCCTAATTTCAGACAAAACAGACTTTAAACAAAAAGGATCAAATAAGACAAAAGAAGGGCATTACATAATGGTAAAGGGTTCAATTCAACGAGAAGACCTAACTATCCTAAATATATATGCACCCACCACAAGAGCACCCAGATTGATAAAGTAAGTTAGTAGAGACTTACAAAGAAACCTAGAAAACCCACTATTATTAGTGGGAAACTTTAATATCCCAATTACAGTATTAGAAAGACCATCAAGTCAAAAAATTAACAAATATATTCACGACCTGAACTCAACATTGGACTAAATGAATCTCAAAGACCTCTACATAACTCTCCATGCAAAAACAACAGAACATACATTCTTCTCATCACCACATGACACATACTCTCTAGAATTGACAACACGATCACACACAAAACAATCCTCAGCAAATGCAAAAGAACAGAAATTATATCAAACACACTCTCAAACCACAGTGCAATAAAAACAGAAGTTAAGACTAACAAAAATCTTTCAAAATTATGCAATTACATGAAAATTGAATAACCTGCTCCTGAATAACTTTCGGGTAAATAATGAAATTAAGGGAGGAATCAAGAAGTCTTTGGAAACTAATGAGAACAAAGATACAACATACCATCATCTCTGAGACACAGCTAAGGCAGGAATAAGAGGGAAATGTGTAGCAATAAATGCCCACATCAAAAAGTTAGTAATATCTCAATTTAACAACCTAACAACACAACTAAAGAACTAGATTACCAGCTCAATATCACTTATCGTTTGAGAAATGCAAATTAAAACCACAATGAGATACCATCTCATGCTAGTCAGAATGGCTATTATTAAAAAGTCAAAAAACAACAGATGCTGGCCAAGTTGCAGAGAAAAAGAAATGCTTTTATACTGTTGGTGGGATTGTAAATTATTTCAGCCATTGTGGAAAGCAGTGTAGCAATTCCTCAAAGACCTAGAGGCAGAAATACCATTTGACTTAAAAATTCCATTACTTTTTATATACTCAACGGAATATGTTATTCTGTTATAAAGATACATGCATGCGTATGTTCATTGCAGCACTATTCACAATAGCAAAAACATGGAATCAATCCCAGTGCCCATCAATGATAGACTGGATAACGAAAATGTGGTATATATACACCATGGAACACAATGCGTTGATAAAAAGGAATTAGATTATGTCCTTTGCAGGGACATGGATGAAGTTGGAAGCCACTTTCCTCAGCAAGCTAACCCAGGAACAGAAAGCCAAACAGTGCATATTCTCACTTATAAGTGTGAGCTGAATGATGAGAACACACAGACACAAGGAGGAAAACAACACATACTGGGTTCTGTAATGGGAGGAGGGAGAATATCAGAAAGAATAGCTAATGGATGCTTTGCTTAATACCTAGGTGATAGGATGACCTGTGCAGCAAACCACCATGGCACATGTTTGTCTATGCAGCAAACCTGCAGATGTGGCACATGTACCCCTGAACTTCAAATAAAAGTTGAAGAAACAAACAAACACAAAGAATCAGAGAACCTGGGAAAAATCAACTCCAAAGCTAACAGAAGTCTAGAAAAAAAAAAATCAGAGATGAACTGAAAGAAATTGAGACACAAAGAAAATTCAAAGAAACAACAAATTCAGGAGTTGGTTTATTGAAAAAATTAACAAGACAGGCCATTAGCTAGACTAATAAACAGAAAAAGAGAAGATCTGAACAAACACAATTAAAAATGACAAAGATGTTACCACTGACCCCACAGAAATACAAATAACCATCAAAGAATATTATGAACACTTCTATGCACATAAACTAGAAAATCTAGAAGAGATGGATAAGCTCCTATATGCATATACCCTCCCAAGACTGAACAAGGAAGAAATTGATTCCCTGAAAACACCAATAATGAGATGAACCAGTAATAAATAGCATAGAAAAAAAAAAAAGCCCAGAACCAGAAACAGATGGATTTACAGCTGAATCTACCAGATTTACAAGGAAGATCTGGTACTAGTCCCATTAAAACTATTCCAATAAATTAAGAAAGTGAGGCTCCACCTTAACTTATTCTATGAGGCCAGCATCATCCTAACACCAAAACCTGGCAGAGGCACAACAAAAAAAGAACACTTCAGGCCAATAACCTTGATGAACATTGATGCAGAAATTCTCAACAAAATACTGGCAAACTGAAACCAGCAGCATATCAGAAAGCAAATGCCCAATGATCGAGTAGTCTCCATCCCCAGGATGCAAGTTTGGTTCAATATATGAAAATCAATAAGGGTGATTCATCACATAAACAGAACTAAAGACAAAAGCCACATGAGTATCTCAATAGATACAGAAAAGGCTTTTGATAAAGTTTAACATCCCCTCATGTTAAAAACTCTAAAGAAACTAGGAATACACATCGAAAGGAAGGAAGACACATTGAAGGAATACACATCGAAATAATAAGAGCCACCTATGACAAACCCACAGTCAATATTATACTGAATGGTCAAAAGCTGAAAGCATTCCCCTTGAAAACTGGCACAAGACAAAGATGCCCTCTGTCACCACTCCTATTCAACATTGTATTAGAAGTCCTGGCCAGAGCAATCAGACAAGAGAAAAAATAAAGCTCATCCAAATAAGCAGAGAAAAAGTCCAACCATCCCCATATCCCTGTTTGTATAAAAGACAATTTTTTTTTAGACAGAGTCTTGCTCTGTCACCCAGGCTGAATTGCAGTGATGTGATTTTGACTCGCTGCAACCTCCACCTCCCAGATTCAAGTGATTCCCATGCCTCACCCTCCCAACTAGCTGGCATGCACAATCACGCCTAGCTATTTTTCGTATTTTTAGTAGAGACAGGATTTCACCATATTGGTCAGGCTGGTCTCAAACTCCTGACCTCAAGAAATCAGCTTGCCTTGGCCTCCCCAAATTCTGGGATTACAGGCATGAGCCACTGAACCTGAGATGACTCTATATCTAGAAAACCAGAGAGTCTTGGCCCCAAAGCTCTTTCAGGTGATAAACAACCTCAGAAAAGTTTCAAGATAAAACAACAATGTACAAAAATATTAGCATTTTGATACACCAACAACATTCAGGCCAAGAGCCAAATCAGGAATGCAATCCCATTCACAGTTGTCACACACAAAAAAATAATATACCTAGGAATACAGCTTGCCAGGGAGGTGAAATATCTCTACAATGAGAATTACAAAACACTGCTCAAAGAAATTAGAGGTGACACTAAAAAATGAAAAACATTCCATGCTGATGGATAGGAAGAAT
This sequence comes from Pan paniscus, assembly GCF_029289425.2. NCBI lineage: Eukaryota > Metazoa > Chordata > Mammalia > Primates > Hominidae > Pan > Pan paniscus. The sequence continues at coordinate 75,724,071 of NC_073272.2, forward strand.
CAATATTGTTAAAGTGGCAACACTGCCCAAAGCAATCTACAGATAAAATGCTATTCCAATCACACTACTAATGACATTCTTCCCAGAACAAGAAAAATCTATTTTCAAATTCATATGGAACCAAAAAGGAGCTCTAACAGCCAAGGCAATTCTAAGCAAAAGGCATAAAGTTGAAGGCATCATGTTACCCGACTTCAAACTATACTGCAGGGCTACAGTAACCTAAACAGCATGGTACTGGTACAAAAAGAGACATATAGACCAATAGAATAGAATAAAAAGCCCAGACATAAGGCCACACATCTACAACCATGTAGTCTTTGACAAAGCTGACAAAAACTAGCAATGGGAAAGGACTCTATTCAATAAATGATTCTTAGATAACTGGCTAGTCATATGCAAAAGATTAAAACTGAACACCCTTCTTATACCATTTACAAAAGTTAACTCAAGATGAATTGAAAACTTAAAGGTAAAACCTAGAGCTATAAAAACGCTGGACTACGACCTAGGCAATAACATTTTGAACATAGGATTGGGCGAAGATTCATGAGGAAGATGCCAAAAGCAATTGTAACAAAAGCAAAAATTGACAAACCTATTGAATTAAACTAAAGGCTTCTACACAGCAAAAAATAATTATAAACAGAGTAAACAGCCTACAAAATGGGAGAACCTATTTTCAAACTATGCATCTGACAAAGGTCTAATATCCAACATCTATAAGAAACTTAAGCAAATTTACAAGAAAAAGAAACAACCCCATTAAAAAGTGGGAAAAGAACATAAGCAGACATTTTTCAAAAGAAGACAAACATGTGGATGAAGCTGAAAACCATTATTCTCAGCAAACTAACACAAGAACAGAAAACCAAACACCGCATGTTTTCACTCATAAGTGGGAATTGAACCATGAGAACACATGCACACAGAGAGAGGAACATCACACACCGGGGCCTGTCGGGGGTCGGGGGCTAGGGGAGGGATAGTATTAGGAGAAATACCTAATACAGATGATGGGTTGATGGGTGCAGCAAACCACCATGGCTCATGTATACCTATGTAACATACCTGCACGTTCTGCACATGTATCCAAGCTTAAAGTATAATTTAAAAAATTAAAAAAGAAAACATGTGCCATGGTGGTTTGTATCAACCTGTCACCTAGGTATTAAACCTCAACATGCATTAGCTATTTGTACTGGTATTCTCCCTCCCCTCACATTTCTCAAAAGGTCCTGGTGTGAATTGGTCCCTTTTCTGTGTCCATGTGTTCTCATTGTTCAGCTCCCACTTATAGGTGAGAAACGTATGGTGTTTGGTATTCTGTTCCTGTGTTACTTTGCTGAGAATGATGCCTTCCAGCTTCATCCATGTCCCTGCAAAAGACATAATCTCATTCCTTTTCATAGCAACATAGGACATACTGATTTTCTTCCTTTTGGGTATATTCTTAGCAGTATAATTGCTGGACTATATAGTAGCTCTGCTTTTAGTTTTCTGAGGAACCTCCAAACTGTTCTCCATAGCAGTTGTACTAATTTATATTCCCACCAACAGTGTACAAGTGTTCACTTTTCTCCACATCCTTTACTAGCATTTGTTATTACCTGTCTTTTGGATAAAAGCCATTTTAACTGGGGTAAGATGTTATCACATTGAAGTTTTGATATGCATTTCTCTGATAATCAATGATGTTGAGCACCTTTTCATACACTTGTTTGCCATTTGTGTGTCTTCTCTTGAGAAATATCTGTTCAAAGATTTTGTCCATTTTTTATTGGATTATTAGATTTTTTCCTATGGAGTTGTTTGAGCTCCTTATATATTCTGCTTATTAGTCTTCTGTTTTCTCTCATTCTGTGGGTTGTTTCTTTGTTGATGATATCATTTGCTGTGCAGAAGCCTTTAACTTGATGTAATCCCATTTGTCCATTTTTTCTTTGGTTTCCTGTGCTTATGGGCAACCAAAAACTCAACGTTTTCTTGTTGTGGTTTTATAGTATGAGGTTTTAGATTTAAGTTTTTAATCCAATTTGATTTTTGTATACAGTGAGAGATAATGGTCAAGTTTTAATCTTCTGCATATGGATATCCAGGTTTCCTAGCACAATTTATTGAAGAGACTGTCCTTTCTCAAATGTATATTCTTGGTACCTCTGCTGAAAATGAGTTCACTGTAGGTGTATGAATTTAGTTTTGAGCTCTCTATGTGGTTCCATTGGTCTATGTGTCTGTTTTAATTCCAGTGCCATGCTGTTTTGGTTACTATAGCTCTGTAGTACAATTTGAAGTGAAGTGAAGTGAAGTAAAGTGATTCTTCTAGTTTATAACTAACTTTACATTCTAAATATGCTCCTCCACCATTCTTGGCCATGTCAGTCAATTGAATCACCCTGCCCCTAGCCACTCTATCAAAACACCTGAGAACTATTCTACATTTCTAATTTTGCTTCATCCTAACCTTGAATCTATCAGAAAGTTTAGTTGTTTTTTTTTTTCTTTTTTCATCTTTTTTAGATTATACTTTAAGTTCTGGGGTACATGTGCAAAACGTGGAGTTTTGTTACTTAGGTATACAGGTGCCATGGTGGTTTACCGCACCCATCAACCAGTCACCTACGTTAGGTATTTCTCCTGATGCAATCCCTCCCCTAGCCCCCCAGCTCCTGACAGACCTGAATGTGTGATGTTCCCCTCCCTATCTCCATGTATTCTCATTGTTCAACTCCCACTTATTAGTGTAAACATGCAGTGTTTGATTTTCTGTTCTTGTGTTAGTTTGCTGAGAATGATGGTTTCCAGCTTCATCCATGTCCCTGCAAAGGACATGCACTCATCCTTTTTTAAGGCTGCATAGTATTCCATAGTGTATATGTACAACATTTTCTTTATCCAGTCTATTATTGATGGACAAGTCTTTGTTTTTGTGAATAGTGCCACAATAAACATATGTGTGCATGTGTCTTTATAGTAGAATGATTTACAATCATTTGTGTATATACCCAGGAATGGGATTGCTGGATCAAATGGTATTTCTAGTTCTAGATCCTTGAGAAATTGCCACACTGTGGCGATAGTTTCTTTTGCTGTGCAGAAGCTCTTTAGTTTAATTAGATCCCATTTGTCAATTTTTGCTTTTTTTGCCATTGCTTTTCGTGTTTTAGACATGAAGTCTTGCCCATGCCTATGTCCTGAATGGTATTGCCCAGGTTTTCTTCTAGGATTTTTATGGTCCTAGGTCTTAAGTTTAAGTATTTGATCGATTTGAGTTGATTTTGTATAAAGAAGGGGTCCAGTTTCAGTTTTCTGCATTTGGCTAATGAGTTTTCCCAACAACATTTATTAAATAGGGAATCTTTTCCCGATTGCTTGTTTGTGTCAGGTTTGTCAAAGGTCAGATGGTTGTAGATGTGTGGTGTTATTTCTGAGGACTCTCTTCTGTTGCATTGGTCTATATATCTGTTTTAGTACCAGTACCATGCTGTTTTGGTTACTGTAGCCTTGTAGCATAGTTTGAAGTCAGGTAGCATGATGCCTCCAGCTTTGTTCTTCTTGCCCAGAATTGTGTTGGCTATGTGGGCTCTTTTTTGGTTCCATAAGAAGCTTAAAGTAGTTTTTTCTCCAATTCTGTGAAGAAAGTCAGTGGTAGCTTGATGGGGATAGCATTGCATTGATAAATTACTTTGGGCTGTATGGACATTTTCACGATATTGAATCTTCTTATCCATGAGCATGGAATATTTTTCCATTTGTTTGTGTCCTCTCTTACTTTCTTGAGCAGTGGTTTGTAGATCTTCTTGAAGAGGTCCGTCACATCCCCTGTAAGTTGTAATCCTAGGTATTTTATTCTCTTTGTAGCAATTGAGAATGGGAGTTCACTCGTGATTTGGCTCTCTGTTTGTCTGTTATTGGTGTATAGGAATATAGGAATGCTTGTGATTTTTGCACGTTAATTTTGTATCTTGAGACTTTGCTGAAGTTGCTTATTAGCTTAAGGAGATTTGGGGCTGAGACGATGGGGTTTTCTAAATATATAATCATCTCATCTGCAAACAGAGACAATTTGACTTCCTCTCTTCCTATTTGAATACACTTTATTTTTTCTCTTGCCTGATCGCCCTGGCCAGAACTTCCAATACTGTGTTGAATAGGAGTGGTGAGAGAGGGCATCCTCGTCTTCTGCCAGTTTTCAAAGGGAATGCTCCTTGTTTTTGCTCGTTCAGTATGATATTGGCTGAGGGTTTGTCATAAATAGCTCTTTTTATTTTGAGATACATTCCATTGATACCCAGTTTATTTAGAGTTTTTAGCAAGAAGTGGTGTTGAATTCTGTTGAAAGCCTTTTCTGCATCTATTAAAATAATCCTGTGGTTTTTATGATTGGTTCTGTTTATTTGATGGATTATGCTTATTGATTTGCCTATGCTGAACCAGCCTTGCATCCCAGGGTTGAAGCCAACTTGATCGTGATGGATAAGCTTTTTGATGTGCCGCTGGATTCAGTTTGCCAGTATTTTATTGAGGATTTTTGCATCGATGTTCATCAGGGATATTGGCCTGAAATTTTCTTTTTTTGTTGTGTCTCTGCCAGTTTTTGGTATCAGAATGATGTTGGCCTCATCGAATGAGTTAGGGAGGAGTTCCTCTTGTTCTATTGTTTGGAATAGTTTCAGAAGGAATGGTACCAGCTCCTCTTTGTACCTCTGGTAGAATTCGACTGTGAATCCCTGTGGTCCTGGCCTTTTATTATTGTTGTTGGTAGGCTATTAATTACTGCCTCAATTTCAGAACTTGTTATTGGTTTATTCAGGGATTCGACTTCTTCCTTGTTTAGACTTGAGAGGGTGTATGTGTCCAGGAATTTATCCATTTCTTCTAGATTTTCTAGTTTATTTGCATAGAAGTGTTTATAGAATATCTGATGGTAGTTTTATTTCTGTGGGATCAGTGGTGATATCCCGTATATCATTTTTATTGCATCTATTTGATTCTTCTCTCTTTTCTTGTTTATTAGCCTATCTTGTGGTCTATTTTGTTGATCTTTTCAAAAAAACCAGCTCCTGGATTCATTGATTTTTTGAAGGGTTTTTCATGTCTCTATCTCCTTCAGTTCTGCTATGATCTTAGTTATTTCTTGTCTTCTGATAGATTTTTAGTTATCTGTCAAAAGTATTATGTTGTTGCAAATTTAATTGCGATTTTGGCATTGTTAGAATTTGCCATTTGATATTGGAATACATTCTCAAATAAATGTGGTTATGTTCTACATCATTTTAATGGGCAATTCTCGCCTTATGTTTTTTTGCTAATGACTTATTACTTGCTATTTATTTTATGTTTATTTTAGACTATGGAAATAATGTTAAACAGAAAGCAAATTTCTGCAATTTTCTTATTCGTGTTCCAAATGGGCCATAAAGCAGCAGAGACAACTAGCAATGTCAGCAACACATTTGGCCCAGGTATTGCTAATGAACACACAGTGCAGTGATGGTTCAAGAATTTTGCAAAGGAGATGAGAGCCTTGAAGATGAGGAAAATAGTGGCTGGCCATCAGAAGTTGACAATGAGCAATTGAGAGCAATCATTGAAGCTAATGCTCTTACAACTACACAAGAAGTTGCTGGAGAACTCAACGTCGTCCATTCTATGGTCATTCAGCATTTGAAGCAAATTGGAAAGGTGAAAAAGTTTGATAAGGGGGTGCCTCATGAACTGAGTGAAAATTTTTTAAAAATCATCATTTTGAAGAGTCGTCTTCTCTTATTCTATGCAACAGCAACTTTCTGATAGATTCAAGGTTTAGGATGGAGGAAATATAGAAATGTAGGATAATTCTCAAGTGTTTTGATTGAGTGGCTAGGTGAAGGGTAATACAATTGACTGACATGGGCAAGACTGGTGGAAGAGCATGTTTAGAATATAAAGACCTCAATTGGATTGTGACATGTGAAGAAAAGTGGATTTTATATGACAACCAGAGATGACCAGCTCAGTGGTTGGACTGAGAAGAAGCTCCAAAGCATCTCCTAAAGCCAAACTTGCACCAAAATAAAAGGCATGGTCACTGTTTAGTGGTCTGCTGCTGGTGTGATCCACTACAGGTTTCTGAATCCTGGCAAAACCATCACATCTGAGAAGTATGCTCAGAAAATCAAATCAATGAGATGCACCAAAAATTGCAACACCTGCAGCCAGCATTGGCCAACAGAAAGGGCCCAATTATTCCCCCACAACAATGCCCAACCACACATCGCACAACCAATACTTCCAAAGTAAAATGGATTCAGCTACAAAGTTTTGCCTCTTTCGCCATATTCACCTGACTTCTTGACAACCAACTAACACTTCTTCAATCATCTCGACAACTTTTTGCAGGGAAAATGCTTCCACAACCAGCAGGATGCAGAAAATACTTTCCAAGAGTTCTTTGAATCCCAAAGCATGGACTTTTATGCTACAGGAATAAACAAACTTATTTCTCATTGGCAAAAATGTGTTGATTGTGATGGGTTTCTATTTTTATTAATAAAGATATGTTTGAGCCTAGTTATAATAATAATTCACTGTCCAAAACCACAATTACTTTTGCACCAACCTGCAACTCTAGAGCCATTCAATTTTCCCCAGGTCCACTGCTACCACCACAGTGGCCTAAGGCACTATTAGATAGACCATCAGAAACAGCCTCCTAAATGAGCTCGATGTTCCCAATTTTGTCAATCCCCAGCTTTTTAAATTATTTTATACTGCAGCAATAGTGATCTTTAAAGCACATAAACTGGATCATGATCCTCTTTGACATAAAACACTTCAAGTGCTTTAAAACAAACATTTAACCAATTTGTTTTGGCTTATGTGTTCTGGATACTAACTATATCTGTACCTTCACCTCCTGCTACTTAGTCCTTTAGATCAAAATGCTTTTGGTACTATGAGTTTTTTCTGTTTCTTGGGTGTATGTAAGGCTTTCTCCCATTGCAGGAGCTTTGCAAATGCTATATACTATCTGACTAGAAACATTGGCCCTTAGATCTTTGCAATGTTTTCTCTTCTCTGTCATTCAGGTCTCAGTTTAAATATCACCACTTCAGCAAAGGTAAAATGCTCCATCATCATGCTACCTTATTTTCTTTTTCTTGAGCGCTTATTATTTGAAATGATTTTTAATGCTTCACAGCCCAAACAGAATTGAAATACTTTGAAAATTGTACCTTGCCTATCATGTTCATGACTTTCTTTCCTGCACCAAGAACAGTGCCTGAAACATAATATGTCATATGTGCTCAATTATTACCAGTTAAATAAATGCCTTGCAGGCATTACACCTGAGGTTCCAGGAAGGCTATAAAAATCAACAAAATGAATAACAATATCACAGGTTTCCTCCCTTTCATTCATCCTGCTTAGGTTCCTCAGCATATGCTTTTATGGTACAAAGGTACAAAAATCATCTTGAAGACATTGTCTTTTTAGATTTGATCTAATTCTTGTCAGAGTAGCCAATTGGGGATGGTATTATCCCATGGAAGTGGTACAATCTGCTCTTCTTCTGTCCATTGGGCTAGAAAAAAATCTAAATTTAGAGCAGGTTGAGCAATAGTCCTGTTCTGTAGCTGCTTTAATATTGTGAGCTGTCTTCCTTTAATTGTTTCTTTTTAAATCTTTTGCCAATCACTTTGGATAGTATGGAAATTTTAACCATCATAAATCTTCCAATTCATGAACATTGGGTAGTCTTCCATTTGTGACATCTTTCATTTATTTTGGCAATGCTTTGTCATTTTCAGTGTGAAAATCCTCTGCATAATTGGTTAAGTTTGTTTCTATTTTATTCTTTTTTGTGTTGTTTTATTTTTTAAAATTTTTTCAAATTCTACTTTAAGTTCTGGGACACATGTGCAGAATGTGCTGGTATGTTACATAGGTATATATTTGACATGCTGGTTTGCTGCACCAATCAACCTGTCATCTACAATAGATAATTCCCCTAATGTTATCCTTCCCCTTGCCCCTCACCCCCCGATGGGCCCCAGTGTGTGATCTTCCTCTCCCTGTGTCCATGTGTGTTCATTGTTCAACTCTCACTTATGAGTGAGAACATGCGGTGTTTGGTTTCTGTTCCTGTGTTAGTTTGCTGAGAATGATGGTTTCCAGCTTCATCCATGTTCCTGCAAAGGACACAAACTCATTCTTTTTTATGGCTGCATAGTTTTCCATGGTGCATATGTGCCACAGTTTATCTATCCAGTCTATCATTGATGGGCATTTGGGTTGGGTCCAAGTCTTTGCCATTGTAAATAGTGTTGCAATAAACATACGTGTGCATATGTATTTATAGTAAAATAATTCATAATCCTTTGAGTGTATACCCAGTAATGGAATTGCTGGGTCAAATGGTACTTCGGGTTCTAGAGCCTTGAGGAATCACCACAATGTCTTCCACAATGGTTGAACTAATTTACACTCCAACCAACAGTGGAAAAACATTCCTATTTCTCCACATCCTCTCCAGCATCTGTTGTTTCTGGACTTTTTAATGATTGCCATTCTAACTGGCATGAGATGGTATCACATTGTGGTTTTGATTTGCATTTTTATAATGATAAGTGATGATGAGCTTTTTTCATTTTTGTTGGTCACATAAATGTCTTCTTTTGAGAAGAGTTCATATCCTTTGCCCACTTTTCGATGGGATTGTTTGGTTTTGTCTTGTGAATTTGTTTAAGTTCCTTGCAGATTCTGGATATTAGCCCTTTGTCAAATGAATTGATTGTAAAAATTTTCTCCCATTCTGTAGGTTGTCTGTTCACTCTGATGCTAGTTTCTTTTGCTGTGCAGAAGCTCTTTAGTTTAATTAGATCCCATTTGTCAATTTTGGCTTTTGTTGCCATTGCTTTTGGTGTTTTAGTCGTGAAGTCTTAGCTGATGCCTATAACCTGAATGGTATTTGCTAGGTTTTCTTCTAGGGTTTTTATGGTTTTAGGTCTTACATTTTAGTCTTTAATCCGTCTTGAGTTAATTTTTATATAAGGTGTAAGGAAGGGGTCCAGTTTCAGTTTTCTGCATATGGCTATCCAGTTTTCCCAACACAATTAATTAAACAGTGAATCCTTTCCCCATTGCTTGTTTTGTCAGGTTTGTCAAAGATCTGATGGTTGTAGATGTGTAGTGTTTTTTGTCAGGCCTCTGTTCTGTTCCATTGGTCTATATATCAGTTTTGGTACCAGTACCATGCTATTTTGGTTACTGTAGCCTTGTAGTATAGTTTGAAGCCACGTAGCATGATACCTCCAGCTTCGTTCTTTTTGCTTAAGATTGTCTTGGCTATACAGGCTCCTTTTTGGTTCCATATGAAATTTAAAGTAGGTTTTTCTAATTCTGTGAAAAAATTCAATGGTAGCTTGATGGGAATGGCATTAAATCTATAAATTACTTTGGGCACTAAGGTCATTTTCACAATATTGATTCTTCATATCCACGAGCACTGAAGGTTTTTCCATTTCTATGTGTCCTCTTTTATTTCGTTCAGCAGTGGTTTGTAGTGCTCTTTGAAGCGGTCCTTCACACTCCTTGTAAGTTGTATTCCTAGGTATTTTATTCTCTTTGTAGCAATTGTGAATGGCAGTTGACTCATGATTTGGCTTTCTGTTTGTCTATTACTGGTGGATAGGAACGCTTGTGATTTTTGCACGTTAATTTTGTATCCTGAGACTTTGCTGAAGTTGCTTACTAGCTTAAGGAGATTTTGGGCTGAGATGATGGGGTTTTCTAAATATATAATCATGTCATCTGCAAGCAGAGACAATTTGACTTCCTCTCTTCCTATTAGAATATGCTTTATTTCTTTCTCTTGCCTGATTGCCCTGGCCAGAACTTCCAATACTATGTTGAATAGGAGTAGTGAGAAGACATCCTTGTCTTCTGTCAGTTTTCAAAGGGAATGTTTCCAGCTTTTGCCAATTCAGTATGATACTGGCTGTGGGATTGTCATAAATAGCTCTTTTTATTTTGAGATATGTTCTATCAATACCTAGTTTATTGAGTGTTTTTAGTATGAAGGGGTGTTGAATTGTTTTGAAGGCCTTTTCTGCATCTATTGATATAATCATGTGGTTTTTGTCATTGGTTATTTTTATGTGATGGATTACATTTATTAATTTCTGTATGTTGACCCAGCCTTGCATCCCAGGGATGAAGCCGACTTGATCGTGGTGGATCAGCTTTTTGATGTGCTGCTGGATTAGTTGGCCAGCATTTTACTGAGGATTTTCACATCAATGTTCATCAGGGCTATTGGCCTGAAATTGTTTTTTTCACTGTGTCTCTGCCAGGTTTTGGTATCAGGATGATGCTGGCTTCATAAAATCAGTTAGGGAGGTTTCTCTCTTTTTCTATTGCTTGGAATAGTTTCAGAAGGAAATTCCTCTTTGTACCTCTGGCAGAATTTGGCTGTGAATCCGTCTAGTCCTAGGCTTTTTTTGTTTGTTAGGCTATTAATCACTGTCTCAATTTCAGAACTTGTAATTGGACTCTTCAGGGATTTGACTTCTCATTGGTTTAGTCTGTGGAGGGGGTATGTCTAGGAATTTCTCCATGTCTTCTAGATTTTCTAGTTTATTTGCAGAGAGGTGTATTTGATTCTTCTCCATTTTCTTCTCTATTAGTCTGGCTAATGGTCTATTTTGTTAGTCTTTTCAAAAAACCAGTTCCTGGATTCATTGATTTTTTGAAGAGTTTTTCGTGTCTCTATCTCCTTCAGTTCTACTCTGATCTTAGTTATTTCTTGTCCTAATGCTAGCTTTTGAATTTGTTTGCACTTGCTTCTCTAGTTCTTTTAATTGTGATGTTAGGGTGTCAATTTTAGATCTTTCCCGCTTTCTGATATGGGCATTTAGTGCTGTAAATTTCTCTCTAAACACTACTTTAGCCAGGTCCCAGATATTCGGGTATGTTGTGTCTTTTTCCCATTGGTTTCAAAGAACTTAATTAATTCTGTCTTAATTTCGTTATTTACCCAGTAGTCATTCAGGAGCAAGTAGTTCAGTTTACATGTAGTTGTGTGGTTTTGAGTGAGTTTTTTAAACCTGATTTCTGATTTGATCACACTGTGGTCTGAGAGACTGTTCGTTATGATTTCTGTTCTTTCGCATTTGCTGGGGTGTGTTTTGCTTCCTATTATGTGGTCAATTTTAGAATAAGTGCGGTGAGGTGTTGAGAAGAATGTATATTCTGTTGATTTGGGGTGGAGAGTTCTGTAGATGTATATTAGCTCCATTTCATCCAGAGGTGAGTTCAAGTCCTGAATATCTTTTTTAATTTTCTCTCTCGTTGATCTGTATAATATTGACAGTGGGGTGTTAATATCCCTCACTACTATCGTGTGGGAGTCTAAGTCTTTTCGTAGGTCTCTAAGAACTTGCTTTAAGAATATGGGTGCTCCTGGCTGGGCGCAGTCACTCATGCTTGTAATCCCAGCACTTTGGGAGGCCAAGATGGGCAGATCACATGAGATCAGGAGTTCAAAACCAACCTGAACAATATAGTGAAACCCCGTCTCTATTAAAAACACAAAAATTAGCCAGGCATGGTGGCAGGTACCTGTAGTCCCAGCAACTCAGCAAACTGAGACAGGAGAATTGCTTGAACCTCGGAGGTGGAGGTTGCAGTGAGCCGAGACTGTGCCACTGCACTCCAGCCTGGCCAACAGAGTGAAACTCCATCTCTAATAATAATAATAATAATAATAATAATAATAAAATAAAAAATAAAAGAATATGGGTGATCCTGTATTGGGTGTATATATATTTAGGATATTTAGCTCTTCTTGTTGCATTGTTCCCTTTAAGATTATGTAATGCCCTTCTTTGTCTTTTTTGTTTTGATCTTTGTTAGTTTAAAGTCTGTTTTATCAGAGACTAGGATTGCAACCCCTGCCTTTTTTTTTCTGTCCATTTGCTTGGTAAACATTCCTGCATCCCTTTATTTTGAGCCTATGTGCATCTTTGCACGTGAGATGGGTCTCCTGAATACAGCACACTGATGGGTCTTCACTCTTTATCTAATTTGCCAGGCTGTGTCTTTTAATTGGGGCATTTAGCCCATTTGCATTTAAAATTAATAGTGTTATGTGTGAATTTGATCCTGTCACCATGATGCTAGCTGGTTATTTTGCACATTAGTTGATGCAGTTTCTTCAGTGTCGTTGGTTCTTATTTTGGTATGTTTTTGCAGTGGTGGGTAACAAATTTTCTTTCCATATTTAGTGCTTCCTTCAGGATCTCTTTTAAGGCAGACCTGGTGGTGACAAAAATCCCTCAGCATTTGCTTTTCTGTAAAGGATTTTATTTCTCCTTCACTTATGAAGCTTAGTTGGCTGGATATGAAATTCTGGGTTGAAAATTCTTTTCTTTAAGAATGTTGAATATTGGTTCCCACTCTCTTCTGGCTTGTAGGGTTTCTGCCAAGAGATCCGCTGTTAGTCTGATGGGCTTTCCTTTGTGAGTACCCTGACCTTTCTCTCTGGTTGCCCTTAACATTTTTTCCTTCATTTCAGTCTCAGTGAATCTGACAATTATGTGTCCTGGGGTTGCTTTTCTCAAGGAGTAGCTTAGTGGTGTTCTCTGTATTTCTTGAATTTGAATGTTGACCTATCTTGCTAAATTGGGGAAGCTCTCTTGGATAATATCCTAAATTGTGTTTTCCGACTTGGTTCTATTCTCCCTGTCACTTTCAGGTACACCAATCAATCATAGGTTTGGTCTTTTCACATAGTCCCACATTTCTTGGAGGCTTTATTCCTTCGTTTTCTTTCTTTTTCCTCTGATCTTGTCTTTATGCTTTATTTCATTTAGTTGATCTTTAATCTCTAATATCTTTTCTTCCACTTGATTGATTCAGCTACTGATACCTGTGTATGCTTCACAAAGTTCTCGTGCTGTGTTTTTCAGCTCCATCAGGCCATTTAAGTTCTTCTCTAAACTGGTTATTCTAGTTAACTATTCCTGTAACCTTTTATCAAGTTTCTTAGCTTCCTTGCATTGGGTTACAGCATGCTCCTCTAGCTCAGAGGAGTTTGTTATTATGCACCTTCTGAGGCGTACTTCTGTCAATTCATCAATCTCATTCACTCTCCATCCAGTTTTGTTCCCTTGCTGGAGAGGAGTTGTAATACTTTGAAGCAGTGGCATTCTGGTTTTGGGAATTTTCAGCATTTTTGTGGTGGTTTTTCCTCATCTTCATGGATTTATCTACCTTTGATCTTTGATGCTGAAGACCTTTGGATTGGGTTTTTGTGTGTGCATCCTTTTTGTTGATGTTGATGTTATTGCCTTCTGTTTGTTAGTTTTCCTTCTAACAGTCAGGCCCTTCTTCTGCAGGTCTGCTGGAACTTGCTCGAGGTCCACTCTAGACCCTGTTTGCCTAGGTATCACCAGCAGAGTCTGCAGAACAGCAAAGATTGCTGCCTGCTCCTTTCTATGGAAGCTTCATCCCAGGATGGCACCCACCTGATGCCAGCCAGAGCTCTCCTGTTTGAAGTGTCTGTCGACCTCTGCTGGGAAATGTCTCCCAGTCAGGAGGCATGGGGTGAGGGACTCACTTGAGGAGGCAGTCTTTCCCTTAGCAGAGCTCGAGCACTGTGCTGGGAGATTCACTGCTCTCTTCAGAGCTGGCAGGAAGGGATGTTTAAGTCTGCTGAAGCTGCGCCCATCAGCCACCCTTTCCCCTAGGTGCTCTCTCCTAGGGAGATGGGAGTTTTATCTATAAGCCCCTGACTGGGGCTGCTGCCTTTCTTTCAGAAATGCTCTGACCAGATAGGAGAAATCTAGAAAGGCAGTCTCGCTACAGTGGCTTTGCCAGGCTGGAGTGGGTTCTGCCCAATCCGAACTTCCTGGCAGCTTTGTTTACACTGTGAGGGGAAAACTGCCTAGTCAAGCCTCAGTAATGGCAGATGCCCCTCCCCTCACCAAGCTGAAGCATACCATGTTTACTTCAGACTGCTGTGCTGGCAGCGAGAATTTCAAGCCAGTGGATCTTAGCTTGCTGGGCTTTTTGTGGGTGGGACCCGCTAAGCTAGGCCACTTGGCTCCCTGGCTTCAGCCCCCTTTCAAGGAGAGTGAACGGTTCTGTCTTGCTGGTGTTCCAGGCCCCACTGTGGTATGAAAAAAAATTTCTGCAGCTAGCTCAGGGTCTGCCCAAATGGCTGCCCAGTTTTGTTCCTGAAACCCAGGGACTTGGTGGTGTAGACATCCGGGGGAATCTCCTGGTCTGCAGGTTGAAAAACCATGGGAAATGTGTAGTATCTGGGCCAGATATAACCGTGCCTCACAGCACAGTCCCTCATGGCTTCCCTTGGGTAGGGGAGGGAGTTTCCTGACCCCTTCCACTTCCTGGGTGAGGCGACACCCCATCCTGCTTCTGCTCACCCTCCATGGGCTGCACCCACTGTCTAATCAGTCCCAAAGAGATGAGCTGGGTACCTCAATTGGAAATGCAGAAATCATGTACCTTCTGTGTTGGTCTCACTGGGAGTTGCAGATTGGAGCAGTTCCTATTTGGCCATCCTGCCAGATCCCCCCTTTTCTGTTATTTTAAATAGAATTGTTTTCTTAATTTCTTTTTCAGATTGTTCCTTGTTAGTGCATAGAAATGCAGCTAATTTTTATATGTTCGTTTTCTATCGTACAACACTGCCAAATTCATTTATTAGTTCTAATAGTTTTTAGGGTAGCATCTTTAGTGTTTTCTATATAAGATTATGTAATTTGTGAACAGAGATAATATTACTTTTTCTATATGATTTGATTGCAATTCTTTCTTTCTTTCTTGCCTATTTGCTCTAGCTAGGAAAACAGTACCATGTAAATAGAAGTGGCTAGAGTGAACATCCTTACCTTACTCCTGATCTTACAGGAAAAATTTCAGCTTCATCATTCAGTATGTTAGTTGTAAGCTTTTCCTATTTGGCTTTTATGGTGTTGAAGTAATTTCCTTCTATTTTTAGTCTGTTGAATGTTTCTATCATAAAAACTGTTAAATTTTGTCAAATCCATATCAAAATCCCAAAGTCATGTTTTGCACACACACAAAAAAATCTTAAAATTTATATAAAACCACAAAAGAGTGAAGAGCCAAAAGACCCTTAAGAAAGAACAAACTTGGAAGCCTCACAATTCCTAATTTCAACACATATTACAAAACTACAGTAATCAAAACATTGCAGTACTGGCATAAAAATGGACACATGATTCAATGGAATAGAACAGAAAGCCCAGAAACAAATCAATGCATACATATGGTCAGCTGATCTTTGACAAGGGTGCTAGTTATACACAATAGGAAGAAAAAGCTAGCTTTTCCTACAAATGGAACTGGGAAAACTTGATTTCTAAATGCAAAAAAAATGAAATTATACCCTAGTACCACACACACAAATCAATTCAAAATGGATTAAAAATTTAAACATAAGACCCAAAACTATAAAACTCTTAGAAGAAAACACAGGAGGAAAGCTTCATGCCATTGATCTTAGCAATTATTTCATAGCTATGACACCAAAAGCAAAGGCAAGAGAAGCAAAAATAGATCAGTGAGACTGCATAAAATAAAAAGCTTCTACGCTGCAAAAGAGAAAATCAGCAAGTTGAAATGGCAACCTTTAAACCAGAGAAAATATTTGCAAATCATATATCTGATAATGGGTTAATCTTCAGAATACATAAGAAACTTTTATAACCCAATAACTGTGTGTGTGTGTGTGTGTGCATGTGTGTGTGTCTGTCTGTCTGTGTACAGCTCTTTAAAAGAAGGAAATTCTGTTATTTTGTCAACATGAATAAACCTGGAACATATTAAGCTAAATAAAATAATTCAGGCACAGAAAGACAAATACTGCATGATTCCACTTATATGGTGTACCTAAAGTAATTAAAGTAATAGAAGCAGAAAGTAAAATGGTGTTAGTCAGAGACTGGGAGGAGAGAAAAATGAGGAGCTGCTCTTCAAGGGGTATAAAGTTTCACCACTTTACTTTCTAAAATATAAAAGAACTTCCTAGAATAAAAAAGTTCTAAAGGTTTGCTGTACAATATTGTGTTTACACTTTACAATAGTGTACACCTGAAAGTTTGTGAAGAGAGTAGAGATTATGTGTGTTTTTTACCACAATATTTAAAAAAAATTTTGCCAAGCCATATGGAGAAATGTTATATATATGTTTAAATATATTTATGTTTAAATATATATTTAAACATGAATTATTTAATTGCTACTGAGGCAGAATAAATTTTAATAGGTTTTTTAGATACTAATATTTCTTCTCTGAATTGTATCCTTATATCATTTGCTCTTGTTTCTAATGGAGTTAATCGTATTACTTTTATTGTCATTGTAATACTAATATATGCTGATTTTTAAGTTTTTGGAAAACAAATAATTATTGAAAAACTAAAATCACCCTAATGCTTTATCCTTAAATTAGCCTACCATTGTATCCTTAATGTCTATGATTATATCTCTAATTCTAGATATTTAATAAATATTTTATGTAATTCTCAACATAGTGTATACTTTCCAGGAATTTTTTTATATCTACGTATATATTTTCATAGGGTTGTAATCATAGTAGATAACAGTGGGCTGTATACTTTTTATATTTAGCACACTATAAATGTTCTCTTATTTTTTAAATGATTTGTCATAAATATTTTTCTAAATAGACTTTTTTGTGATTTGTAGAATAATTTATGAGTTTCATTTAAAACTTAAAAAACCTAGACCATTAAAACTAAAAGAAAATAATCTATATTTTCTCAACGTATAGATAACTATTTGAAGTATTTTTCCTAAATAATAACATGAATGTTATATATTTAATGTGATTAGAACCACACTATTTATATGGTTATATATATGGAGATTTTTAATTTTTTTGAGTACATAGTAAGTATATGTATTTATGGGGCCCATAAGATATTTTGATGTAGGCATACAATAT
Source organism: Pan paniscus (assembly GCF_029289425.2). NCBI lineage: Eukaryota > Metazoa > Chordata > Mammalia > Primates > Hominidae > Pan > Pan paniscus. The sequence continues at coordinate 75,741,070 of NC_073272.2, forward strand.
GTGACAATCACATCAGGTTAAATGGGGCATCTATCACTTCAAGTATTTATCATTTCTTTGTGTATTAACATTTCAATTATACCCTTTTAGTTACTTTAAAATAGAAAATAAATTATTGTTGACTGCAGTCACCCTGTTGTGCTGTCAAATACTAGGTCTTCTTTATTTTATTTAAATATATTTCTGTACCCATTAACCATCCCCACATCTCCCACCACCACACTACTCTTTTTAGCCTCTGGTGACCTTCATTCTTCTGTCTTCATAAGTTCAATTGTTTTAATTTTTAGTTCCCCCAAAATAAGTGAAAATACGTGAAGTCTGTCTTTCTTTTCCTAGTTTATTTCACTTAACATGATGTCCTACTATTCCATCCATGTTGTTACAAATAAAAATGTCATTCTTTTTGTGTGGCTGAATAATACTCCATTTTGTATTCATAAAACTTTTTTTTATTATTATACTTTAAGTTTTAGGGTACATGTGCACATTGTGCAGGTTAGTTACATATGTATACATGTGCCATGCTGGTGCACTGCACCCACTAACTCGTCATCTAGCATTAGGTATATCTCCCAATGAGTTCATGTCCTTTGTAGGGACATGGATGAAATTGGAAAACATCATTCTCAGTAAACTATCGCAAGAACAAAAAACATTTTCTTTATCCATTCATTTGTTGATGGAAATTTAGGTTTCTTCTAATTCTTAACTGCTGTGAATAGTGCTGCAGTAAACAAGAGAGTGCAGTTATCTTTTCATCATACTGTTTTCTCTTAATTTGGGTAAATACACAGTTGTGGCATTACTAAATGATATAGTGGTTCTATCTTTAGGTTTTGTGAAGAAATTCCATATTATTCTCAATAGTGGCTGTACTAATTTACCTTCTGACCAACAGTGTAAGAGGATTCCCTTTTCTGCATATCCTCAATAGCATATGTTATTGTCTGCCTTTTGGTTAAAAAAGTGATTTTTACTTAGGTGAGATAACATTTAATTGTAGTTTTGATTTGCATTTCACTAATGATAAATGTTTAGTACCTTTATATATACCTGATTGCAATCTGTATATTTTCTTTTGAGAAATGTCTATTCAGATATTTTTCTCATTTTTTAATTGGATTATTTGACTTCTTCTATTGAGTTGTTTGAACTTCTTATATATTCTGGTTATTAATCCCTTGTAACATGGGTAGTTTGCTAATACTTTCTTTCATTTTGTGGACTGTCTCTTCACTTTGTTGATTGTGTCCTTTGCTGTACAGAAGCCTTTTAACTTGATTTGATCAAATTTGTCCACTTTTGCTTAGGTTGCCCATGTCTGTGGTGTATTTCTTAATAAATATTTGTACAGACCAATGTCCTGAAGATTTTCCCCAATGCTTTCTTGTAGTCTTATAGTTTTAGGTATTAGGTTTATGTATGTCTTCATTTTGATTTGACTTTTGTATATGGCAAGAAACAGGGGTCTAGTTTTATTCTTTTGCATATGGATATCCAGTTTTCCCAGCACCAATTATTGAAGAAACTGTCTTTTCCCCAATGTATGTTCTTGGTAACTTTGTTGAAAATGAGTTCACTGTAGATGTATGGATTTGTTCTGAGTTCTCTATTTTGTTTCATTTGTCTATGTGTCTGTTTTTATGCCAGTACTGTACTGTTTTGATGACAATCGCTGTGTAGTTTAAAGTCTTGTAATGTGATTGCTTCCATTTTGGTTTGTTGTTGTTGTTGTTGTTGCTCAATTTTGGGTCTTTTGTAGTTTCATATAAATTTAAATTTTTTTTAATTTTTGTGAATAATGTTGTTGGTATATTGACAGAGATTGTATTGAATATGTAGATCGCTTTGGGTAGTGTGGACATTTTGGCAACATTGATTTTTCCAATGTATGAACATAGAATATGTTTCCATTATTTCGTACCCTCTTAAATTTCTTTCATCGGTGTTTTATAGTATCCAGTTTAAAAAACTTTCACTAGTTTGGGAAAGTTTATTTCTAAATATTTCATTTTTTGTAGCTATTATAACTGTGAATACTTTTGATTTCTTGTTCAAATTGTTTGCTGTTGGCATATACTGTTACTTTTTGTATGTTGATTTTGTATTTTGCAAATTTACTTAGTGTATCAGTTCTAATACTTTTTGGTGGAGTTTTTAGGTTTTTTTTCAAATATAAGATGATATCATCTGCAAACAAGGATAATTTGAATTCTTCATTTTAAATTTAGATGACTTTTATTTCTTTCTCTTTTTTTATTGTTCCAGGTAGGACTTTCAGTGCTATGTTGAATAACAGTGGTGAAAACGGGCATCTTTGTCTTCTTCTAGGTCTTACAGAAAAGGCTTTTAGTTATTGCCTATTCAGTATGGTACTAGCTATGGGTCTGTTTTATATGGCTTTTATTGTGTTATGGCATGCTCTGCCTTTACCCATTTTTTCAGGGTTTTGAAGGGATGCTGAATTTTATCAAATGCTCTTTCAGCATCAACTGAAATGGCCATATGGTTTTGTCCTTCATCCAAATGACATAAAGTAACACACTGATTGATTTGCATATGTTGACCCATGCTTGGATTCCCGGGATAAATTTCATTTGAACATAATCAGTAATCTTTTTAATGTGTTGCTGAAATCGGTTTGCTAGTATTTTGTTGAGAAAATTTGCATTAATATTTATCAGTTTTATTTTTTGATGTGTCATTTTTTGCTTTCGTGTCAGGGTAATACTGGCCTCATAGTATGAGTTTTGAAGTATCTACTTCTCTGTTTTTTGGAACACTTTAAATAGAATCGGTATAAGTTCTTCTTTAAATGTTTGGTTGAATTCAGCAGTGAAGCCAATGGGTCTTAGGCTTCTGTCTAGTCAGTGACTTCTTATTATGGCTTCCATCTCATTACTTGTTATTGGTCTGTTCAGGTTTTTGAATTGCTTCATGGTTCAATATTGGCAGGTTGTATGCATCTAGAAATTTATCCATTTCTTCTAGGTTTTCCAATTTGTTGCCATATAGTTACTTATAGTAGTCTCAATCCTCTGAATTTCTGCAATATCAGGTGTAATGTCTCCTTTTCCATCTCTGATCTTAGTGAATTTGGTCTGCTCTCTTTTTTTCTTATTCTTCCTATAGGTTGCTAAATTTTCTTTATTCCAAAACCAAACTTTTTATTTCATTGATCTTTTGTATTTTTTGTTTAAATTTTATTTATTTCTGCTCTGATCATTATAATTTCTTTTCTGTCCACTAATTTTGAGTTTGCTTGGCTTTTGCTTTTTTAGTTTATTCAGATGCATCATTATGTTTTTTACTTGAAGGTTTCTACTTTTTTATATAGGCACTTATTGATATAAAGTATACTGTTAGTACTGCTTTCTTTGTATTCCATAGGATTTGGTATGTTGTGTTTCCATTTTCATTTGTTTTAAAAGACTTTCTAATTTTCTTAGTAATTTATTCTTTGATGCACTGGTCCTTCAAGAGCATATTGTTTATGTGTTTGTTTAATTTCCAATGTTCCTCTTATTATTTATTTCTAGATTTATTTTATTTTGGTCAGAGAAGGTAGTTGATATTCAATTATTTTAATGTTTTAAGGTTTGTTTTGTGGCCTAACATATGCTCTACTTTTGAGTATGATTCATGTGCTGAGAAGATACATGTGTTTTCTGCAGCCATTGGATAAAATGTTCTATAAATATCTATTAGACCACTAGGCCTATAGTGCAGATTAGGTCTGATACCTCTTTGTTGATTTTCTGTCTGGAAGGACTCTGCAATGCTAAAAGTGGGGTGTTGACGTCTCCAGCTATTGCTGTATTGGAGTCTATCTCTCTTTTTAGTTATAATATTTGCTTTTTAGATCTGAGTGCTCCAGTGTTGGGTAAATATATATATTCACAATTGTTATGTTCTCTTGCTGAATTTACCCCTTTATTATTATATATAATGACAGTCTTTGTCTTGTTTTATAGGTTTTGTCTCAAAATATATTTTATCTTATATAAGTATAGCTACTCTCTGTCTTTTTTTTAAATTTCTATTTGCATGAAATATCTTTTTCTGTCCTACCTTGGCCTCCCAAAGTTCTGGGATTACAGGCGAGAGCCACTGTGCCCAGCCTTGACTGTGTATTTTCAAATAGTCTGTATTCAAGCTCACTAGTTCTTTCTTCTGCTTAATAGCAATTCTGCTATTAACACTCTGATACATTCTTCAGTATGTCAATTGAATTTTCCAGCTCCCTATTTTCTGTTTGAGTTTATTTCAAAATCTTTATTAAATTTATATGATAGGATTATAAATTCCTTTTCTGTGTTATCTTGAATTTTTTGAGTTCCCTCAAAATAGATATTTTGAATTCTCTATCTGAAAAGTCACATATCTCTGTCTCTTCAGGATTGGTCCCTGGTGTTTTATTTAGTTCATTTGGTGAGGTCAAGGTTTTCCTGGATGATCTTGATGCTTATGAATGTTTGTCAATGTCTGGGAATTAAATAGGTATTTATTGTAGTCTTCAGAGCCTGGCCTTATTTGTACCTGTTTTACTTGGGAAGTCTTTTCAAGTATCCAAAGGAAATTGAGTATTACAATCTAAATCTTTGGTCACTTCAACTGTATATCCATTAGTGGGCACCCCAAGTTCACTAACACTGTGACTCTTGCAGACTTACAGTTGTACTGCCGTGGTGTTCTTGAGTAAGATCTGAGAGAATTTCCTGGGTTAACAGGCAGACTCTTGTCCTCTTCTTTGGGATGAAAATCAGGAGACTGTCACCCAAACAAATGGAATCTCTCTCTCTATGTTGAGCTGCCTGGAGCTGGGAAAATGGTGAAACAAGCACTCTTGCAGCCACCACCACTAGGACTGCTCTGGGCCAGACCCAAAGCTATCACAGTAGTGGGTCTCACCCAGGGCCCATGGTGACCACTGCCTGGCTACCCCTCATGTTCACTTAATGTCTAATGGCTCCTAAATCAGCAGGTGGCTAATCCAGCCAAGTTTGTATCCTTCCTTTTAGGGGGGCAAACTCCCTTCTGGCCCAGAAATACCATCTGGGAGCCAGGAACCTGAAGTTGGAAACCTTAGGAATCTGCTTGGTGCTGTACTCTACCACTGCTGAGCTGGCACCCAAGCCATAAAACAAAGTACTTCCTATTCCGTTCTCTCCTTTTGTCCTACAGGAGGGGTCTCTCCCCATAGTCACCACCACCCGAGGCCCACATCAGGTAATACTAGTCTGCTGCTGATGTTCACTCAAGGTCCAAAAGTTCTTCATTCACCTTGTGGCAAATACTGCCAGGCCTCTGTCTCTACCTTAAGGGCAGCAAGCTCCCATCTGGCCCAGGAAAGACTTAGACATGCCATCCATGAGCCTAGGCCTGGAATCAGGTTCTCCAGGAGACTAGTTGGTGCTCTACCCTACTGTGGGTGAGCTGGTGCCCAAACTTTAAGAAAGAAATACCCTTTACTCTTTTTTCTTCTTTCCTCAAGCAGAAGTAGTGTCTTCCTGCGGCCCCCAAACAGCTGGAAACATGCTGGGTCACACCTGAAGTCAGCATGGCCCTGTCTCATCCAAGGCTCAAAGCAAGGACTCCCTGGGAGCTGCTTACATTTATTCAAGGCCCAAGGACTCTTTAGTTGGCAAATTATAAATCCTGCCAGGACTGGGTTCTTCCCTTCAAGGCAGCAGGCTTCCCTGTCACCCAGGATGTGTCTAGAAATGTCATCTGGAAACTAGGGCCTGAAATTAGGGACTCGGGACAGAGCCTGTTGCCCTGTCCAATTATGGCTGAGCTGGTATCCAAGTTGCAAGACAAAGTCTTCTTCACTCTCTCCTCTCCTCTGCTGAAGCAGGAGTTTCTCTTGGAGCTGTGATCTGTGCTTCCTGGGGTTAGGGGAGGGGTGATGCATGCACTTCTTTGTCTGCCCTTGCTAGTGTCTCCCTAGTTGGCATGTACTCCATGTCTACTGGCTCTGAGCCCAGCAAAGTACCAGAACTTGCCCAAGTATTGCAGTACTTGTGGCCTAGACTGCCTTTCAAGTTTATGTAGGACCCTAGAGCACATTAGCCCATGGTGGTGAGGCTAGCCGAAACTCAGGTTTCAACCACTGGAATGGATGATTCCACTCTGGCTAGTGCTGATCTAAATGTTCCCTGTGTGAGTGCTGGATGATTTCTACCCTGTGTTGCTTTCTGCTGTGACAGGGCAGCAAAGAGTTCCAATGCAAAGACCCATAATCACTGTGCTGTCTCCACCAAGCACACAGATTCCCTCTCCTTGCCACATGGTTGCTGCCAGGGGATGGGGCAAGAGTGGTGTCTGCAATTCAAGACTGTCTTTTCTACGCTTTTCAGTGCTTTTTTCTTTAACATGATGTTAAAACCAGGTATTGCCTGATTTTTCCTTCTTATGAAGGTGCTTTTTGTGGATAGTTGTTGAATCTGGTGTTCCTGCAGCTGGGGTTGATCACTGGAGGGCTAAATTTGGTCATCTTGCTTCACCACCTCCTCCTTAGCCACCTGTCAATTTTTAAATTATTCCCATATGACTTTATTTAAACATTACTTGAGTAGTTTAATCCTTCATTTCACCATTCTCTGGCTGTTGGACATTTAGTTTTATTCCATTATGTTGCTATTATTTAAAATATGATAAATTTTTAATGCAAAGATATTTTACTGGATTAAGGATTCCACTTGCAGGATGGTGCCACTAAAAACCTTGAAGACCCTTCCCAGCAAAATGATTGTAAGTTGTAAAAATTACAAAATAAAGAACCCTAAAGTTGATTGTGGTAATGACTATACATAAAAAGTGCAAATATATTGAAAACCATTGAATTCTACACTTTAATGGGTAAATTTGATATCTAAATTATATCTCAATAAAGCCAGTTGCCAAAAACAATTTATTCATGAATGTTAATTGGAACATTATATGTAATAGCCAAAAGTGGACCAGCCCAACAGATAAATAAAATATCCTACATCTACATAATGGAACATTATTCAGCTATAAAAACTGAAATTTTGGGATGGGCATGGTGACTCATGCCTGTAATCCCAGCACTTTGGGAGGCTGAAGCAGGTGGATCACCTGAGGTCAGGAGTTCGAGACCAGCCTGGCCAACATGGCAAAACCCTGTCTCTACTAAAAATACAAATATTAGCTGAGCATGGTGGCACATGCCTGTAATCCCAGCTACTAGTAGGACTGAGGCAAGAGGATTGCTTGAGCCTGGGCAACAGAGCGAGACTCCATCCCCCACCCCCAAAAAATGAAATTTTAATATATGTTGTAAAATTGATGAATCTCAGAAACATTATGTTTAGTAAAAAAAAAAGCCAGACACAAAATACCACTTATTGTACGATTCCATTGACATAAATTATCCCATAAAGGCAAATCTAGGGACACAGATTAAATGCAAATGAAATCTAGGTATCTTATTGGGAATAGGAAAATGTTCTACGATGTGATTAGGGTGATGTGAATAGGCTTTGACACTATGTAACTTTTCTAAAAATTATTGTCCAAACTATATAAAGAATACACAAATATTAAAACTAAATAATAGAGACAAATAACACAATTTAAAATGGGCAAAGGATCCATGTAGATATTGTCCAAGAAGATATACAAAGAGGTACTACTTTATACCCACTGAGACAGCTGATATCCAAAGACTGACAATAACAAATGCTGGTGCGGATGCTGTGAAATAGAAATTCTCATTCATTGCTGGTACAATGGTGCAACCAATTTGAAACAGTACTGCAGTCTTTCAAAATGTTAAACATAGAGTTACCTTATAACACAGCAATTCCACTTCTAGGTATAAACTCAAGAGAAATAAAAACATACATCAGACAAAAATTTAAAAAAGAATGTTTATACCAACATTATCCATAGTAAACAAAAAGTAGAAACAGCTCAAATTTCCATCAGCCAGTGAATGGATAAACAACTTGTAGTATATCCATACAGTGGAATAAGAAACAAAGTAATGATCTGTGCTACAACATGGATGAAATAAAAAAACATTTTGCTAAGTGAAAAAAGCAAAACACAAAAGTTTATATACTGTATGATTGCACGTATAAGAAATCCTAGAAAAGGAAAAGCTATGGAAAAGCTATGGAGACAGACAGCCAATGATTAGTCGTTATTGGGCACTGGTGAAGAAAAAGATTGACTGTAAATAGAAAAGAACTTTTGGGGTGTTTTAAATCTGGTTATGGTGGTGGTTGCACAATTATATATATTTACCAGAACTCATTAATATATACATAAAATAAGTGGGTTTATTGTTTGTTAATTATACCTCAATACAGTTGTAAAACAAAAGTTTGTGGTCATAATATGAAATTATTTTTGTAGTGTTGTTACACAGGATTTATAACCTAAAAGGTTTAGGGATTTTTCCAGATTAAAAGACACCAAGAAGATATGACAGGTATTTGAAATATATGATCATGAAAAGTATAAAGAAACTGTTATCAATATTATTTTCAGGTCAATTGAAAAAAATAAAATACCATTGGTAATATAAAGTGTTAAATGTCCTAAAGTTGAAAACTGAACTGTGCTTATTATATAATTGACTGCCCCTGTTTTTGAAAATAATAAAATTATTTAAAAGTTACTAAGTATGAAGTATGTAACTTAACCTCAAATGGTTCAGCAAAGATAGATAGATGATAGACAAAGAGAGAGATATAGCAATATGTAAATAGAGAATAATAAACAAATGTGGCAAGCTCTTAAACAATCAGTCTGAACAAAGAGAATATAGGAGTTATTTGTACTATTCTGGCGTCTTTTCTATAATATTTACATTACTTATAAATAATAATAAATAAAAAGTGTATGAAAATGGAATGTGTAATGACAAATTGGAAAAGGTGTTACAATAGAGAATTTATGTTGAGAAAGCACAATTGCTAAAAATGCATGGAAATGCTTAATCTCACTGTTAATTAAAGATATGCAAATTAAAACAAAGAACATGAATTTATTTTTACCAAACACACAAAGATATTTTAAAAATAATAATCACAAATGCCAGCAAGGATAAAATGATCACATTCATACACCAATGGTGGAAGTAAATAGTTAATTGTTTCAAAATATACATTCCATAAAGATGGGAATTTTTGTTTATTTTGTCCACTTCTATATCTCTAGGGGTTAGAGCAGTTCCTAGCAAGTGACAGGGACTCCATAAATATTTGTTGAATAAATTAATAGTTTTTTCACAAGTCAACGGATCAAGTAAAAAAATAAGAATAAAAAGGACTTCAATAAAATAATTAACAACCCTGGTTTAATAGCTACATGGAGATCTTGATACTAAATAAACAAAGAATGCAAATTGTTTTCATACAAACATGATATAGTCATAAAAATAACTATGAATTAGGCAACAAAAAATGTATGTGTATGTGTGCATTATGTATCTGTGTATGAATGCATAGAAAAACATAAAAATACACATTGAACTATTGAACAATCAATACTGCTTGCCTGGATGGGGGTATGGAGAAATGGGTTTGGTGAAGGAGAAACTTTCTTTTATGATTTATTCCCTGGCTTTATATTTTTCTGAATTATTTGAATTTTTTAGAAGAAGCATATTTCCATGTATAATTGTACAATTAGAAGCACAAACAAGAAAATAGAGGAACACAAAAAGAGCCAGAAGGAAATATACCAATATTTCATAATAATGAGATTTGAGATCATTGATAATTTTTGTCTTCTTGTTTTCTTTTTGCTTTTATATATTGTCCAATGTTCCAACAATAACCATGTATTACTTAAAAACATTTCCATAAAGTGTATAATGGATTACAACATGTTAACCATTCCATTATATGAGGAAGTTAATGAGCCTTTATTTTCCTCACTCATTGTTAAATCACTTTCTAGTCACTATGAGGAAAATAGAAACTACTAGAAATATGTTTAAAAAGAAATATTCTGCAATCACATGGAACAAATGGTGAAACATTACTGGAGAATATAAATAAGTTAAATCAATAAAAGAATAAGCTACATTCTTGAATCAGAAAACTAATTATTTGGAAGATGTTACTTCTCAAATTAATATATAGATTTCAAACAACGTGAGTTTTAAAAATCTTTAATGAGGGAAGGGTTGGAAAAGTAATTCAAAATTTAATCTGGCATTCCAGCCTGGGCGACAGAGGGAGACTCTGTCTCAAAAACAATTTTTTTATCTGGACAAATATAAATATTAACAATAATTTACAAAAATGATAGATATGCATTATCTTAAAAATTTTAATTGAATTATTTTAAAGGATATTAAGAAAAGTATTTACTGAGATACAGAGGGTCACAATATTAATTTAATTAAAAATTAGAAAGCAAAATCAGACAAAACATATAATTTTAACCTCAAAATGTCCCACCAAAACACCAGCATAGAATGGGGAGACATATCAAAATTTTAATAGTGGTAGCCTCTGAATGTTGCTTTCTCTTTTACAACATTTCTGAAATTTCTAATTTTTTAAATGAGATGTATTATGTTTATTATGGCAAAAAATTATCTTTTAAAACTCTCAACAGAAAAATGAACAATAGAAATAAAAATATAAATTAGAGGGGAAAAAAGCCAATAAAAACGTATAAACGTAAATTCAACCCAACAATTTTAAAATACTTTTATTTATTTATTTATTTATTTATTTATTTATTTATTATACTTTAAGTTCTAGGGTACATGTGCACAAGGCGCAGGTTTGTTACATAGGTATACATGTGCCATGTTGGTTTGCTGCACCCATCAACTCGTCATTTTCATTAGGTATTTCTCCTAATGCAATCCCATCCCCAGCCCTTAAAAGACCATTTTTAAAAAAAAAATTAATCTTTTTCATCTCACAATTTGGCAAACACATTTTAACAGCATATTTTTCAACGTAGGTTTCCAGCATTCAAGACAGCAGAAATACACCCACTCCTTTTTCATTCTTTTCTTTTTCTTTTCTTTTTTTTTTTTTTAACACAAAGGGTGGAGGAGGACTTTTTTTTGTTTGTTTCTTTGTTTTTTGGCGGGGGGGTGGGGGGGGATGCTCTGCTGCCATCTACAGAAAAGTATGTAAAAAGCAACTAAGAAATTATTTCCTTAACCAAAGTCCACTGCAGCAGATATGCCCCAAATAAACAAGAAGTTGAAAATACTTGATATTTCTCTTGAGAGTTTGGTTTCTCTGTAGCTACAGAAATAAAATGGAGGAAGCGGGTCAGAGGAAGATGGCTGAATAGAAGCCTCCACCATTCATCCACACTGATGGAACATCAAATTTAAAAACTGTCTACACAAAAATACACGTTCATAACAACAAAAAAATCAGGTCCGAGCTCGGCCACAGTAGGATAGAGCACCAAGAGGTGGAAGCCGGACACAGTGACTCACTCTTGTAATTTCAGCACATTACGAGGCCGATCTGGGCAGATCAATTGAGCTTAGGAGTTAGAGACCAGCCTGGGCAACAGGGTGAAACCCTGTCTCTACAAAAAATATAAAAATTAGCCAGGCATGGTGGCACATGCCTGTAGTCCCAACTACTCATGAGGCTGAGGTGCGAGTATCATCTGAGCCTGGGGATTTTGAGGCTATGGTGAGCCATAATTGTGTCACTTCACTTCAGCCTGAGTGACAGAATGAGGCCCTATCTCAAAAAAAAAAAAAAAAGAGGGCCCTCCTCATCCCAAATTCCAGGCCTTCACTCTTAAACTGCATTTCTAGACCTGCTCTGGGACAAAGAAGAGCCCACTGCCCTGAAGGGTAAGTCCCAAGGCTGGTAGCATTCACCATGAGGTCACTGAAGAGTTCTTGGGCCTTAAGTAAACATTGGTGGTAGCCTGGCAGTACTCTCCATGGGCCTGTGGTGGTGACAGCTATGAGGAGAGGCTCCTCTGTCTGTGCAAAAAAAAAAAAGGGAAAGTGAGAAGGACTTTATCTCATGGTTTGAGTGCCAGGTTAGCCACAGTAGAATAGAGCACCAGATTAATTTCTAAGGTTTTTGGCTCAAGGCCTTGGCTCCCAGACCGCATCTTAGGACCCGGTAGAGGCCTGGGAGAACTCACTACCTTGAAAAGAAAAGCACAAACCTGGGTGTCTTCATCACCTACTCATTGTAGAGGTCCAGAGCCTTGAGCAAACATAAGCGGTAGCCTGGCAGTGGCTACAGCAGGCCTTGGGCAAGTGCAATACTGGCTTCAGTTCTGACCCAGTGTTTTCCTACTGGTGGTGGCCACAGATATGCTTGTGTCACCCCTCACCCAACTCCAAATAGCTCAGCAGAGAGAGAAACACACTACATTTGTTTGGAAGAAAGTAAGGGATGAGAACAAAAGTCTCTGCCTGATACTCCAGAAAATTCTTCCGGATCTTATGGAAGACCACCAAAGTGATACCTCTACAAGTCTGCAAAAACCACAGTGTTACTGGGCTTGGGCTTGCCCCTAATGCAGATACATCTTAGATCACAACATCCAAGTCCCTTCAAATACCTGGCAAACCTTCCCAAGAAGGATGGTACAAAGAAACCCAGTTAGGTATAAGAAATACCTAACTCTTCAATGCCCAGACACAGATGAATATCTACAAGCATCAAGATTATCCAGGAAAACATTACTTCACCAAATCAATCAAATACAGCACTGGAGACCAATCCTAAAGAAATAGGGATATGTGACTTTTCAGACAGAGTAATCAAAACAGCTGTTTTGAGAGAATTCAAATAAATTCAAGATAACACAGAGAAGAAAATGTAAAAAAGAAATTGAAATAGTAAAAAACATATTCTGGAGTTGAAAAACGCAAATGAGAAAGAATGCATCAGAATTTAAGAGAATTCGTCAAGCAGAAGAAAGAATTAGTGAGCTTGAAGACAGGCCATTTGAAAATACACAGTCAGAGGAGGCAAAGAAAAAAGAATAAAAAAAAATAAAGCATGCCTACAGAATCTAGTAAATAACCCCCAAACAGCAAATCTAAGAGTCATTGGCCTTAAAAAGGAGGTAGAGGAGATAAGAGTAAAGCGTTTATTCAAAGGGATATCAGAGAACTTCCTAAACCTAGAGAAAGATATCAATATTCAAGTACAAGAAGGTTATAAACACCAAGAAGATTTAATCCAAAGAAGACTACCAAAGGCATTTAATAATCAAACTCCCAAAGGTTAAAAGTAAGAAAGAATCATAAAAGCAATAAGAGAAAAGAAACAAATAAGATGAAATGGAGCTCAAATACATCTGACAGCAGACTTTTCAGAGGAAATCTTACAGGACAGGAGATAGTGGCATTACATACTTGAAGGGCTGAAGGAAAAAACCCTTATATTCTTGAATAGTATATCTGGCAAAAATGACCTTCAAACATGAAGGACAAATAAAGACTTTTCCAGACAAACAAAAGCTGAGGGATTTCATCAATATCAGAACTACCCTACAAGAAATGCTGAAAGGAGTTCTTTAGTGAGAAAGAAAAGGCCATTGGTGACAAAAAAAGAAATAATCTGAAGATATAAAACTCACTGATAATAGTAAGTACACAGAAAAACACAGAATATTGTAACACTGTAATTGTGGCATGCAAACTCTTTTTTTATTATTATTATTGTACTTTAAGTTTTAGGGTACATGTGCACAATGTGCAGGTTAGTTACATATATATACATGTGCCATGTTGGTGTGCTGCACCCATTAACTCATCATTTAGCATTAGTTATATCTCCTCATGCTATCCCTCCCCCCTCCCCCCACCCCACAACAGTCCCCAGAGTGTGATGTTCCCCTTCCTGTGTCCATGTGTTCTCATTGTTCAATTCCCATCTATGAGTGAGAACATGCAGTGTTTGGTTTTTTGTCCTTGCGATAGTTTACTGAGAATGATGATTTCCAATTTCATCCATGTCCCTACAAAGGACATGAACTCATCATTTTTTATGGCTGCATAGTATTCCATGGTGTATATGTGCCACACTTTCTTAATCCAGTCTATCATTGTTGGACATTTGGGTTGGTTCCAAGTCTTTGCTATTGTGAATAGTGCCGCAATAAACATATGTGTGCATGTGTCTTTATAGCAGCATGATTTATAGTCCTTTGGGTATATACCCAGTAATGGGATGGCTGGGTCAAACGGTATTTCTAGTTCTAGATCCCCGAGGAATCGCCACACTGACTTCCACAATGGTTGAACTAGTTTACAGTCCCACCAACAGTGTAAAAGTGTTCCTATTTCTCCACATCCTCTCCAGCACCTGTTGTTTCCTGACTTAAATGATTGCCATTCTAACTGGTGTGAGATGGTGTTTCATTGTGGTTTTGATTTGCATTTCTCTGATCACCAGTGATGATGAGCATTTTTTCATGTGTCTTTTGGCTGCATAAATGTCTTCTTTTGAGAAGTGTCTGTTCATATCCTTTGCCCACTTTTTGATGGGGTTGTTTGTTTTTTTCTTGTAAATTTGTTTGAGTTCATTGTAGATTCTGGATATTGGCCCTTTGTCAGATGAGTAGGTTGCGAAAATTTTCTCTCATTTTGTAGGTTGCCTGTTCACTCTGATGGTAGTTTCTTTTGCTGTGCAGAAGCTCTTTAGTTGAATTAGATCCCATTTGTCAATTTTGGCTTTTGTTGCCATTGCTTTTGGTGTTTTAGACATGAAGTCCTTGCCCATGCCTATGTCCCGCATGGTAATGCCTAGGTTTTCTTCTAGGGTTTTTATGGTTTTAAGCATGACATTTAAGTCTTTAATCCATCTTGAATTAATTTTAGTATAAGGTGTAAGGAAGGGATCCAGTTTCAGCTTTCTACATATGGCTAGCCAGTTTTCCCAGCACCATTTATTAAATAGGGAATCCTTTCCCCATTGCTTGTCTTTCTCAGGTTTGTCAAAGATCAGATAGTTGTAGATATGCGGCATTATTTCTGAGGGCTCTGTTCTGTTCCATTGATCTATATCTCTGTTTTGGTACCAGTACCATGCTGTTTTGGTTACTGTAGCCTTGTAGTACAGTTTGAAGTTAGGTAGTGTGATGCCTCCAGCTTTGTTCTTTTGGCTTAGGATTGACTTGGCAATGCGGGCTCTTTTTTGGTTCCATATGAACTTTAAAGTAGTTTTTTCCAATTCTGTGAAGAAAGTCATTGGTAGCTTGATGGGGATGGCATTGAATCTATAAATTACGTTGGGCAGTATGGCCATTTTCACAATATTGATTCTTCCTACCCATGAGCATGGAATGTTCTTCCATTTGTTTGTATCCTCTTTTATTTCATTGAGCAGTGGTTTGTAGTTCTCCTTGAAGAGGTCCTTCACATCCCTTGTAAGTTGGATTCCTAAGTATTTAATTCTCTTTGAAGCAATTGTGAATGGGAGTTCACTCATGATTTGGCTCTCTGTTGGCATGGAAACTCTTAAGTAGAAAGACTAAAAAATGAACCAATTGAAATAATGACTATAACTTTACAAAACATTATACAAAAAGATAGAAAAGAAACAACAAAAAGTTAAAAAGCATGGGGATTAAGTTAAAGTGTAGAGTTTTTTATTTTACTTTAAGTTCTGGGATACATATGCAGAATGTGAAGGTTTGTTTCATAGTTATACATGTGCCATGATGGTTTGCTGCACCCATCAACCCATCATCTAGGTTTCAAGCCCCACATGCATTAGGTATTCAACCTAATGCTCTCCCTCCCCTTGCCCTCCATCCCTCGACAGGCCCCGGTGAATGATGTTCCCCTCCTTGTGTCCATGTATTCTCATTTTTCAACTCCCACTTATGAGTGAGAACATGCGGTGTTTGGTTTTCTCTTCCTGTGTTAGTTTGCTGAGAATGATGGCTTTCAACTTCATCCGTCTCCCTGCAAAGGACATGAACTCATAAAATTTAGTTTTTATTAGTTGCATTTTCACATGTTTGTGTGTTTGTTTATGCAGTTATTGCAAATTTTTATCAGTTTTTATAAATTGGTTTTAAGATAACATTTGGAAGCCTTATGATAAACTATAATAATAATATAAAAAAACATGCAAGGAAACCCAAAAAATAAAAAGAAATAAATTAAATCATACCATCAGAGAAAATCACCTTTACTTAAAGGAAGACAGAAAGGAAGAAAAAGAAGATCACAAAGCAAACAGAAAATAAATAACAAAATGGCAGGAGTAGGTTCTTACTTATTATTAATAACTTTGGAGGTCAGTGGACTAAACTCTCCAGTCAAAAGACATAGATGCCTTAACGGATTTTAAAAAAACACTCAACAATCTGTTGCCTACAGGAAAAACACTTTACCTGTGAAGACACACACAGGCTTAAAAAAGTAGAAAAACATATTTCATGCCAATAGAAACAGATAGTAAGAGTAGCTATACTTATACCAGACAAAATAGATTTCATGATGAAAATTATAAGAAGAGATTAAAGAGATAATAATACCCATAACATTATCACTATATAATGATGAAAGGGTCAATTCAGCAACAGGATGTAGCAACTGTAAATATATGCACACGCAACACTCAAGTACCCAGATATATAATGCAAATGTGATTAGAGCTAAAGAAAGAGATTAACCCCAATACAATCATAGCTGGAGACTTCATCACCTCCCTTTCACCTTTGGACAGATCTGTCAAACAGAAAAACAGAGATATCAGATAGAATCTGCACTATATACTAAAAGGACCTAATAGATATTTACAGAACTTTTCACTCAACAGCCATAGAATACACATTATTCTCTTCAACACACGAATTATTCTGAAAGACAGACCGTATATTAGCTCACAAAACATGTCTTAAAACATTCAAAAAACTTTTTTTTTTTAAAGTAAATGTATTTTTTTTTATTATACTTTAAGTTTTAGGGTACATGTGCACATTGTGCAGGTTAGTTACATATGTATACATGTGCCATGCTGGTGCGCTGCACCCACTAACTCATCATCTAGCATTAGGTATATCTCCCAATGCTATCCCTCCCCCCTCCCCCCACCCCACCACAGTCCCCAGAGTGTGATGTTCCCCTTCCAGTGTCCATGTGATCTCATTGTTCAATTCCCACCTATGAGTGAGAATATGTGGTGTTTGACTTTTTGTTCTTGCGATAGTTTACTGAGAAGGATGATTTCCAATTTCATCCATGTCCCTACAAAGGACATGAACTCATCATTTTTTATGGCTGCATAGTATTCCATGGTGTATATGTGCCACATTTTCTTAATCCAGTCTATCATTGTTGGACATTTGGGTTGGATCCAAGTCTTTGCTATTGTGAATAATGCCGCAATAAACATACGTGTGCATGTGTCTTTATAGCAGCATGATTTATAGTCCTTTGGGTATATACCCAGTAATGGGATGGCTGGGCCAAATGGTATTTCTAGTTCTAGATCCCTGAGGAATCACCACACTGACTTCCACAAGGGTTGAACTCGTTTACAGTCCCACCAACAGTGTAAAAGTGTTCCTATTTCTCCACATCCTCTCCAGCACCTGTTGTTTCCTGACTTTTTAATGATTGCCATTCTGACTGGTGTGAGATGGTATCTCATTGTGGTTTTGATTTGCATTTCTCTGATGGCCAGTGATGATGAGCATGTTTTCATGTGTTTTTTGGCTGCATAAATGTCTTCTTTTCAGAAGTGTCTGTTCATGTCCTTTGCCCAATTTTTGATGGGGTTGTTTGTTTTTTTCTTGTAAATTTGTTGGAGTTCATTGTAGATTCTGGATATTAGCCCTTTGTCAGATGAGTAGGTTGCGAAAATTTTCTCCCATTTTGTAGGTTGCCTGTTCACTCTGATGGTAGTTTCTTTTGCTGTGCAGAAGCTCTTTGGTAGAATTAGATCCCATTTCTCAATTTTGGCTTTTGTTGCCATTGCTTTTGGTGTTTTAGACATGAAGTCCTTGCCCATGCCTATGTCCCGCATGGTAATGCCTAGGTTTTCTTCTAGGGTTTTTATGGTTTTAGGTCTAACATTTAAATCTTTAATCCATCTTGAATTGATTTTTGTATGAGGTGTAAGGAAGGGATCCAGTTTCAGCTTTCTACATATGGCTAGCCAGTTTTCCCAGCACCATTTATTAAATAGGGAATCCTTTCCCCATTGCTTGTTTTTGTCAGGTTTGTCAAAGATCAGATAGTTGAAGATATGCGGCGTTATTTCTGAGGGCTCTGTTCTGTTCCATTGATCTATATCTCTGTTTTGGTACCAGTACCATGCTGTTTTGGTTACTGTAGCCTTGTAGTATAGTTTGAAATCAGGTAGTGTGATGCCTCCAGCTTTGTTCTTTTGGCTTAGGATTGCCTTGGCAATGCGGGCTCTTTTTTGGTTCCATATGAACTTTAAAGTAGTTTTTTCCAATTCTGTGAAGAAAGTCATTGGTAGCTTCATGGGGATGGCATTGAATCTGTAAATTACCTTGGGCAGTATGGCCATTTTCACGATATTGATTCTTCCTACCCATGAGCATGGAATGTTCTTCCATTTGTTTGTATCCTCTTTTATTTCCTTGAGCAGTGGTTTGTAGTTCTCCTTGAAGAGGTCCTTCACATCCCTTGTAAGTTGGATTCCTAGGTATGTTATTCTCTTTGAAGCAATTGTGAATGGGAGTTCACTCATGATTTGGCTCTCTGTTTGTCTGTTTTTGGTGTATAAGAATGCTTGTGATTTTTGTACATTAATTTTTTATCCTGAGACTTTGCTGAAGTTGCTTATCAGCTTAAGGAGATTTTGGGCTGAGACAATGGGGTTTTCTAGATATACAATCATGTCGTCTGCAAACAGGGACAATTTGAGTTCCTCTTTTCCTAATTGAATACCCTTTATTTCCTTCTCCTGCCTAATTGCCCTGGCCAGAACTTCCAACACTATGTTGAATAGGAGTGGTGAGAGAGGGCATGCCTGTCTTGTGCCAGTTTTCAAAGGGAATGCTTCCAGTTTTTGCCCATTCAGTATGATATTGGCTGTGGGTTTGTCATAGATAGCTCTTATTATTTTGAAATACGTCCCATCAATACCTAATTTATTGAGAGTTTTTAGCATGAAGGGTTGTTGAATTTTGTCAAAGGCTTTTTCTGCATCTGTTGAGATAATCATGTGGTTTTTGTCTTTGGCTCTGTTTATATGCTGGATTACATTTATTGATTTGCGTACATTGAACCAGCCTTGCATCCCAGGGATGAAGCCCACTTGATCATGATGGATAAGCTTTTTGATGTGCTGCTGGATTCGTTTTGCCAGTATTTTATTGAGGATTTTTGCATCAGTGTTCATCAAGGATATTGGTCTAAAATTCTCTTTTTTGGTTGTGTCTCTGCCCGGCTTTGGTATCAGAATGATGCTGGCCTCATAAAATGAGTTAGGGAGGATTCCCTCTTTTTCTATTGATTGGAATAGTTTCAGAAGGAATTGTACCAGTTCCTCCTTGTACCTCTGGTAGAATTCAGCTGTGAATCCATCTGGTCCTGGACTGTTTTTGGTTGGTAAACTATTGATTATTGCCACAATTTCAGCTCCTGTTATTGGTCTATTCAGAGATTCAACGTCTTCCTGGTTCAGTCTTCGGAGAGTGTATGTGTTGAGGAATTTATCCATTTCTTCTAGATTTTCTAGTTTATTTGTGTAGAGTTGTTTGTAGTATTCTCTGATGGTAGTTTGTATTTCTGTGGGATGAGTGGTGATATCCCCTTTATCATTTTTTATTGTGTCTATTTGATTCTTCTCTCTTTTTTTCTTTATTAGTCTTGCTAGTGGTCTATCAATTTTGTTGATCCTTTCAAAAAACCAGCTCCTGGATTCATTGATTTTTTGAAGGGTTTTTTGTGTCTCTATTTCCTTCAGTTCTGCTCTGATTTTGGTTATTTCTTGCCTTCTGCTAGCTTTTGAATGTGTTTGCTCTTGCTTTTCTAGTTCTTTTAATTGTGATGTTAGGGTGTCAATTTTGGATCTTTCCTGCTTTCTCTTGTGGGCATTTAGTGCTATAAATTTCCCTCTACACACTGCTTTGAATGCGTCCCAGAGATTCTGGTATGTTGTGTCTTTGTTCTCGTTGGTTTCAAAGAACATCTTTATTTCTGCCTTCATTTCGTTATGTACCCAGTAGTCATTCAGGAGCAGGTTGTTCAGTTTCCATGTAGTTGAGCGGCTTTGAGTGAGATTCTTAATCCTGAGTTCTAGTTTGATTGCACTGTGGTCTGAGAGATAGTTTGTTATAACTTCTGTTCTTTTACATTTGCTGAGGAGAGCTTTACTTCCAACTATGTGGTCAATTTTGGAATAGGTTTGGTGTGGTGCTGAAAAAAATGTATATTCTGTTGATTTGGGGTGGAGAGTTCTGTAGATGTCTATTAGGTCCACTTGGTGCAGAGCTGAGTTCAATTCCTGGGTATCCTTGTTGACTTTCTGTCTCGTTGATCTGTCTAGTGTTGACAGTGGGGTATTTAAGTCTCCCATTATTAATGTGTGGGAGTCTAAGTCTCTTTGTAGGTCACTCAGGAATTGCTTTATGAATCTTGGTGCTCCTGTATTGGGTGCATATATATTTAGGATAGTTAGCTCTTCCTGTTGAATTGATCCCTTTACCATTATGTAATGGCCTTCTTTGTCTCTTTTGATATTTGTTGGTTTAAAGTCTGTTTGATCAGAGACTAGGATTGCAACCCCTGCCTTTTTTTGTTTTCCATTGGCTTGGTAGATCTTCCTCCATCCTTTTATTTTGAGCCTATGTGTGTCTCTGCACGTGAGATGGGTTTCCTGAATACAGCACACTGATGGGTCTTGACTCTTTATCCAATTTGCCAGTCTGTGTCTTTTAATTGGAGAATTTAGTCCATTTACGTTTAAAGTTAATATTGTTATGTGTGAATTTGATCCTGTCATTATAATGTTAGCTGGTTATTTTGCTCGTTAGTTGATGCAGTTTCTTCCTAGTCTCGATGGTCTTTACATTTTGGCATGATTTTGCAGCGGCTGGTACCAGTTGTTCCTTTCCATGTTTAGCGCTTCCTTCATGAGCTCTTTTAGGGCAGGCCTGGTGGTGACAAAATCTCTCAGCATTTGCTTGTCTGTAAAGTATTTTATTTCCCCTTCACTTATGAAGCTTAGTTTGGCTGGATATGAAATTCTGGGTTGAAAATTCTTTTCTTTAAGAATGTTGAATATTGGCCCCCACTCTCTTCTGGCTTGTAGGGTTTTTGCAGAGAGATCCCCTGTTAGTCTGATGGGCTTCCCTTTGAGGGTAACCCAACCTTTCTCTCTGGCTGACCTTAACATTTTTTCCTTCATTTCAACTTTGGTGAATCTGACAATTATGTGTCTTGGAGTTGCTCTTCTCGAGGAGTATCTTTGTGGTGTTCTCTGTATTTCCTGAATCTGAACGTTGGCCTGCCTTGCTAGACTGGGGAAGTTCTCCTGGATAATATCCTGCTGAGTGTTTTCCAACTTGGTTCCATTCTCCCCATCACTTTCAGGTACACCAATCAGACGTAGATTTGGTCTTTTCACATAGTCCCATATTTCTTGGAGGCTTTGCTCATTTCTTTTTATTCTTTTTTCTCTAAACTTCCCTTCTCGCTTCATTTCATTCATTTCATCTTCCATCGCTGATACCCTTTCTTCCAGTTGATCGCATCGGCTTCTGAGGCTTCTGCATTCTTCACGTAGTTCTCGAGCCTTGGTTTTCAGCTCCATCAGCTCCTTTAAGCACTTCTCTGTATTGGTTATTCTAGTTATACATTCTTCTAAATTTTTTTCAAAGTTTTCAACTTCTTTGCCTTTGGTTTGAATGTCCTCCCGTAGCTCAGAGTAATTTGATCGTCTGAAGCCTTCTTCTCTCAGCTCGTCAAAGTCGTTCTCCATCCAGCTTTGTTCCGTTGCTGGTGAGGAACTGCGTTCCTTTGGAGGAGGAGAGGCGCTCTGCGTTTTAGAGTTTCCACTTTTTCTGTTCTGTTTTTTCCCCATCTTTGTGGTTTTATCTACTTTTGGTCTTTGATGATGGTGATGTACAGATGGGTTTTCGGTGTGGATGTCCTTTCTGTTTGTTAGTTTTCCTTCTAACAGACAGTACCCTCAGCTGCAGGTCTGTTGGAATACCCTGCCGTGTGAGGTGTCAGTGTGCCCCTGCTGGGGGGTGCCTCCCAGTTAGGCTGCTCGGGGGTCAGGGGTCAGGGACCCACTTCATTAGGCAGTCTGCCGGTTCTCAGATCTCCAGCTGCGTGCTGGGAGAACCACTGCTCTCTTCAAAGCTGTCAGACAGGGACACTTAAGTCTGCAGAGGTTACTGTTCTCTTTTTGTTTGTTTGTGCCCTGCCCCCAGAGGTGGAGCCTACAGAGGCAGGCAGGCCTCCTGGAGCTGTGGTGGGCTCCACCCAGTTCGAGCTTCCTGGCTGCTTTGTTTACCTAAGCAGTCCTGGGCAATGGCGGGCGCCCCTCCCCCAGCCTTGCTGCCGCCTTGGAGTTTGATCTCAGACTGCTGTGCTAGCAATCAGTGAGATTCCGTGGGCGTAGGACCCTCCGAGCCAGGTGTGGGATATAATCTCGTGGTTCGCCATTTTTTAAGCCGGTCTGAAAAGCGCAATATTCGGGTGGGAGTGACCCGATTTTCCAGGTGCGTCCGTCACCCCTTTCTTTGACTCGGAAAGGGAGCTCCCTGACCCTTTGAGCTTCCCAGGTGAGGCAATGCCTCGCCCTGCTTCGGCTCGCGCACGGTGCGCTCACCCACTGGCCTGCGCACACTGTCCTGCACTCGCTAGTGAGATGAACCCGGTATCTCAGATGGAAATGCAGAAATCACCCATCTTCTGCATCGCTCACGCTGGGAGCTGTAGACCGGAGCTTTTCCTATTTGGCCATCTTGGCTCCTCCCCCAAAAACTTTCAATAAAATCAAAAGTCTTCTCTGACAATGATGAAATAAAACTAAAAATAAAAAAGAAGACGAATTTTGAAAAAGATACAGACAAATGGAAATTAAACAGTATTCTGAATGACCAGTGGGTCGGTGAAAAAATTAAGAAGGAAATTGAAAATTTTCTTGTAGCAAATAATAATGGAAACACAACATATCAAAACCTATGGGATACAGTGAAAACAGTACAAAGAGGGAAGCTCCTATATAAAACATTTTGAAAAACTTGAAATAAACAGCCTAATACATCTTAAAGAATTAGAAAGGCAAGAGCAATCCAAACCCAAAATTGTAGAAGAAAAGAAATAATAATAAAGATAAGAGCAAAAATAAAATATAAATGAAGAAAACAATACAAAAAATCAATGAAAGAAAAAGTTGGTTTTTTGAAACATTAAACAAAATTGACAAAACTATAGCCACACTAAGAAGGAAAGAGAGAAGACAAAGAAATAAAATTGGAGATAAAACAGAGACATTACAACTGATACTCCAGCAATTCAAAGGACCATTAGTGGCTTTTATGAGCAACTGTATTCCAATAAATTGGAAAATCTAGAGGATATTGATAAATACATAGGCACATACAACATACCAAGATTGAACCATGAATAAATTCAAAACCTGAACAAACCAGTAACAAGTATCAAGAAAAAAGCCATAATTAAATGTCTCTCAGCAAAGAAAGTCTGGGATTCCATGGATTCACTGCTAAATTCTACCATACGTTTAAAGAAGAAATTATACCAATCCTACTCAAACTATTCTGAAAAATAGAGAAGGGACTACTTTCAAATTAATTCAATGAGGCCGGTGTTGTGGTTTTGTGTGTGTGTTGTTTTTGTTTGTTTGTTTGTTTGTTTTGAGACGGAGTCTTGCTCTGTCACCCATGCTGGAGTGCAATGGTGTGATCTCAGCTCACCGCAACATCTGCCTCCCAGGTCAAGCGATTGTACTGCCTCAGCCTCCCCAGTAGCTGGAATTACAGGTGCACACCACCATGCCCAGTGAATTTTTCTATTTTTAGTAAAGACAGTGTTTCGCCATGTTGGCCAGGCTGGTTTCGAACTCTGACCTCTCAGCTGATCCCCCACCTAGGCCTCCCAAAGTGCTGGGATTATGGGTGTGAGCCACTGCACCCGGCAATGGCCAGTATTACTGTGATACCAAAACCAAGAAAAGACACATAATAAAAAGAAAACTACAGGCTAATATTACTGATGAATATTGATACAAAAAAATCCTCAACAAAATACTAGCAAACTGAATTTAACAGCACATTAAAATGATTATTTATTATTACTGAGTGAGATGTATCCCAAGAATGCAAGCATGGTTCAACATACGCAAATCAATCAATGTGATATATCATGTCAGCCTAATGAAGGACAAAATTCATGGGATCATTTCAATTGATGCTGAAAGAGCATCAGCATCCCTTTATGATTTAAAAAACCCTCAGAAAACTGGGTATAGATGGAACGTGCCATAATAAAATAAAAACCATCTATAACAGACTATTATCATACTGAATGGGCAATAACTGAAAGCCTTTCCTGTAAGATCTAGAACAAGACAAGAATGACCACTTTAACCACTGTTATTTACCACAGTACTGGAAGTCTCAGCTAGAGCAATCAGACAAAAGAAAGAAATAAAAGGCATCCAAATTGAAATGGAAGAAGTCAAAATATCCTCGTTTGCAGATGATATGATCTTATATTTGAAGAAACCTAAAGACTCCACCAAAAAGTATTAGTTCTGGTACACAAACTCAGTAATGTTGCAGGATACAAAATCAACATATAAAAATCAGTAGCATTCCTATATGCCAACAGCAAACAATCTGAGTAAGAAATCAAGAAAAATTTACATTTACAATAGCTACAGAAAAAATTAGATACCTAGCAATAAACTTAACCAAAGAAGTAAAAGTTTTCTATATTGAAAACTATAAAACACTGATGAAAGAAATTGAAGAGAATACAAAATAATAGAAAAAATATTCTATTCTTTATGTAATGGAAAAATCAATGTTGCCAAAATGTTCATACTACTCAAAGCAATCCACAGAGTCAGTGCAATCTCTATCAAAATACCAATGGCATTCTTCATAGATATAAAACAAAATAATTCTAAAATTTATATGAAACCACAAAAGACTTAGAATAGCCAAAGCAATTTTGACCAATCCTGAGCAAAAAGAACAAAACTGAAGGAATTACATTTCCTGACTTCAAATTATACTTCAAATTAACTTCAAATTAAACCATAACAGTATGTTACTGTCATAAAAACAGACACATAGACAAATGGAACAGAATATAGAACTCAGAAACAAATTTGTACATCTACAGTGAACTCATTTTCAATGAAGTTGCCAAGAACATACATTGGGAAAAGAACAGTTTCTTCAATAATTAGTGCTGAGAAAACTGAATATCTATATGTAGAAGAATAAAACTACACCCCTATCTCTCATCATATACAAAAATCAAATCCCAATGCATTGAAGACATAAATCTAAGACCTCAAACTATGAAAGTATACAAGAAAATACTGAGGAAGCTCTTCATGACATTGACCTGGGCAAAGATTTCTTGAATAGTACCCCACAAGCACACACAACCAAAGCAGAAATGAACAAATAGAATCACACCAAGTTGAAAAGATTCTGCACGATGAGGCAAACAATCAACGAATTGAAGAGACAACCTTCAGAATGGGAGAAAATATTTGCAATCTACCCATCTTACAAGGGATTAATAATGATAACATATAAGAAGCTCAAACAATTCTACAGAAAAAAATTAATAATCTGATTTTAAAATGGGCAAAAGATCTGAATAGGCATTTTTCAAACAAAGACATACAAATGGCAAACAAGTATATGAAAATGTGCTCAACATCATTGATCATCAGAGAAATGCAAATGAATACTACAATGAGATGCCACCTCACTCCAGTTAAAAAATGGCTTTCATCTAAAAGACACGACAATAATAAATGCTGGTGAAGATATGCAGAAGAAAGAACCCTCATATACCATTGGTGGGAATGTAAATTAATATATCCCCTATAGAGAAACACTTCGGAGGTTCCAAGAGCTATAATATGATCTAGGAATCCCAGTGCTATGTATATACCCAAAAGAAAGAAAGTTTGTTTATCAAAGGGATATCTACACTCCCATTTTTATTGGAGCATTATTTACAATACCCAAGATTTGGAAGCAACATAAGTGTTCATAAATTTAAAATTTTGGTACATATAAACAATTCAGCCATGAAAAAGAAGGAGATTCTGTCATTTGCAACAACATGGATAGAACTGGAGGACATTATGTTAAATAAAATAAGTCAGGAACAGAAAAAGAAACTTCACATGTTCTCACTTATTTGTTGGAGCTAAAAATTGAAACAATTGAACTCATGGAGATAGAGAGAAAATGGATGGTTACTAGTGGCTGGGAAGGGTGTTTGGGTTGTGCAGCTGAAGTGGGGATGATCAATGGATACAAAAAGTAGTTAGGAAGAATAAATAAGACCTAGTATTTTATAGCAAAACAGAGTGACTATGGTCAATAATAATTTAATTGTACATTTAAAAATAACTGAAAGAGTATAATTGGATATTTGTAACACAAAGGATAAATTATTGAGGTAATAACCTATTTCTGCTGATGTTATTATTACATATTGCATGCCTGTATCAAAATATTTCATGTGTCTCATAAATATATACACTTACTATGTACCTACAAAAATTAAAAATAGAAACATTTAAAAATAAAATAAAATGGAGATGGTGAGGTAGGAGGTCTTAGACCTACATTGCAAATATTCAGTTCTCAAATTAATGCAGGATGGGTATTGATAAAAGTAGGAACAAGTCCATAAAGAATATAAATCACCCCCTAGGCCATAAAACAAACTTCAATAATTTTAAAAGAATTGAAATTATACAGAGTACATTGTCTAATCAGAATGGAATAAAACTAGAAAACAACAGATAGACAAAAAGAAAATCCCTGAGCACTTGGAAAATAGACAAAACACTTACAAATAGACATTTGATCCAATGGATCAAATAAAAAAATCTAAAAGGAAACAAAATATAAGTACAACTGAATGAAAATATAGATGCAGCATATCAAAATATATGGGATTCAGCTAAAGTCATTCTGAGAAGACAATTTACAGCACTAAATTCTTATATCAGTAAATAAGAAAGTTCTCAAATCTATAATCTCAGTGTCTAACTCCAGAAACTGGAAAATCAAGAGCATAATAAACACAAAGAAAGCAGAAGAAAGCAAATAAAGAGCAGAAATTAACAAAATTGAAAACAGACTTAGCCGTAAAAAGATATGAAATACTGTCATTTGCAGCAACAGGGATAGAATTGAAGGTCATTATATTACGTGAAATAAGCCAGGTGCAAAAAGAGAAATGTCACATGTTTTTTTCTTATATGTGGGAGCTAAAAGATGTGTATCTCATGGGGATAGAGAGTAGAATGGTCATTACCAGAGGCTAGGAAGGGACGGACGGAAGAACAGATGAAGAGAAGTTGTTTAATGGGTTCAAAAATACAGTTACATAGAAGGAATATGTTCTGGTATTCAATTATATGGTAGGGAAAATATAGTTAACAAGAATTTATCATATATTTCAAAATAGCTAGAAGAGAAGAATTGTAATGTTTCCAACAGAAAAGCAAAAGATAAATGTTTGAGTTGATGAATATTGCAGTTATCCAGATTTGATCATTAGCACATTGTCTACAGGTTTCAAAATATCACATGTACTCCCAAAATACATACATCTATTATATGTCAATAAAAAGAAAATATAAAGAAAATCCATTTTAAAAGGCTACTGCTTCAAAAAGATGGTTTATATTTATAAATCTATTGCAAGACTGACAAAAATTAAAAGAGAAAAGATAAATTACCTTAGACATAATACAAAGGATATCACTATAGATATCACTATAGAACCATTATAAAGATAATAGAGGTAATACTATGATTAATTTTACACACAAAACTTGATAATTGAAAACAAATGAAATAATTCCTCAAAAACCACAAACCATAAAACTCAATAAAGATGAAACAGACAACTTGAATAGTTCAAAGAGCTAAAGGTAACCATTTCTCATGAAAACCATGTCTCACTAAATAGAGAATATTAATAAAGAGATAGAAAGTATAAAAAAGGAACCAAAAGGAAATTCTGGAACTTAAAACTAGAGTAATTAAAATGAAAAGTACACTAGATGGCCTCAACAGTGGATTTGAGCCCCAGAACATGAATGAACCTTGAAACCCTTATGCTAAGTGAAAGAAACAAGACATAAAAGGAAACAGCTTATAAGAGTCTATTTATATTATACATTCAGAAAAAAGCAAGTCTGTAGAGGCAGAAAGCAGACTGGTGGTTGATGGGGGGTAGGGACAAAGAAGAATGAAGAATGACTATGATATGAATTGGGTGTTTTGTCTCCTCCAAATCTCACATTGAAATGTGACCTCTAATGTTGGAGGATCATGGGGAATCAATGTTTGAAACATGGGGGTGGATCCCCCATGAATGACTTACTGCCATCTCCTTGGTAAGGAGTGGGTTCTTGCTGTTAGTTCACATGAGATCTGGCTGTTTAAGAGTGTCTGACACCTCACCCTTCTCTTTCTTGCCCCCTCTCTCTTGTTCCTTCTCTTGCTATATGATGTTCTGGCTCTCCCTTCACCTTCTGCCATGATTGTAATCTTCCTGAGTCCCTCATCAGAAGCTGAGGAGATGTTGGTGCCATGCTTGAACAGCCTGCAGAACTGTGAGTCAAAATAAACCTCATTTCTTCATAAATCACCCAGCCTCAGGTATTGCCCTATAGCAATGCAAATAAACTAATACAGAATACTAATGGGTATTGGATTTCTTTTAGTGGTGATAAAAGTTTCTGAAATTAGATAGTGATAATAGAAGCACAACCTTGTAAATATGCTAAACAGTCTACTGAATTGTATACTTTAAAATGGTGAATTCTATAGTATGTGAATAATATCTCAATAAAAGAGAAATATCACTACTGAAATAGCTGGCATAAAATTAGTGATAACATATGTTGATGATGATGTGGAGAACTGGATCCCTCATACATTACTAGTTGGAATGTAAAATGCCCCAGTAATTCGTGAAAATTATTTGGCAATTTCGTATAAAACTAAATACATGACAACTGTATGACCCAACAATTGCACTATGGGGCATTTATTTTGAAGACAAGAAAACGTTTTTCCCCACAAAACCTGTACACAAATGTTTAGAGCAACTCTATTCCTAAGAGCCCCAAATTGGAAATAACACAGATTGCTTCAATGAGTGAATGTTTTTTTTTAAAAAAGCTATGGTACACATACCACGGAACACTAACCACCAACAAAAAGAATAAACTATTGATATAACCAACTTGGTTGAATCTCAAGGCTATTATGCTAAGTGAAAAAGTCAACCTCTACTGTTACATACTGATATGGTTTAGCTCTGTGTCCCCACCCAAATCTCACCTTGAGTTGTAATAATCCCCATGTGTCAAGGTCGGGACCAGGTGGAGATAATTAAATCATGGAGGTGGCTTCCCCCATGCTGTTCTCATGATAGTGAGTGAGTTATCACGAGATCTGATGGGTTTATAAGGGGCTTCCCCCTTTGCTCGGCACTCATTCTGTC
The DNA here is from genome assembly GCF_029289425.2 of Pan paniscus. NCBI lineage: Eukaryota > Metazoa > Chordata > Mammalia > Primates > Hominidae > Pan > Pan paniscus. The sequence goes on from NC_073272.2 coordinate 75,770,765, forward strand.
TCCTGCTGCCCTCTGAAGAGGTGCCTTCCACCATGATTGTAAGTTTCCTGAGCCCTCCCCAAAACTGTGGGTCAATTACACCTCTTTCTTTTATAAATTACCCAGTCTTGGGTATGTCCTTATAGCAGCATGAAAATGGACTAATACACATACTGTATAACTCCATTTATATAACACATTTGACATGTCAAATTTATAGAGACGGTGAAGAGATTTGTTGCTGCCAAGTGTTAGGGACAGGGGCAGGAAGCAAAAGGAATGGAGGCAATTGTGGTTATAAAAGGTCAACACTTGGGGAGTCTTTGTGGTGATGGAACTGTTCTATATCTTGACTATGGTGGTGAATTCACAAGCCTACATATGATAAAATTGTGACAAATATATACACATTCACAAATGAGTACTATACAAATATAATTAGAGAAATCTGAATTAGATTAGTGGATTACATTAACACCAGTTTGCTGGTTGTGATATTGTACCATAGCTTTGGAAGATGTAATCATTAGGGAAATCTGGATAAAGAATACATGTGCTCATAAAACTGCGTATGAATCTACAATTGTCTCAAAATTTAAAAATTGTAGAAAAATTATGCATAACTTAAGATATTCCTAAGCAAGTCAGGAAATCTATAATTCACTGGAGAAAAAAATGATACATTCAACTCCATAAAATTAATAATTTTAAATGGCAAAATATTCAACCCAATTTTTAAAATATACAAGGGGTATCAATTGTCCATTCACAGATTAACAAATTCAAAACACCCAGGAAGCATATGAAAAAGTGCTCATTCTCACTAATAGAGGAATATGAATTAAAGCTAAACTCAGATGTTCTTTCTAACCCTTATTATTGGCAAAAAGTTTCAAGTGTGATAATATTTAGCTCTGAAGGTAAGGTGGGGCTTGGTGAAAATGAGTATTGTTACATCTCTGTGTATGTATATGTAAATAATCTGGTAATGTTAAATATTAAAACTATAAATACTCTTCCACATAGCAACCCTATGACTTGGAATTTATCACAAAAAATGAAGAATGTTTATTGTAACATTATGAGTAGAGGCAAAAACAAAAAAGGTAGAAACAAAGTGAATGTTAATAAATGGGGAAATGATTGAATTAAATAGAGGAATAGCCATACCACGGAGTATTTTTTGTGGCTATATATTGACTTTGAGTAATTGCTAAGAGAGCAAAGCAAGTCATGGACACAGCTCAGGTTATAATAATAGCTTATAAGAATTTTGTGGCTATTAAAAAGAGTGAATACTCTTATCAGTTGACTTTGAGGAAATTCTAAGAGAGTAAAGGAAGTCATGGACACAGCTCAGGTTATACTAATGGTAACCTGGAACTTCCTGAAGACAGAAAGCAGTAGCAGAACATTTGTAATTTCTTGGCTTATAGACCAAATGAAAAGCTTCAAGTACAGAATAACTCTGGCTTGCACAAGTTGGTTTAGCAACACATACTCATATTCCTACTTTCCTAGAAATTGGTTCTCACCCACAGATAATTATAAGGCATAATTTAGCATGTTTATAAGAGATGCCACTCTGCTGGTGTTGGACTTCCTGTGGCAGATTTGGGGAAATCAGTTTACTAGCTGGGTAGCCCTGGGCTAGATATTTAACCTCTCCCTCATGTATAACATAGGGACAATAGCAGTACCTATCTCATAGGGTTCTTCTGAAGATTAAATGAGTTAATATGTGCAACATGCTTAGAACTGTGCCTGAGACAAAGCAAGCGCTAAATAAATACTGATGTCTTTTTTATTATCATTTCCACCCAGATGATTAAAATTGGCTTTTTACTCAATCTCCTTCCTTTTGGAAGGAAGCCTCTCCTTCCTTCAGTCTCTGGTCTTATCTGGTAGGGTCTATGTAATGAGGATAATATTGTTAAGGGGAAAGAGAGCAGCAGTTACAGATTCCAGGGGAGACCCTGGACACCTAGTCCAAAGGCCTGCTTGGTTATTCTTCTTTGTCTGATTGTCTATTTAATGGATATCCCTTCCCTTCTATTTCCTATGAGATTTCTAATGTGTTCGGTGTAATAGGAGAAAGAAAGTGTCCTGACAGTGAAGGATCAAGAGGTCTAGTTCCAATTCAACAAACATATGGACTGACGAAGAGAAATATAGCACAAATTACCTGTAACATAATTTCTAAAGCAGAGAGGGAATTGGGGGTTTAGGAAAGTCTAGCAGAAGTGAAGTCTACAGCTTTAAAAATTTTCCCCATGTTGCTGATCTCCTAAGCAACCATAACCCCTTCACTCTGGGATGTATTATAAGATTGGTATAGTGGTTTCAAGGATGGAATTGGGAAAAATTCTTGTGATACAAGTCTGACTATTCCTGGGTGGTCTACGTAGGCAAGTTTGCTCTTTGAATGTGTACAGACACTAACATTTTCTCTCCCTCCTTATTCATCTTAGTCTTGCCCCTTACCAATATCCTGATATAGGGACTTAAAGTATAACAGATAAAACACAAATTTCCTAGCCTTTGAAAACTAAAAAAATTGTTTTCTACAGATATGTGAAGTGCTCTAGAACTGAAGGCTCTATTAATCATTCTAGACAGTGTTGACTATTGCCTTTGTTAAAATTTTAATGATTTAATAAAAAAGCATTATTCTATTACTGTTTAATTTGTCCTTTTAAAAAATTACTTCTGAGATTAAGCATTTTCTTCCACTGTTTATTTTCTATTTGGCTGTCTTTTTAATTGAAATGCCTACTTTTATCTTTAATCTATTTTTCTCTTAGGGTTTTTATGGTCTAATAAAATTTATTACCTCCTCCACATTAAACTAACATATCTTTATTGTTGAGAATTTGAAAAATTCACCAATGCAGAAGCTAGAGTGAAAAATAACTCATGATCACTCACTATTATTATTTTGGTGGATTTCTATGGTGTTTTCCAATATGATTTTCTATATTGGCATGTAGTTCAGATAATTACACATACATGTACCCACATACATAATGAAATGATGGCCATATTTTATAGATTTCTATGTGATGTTTTGAGTTAATGAACATTTTTTCATCTCTTAAAAAATTCTTCCAGAACATACCTCAACATAGTAAAAGCCATGCATATATGGCAATCCAATAGCAAACATAATACTGACTGGTGAAAATTTGAAAGAATTCCCCCTCAGAACTAGAACATGACAAAGATGCCCACTTTCATCACTTCTACTTAACATAGTACTGGAAGTCCTAGCCAGAGCAATCAGACAAGAGAAAGAAATAAAGGGCATCCAAATAGGAAGGGAGGAAGTCAAACTATCTCTGATTGCTGATAATATGATTGTATACCTAGAAAACCCTACAGACTCCTCCAAAAGACTTTTATATTTGATAAATGAATTTGATAAAATCTCAGGTTAAGAAATCAATATACACAAATCTGCAGCACTGCTATGCACCAACAATGACCAAGCTGAGAATCAAATGAAGAACTAAATCCCTTTCATAATAGCTGCAAAAAAAGTACCTAGGAATATACTTAACCAAGGAGGTGAAAGATCTCTACAGAGACAACTATTACCTGAAACACTAATGAAAGAAATCATAGGTGACACAAACAAATAGAAATATATCCAACGCTCATGGCTCATGAATTGAAATAATCAATATTGTAAAAATGACCATACTGTCCAAAACAACCTACAGATTAAACGCAATATCTATCAACATACCAACATTATTATTCACAGAATTAGAAAAGATCAATCCTAAAATTTATATAGAATCAGAAAAAAGCACAAACAGCCAAAGCAAACCTAAGCAAAAAGATCAAATCTGGAGGCATCGCATTACCTGATTTTACAAAGCATACAAAAACATAAATTGAGGAAACAACACCCTATTATATAAATGGTGCTGTGAAAACTGGATAACCACATGTAGAAGAATGAAACTCAATCCCCACATCTCACCATATACAAAAATCAACTAAAGATATACAAAACATGTAAATCTAAGACCTGAAACCATTAAAATTATAGAAGAAAACCTAGGAAAAACTCTCTTGAATATTTGCCTAGGCAAAAAATTTATGATTAAGACCTCAAAAGCAAGAGGATCCAGGATGGCTGATTGTAAACAGCTGTGGTACGTGGCCCTCAGGGAAAGGAATAAAAGGAGTGAGTGAATTTAGCACCTTCAACTGATATATCCGAGTTCTTGCATTGGGACTGACTAGGCAAACAGCTCGACCCATGGAGAGCAAAGAGAAGCAGGGTGGGGTGATGGTCCACCCAGGAGCAGCATAGAGCCAAGGGAACCCTCAACCCCAGCCAAGGGAAGTGGTGAGTAACTGAGCGATCCCACCCGAGAAACCACACTTCTCCCATGGATCTTTGCAACCCACAGATCAGGAGATCCCCTTGTGAGCCCACACAACCAGTGCCTTGGGTCCAATACATGGAGCTGTGCAGAGTCTTGCCAAAATGGCCACTCGGGCACACAGAGAAACCCAAAAGTTTTGCATACACCAGCCCCAGGATCCATGACAATGTGGGAGATCTATCCATGCATGTTCCCGGGAAGGGGTCTAGATCTAGGGAGCCAAGTGACATTGTTCTTCGGTCACCTCATGAGTTGAGACTCACTGGCTTGGAATTCCAGCCAGTCAGTGGCAGCAGGCTGGAATCTGCCTGAGTTGGGACCAGGTTCCTGGGGGGAAGGGCAGTCGCCATCTCTGCAGTTCAGTAGACTCAGTCGTTTCAGCCCACCTGCTTTGAAGAATACAGGCAGTCTAGACAAAGAGGTGTCCCCCCAGCACAGCACAGCTGTCTTGCCAGGTTGTGGCTAGACTGCTTCTTTAAATGGGACCCTGATCCATCCCTCCCCAGCGGGCGAGACCTCCCTGCAGGGGCTTCAGCCACTCCACCAAGGGTTCTAGAGACAGAACTCTGAGCTCTAGTGAAGAGGAGCAGCCACAAACTCTGTGGTTCAGTAGACTCAGCCATTTCAGTCTGCCAGCTTTGGAAAATACACACGGTCTGGATGAGGAACAGTCCCACCCAATGCAATGCATCTGCTCTACCAAAGGGCAGCCAGACTGCTTCTTTGGAGAGGTTCCTGATTCTGTTTCTCCTGGCTGGGTAAGACCTACCAGCAGGGGTCTCCAGCACATTCTACAGGAGAGTTCAGGCCAGCAACAGGTCAGTTATCCTCTAGGTTTGAGCTGCCAGAAGAAGAAGCAGGCTGCTATCTTTGCTGTTATCTTTGCCTTCACTGGTGATAGCAAGCTGTTATGTTTGCATTCACTGGTGATACCTCTGGGTATGAGAAACACTGAAGCAAGTAGGGTCTGAAGCAGACCTCAAGCAAACCACAGCAGCCTTATGGAAGAGGGGCCTGACTGCTAAAAGAAAACCAAACAAATAGAAAACAACAACTGCAACAACATCAACAAAAAAGACCTCACAAAAACCTCATTCAAAGGTCAGCAACCTCAAGGATCAAAGGTAGAGAAGCCTACAAATATGAGAATCAATGCAAAAAAGCTGAAAGTGCAAAAAGCCAGAGGGCCTCTTCTCCTCCAAATGACTGCAACACCTCTCTAGCAAGGGCACAGAACTGGGCTGAGGCTGAGATAGCTGAATTGAAAGAAGTAAGCTTCAGAAAGTGGGTAATAATAAATTTTGCTGAGCTAAAGGAGCATGTTGCAATCCAGTGCAAAGAAGCTAAGAATCATAATAAAACAATGCCAGAATGGATAGTCAGAATAGCCAATACAGAGAGGAACATAACTGACCTGGTGGAGCTGAAAAACACATCACGAGAACTTGACAATGCAATCACAAGTATTATTAGCAGAACAGACCAAGTGGAGATAAGAATCTTAGAGCTTGAAGACTATCTTTCTGAAATAAGGCAGGCAAACAAAGAATACAGTAAAAAGAATAAAAAGGAATGAACAAAACCTCTGAGAATTATGGGATTATGTAAAGAGACTGAACCTACAACTGATTGGAGTACCTAAAACAGATGAGGAGAATGGAACTAAGTTGAAAAACATACTTCAGGATTTCATCCTGGAGAACTTCCCCAACCTAGCAAGACAGGCCAACATTCAAATTCAGGAAATGCAGAGAACACCACTAAGATACTCCATGAGAAAATCAGCTGCAAGACTCATAATAATCAGATTCTCCAAGGTCGAAATGTAAGTAAAAATGTTAAGAGAAGCCAGAGAGAAAGGCCAGGTCACCTAAAAAGGGAAGCCCATCAGACTAACAGAGGATCTCTCAGTGGAAACCCTACAAGTCAGAAGAAATTGGGGGCCAATATTTAACATTCTTAAAGAAAAGAATTTTCAACCCAGAATTTGACATCCTGCCAAACTAAGCCTCGTAAGTGAAGGAGAAATGAGATTATTTTCAGACAAGCAAATGCTGAGGGAATTTATCACCACCAGGCCTGCCTTGCAAGTGTTCCTGAATGAACCACTAAATATTGAAAGAAAAAAACCATTACCAGCCACAACATAAACATGCTGAAGTATACAGACCAGTGATACTATTAAGCAACCACATAAACAAGTCTGCAAAATAATCGGCTAACATCATGATGACAGGATTACATTCACACATAACAATACTAACCTTAAATGTAAACGGGCTAAATGCCCCAATAAAAAGACAAAGGATGGCAAGCTGAATAAAGACACACATAGGCTCAAAATAAAGGGATGGAGAAAAATTTACCAAGAAAATGGAAAACAGAAAAAAGCAGGGGCCACAATCCTAGTTTCTGAACAAAATTCTTCAAACCAACAAAGGTCAAAAATGACAAAGAAAGGCATTATATAATGGTAAGAAGTTCAATTCAACAAGAAGAGCTAACGATCCTAAATATATATGTACCCAATACAGGAGCACTCAGATTAATAAACCAAGTTCTTAGAGACCTAGAAAGAGACTTAGATTTCCACAAAATAATAGTGGGAGACGTCAACATTCCACTGTCAGTATGAGACAGATCATCATGACGGAAAATTAACAAAGATATTCAGGACCTGAACGCAGCTCTGGATCTAGTGGACCTGATAAATATCTACATAACTCTCCACCACAAAACAACAGAATACATATTATTCTCATCACCACATGGCACTAATTCTAAAATTGACCACATAATTGGAAGTAAAACACTCCTTAGCAAATGCAAAAGAATGGAAATCATAACAAACTCTTTATCAGACCACAGCACAATCAAATTAGAACTCAAGATTAAGAAACTCACTCAAAACCACTAATCTACATGGAAATTAAGCAACCTGCTTCTGATTGACTCCTGGGTAAATAATAAAAATCAAAAAGTTCTTTGAAACCAATGAGAACAAAGAGACAACGTACCAGAATCTCTGGAATGCAGCTAATGCAGTGTTAAGAGGAAAATTTATAGCACTAAATGCCCACATCAAAAAGCTAGAAAGATCTCAAGTTAACAGCCTGACATAACAACTAAAAGAAATAGAGTACCTAGAGCAAACACACCCCAAAGCTAGCAGAAGACAAGAAATAACCAAGATCAGAGTGGAACTGAAGAAGATAGAGACATAAAAACCCCTTCAAAAAATCAACAAATACAGGAGTTTTTTAAAAAATTAATAAAATAGATAGACCACTAGCTAGACTAATAAAGAAGAAAAGAGAAAAATCAAACAAAAACCATCAGAAATGATAAGGGGTTTATCACCACTGACCCTGCAGAAATACTAACAACCACCTGAAAATACTATAAAAACCTCTATGCACATAAACTAGAAAATCTGGAAAAAAAATCATTAAATTCCTGGACTCATACACCCTCCCAAGACTAAATCAGAGATAAATTGAATCCCTGAATAGACAAATAACTAGTTCTGAAATTGAGGCAGTAATAAATAGCCTACCAACCAAAAAAAGCCCAGGACCAACAGATACATAGCTGAATTGTACCAGAGGTACAAAGAAGAGCTGGTACTGAGAGATAGGACTAGCTAGATTTCCTAGGCCAACTAAGAATTCCTATGCCTTGCTGGAAAAGGTGACCACACCTACCTTTAAGCATGGGGCCTGTAACTCAGCTCACACCCAACCCATCAGGTAGTAAAGAGGTCTCACTAAAATACAAATTAGGCCAATGCACGAGGTAAAGAAATAGTCAAATCATATATCACCTGAGAGCACAGGGGGAGGGACAATGATCGGAATATAAACCCAGGCATTGGACCAGGGAGGAGCAACCCCCTTTTGGTCCCCTCCCATTTTATGGGAGCTCTCTTCACTCTATTTAAATCCTGCAACTGCACACTCTTCTGGTCTGTGTTTTTTTATGGGTCGAGCTGAGCTTTCACTCACCATCCACCACTGCTGTTTGCTGCCATCACAGACCCACTGCTGACTTCCACCCCTCCGGATCCAGCAGGGTGTCCACTGCACTTCTGATCCAGCCAGACAGTGCCCATTGCTGCTCCCAATTGGGCTAGAGGCTCGCCATTGTTCCTGAGCAGGCTAAGTGCCTGGGGTTCATCCTAATCGAGCTGAATAGAGCTGTAACATTCACCGCATGGCCCAAGATTCCATTCCTTGGAATCCATAAGGCCAAGAACCCCGGGTTAGAGAACAAGAGGCTTGCCGCCATCTTGGAAGCAGCCCACCACCATCTTGGGAGCTCTAAGAACAAGGATCCCTGGTAACAGTACCATTTCTACTGAAACTATTCCAAAAATTTGAAGAGGAACAACTCCCTAACTCATTCTATGAGGCCAGCATCAGCCTGATATGAAAACTTGGCATAGATACAACAAAAAAAGGAAACTTTTATCAAGGCCAATATCCTTGATGCATATCAATGCAAAAATCCTCAATAAAATATTGGCAAACTGAATCCAGTAGCACATCAAGGAGCTTATTCACGACCATCAAGTTGGCTTCATCCTGGGATGCAAGACTGGTTCAACATACACAAATCAATAAGCACAATTCATCACATAAGCAGAACTAAAGACAAGACCACCTGATTATCTCAAGAGATGCAGAAAAAGCTTTCAATAAAATTCAACCTCCTTTCATGTTAAAAACTCTCAACAAACTAGGTATTGATGGAAATATATCTCAAAATCATAAGAACTATTTATGACAAATCCACAGCCAATATCATACTGAATGGGCAAAAGCTGGAAGCATTCTCCTTGAAAACCAGCAGAAGAGAAGGATGTCCTCTCTCACCACTCCTACTCAACATAGTATTGGAAGTTCTGGCCAAAGCAATCAGGGAAGAGAAAAGAATAAGGGGTATTCAAATAAGAAGCGAGGAAGTCAAATTGCCTTTGTTTGCAGATGACATGATCCTATATCTAGAAAAACCCATCATCTCATCCTGAAAGATTCTTAAGCTGATAAGCATCTTCAGGATACAAAATAAATGTGCAAAATTCACTAGCATTCTTATACATCAACAATAGGCAAGCAGACAACCAAATCCTAAATGAACTATCATTCACAATTGCTACAAAAAGAATAAAATACTGGCTGGAGTCAGGGGCTCACTCCTTTAATCCCAGCACTTTGGGAGGCCCAGGTGGGTGGATTGTGAGGTCTGGAGTTCAAGACCAGCCATGCCAAGATGGTGAAACCCATCTCTACTAAAAACACACACACAAAATTACCAGGCATGGTGGCGTGCACCTGTAATATCAGCTACTAGGGGGGTGAGGCAGAGAATTGTTTGAACCCAGGAGGCGGAGGTTGCAGTAAGCCGAGATCGCGGCACTGCGCTCCAGCCTGGGCAACAGACTGAGACTCTGTCAAAAAAAAAAAAAAAAAAAGAATAAAATACCAAGAAATATATTTGACAGTTGAAGTGAAGGACCTCTTCAAGAACCACAAATCACTGCTCAAATAAGTCAGAGAGGACACAAACAAATAGAAAATATTCCATGCTCATGAGTAGGAAGAATCAATATCGTGAAAATGGCCATACTGCCCAAAGTAATTTATAGATTCAATGCCATTTCCATTGAGCTACCACTGACATTCTTGACAGAATTAGAAAAAACTTTTTTAAAATTTATATGGAACCAAAAAAGAGCCTGAATAGCTATAAACAATTCTAAGCAAAAAGAACAAAGCTGGAGGCATCACACTACCTGACTTCAAACTATTCTATAAGGCTAAAACAGCATGGTACTGGTACAAGAACAGACAGACAGACCAATGGAACAGAATGGAGAACTCAGAAATAAGACTGCACACCTACAACCATCTGTTCTTTGACAAACCTGACAAAAGCAATGGAGGAAATATTGCCTATTTAATAAATGGTGCTGGGAGAACTGGCTAGCCATATGCAGAAAATTTAAACTGGACCACTTCCTTACATCATATACATAAATTAACTCAAGATAGATTAAAGACTTAGATGTAAAACACAAAACTATAAAAAACCTAGAAGAAAATCTAGGCAATGCCATTCAGGACATAGGCACAAGCAAAGATTTCATAATAAAAATGCCAAAAGCAATTGTAACAGAAGCAAAAATTGGCAAATGAGATCTAATTAAACTAAAGAACTGCTGCACAGCAAAAGAAACTGTCATCAGAAAGAACAGACAGCCTACAGAATGGAAGAAAATTTGTGCAATCTATGCACCTGACCAAGGTCTAATATCCAGAGTCTACAAGGAACTTAAACAAATTTACAAAGAAAAAAATTAAAAAGTGGGCAAAGGACATGAACAGACACTTCTCAAAACATACATGTGGCCAAGAATCGTGGAAAAAAAGCTCAACATCACTGATCATTAGAGAAATGCAAGTCAAAAACGAGATACCATCTCATGCCAGTCAGAATGGTGACTATTAAAAAGTCAAAAGCAACAGATGCTGGCGAGGTTGTGGAGAAAAAGGAACACTTTTACACTGTTGGTGGGAGCGTAAAGTAGTTCAACCATTGGGGAAGACAGAGTGTGGCAATTACTCAAAGACAGAGAGGCAGAAATACCATTTGACCCAGCAATATCATTACTAGCTATATACCCAAATGAATATAAATCATTCTATTACAAAGATACATGTGCACGTATGTTTATTGCAGCACTATTCACAAGAGTAATACATGGAATCAACCCCATTGCCCATCAGTGATAGACTGGATAAAGAAAATGTGCTACATATATACACCATGGAATACTATGCATCCATAAAAAGGAAGGAGATCATGTCCTTTGCAGTGACATGGATGGAATTGGAAGTCACTATCCCCAGCAAACTAATCCTGGAACAGAAAACCAAACACTGTATGTTTTCATTTTTAAGTGGGAGCTGAATGATGAGAACACGTGGACACATGGGTTGGGGGGAAATACACATCTGGTCTGTCAGAGGGGGTGTGAAGGGAGGGAGAGCATCAGGAAGAATAGCTAATGGATGCTGGGCTTAATACCTAGGTGATGGGATGATCTTTGCAACAAACCACTGTGGCACACGTTTACCTATGTAACAAACCTGCACATAAGGCACATGTACCCCTAAACTTAAAATAAAAGTTGAAGGAAAAAAGAAAAGAGAAACAAAAAGACCCCAAAAGCAAATGCAACAAAAAGAAAAATAAATAAATGGGACCTAAATTAAACTAAAAACTTTTGCACTACAAAAGAAATAATCATCAGAGTAAACAGACAACCCACTGAATAGCAGAAAATATTTGCAAACTATGCATCCAACAAAGGACTGATATCTAAAATCCACAAGGAACCCACACAAATCAGCAAGAAAAAAAACCCAAATAATCCCATCAAAAAGTGGGCAAATGACACAAATAGACACTTCTATAAAGAAGATATACAAATCACCAATAAACATATAAAAATGTTCAACATCAGTAATCATCAGGGAAATGCAAATTAAAATCACAATTAGATACCACTTTACCCTAGGTACACTGAATATTACTAAAAAGTCAACAAACAATAGCTGTTGGCATGGATATGGTGAAAAGTGAACACTTTTACACTGTTGGTGGGGACGGAAATAGAGGTTGTTAGTACAACGTCTATGGAAAATAGTACGGAGATTTCTCAAAGAACTAAAAGTAGATCTAACATTCGATCCAGCAATCCCACTACTGGGTATCTATCCAAAAGAAAAGAAGTAATTATATCAAAAAGACACTTGCACATGTATGTTTATCACAGCACAAATCACAATTGAAAACATATGGAACCAACCTAAGTGCCCATTAACTGATGAGTGAATAAAGAAAATGTGGTATATATACACACACACAAACACACACACGATGGAATACTACTCAACCATAAAAAAAAATGTATTTTCAGCAACATGGATGGAGCTGGAGGCCATTATTCTGAATGAAGTAACTCAGGAATGGAAAGCCAAATACCTTATGTTCTCAATTATAAGTGGATACTAAGCTATGGGTATGCAAAGGCAGACAGAGTAGTATAATGGACACTGGAGACTCAGAAGCAGAGAGGGTGGGAAGGTGTGGGGAATAAAAAGCTACATATTGGGTACAATGTACACTACTCAGATGTTAGGTGCACTAAAATCAGACTTCACCACTATACAATTCATCCTTGTAACCAAAAACCACTTGTGCCCCAAAAGCTATTGAAATAATATATATTTATACATAATAAAATTCAAAAATTCTCCCAGAACAGTATTTCTAAAGGTTGCCAAATAATTCACCTGCCAAAGATCCATATCTTATCATTTATTTACTCACTGTCTTATCACACATTTAGCTCTTCGTATTTCATTACCATTAATAAAGTACAATGACTATCATCTTTGTACATAATGATGTGGGAATGTACTTTAGTTGGTAAGATTATACAATAAGGATATCAATTTTGTATCATGTATATTGTAAAGTTTTCCAACTTTATCATTGTCTGTTTGTTTGTTTGTTTATTTATTTATTTATTTATTTATTTTTATTTTTGAGACGGAGTCTTGCTATGTCACCCAGACTGGAGAGCAGTGGCGCGATCTCGGCTCACTGCAAGCTCCGCCTCCTGGGTTCACGCCATTCTGCTGCCTCAGCCTCCCCAGCAGCTGGGACTACAGGCGCACACCGTCAAGCGCGGCTAATTTTTTTGTATTTTTAGTAGAGACGGGGTTTCACCGTGTTAGCCAGGATGGTCTCGATCTCCTGACCTCATGATCCGCTCGCCTCGGCCTCCCAAAGTGCTGGGATTACAGGCGTGAGCCACCGCCCCGGGCTGATTGTCTTTTTAAAATAAAACTTACCGAAAAGGTAATATATTTCATGTATCAAAAACCAAATAGAAGAAGCATAAAGTATCTATTCCAGCTTAATCTCCCATCTCCCCAGTTCCCACCTTCTCCACCCACACAGTTAACTATTTTTATTCATTTCTTCTGTAAACTTTGTGTGTGTTTACATAAGGAGATAGCCCCCACCCACTTTTTCATATAATTTGTAGCATACAATATACACTTTTTGTTTCTTTTCTTTTCTTTCTTTCTTTTTTTTTTTTTTAAGATGGAGTTTCCCTCTTGTTGCCCAGGCTGCAGTGCAGCGGAGCGATCTCGGCTCACCGCAATCTCTGCCTCCCGGGTTCAAGTGATTCGCCTCCCTCAGTCTCCCGAGTAGCTGGGATTACAGGCATGCGCCACTATGCCTGGCTAATTTTGTATTTCTTTTTTTAGTAGAGATGGGGTTTCACCATGTTGGTTAGGCTGGTCTTGAACTCCCGACCTCAGGTGATCCACCCGCCTCGGCCTCCCAAAATACTGGGATTACAGGAGTGAGCCACAGCACTAGGCACAATATACACTTTTTAAGTCACTTAAAATATATCTTACTGGTCTTTCCATGTCAGTACATTGAACACTTCCTTGTTATTTTTTGTAGCTTCATTATATGGTTGTACCATAATTTATTTAATGTGTTGCTCTGATGATAGACATTAATGTTTTTCTCTTACAAACAATGCTTCAGTAAACAACCTGGCACATATTTTTTTGAAATATATATAAATACCGGCATGTCTGTGGGATAAATTTCCAGAGGTTAATTTGTTTTGTTAGAGCCTTATGCATTCATAATTTGATAGACGCCCTAAATTGCCTTCAACATGTGTGCCAAATTATACTGTCACCAACAATGTGTCAAAATTTCCCATAGCCTTGCTAACAGTATTTTATCAAATTTTTGGGTGAATTTTTTTGTAATTACAATTGGTGAAAAATTAGTCACATATCTTTGATTTTTAGTAATGGGTTTCCAGCTTAAAATGGTCTTTAATAAGCAGTACTTGATGTTGCCTTTCTTGGCTTCTGACTAATATACAAAAGAAGATCCAGAAGAGGAGGAAAGCTTGCAGTAACTCTGAAAAGTAAGACTGAGAATGAACCCATTGCCAGAATATATGAAACATTCCCATAAATTCTAAATTGAGTGATGTAGTACCCAATTATTGAATACTCACTATATGTGGAGGAACGTATATCTGTTTGTGTACACACACACACACACACACACACACACTTCACTCATTTCTCCCTTGGAACTCTTCATAATGATCCTGTGAGGATGTGAAATTATGAGCCATATTTGACAAGTGAAGAAACTTTGTCTTGGAAAACTGAAGTGACTGACTTGCCTAAGGCCATGTAATAAGAGGCACATCTGAGGTTCAAACACAGGCATGCCAGACTCCAAACTATAATAGAACTCTTTTCAGTATTTCACATGCTTTATCCCTCTCACACTTTGATTCCTGGATCAGCAACAGAAAAGTTATACCAGTCAGAAAATTTGCCATCTCCCTCAAAACTTTATTAGCACTGATATCTGAGGTAGTTCAAAACACCTTTCCGTTTTCTATTCCTTCCCACAGATAGTATCTTCCTTTCTATGTCAATAAAGAAACTAGAACTTGGAAACTCAAAGTGTATGTGCAAGATAGGAGGCTCGATGTAGAAGTGACAATAGGGTTGCAGCTGGCAGCCCATTGCATTCTGGCAAGTGGAGAAGATAACCCAATATAATAATAATGGTTAATATAGATTGAGCTTTTACAGTGGTCAGGGACTTCGCTAAGTGTTTTCCAGGCATTAGTTTATTACAGCAGATTCTTGGGGTAGGTAATATTATTATTCCCTCATTCTAGATGAGGAAATGGAAGCTTGAATAAGTGAAATTACTTGCTGGGATGTTTGTAAAAAGATCTTTGCTCTGGAAGTCAGGAGGCTTCTGTGATACTGCTGCTAGTTTACTTTATAATTTTGTATAAGTGGCTGTCCCTTTCCTTGCTTCAGTGTCTGAACCTGGAATTCTTTTATGTGGTTTTTGAGACTCTAAGTTCATTGGGGTGGAATTTGGAAGGGTGGTCAAGCATGAATAGGACTAGAAGGGAACACGAATATTTTTTGCTCAAGACATTAGTCTCAGCTGTAACTCCATATGTCTTTTCCCTGCTTTACCCCTTCCTACTTGTTCTCTTGCTCATGGCACTCATTCTCTTCCCTAGTTGTAGATTTAAGTTAAGTCCAGTAGGAACTTGACACACTCAGAAAATGGATGAAAACCCAAGGGGATGCTACTTTTGGGACCATTGTCTGAGCTTTTTTGGGTTACTGCCACCTGTCACAGTTTAAGAGATGTGGAGAGCCACTCATGGCTGTCAGAGGCTGTGTCAAGGAAACAATATTCTGGTAATGATTTTTATTTACCATGAGGGTTTGGTTTCCTCTTCTGGTGTCTACTTGGACTTCCCTAAGAATTAGTTACCTTGGTTCTTGGGCTTGGCATCAGCCCACAGAGCATGGAGCCAATCAAGTACCATAAGTCCTGTAGAGATTTAAATTTCCTGGTGGCAGCATTTCTGGCACAGGCTTATGTTTTCCTATGGTTACTTAAGCCCTTTATTAATGCACTCTGAGTTTCTCTCATGGTTTGGCTCCTCAAGAAGTCAGGCAGTAGCGTTCAAGGTATGGGGAAGGTATCAGGTCAAGACAGAAATATTTGGCAGCTTTAGGGATTTTCTGTTTCCACTCTTAAGGTGTGCCCTGAATAAGAGCTGTAGAAGAGTCATCTGGGGCTGACTTCTTTGAGGCCCCAAAGAGTCTGGCCTGGGCTTCAAGGAATCTGAGTCCTAGGGTATGCTCAGCCACGAACTCCCTGGGTGACCTTAGGCAGACAAATTCATTTCCCTGAATCTCTGTTTCCTCAAACATCTTCCATCTCAAACATTCTATAATTCATGAAAGCTGAATAGTACTGGAAATTCTTCTGCTCAGTATGATAATGATTTGAGCAGAGAAATGAACAGGCTGGGTAAAGTGTGACCTTCCCAGGGTACATAAAATGTTTTTCCAATTAAATGAACATTTCCTAAATCAGTTCCCAATTAGTGGAGCCAGTGTGTGTTAGCCTTGTGATGGGGCTGCATAAATAGCAATTCAGAATCCAGGAAGAAAGTGGCCAATAGGCCCACTCTGCTTCTTACCTGTCACAGCAAAAAAGGAGTATGGTGCTCAGAGCTGAGCATCACATTTTAGAGGGACACCATGAGGCTGGAGCTATTTCAGGGCCGTAGCTAAGGTGATGAGGGAACTCTGAACTATGTCATATGAGGAAGAGCAGAATGGCCTGGGGATAAGTAACCAAGAGAAGACCTCCAGCAACATCTTGGCCCCTGGTTTTGGCTCCTATGGGGGAGAGGGTGTATTAGTTTGTTTTCTGTTGCCTATCAAAGAATGCCTGAAACTGGATAATTTATAAAGAGAAGGAATTTATCTCCTACAATTATAGAGGCTGAGAAGTCCAAGTTTGGGGGCTGTATCTGGTGAGGGCCTTCTTGCTGGTGGGGACTTTCTGCAGAGTCCTGAGGTAGCATTAATAAAGGGCATAAGGAACTCCAGAAAAACATCACATGGTGAGAGGGCTGAGTGTGCTTGCTCAGGTCTCTCATCCTCTTCTTATAAAGCTACCAGGTCCACTGCCATGACGATCCATTAATCCATTAATCCATGAATGTATTGATCCATACATAAGGGCAAAGCCCTCATAACCCAAACACTTCTTAAAGGCCCTATCTTTCCATACTGCCACATTGAAGATTAAGGTATAATACATACAATTTTGGGGACACATTCAAACCATAACAGAGGTGTGTTGTGGGGAAAATGGAGTGACTTCAAACCTGACCCAATAGCTATACTGCAGGTTCAGTAAATAGATGCTACCAAGGGACAGATTTCACACCAAAGGTCAGGAAAAATTTCAGAGTAAAATCAGTTTTATGTGGAATTAGATGGTTATAGATCTATAAACCAGAAGAAGATAATCTGAATTTCAGCTGGAGGAAATTTTGGACAAAAGCCTGGATCTGTCTAAGGGCACGGTCCTTGCACTGTTTGACCTCTAGGGAGAAATACAACTGAATTTGTACAAATGATGGGTGCACCAGGTAGCAGATGAGAGTGTTTTGACAAAGTGAGCTACTTAACCATGTATGGGAGTGCTAATGCATCTCTCTCTTAAGTATGTGTGAAAGCCCTAATGAAACTTCAGTAAATACTCCTGAGACTTCATTGGGAGAATAGAGATGGAGGTCTTGAAATATTGCATGGGAGTGAAATAAGAGAGATATTACATTTTCAGGGACCTCTCCAAAATTCCAATAATATAAACTTTTATGTTTAACTTATGGGTTTAATTAATCTCCACATCTCAAATATCATTAATTCTGGAATAGAGCAAGGCATGTCACTTTACAGTTAATACAAAAGTGCCTGTCAAATCACATCGAATAGAAAATCCCAAATTATTGTGTCTCAGTGATATTCAGCATTGTTATGACATACAATAATCCCTCAGGCTACTTAGGTAGTCCTTTCACCAGAAATACATATCACAAGCATGTCCTTGTGGATCTTATTTAGTGTGGCTGCCATTAGTTTTGTGTCCAATACATAAAACGTATGTGTGACCTTTCCAGCCTAGATGAATAGAACACTTACTGACATATTGCTGATCTGCTTGACTTCTATGAAAGGCCTTCTTGGGAGACTCTGGAGTTTTTAGTTGAGCTGTTCTACACATGGGCCTGGGTTTTGCCCATGTTCACCTCAGCTTTCCTCTAAGCAGAACATAATGATCACAGTTTCCACATAGGGAATACCCTGCGGAAGGAACACATCTTCTAGGACCTGGGACTCAGGATACTGAGACAGACTCTTCACTCAGATGCCTAGAACATAGGAGATGGCAAACTTAACAGGCTGAAATAAGGCAGCCTACATTTTTTGGTATAACCTCGTTCTTCATCTGTTAAAACTTCTTTAGGCTGCAGTGACCAAATGTATGGTCATTGACCTGCAGGCCTGTATTAGACAGTTCAGGCTGCTATAACAAAGCAAAGTGGGTGGTTTATAAGAAACAGACATTTATTTCTCACAGTTCTGGAGGCTAGAAGTCCAAGACCAGTGTTTTGATGAAGATCCTCTTTCAGGTTGCAGAGTGCTGATTTCTCATTGTATACTCACATGGTTGAAAGAGAGAGAGCATGCCACCCTCATGACCTAAATTTACCTCCCAAAGACTCCACCTACAAATGCCGTTACACTGAGAATTACATTTTAGCATATAAATGTTGATGGAATATAAAAATTCAGTCCAAAACAAAACCTCCCCAAAGTATTGCTGCTGAGTCACTTAGAAAACCTTTGTCTGAGTTCACCTTTTTTATTCTTTTTGCAAACTGGGTAGTAATTTGGAATGTTGTAGAGAGATGCATATTAGTTCTTGCCCAGAGCTAAAGTGTGAGATGGATCGCCCAAACTAAAAGAAGAATTTAGAATAAAAGCAAGATGCTCAAGTACTTCAAGTTCATGAGCCACATATTTCAGAAGAAAAATTGCAAGGTAATTCCAATACAAAGTGAAATCTACACCACATGTAAATCAAGAGACATGCAGCTAAATTCCAGAACGAGTTTAATGATGATGCAGGGCAAGGCAAAGATAAGCTGTACCTTGACTGATTAGGCTGATAAATCAGGCTTGTCTTGAATAACAAAGCTAAAGGATAGAAAATGAGAAAGAAACATACCTGAAGTGATTTAAAGCCAGGATGTGATATAAAACTATTTACATACACGTATTGCTAAACTGAATAGGAGACACTTCCCAGGTAGTAAAAGGGTGGAGAAGAAAGTATTTATAAGTCAAACGACCTCTTTGTTTTTGATATAGTAGTTGGTGCCTACTAGGACTTGCTCTGGATATAAATAAATAAGAAAGCAAAAATTGAGAGGGTTGAGTCAAGCTGATCAGGCTAGAGAAAGATGCAAGAAAAGTTTCACAGATTCTCATTAATACAAGACATGCAAGATGAAAATAAACAAAGATAATCATTTTTGTGAAAAGACCCAGTAGATAATCTCACAGCTTCTTTTTCCGGCAGAGAATATGGATGTGCTAGGATTGAAGGCACTTGTCATCACCAATCTAATGGGCTCAACTGGGACAAGTGATTGCATTTTTCTTCTCAAATGGTGGGCTACATAACAAGAATTTAGCATTAGACAGGTATGCCAGTGTTGCTGCTAGTGGAAAGTGCACCAATATACATGCTACTCCAGGATAATGTTGGCAGATATGCTTTGGTCAAACACTGGCATGCACAAGGGACGAACAAACAAACGTAGACAGCCGTCATATCTTGCCATCAAGAACAAGATTTAAGAAAAGACCTGTGGCCGTGGTCATGTATGATGTAGCTCAATCACCCCAGAAACAGAAGATGTTATTAAAAGTATAAGCTGATTCCAGTTTGGCTCTGGCAGAGTGAGGGCAGAAGAGAGGACAACATGTTGGAGGGGAAGCCAGAGAGTTAACCAGAGATTAAATCCTGTTGGCTCTTACCGGACAAGGACTGGGCTTTTACTCTGAGTGAGATCAGAAGCCATTGCTGGGCTGGGACCGGAGGAGATACACAGCTCACAAAACACATCAATACAGAGAATTCAAACTTCTGAAAAACATATTGGATGAAGAAATGAAGTCCAAATTAAAATGAGGAAGTCCAGTCAGATGACGAACTTGAACACAAAGAGCATGCCATTGAGCACTAGTTGGCCACAGATGTGGATTTAAGTTTTCTAGCTGCCAAAATGTAAAAAGGGAAACATGATCCTCTGCAGGACTCAACAGTATCCCTGAGATCGAATCTGACAAACTGCTCAGAAGGGGCACCTATGCTTTTCCCTGAGATGAATGTCTCCCATCGTCAGATGTCAGATTCTGGATCTATTTTGACAAGAGAGCTCAAAGGATTTCTTCACAGATGGAAATGAGGGGTGAGTAAAACAGTGGCGTGAAGGATCACCCTCAAGTCTATAGCATGAACAATTGGAAGGATAAGAGTGGCCTTAACTGTGAGGGGTGGGGCGAGGGGGGACGCTGCAGTGGGAGGAGGTTTCTAGGGGAAGATGGGAGAGTTCGATTTTTGACTTGTTAATTTGGGTTGACTCTTAGGCAATTTTCTCAGCGAATTAGAAAGGAAGGTCAGAGGCTGAATGTGAGGAGTCGGGAGGCAGTGTTGGAGGCTTGCAGAGAGAAAATAAGTTGTGAAATAGAAGGGTGAACGGAGACGAAGGCTTGAGAGAAATGAGTAGTTGGAAGATTTGGACTACAAACCTGGCAGAAAGATGTTTTGGTTTAAATGGATAGGGACCCTGGGTGTTTCCAGATCAGACAATGTTCATTATGATCCAGCCAGAAAACTGGCTTTTGCTAGCCTTTCCCACCTCTGAACACAGGTTTCCCCTTGCTGGTGAGGGTGGCGTGGAGAGATCCGAGTGAGGAAATAAGTTGTCAGTGTTTACGCTTATTTCTTCAGTCATGCTGAAGAGGCGGATAGGCCTAATACATAATAGGATAGAACACAATCCACCCGGACTTCCGCCTTATGCACAACTGCACTTTCAGTTTTGCTCAGAGAGATAGAGCTCACACAATTAGGTAATTGGGCCCAAATCTGAAAGTGAGAAACAGGCCAGAAAGGACATTCAGAGGATGAAAAGGGAAACCAGTAAGCCCCACTGTTTTATACACCGTTGTCATCATGGTTTTAACTTCATGCTGAGCCATAGAATTCCTTAAACTATCACAGCCCTGGTCACTTGTGCCAATTCTACAAGGCCTCCAAAACTGCATAGGAGATACTGCACCGTGGGCCCATTCCAAACACTTATTCAGAATTAAAATTCCACTGGCTTTCCATTGATAGCACTAGAGGTCTGTCTGTGACACGCTGCTCCATTACAGCAAAGCAAAGCCCCATAAGGACCTAATCCAGAAGGATAAGATCCCAGGACCCGTAGAACAAGGAGGCCAGAGGGAAGGCAGGCCACAAAGAAGAAGGAAACCAGACTTCCCCATCCCTCTGGGCTCCTGGGGGGGTCAGTGGAAAAAGACCTTTAACCTAAGTGCTCAAGGCCCTAACCTAACAGCTTTTGTTTTTCACGCTGGAGCGCTGGCACTTCCTGACCCCGCTTAGTCCTTCTATTAGAATTTTGTACTCTGATGCTAGTTTTCAGAGTATAGGAGCAACTGCAGGGAATGAAGCAGCAGACCTATCAATATTTTGTGGTGATCTAAGTCTCTGTTAATAAGCCTGAGACAAGGCAAAACCAGGAAGAAGCCTTGACCCTTATCAAGGTCATCAAAGCCATACAGGACCCTTCCTAATGTCTTCAACTGTCATTTTTGAAAGAAGCCGAGTCTGACCACCAAATATAAATGGGTATAACATCCACCGCATTTCTTTGTCATATTGTTACAGGAAAGGGGTCTTGATCCAGACCCCAAGAGAGGGTTCTTGGATCTCGCGCAAGAAATAATTCAGGGCGAGTTCACAGTGCAAAGCAAAAGCAAGTTTATTGAGAAAGCACAATGGTGAAAGGGCAGCTACTCCATAGACAGAGTAGGACGTTCCCAAAAGTAAGAGGAGGAACGCGTCCACCCTAGGTACAATGCTTGTTATATGAGGAGATGTGCTCTGCTACAAGGGTTTGTGATAGAGGATTAATTTTCTTAATTACTATGTTTTGCAAGAATCAGTGTTGTTATCTTTAAGGCAAAATTAGGAATGCCTTTCTTCTCCAGATATCGGGATACCTGGACACTCCCAAGTCTGGGTCTGTTTAGTAAACGTTATTAATTTGTTCCCTTAACCGTAAACATCTAGAGGCTGGGAATACCTAACTTTCTGGGAATGCAGCCCAGCAAGCCTCAGCTTCATTTTCCTAGCCCTCACTCGGAATGGAGTCGCTCTGGTTCAAACGCCTCTGACAATATCACCCCGTTTTATTTTCTATCACTTACCACTATCTGAAATTAAGTAGATAATTTATTTGTTTACTCTCTGTCCCCACCCACTAGAATGAGAACGCGGCCCTTGCATCCTTACGTGTGTCTGGCATATAAGGGGTGCTCAATGATTATTTGTTTCATGGATGAACAGATTTATGGATGGCTGGGTGGATGACGATCTTAGAAGGGGTTCCAGGGCTAGCTGGCTTTCTGTTTCTCCCACTCAAGCACCCAAGCCCTGACCCACAAAGTAAAGGAACAGGCGAAACTTCTCGCCAAATAGCTTCAAGGCAGAAACTACGCAGCTGGCTTGGGAATTCCGTACAACGCGAACGCGCATGCACAGGCAGGACTGAGCGTGTCCATCTTCGCATTACTCCCGGAGATGACTCTCGGAAACGGTCCGAGGACTAAAGTCTTTCTCTTCCTCGCCCTCATTCCTCCCAGTAACGTCCGCTACAAAAGAAACCGTGCACAAAATAAACTCGGGCGGCGGGTAGAAAGGAGACAGCCGAATTCCCTACACCCATGATCAACACGCCCACACCTCCCATCAGGCACGGCACTCCCGCCTCCCCGAAGAGGCGGTGGAACGTGGTGGGGGGGGGGGGTGCTGGGGGAGGGCTGGCGGGGGGAGGGCCGGGGGAAGGAGCGGGGCGGGAACGTCCTTCTGCTACTGCTATGGCTTCCGGGGCAGCACTTCGGCAGACCGCCCGCCTCCCAGTTGCAAATCGACTTCCGGGGCACCCCCATCGGCTGCCCGGTGGGTTCTCTGCTCGAACTTCTGGCGCTTTTCCCTTCCCGTTTATCTTGTTCAGGTCCCTCAGTGGACTGCTCCGGATCTAAAGAGCAGAAATTGGGCCGCAAAGAGAACGTCCTCCCAGACTTTCTCCGTCGCGGTGAAATTATGCCCGTTTGGTGGCAGTATGTATTCACAGATGCGTGCAGCTCTGCTCTTACCCCGCCCTTCGCGTTTAGAAAAAAAGCGCCGTTCTTCAGAGTCAAAACAAAGTTTCTTTCCGCTGTAGAGGCACAGCTTTTAGGGTGGCCTACTAACTCCCGCTTTTTCTTTTCTGAAATCTCTGTGCCAATGTGATGGACAGAAGAGCGACAAAAAATATTTTTAACGCGAGATTCTTTGTTGACTAGCCTGCTTGTAAACTTTCTGACATATGCCTTTTTTTTTTTTTTTTTTTGCCATAGGGCTGTGAACCCCTGATATCTGAGACGTGTCTCAGTCAATTTAGAAAGTTTATTTTGCCAACGTTAAGGACGCGCCCATGACAGCCTCAGGAGGTCCTGACGACATGTGCCCAAGGTGGTCAGGGCACAGCCTGCTTCCATACATTTTAGTGAGACATGAAACATCAATCATTTTATGTAAGATGTAAAGTGGTTCGGTCGGGGAAGGACCTTGTGCTGTGAGAGGATTTGACCTTGGCGTGTGTAATGGCAGATGAGAGCTACAAAATTACAAGTGGCTGAAGACAGTTTACAGGAAATGGTCATAGCTGCCCCCCTTTTTTCCCCTCTTAGGAAGTTATTGTTTAGGATCCGAATTCTAATTTGGAGATGCATTCTACAGTGTCTTCTCCATTGCTTTTCCTCCCCAAATTAATCTTGTTGTTTTGTGTGTGCATCTGCGTGAGGAGCTGTACTGTTGTTTTCATAGATAGATGAGAGACTGTTTCCTGACCTCCAAAGGGAAAGGGCATTTTGCTCTTCCCAGCAGAAAGGCACCCCTGGGTGACTTGGAGCCCAGTGGGAGTGTCTGGGGGTGTTGACCCCCGTGACAACCAGCAGCCCTACAGGGAACCTACAACAAAATAGTTTTAAAAAGCTCATCCAGGAAATGCCTATTAGAGCTGATCACTTTGCTTTGACCCCTCCCATAGGTGCTAGACCTCCAGAGAGAGAAAATGAGACACATAAGGTGGAAATTACTCTGTGGTGACACACTGTGGAGTCCTGCCCACAACCCGGATACTTGGACCCACTCCACTGAAACCTTAGGCCACAGCTAAGTTCCTTCCTTCAAAAAATAAATCTAAGAAAGAGGAAAAATAGGAATGACCTCCTTTCAGGCACTCTGTTGGTTTTATGGCGCCTCTTCTTGCGAATGTTTGTGTAAAATTGACATACTGTGGTCCTTTTCTGCACAATTACGGCAAGGAAAATTCAGATCTCAAAGGTCCACCTGTGAGTATAAAGTTCCTAAGTTCTCTGTGTATGGCTCTGCTTTCTTTTTTGCCTGCATTAAGTCTGCTGTTACATTTCTACTGAGATAAAATCCACCATTTGCATCCATCCATTTCATTTTGTTATTGTTTTTGTAAACCAATGAGTTTGTATTAATATCTCATGACTAGAGTTCTGAAGTAAAAGCTATAGGATTTTTGGTTGTGTGGCAGGGCAGGTCTCACAGCTGAACAGGGAGGCCTCCTTAACAACTGTTTCAGCACTGACTGGTTAAATATTAAAAGCTGAAAGAGCCAGTGCCCTTATACAAAGGCTGGGATTTAACAAAAGCCCACCAAGAGTTTTGCCTATATCCTCCTGGGCCTTGAAGCATGACAAGATAAAGGAATTCTTAACAGGACCCCTTTGGGATTAAACAAGTTTTTATTGGAGGTCTGAAGAAACTCCCCAGACCTCCACAAACAAGTTTTACTGGTGGTCTAAAGGAACTTCTAAAACCTCTATGGATTTACAGCAGACAAGATAAGGGTAATCACCCCAAGCACCTGGACCCATCTAGATTAAGTAAATTTACTGAGGCTCCAGAGGAAGGTCTTCAAAACTGAGAACTTAGTTGTAGATTAAAAGAAGTTAATAACTTATGTCTTTAGATGAATGCAAAGTTACATGTAAACATATAGCTTAGAAGGTATATAAGCTCTGGAAAACTTTGTAATTTTGAGTTGGTCTGACGACAGTCTCTCCACAGGGAGAAGGCCTCGAAAATATTGGCAGACCAAGTAAAAATTACAAAGTTTTCTGAGCTTATATAAACTCTCTTCTTTCCCAGTTCATCTGCATCTCATTACCGGGTAGCAGGAATAAGTAGGCTGACCCTCAGTTTGGACCGGGAACAGCTGTGTAAGTGTGTATGTGTGTGTTTATATGTATGTACACGTATTTTGTTGTGTTTTGGGCCACAAGGTACCACACTGGCTTAACAAGTACTCATAAATTAATTAGCCCAAATGCTTTTCATCTTTATATGACTTAAGTAAAATCTATCATATGCTTGCTTAAAAATTATTGGTAAACTAATAACAGAAATTTCTTAAAAATTGCCAGCATACATTTTTGCATTTATTAATCAAGCAATTTCATACTTATCAAAATGTGGCACATATACACCATGGAATACCATGCAACCATAAAAAATGATGAGTTCATGTCCTTTGTAGGGACATGGATGAAATTGGAAATCATCATTCTCAGTAAACTATCGCAAGGACAAAAAACCAAACACCGCATGTTCTCACTCATAGATGGGAATTGAACAATGAGAACACATGGACACAGGAAGGGGAACATCACACTCTGGGGAGTGTTGCGGGGTGGGGGAACGGGGGAGGGGGGAGGGACAGCATTAGGAGATATACCTAATGCTAAATGATGAGTTAATGGGTGCAGCACACCAGCATGGCACATGTATACACATATGTAACTAACCTGCACATTGTGCGCATGTACCCTGAAACTTTAATAATTTTAAAAAAAAATTTGGCATGCGGGTTACAAAACTATAAATCCAGCAAAAACAGAATTTTTGCTTGTATAATTTTTGATAAAAAAATTAATATTGGATTAATGAAAATCGCTAAATATCCAATTATTCAGTAAAATAACCATATATTTAATCTTAAGGCTCTTACTTAGGTAAACACCTGAAATTCACAGGCTATAAAATGGTTGAAAAGGAAATAACTTAAAATGACTATCGCAGTTTCATAAATAATCTAGGTAAACTATTAGAAAATGTAGGTAAATGTAATGAGATAAATGTTTTTAGACAAAACTTGTTATAATTTAGATTCTGAAGTTATAGTAAGATAAATTATGACATTAACTGGGTATTTTTCAATTTAAAAAATATGGAAAGCTAATCAGAAACTCGAATGCAACCAGTGTGTCTTTATCTACCTATGACCTTCCTAGTCACCTCACCAATTCAAGTTGTCCCACCTTTAGAGACCGAACCAGTATACATCTTACATATAATGATTGATGTTTCATGTCTCACTAAAATGTATGGAAGCAGGCTGTGCCCTGACCACCTTGGGCACATGTCGTCAGGACCTCCTGAGGCTGTCATGGGCGCGTCCTTAACGTTGGCAAAATAAACTTTCTAAATTGACTGAGACACGTCTCAGATATCAGGGGTTCACAGCCCTATGGCAAAAAAAAAAAAAAAAAAAGGCATATGTCAGAAAGTTTACAAGCAGGCTAGTCAACAAAGAATCTCGCGTTAAAAATATTTTTTGTCACTCTTCTGTCCATCACATTGGCACAGAGATTTCAGAAAAGAAAAAGCGGGAGTTAGTAGGCCACCCTAAAAGCTGTGCCTCTACAGCGGAAAGAAACTTTGTTTTGACTCTGAAGAACGGCGCTTTTTTTCTAAACGCGAAGGGCGGGGTAAGAGCAGAGCTGCACGCATCTGTGAATACATACTGCCACCAAACGGGCATAATTTCACCGCGACGGAGAAAGTCTGGGAGGACGTTCTCTTTGCGGCCCAATTTCTGCTCTTTAGATCCGGAGCAGTCCACTGAGGGACCTGAACAAGATAAACGGGAAGGGAAAAGCGCCAGAAGTTCGAGCAGAGAACCCACCGGGCAGCCGATGGGGGTGCCCCGGAAGTCGATTTGCAACTGGGAGGCGGGCGGTCTGCCGAAGTGCTGCCCCGGAAGCCATAGCAGTAGCAGAAGGACGTTCCCGCCCCGCTCCTTCCCCCGGCCCTCCCCCCGCCAGCCCTCCCCCAGCACCCCCCCCCCCACCACGTTCCACCGCCTCTTCGGGGAGGCGGGAGTGCCGTGCCTGATGGGAGGTGTGGGCGTGTTGATCATGGGTGTAGGGAATTCGGCTGTCTCCTTTCTACCCGCCGCCCGAGTTTATTTTGTGCACGGTTTCTTTTGTAGCGGACGTTACTGGGAGGAATGAGGGCGAGGAAGAGAAAGACTTTAGTCCTCGGACCGTTTCCGAGAGTCATCTCCGGGAGTAATGCGAAGATGGACACGCTCAGTCCTGCCTGTGCATGCGCGTTCGCGTTGTACGGAATTCCCAAGCCAGCTGCGTAGTTTCTGCCTTGAAGCTATTTGGCGAGAAGTTTCGCCTGTTCCTTTACTTTGTGGGTCAGGGCTTGGGTGCTTGAGTGGGAGAAACAGAAAGCCAGCTAGCCCTGGAACCCCTTCTAAGATCGTCATCCACCCAGCCATCCATAAATCTGTTCATCCATGAAACAAATAATCATTGAGCACCCCTTATATGCCAGACACACGTAAGGATGCAAGGGCCGCGTTCTCATTCTAGTGGGTGGGGACAGAGAGTAAACAAATAAATTATCTACTTAATTTCAGATAGTGGTAAGTGATAGAAAATAAAACGGGGTGATATTGTCAGAGGCGTTTGAACCAGAGCGACTCCATTCCGAGTGAGGGCTAGGAAAATGAAGCTGAGGCTTGCTGGGCTGCATTCCCAGAAAGTTAGGTATTCCCAGCCTCTAGATGTTTACGGTTAAGGGAACAAATTAATAACGTTTACTAAACAGACCCAGACTTGGGAGTGTCCAGGTATCCCGATATCTGGAGAAGAAAGGCATTCCTAATTTTGCCTTAAAGATAACAACACTGATTCTTGCAAAACATAGTAATTAAGAAAATTAATCCTCTATCACAAACCCTTGTAGCAGAGCACATCTCCTCATATAACAAGCATTGTACCTAGGGTGGACGCGTTCCTCCTCTTACTTTTGGGAACGTCCTACTCTGTCTATGGAGTAGCTGCCCTTTCACCATTGTGCTTTCTCAATAAACTTGCTTTTGCTTTGCACTGTGAACTCGCCCTGAATTATTTCTTGCGCGAGATCCAAGAACCCTCTCTTGGGGTCTGGATCAAGACCCCTTTCCTGTAACAATATGACAAAGAAATGCGGTGGATGTTATACCCATTTATATTTGGTGGTCAGACTCGGCTTCTTTCAAAAATGACAGTTGAAGACATTAGGAAGGGTCCTGTATGGCTTTGATGACCTTGATAAGGGTCAAGGCTTCTTCCTGGTTTTGCCTTGTCTCAGGCTTATTAACAGAGACTTAGATCACCACAAAATATTGATAGGTCTGCTGCTTCATTCCCTGCAGTTGCTCCTATACTCTGAAAACTAGCATCAGAGTACAAAATTCTAATAGAAGGACTAAGCGGGGTCAGGAAGTGCCAGCGCTCCAGCGTGAAAAACAAAAGCTGTTAGGTTAGGGCCTTGAGCACTTAGGTTAAAGGTCTTTTTCCACTGACCCCCCCAGGAGCCCAGAGGGATGGGGAAGTCTGGTTTCCTTCTTCTTTGTGGCCTGCCTTCCCTCTGGCCTCCTTGTTCTACGGGTCCTGGGATCTTATCCTTCTGGATTAGGTCCTTATGGGGCTTTGCTTTGCTGTAATGGAGCAGCGTGTCACAGACAGACCTCTAGTGCTATCAATGGAAAGCCAGTGGAATTTTAATTCTGAATAAGTGTTTGGAATGGGCCCACGGTGCAGTATCTCCTATGCAGTTTTGGAGGCCTTGTAGAATTGGCACAAGTGACCAGGGCTGTGATAGTTTAAGGAATTCTATGGCTCAGCATGAAGTTAAAACCATGATGACAACGGTGTATAAAACAGTGGGGCTTACTGGTTTCCCTTTTCATCCTCTGAATGTCCTTTCTGGCCTGTTTCTCACTTTCAGATTTGGGCCCAATTACCTAATTGTGTGAGCTCTATCTCTCTGAGCAAAACTGAAAGTGCAGTTGTGCATAAGGCGGAAGTCCGGGTGGATTGTGTTCTATCCTATTATGTATTAGGCCTATCCGCCTCTTCAGCATGACTGAAGAAATAAGCGTAAACACTGACAACTTATTTCCTCACTCGGATCTCTCCACGCCACCCTCACCAGCAAGGGGAAACCTGTGTTCAGAGGTGGGAAAGGCTAGCAAAAGCCAGTTTTCTGGCTGGATCATAATGAACATTGTCTGATCTGGAAACACCCAGGGTCCCTATCCATTTAAACCAAAACATCTTTCTGCCAGGTTTGTAGTCCAAATCTTCCAACTACTCATTTCTCTCAAGCCTTCGTCTCCGTTCACCCTTCTATTTCACAACTTATTTTCTCTCTGCAAGCCTCCAACACTGCCTCCCGACTCCTCACATTCAGCCTCTGACCTTCCTTTCTAATTCGCTGAGAAAATTGCCTAAGAGTCAACCCAAATTAACAAGTCAAAAATCGAACTCTCCCATCTTCCCCTAGAAACCTCCTCCCACTGCAGCGTCCCCCCTCGCCCCACCCCTCACAGTTAAGGCCACTCTTATCCTTCCAATTGTTCATGCTATAGACTTGAGGGTGATCCTTCACGCCACTGTTTTACTCACCCCTCATTTCCATCTGTGAAGAAATCCTTTGAGCTCTCTTGTCAAAATAGATCCAGAATCTGACATCTGACGATGGGAGACATTCATCTCAGGGAAAAGCATAGGTGCCCCTTCTGAGCAGTTTGTCAGATTCGATCTCAGGGATACTGTTGAGTCCTGCAGAGGATCATGTTTCCCTTTTTACATTTTGGCAGCTAGAAAACTTAAATCCACATCTGTGGCCAACTAGTGCTCAATGGCATGCTCTTTGTGTTCAAGTTCGTCATCTGACTGGACTTCCTCATTTTAATTTGGACTTCATTTCTTCATCCAATATGTTTTTCAGAAGTTTGAATTCTCTGTATTGATGTGTTTTGTGAGCTGTGTATCTCCTCCGGTCCCAGCCCAGCAATGGCTTCTGATCTCACTCAGAGTAAAAGCCCAGTCCTTGTCCGGTAAGAGCCAACAGGATTTAATCTCTGGTTAACTCTCTGGCTTCCCCTCCAACATGTTGTCCTCTCTTCTGCCCTCACTCTGCCAGAGCCAAACTGGAATCAGCTTATACTTTTAATAACATCTTCTGTTTCTGGGGTGATTGAGCTACATCATACATGACCACGGCCACAGGTCTTTTCTTAAATCTTGTTCTTGATGGCAAGATATGACGGCTGTCTACGTTTGTTTGTTCGTCCCTTGTGCATGCCAGTGTTTGACCAAAGCATATCTGCCAACATTATCCTGGAGTAGCATGTATATTGGTGCACTTTCCACTAGCAGCAACACTGGCATACCTGTCTAATGCTAAATTCTTGTTATGTAGCCCACCATTTGAGAAGAAAAATGCAATCACTTGTCCCAGTTGAGCCCATTAGATTGGTGATGACAAGTGCCTTTCATCTTAGCATATTTATGTTGCCTGCTAGAAAAAAAAATGTGTTAAACTACCTACTGGTAGCCATTCATCTCTGCTTTTCTCTTTGCATCTGATTCCAACACACTTTCATGTTACGTGTAGTTAGACACACATGAGAGGGGCAGGAGAGTCCTTTTCCCCAACACCCACCGGGAATGTCACGTGATCGGGTGATGGTTCAACAATTATCACATTGCCTGTCTAAAAATGGTACTTTGGCACCTGGAGTCAGGGAGAGATAATCTCCTGCTGATCTACAGCTGTTAACATTAACGTGGTTAACTGAATGCCAGGTAGAAACAAAAAGGGCTTCCGATAAAATCAAGTATTGTGGGAGTGAGCTCAAGCATTGTGGGAGTGAGCTCAAGCATGTGAATTAAGACACAAAATGACGGAGTATGACCTTCCTATTGACACTTCACCAGAAAAGTGAAGAAAGCCTCAGGCGGGAATCCATACAACTTCCTAAACCCACTGTGCATGCTCACCTCCCAAGGGTAAGGAGGGTACTGTGCATGGGGCAGCACAGTACCCATGGGAAGAATCATGGGAAATGAGCCAGTCTATGAAGTTCCAGGATCAAGGTTAAACACCACACTTGAGCTTCATATGCCCGCTTGGGCCTCTTCCAAGTGTACTTTCTTTTATGTTCTAAACGCTTTTTAAATAAATTTCCACTCCTGCTCTGAAACTTGCCTCGGTCTCTTTTCTGCCTTCTGTCTCTCAGTGGAATTCTTTCTTCTGAGGAGGCAAGAATTAAGGTTGCTGCAGACCCGTGTCTGGATTCGCTGCTGGTGGTAGCTCAGATACCTTACCCCGGTCACATTCACAGTCCCTTTCTCCTGACTAACCCGTTTTGACTGTTTACTCCCTATTTGTAATATCTCCAGCAACCTAATCTGGGTTTTAGAAATGGAGTATTAAATATACCAATGGCTATATTTTCAGGGGCACTGTGACATTTCTAAGACATCGCTATCTTGAAAAATCCAGCCTATTGACACCACACGTCTACAACTATCTGATCTTCGACAAACCTGACAAAAACAAGCTATGAGGAAACGATTCCCTATTTAATAAATAAAAATAAAAAGGAATAAAAAGGGTTTAGGACAAAAATCTAGGAAAACTGGCTAGCCATATGCAGAAAACAGAAACTGGACCCCTTCCTTATACCTTACACAAAAATTAACTCAAGATGGATTAAACCCTTAAATGTAAAAGTTAAAACCATAAAAACCCTAGAAACATACCTAGGCAATACCATTCAGGACACAGGCAAGGGCAAATACTTTATGACTAAAATGCCAAAAGCAATTGCAACAAAAGCCAAAATTGACAAATGGAATATAATTAAACTAAACAACTTCTGCACAGCAAAAGAAACTGTCATCAGAGTGCACAGGCAACCTACACAATGGGAGAAAATTTCTGCAATCTATCCATCTGACAAAGGTCTAATATCCAGAATCTACAAGGAACTTAAACAAATTTAAAAGAAAAAAACAACTCCATCAAAAAGTGGGAAAAGGATATGAACAGACACTTCTCAAAAGAAGACATTTATGCAGCCAACGAACATATGAAAAAAAGCTCATCACCACTGGTCATTAGAGAAATGCAAATCAAACCACAATGAGATACTATCTCACGCCACTTAGAATGGTGATCATTAAAAAGTCAAGAAGCAACACATGCTGGTGAGGCTATGGAGAAATAGGAACGCTTTTCCACTGTTGATGGGAGTGTACATTAGTTTAACCATTGTGGAAGACAATGTGGCAATTCCTCAAGGATCTAGAACCAGAAATACCATTTGACACAGCCATCCCATTACTGAGTATACACCCAAAGGATTATAAATCATTCTACTATAAAGACACATGCACACGTTTGTTTATTGCGGCACTGTTCACAATAGCAAAGACTTGGAACCAACCCAAATGCCCATCAATGATAGACTGGATAAAGAAAATGTGGCACATACATGCTATGGAATACTATGCAGCCATAAAAAAGAATGGGTTCATGTCCTTTGCAGGAACATGGATGAAGCTGGAAGCCATCATTCTCAGCAAACTAACACAGGAACAGAAAACCAAACACCGCATGTTCTCACTCATAAGTGGGAGTTGAACAATGAGAACACATGGACACAGCGAGTGGAATATCATGCACCAGGGCCTGTCGGGGGTGGGGGACAAGGGGAGGGAGAGCATTAGGACAAATACCTAATGCATGCGGGGCTTAACACCTAGACAAGGGGTTGATGGGTGCAGCAAACCACCATGGCACATGTATACCTATATCACAAACCTGCATGTTCTGCACTGGTATCCCAGAACTTAATGTAAAATAAAATAAAATAAAGAAAGAAAAAATAAAAGGAAAGAAAAATCCTGCCTATTGGGCTCATTTATAGAACCACTTGAAAACTGCCGTTGCCAAGTAAAAATTTTCCAACAAGTAACCCCTTAGAAATGCAGCCTTCTTGTATGCACATTATAGGATTTCATCAGTGTACAGGTGCACCAGGTGGCCTTGGGGTAAAGATAGATTAAAGATCATAAATAATTACCTGCATTTCAGTGTTAAGGCCCAGAAAGCTTCCCTTGCTTCCTTTTACCTCAGTGAATGCCCTCAGGCAATGCTTCTGGAGCCAGCTTACTCAATCTTTTCTCACCAGTAATGCCAGCCCTTCATTCCAGATTTTGTTGTTATATTTAACCCACCATATGCACTTGAAATCCTTACTTGAGAAAACTTGGAAAGTAGGGGAAGGTTTTCACAATAAATGAAAAGGTTGCCATAATTCTACAACCAATGTATAATGACTCTTAGTTCTTTAGTTTACTTCCCAATTGACTCTTTTCTATGGGAGTAAAATAATGTTGTAGGCATGCTACTATGATGATATTAAATGGTGTCACTTGCTACATTTCAGGTATTGTTGGGTATGTGTGGTTACTATCATAAATGACTTTCCTGCTTTCTTTCGCCCACCCATCTTTCACAGAAAAAGATACTTAATATCAAAGTTAATCAGGTAATAAAAATTTTCATCATGGTGAGATACTATTTCTTTTCTATCAGATAACTCTTTGATTTGGGGACTAAAAAGGGTACTAGAAAATGACATCCTTAGGAAGTAATATCCGGGAAGCTCAGCTTGGACAACTACGTAACACTGTGGCTGTTTGAGGAAAGTGGTGATTTTGAAGAGAGGACTACATTGCCTTCTCAGGTGTGTCTCCTTTGCCCAGCTCCCATGGGATCAAATATGAATCCAGTGAGGGCTGCAAGTTATATTTATGAGTTCAGACACAGTGCAAGTCACTTGGCACAGCCTAAATAACTCCATCTGAAAGCAGTTGGTCAGTGCAACTGGTGGGCCGGTGGTCAAAACAAAGGTTACTCTTGTGCCACCAGCACCAAGGAGCCATTCTTAGAGATGTCTGGTTATTCCTTGGTCCAGAGCCCTGAATTATCCTGTAGATGTGTCTGAATCAGAACAGAGTAAATACCAAGTTAGCAGGAAAAGCTCATCACTACTCTCATTCCTATCTCTCCTCTGGCTGCTCACCTAGTGAGCTCTGCAGCAATATGCTTAGTAGCCCCAGCCAGGGTGTGATGGCCACCAATGTTATCACCAGGCTTAGACAGAGGAAGGCTTGATGTTATATTCTGACATACAGTGCCATATCCTTACCTGAGAATGGAATGGAATGACAAAGGAGATCTGAATTATGGGTGTGAGAAAAGTTTCAGACAATTCTGAGTGAAAAATTAGTCCAATTCCTAAATGACCAAATTGTTCTGATTAGTTAGAAAAAAAGCACAACGGAGGCAGAAACTTTTCTACATTTCTAGCTGAGAAAATTTAAAGATGGGGCTTGAATTACCAAGTGTTAATAGTATTTAAAAATGTTTTATGTTTCTATGAAAAATTGCTCTGTGACTATAAGAAAGTAAAACAAGAAAGAATGAAGAAAGGAAGCATTGAGACAGAGTAAACAAAGCCAATGAAGGGAAGGAGAAAACAGGGATGATATATAGAGAAAAAGCATGGGCTCAGTTCATTTTCCTCTTTAAAATCCAGAGCTACCTGCTTCTAAAGTTCAAAGTCTTGTCTATAACATCCTGGTGTTGTGCTTTCTGAGTGGGGCTTTCAGAACTTCCCTTGGGGAAAGCCTATGATGCACTGCAAAGAGATGGGCATGTCTGAGGTCAGTGCACATCCAGTGTGATAGCCCCAACTCACCACAGTATCAAGGAGTTGCAGCTGGACCCACAAGTACTAGGGCTAACATATGCCTATTTCTCCCCCATGCTCAACCTAGGTATCTCCCTTAGCAGATGTGGAGCAAAATAACCTTTGCAGAAAATAATCTTAGAGCTTAAACCTGAGCTATGTCTGGAAAGTCCATGGCATTCTGAATAATCTATAATTTACTGAGCATTTGCTGTATTCTAGTCCCTGTGCTAAGAGCTCATACATTCATGTCTTATATAATTCCATCATTGAAATAAGCACATAAGTCAAATGTGTCTGTAATCTTCACTTTCAAAGTGAAGAAGCCAAGACTCTGCATTTAAGAGACTTGCCTAAGTTCACATAGATAATAAAACTCAGTTGCCTCCGAAATAAAAGATGACATAACTTTAACCACAAACCATCATGGCCCTGAAACTGAGTATGAGAGTAAGGTTGGTAACTTCCAAGGAGGAGGTGAATTTAAATCTATCCTGATTCCAGATCATTTGTACTGCCCCTGGTATAGTTGGAGAGGTGTCACTCTTTTTCTTTTTCTTTTCTTTCTTTCTTTTCTCTCTCTCTTTTTTTTTTTTTTTTTTTTTTTTTTTTGAGATTGGGTCTCACTCTGTCACCCAGGCTGAAGTGCAGTGGCATGATCTTGGTTCACTGCAACCTCCACCTCCCAGGCTCAGGTGATCCTCCCGCCTCAGCCTCCCACGTAGCTGGAACCACCACGCCCAGCTAACTTTTTGTATTGTTAGTAGAGACGGAGTTTTGCCATGTTGCCCAGGCTGGTCTCGAACTCCTGAGCTCAAGCGATCCACCCATCCTGGCCTCCCAAACTGCTGGGATTACAGGCATGAACCACCACACCCGACCCACTCTTTTTCTTAAATGCATTCATGCACATGCATATGTGCATATGTGCACACACATACTCATATACTAACACAGACTGGTATGGGACAGTCTGAGTCTTATGTGATCCATAGTCAGCAGTTAACAATAATTATTTCTGTACCCTTACCTATGGAAGACATTCAATCAAAAGTGGCAATTGCTAAGGTTTTCATGGGAACTTAATGTGTCAGGAGCTTTTAACCTTAACCTTAAGATGTATTCACTTCAGGAGTCAAGCGCCTTCCAGCATGGTCACAGGATAGGTTTCATGTCTTTGTCTTCCAGTAATGCTTTGAATGTATTGTCATTAATCCATTCATGCAACAAAAAGTCATTGCACTCCTCTAATATGTGTCAGCCACTGTGCTATTCCTTGGAATCACTATCATTATAATTACTACTGTCTTTTTTTTTTTTTTTGGTAATGGTCAGTTTTAGTATAACAATATATCTCACTAGGATGAGTGCATTATAAGAGGGTACTGTGCATTTTTCATCACTACATGTCTAGGTCTTAGACACATATGGACATAGCTCTGAGTAGGCGATCAACAAATATGGGGGATTAAATGACAAATTTCATGGGGTATATAGCATATGTAAGAAATAAGGAACACTGGAGCCCTGGTTGGCAAGATGGCCAAATAAGAACACCTCCAGTCTGCAGCTCCCAGCGAGATCAATGCAGAAGGTGGGTGATTTTTACATTTCCCACTAAGGTACCCAGTTCATCTCACTGGGACTGGTTGAACAGTGGGTGCAGCCCAAGGAGGGTGAGCCAAAGCAGAGTGCGGTGTTGCCTCACCAGGGAAGCGCAAGGGGTCCGGGAGCTCCCTCTCCTAGCCAAGGGAAGTCATTAGGGACTGTACTTTGCACTCAGGCCCAGATACTGTGCTTTTCCCACAGTCTTGGCAACCCACAGACCAGGAGATTCACTCTGGTGCCCACGCCACCAAGGCCCTGGGTTTCCAGCACAAAACTGGGCGGCCATTTGGGCAGACACTGAGCTAGCCGCAGAAGTTTTTCATACCCCAGTGGCACCTGGAACGCCAGCAAGACAGAACCGTTCACTCCCCTGGAAAGGGGGCTGAAGCCAGGGATCCAAGTGGTCTGGCTCGGTGGGTCCCACCCCCACGGAACCCAGCAAGCTAAGATCCACTGGCTTGAAATTCTCGCTGCTACCACAGCAGTCTGAGCTGGACCTGGGATGCTCCAGCTTGGTGGGGGGAAGGGCGTCTGCCATTGCTGACGCCTGAGTAGATGGTTTCACCCTCACAGTGTAAACAAAGCCGCCTAGAAATTCCATCTGGGCAGAGCCCACCACACCTCACTCAGCAAGGCCACTGCAGCCAGACTGCCTCTCCAGATACCCTCCTCTCTGGGCAGGGCATCTCTGAAAACAAGGCAGCAGCCACATTCAGGAACTTATAGATAAAACACCCACCTCCCTGAGACAGAGCACCTGGGGGAAGAGGTGGTTGGGGGCACAGCTTCAGCAGACTTAAACGTCCCTACCTGGCAGCTCTGAAGAGAGCAGCAGATTTCCCAGCACAGTGTTCGAGCTCTGAAAAGGGACAGAGCACCTGGGGGAAGAGGTGGTTGGGGGCACAGCTTCAGCAGACTTAAACGTCCCTACCTGGCAGCTCTGAAGAGAGCAGCAGATTTCCCAGCACAGTGTTCGAGCTCTGATAAGGGACAGACTACTTCCTCAAGTGGGTCCCTGACCCCCATGTATCCTGACTAGGAGGCACCTCACAGTAGGAGCACCACCTCAAACAGGAGAGCTCTGGCTGGCATCTGGCAGGTGTCCCTCTAGGAAGAAGCTTACAGAGGAAGGAACAGACAACAATCTTTGCTGTTCTGCAGCCTCCGCTGGTGATAACCCGGCAAACAGGGTCTGGAGTGGACCTCCAGCAAACTCCAGCAGACCTGCAGCAGAGGGGCCTGACTGTCAGAAGGAAAACTAATAAAGAGAAAGGAATAGTATCATCATCAAC
This sequence comes from Pan paniscus, assembly GCF_029289425.2. NCBI lineage: Eukaryota > Metazoa > Chordata > Mammalia > Primates > Hominidae > Pan > Pan paniscus. The sequence goes on from NC_073272.2 coordinate 75,808,834, forward strand.
GAAAAGGACATCAATTCAGAGACCCCAGCAGAAGGTCACTGACTTCAAAGACCAAAGGTACATAAATCCACAAAGATGGGGAGAAATCAGCATAAAAAGGCTGAAAATTCCAAAAACCAGAACGCCTCTTCTCCTCCAAAGGATCACAGCTCCTCTCCAGCAAGGGAACAAAACTGGATGGAGAATGAGTTTGATAAATTACTAGAAGTAGGCTTCAGAAGGTAGTTAATAACAAACTCCTCCGAGCTAAAGGAGCATGCTCTAACCCAATGCAAGGAAGCTAAGAACCTTTAAAAAGGTTAGACGAATTGCTAACCACAATAACCAGTTTAGAGAAGAACATAAATGACCTGATGGAGTTGAAAAACACAGCACAAGAACTTTGTGAAGCATACACAAGAATCAACAGCTGATTCGATCAAGCGGAAGGAAAGATAGCAGAGATTGAAGATCAACTCAAAGAAATAAAGTGAGAAGACAAGATTAGAGAAAGAAGAGTGAAAAGAAACAAAGCCCTCAAGAAACATGGGACTATGTGAAAAGACCAAGTTTGTGTTTGATTAGTGTACCTGAAAATGACAGGAAGAATGAAACCAAGTTGGAAAACACTCCTCAGGATATTATCCAGGAGAACTTCCCCAACCTAGCAAGGCAGGCCAACAATCAAATTCAGGAAATACAGAGAACACCACAAAGGTAGTCTTCAAGAAGAGCAACCCCAAGACACGTAATTGTCAGGTTCACCAAGGTTGAAATGAAGGAATAAAATACTACTAAGGGCAGCCAGAAAGAAAGGTTGGGCTACCCCCAAAGGGAAACCCATAAGACTAACAGTGGATCTCTTGGCAGAAACCCTACAAGCCAGAAGAGAGTGGGGGCCAATATTCAACATTCTTAAAGAAAAGAATTTGCAACCCAGAATTTCATGTCCAGCCAAACTAAGCTTCATAAGTGAAGGAGAAATAAAATCCTTTACAGACAAGCAAATGCTGAGAGATTTTGTCACCACCTGGCCTGCCTTACAAGAGCTCCCGAAGAAAGCACTAAACATGGAAAGGATCAACCGGTACCAGTCACTACAAAAACATACCAAATTGTAACGACTATCGACACTATGAAGAAACTGCATCAACTAGTGGGCAAAATAACCAGCTAGGATCACAATGACAGGATCAAATTTACACATAACAATATTGACCTTAAATGTAAATGGGCTGAATGCCCTAATTAAAAGACACAGACTGGCAAATTGGATAAAGAGTCAAGAATACAGCATCAGTGTGCTGTATTCAGGAGATGCATCTCACGTGCAAAGACACACATAGGCTCAAAATAAAGGAAGGGAGGAATATTTACCAAGCAAATGGAGAGCAAAAAGGAAAGCAGGGGTTGCAATCCTAGTCTCTGATAAAACAGACTTTAAACCAACAATGACCAAAAAAGACAAAGATGGGCATTACATAATGGTAAAGGGATCAATACAATAAAAAGAGCTAACTATCTTAAATATATATGCACCCAATACAGGAGCACCCAGATTCATAAAGCAAATTCATAGAGACCTACAAAGAGACTTAGACTCCCACACAATAATAGTGGTAGTCTTTAATACCTCAATGTCAATATTAGAAAGATCAATGAGACAGAATATTAACAAGAATATCCAGGACTTCAACTCACCTCTGGACCAAGCAGACCTAATATACATCTACAGAACTCTCCACCCCAAATCAACAGAATATACATCTTCTCAGCACCACCTTGCACTTATTCTAATATTGACCATATAAATGGAAGTAAAACACCCCTCAGCAAATGCAAAAGAACGGAAATCATAACAGTCTCTCAGACCACAGTGCAATCAAACTAGAAGGTAGGATTAAGAAACTCACTCAAAACCACACAACTACATGGAAACTAAACAACTTGCTCCTGAATGACTACTGGGTAAATAGCAAAATGAAGGCAGAAGTAAAGATGTTCATTGAAAACAGTGAGAACAAAGACACAATGTACCAGAATCTCTGGGACACAGCTAAAACAGTGTTTAGAGAGAAATTTATAGCACTAAATGCCATAAAAGCAAGCAGGAAAGATCTAAAATCAACACCCTAACATCACATTTAAAAGAACTGGAGAAGCAGGAGCAAAAAATTCAAAAGCTAGCAGAAGTTAAGAAATAACTAAGGTCAAAGAAGTGAAGGAGATAGAGACACGAAAAAACCTTCAAAAAATCAATGAATCCAGGAGCTGTTTTTTTGAAAAGACCAAAAAAATAGACCACTAGCCAGACTAATAAAGAAAAAAAGAGAGAATAATCAAATAGATGCAATAAAAATTATAAAGGGGATATCACCGCTAATCCCACAGAAATATAAACTACCATCAGAGAATACTATAAACACTTCTATGCAAATAAACTAGAAAATCTAGAAGAAATGGATAAGTTCCTCGAAACATACACTCTCCCATGACTAAACCAGGAAGAAGTCGAAACCCTGAAGAGACCAATAACAAGGTCTGAAATTGAGGTAGCAATTAATAACCTACCAACCATAAAATGTCCAGGACCAGACGGATTCACAGCCAGATTCTACCAGAGGTACAAAGAAGAGCTGGTACCATTCCTTCTGAAAATATTCCAAACAATAGAAAAAGAGGGAATCCTCCCTAACTCATTTTATGAGGCCAGCATCATCCCAATACCAAAACCTGGCAGAGACACAACAAAAAAAGAAAATTTCAGGCCAATATCCCTGATGAACATCGATGCAAAAATCCTCAATAAAGTACTGGCAAACTGAATCCAGCAGCACATCAAAAATCTTATCCAACACGATCAAGTTGACTTCATCCCGGGGGTTGCAAGGCTGGTTCAACATATGCAAATCAATAAACGTAATCCATCACATAAACAGAACCAATGACAAAAACCACATGATTATCTCAATAGATGCAGAAAAGGCCTTCCATAAAATTCAACAGCCCTTCATGCTAAAAGCTTTCAATAAACTAGGTATTAATGGAAGATATCTCAAAATAATAAGAGCTATTTATGATAAACCCACAGCCAATATCATACTGAATGGGCAAAAACTGGAAGCATTCCTGTTGAAAACCGGCACAAGATAAGGATGCCCTCTCTTAACAATTCTATTCAACATAGTATTGGAAGTTCTGGCCAGGGCAATCAGGCAAGAGAAAGAAATAAAGGGTATTCGATTAGGAAAAGAGGAAGTCAAATTGTCCCTGTTTGCAGATGCCATGAATGTATATTTAGAAAACCCCATCATCTCAGCCCAAAATCTCCTTAAGCTGATAAGCAACTTCAGCAAAGTGGCAGGATACAAAATCCATGTACAAAAATCACAAGCATTCCCATACACCAATATAGCAGATCAACAGAGAGCCAAATCATGAGTAAACTCCAATTCACAATTGCTACAATGAGAACACAATACCTAGGAAAACAGCTCACAATGAATGTGAGGGACCTTTATAAGGATAACTAAAAACCACTGCTCAAGGAAATAAGAGAGGACACAAACAAATGTAAAAATATTCCATGCTCATGGCTAGGAAGAATCAATATCGTCAAAATGGCCATATTGCCCAAAGTAATTCATAGATTCAATGCTATGCCCATCAAGCTACCATTGACTGTCTTCACAGAATTGGAAAAAACTACTTTCAATTTCATATGGAACCAAAAAAGAGTCCGTATAGCCAAGACAATCCTAAGCAAAAACAACAAAGCTGGAGGCATCACATTACCTAACTTCAAACTATACCATAAGGCTACATTAACCAAAACAGCATGGTACTGCTACCAAAACAGATATATAGACCAATGGAACAGAACAGAGGCCTCAGAAATAACTCCACATGTGTACAGCCATCTGATCTTTGACAAATCTGACAAAACAAGCAACGGGGAAAGGATTCCCTACTTAATAAATGGTGTTGGGAAAACTGGCTAGCCATACGCAGAAAGCTGAAACTGGATCCTTTCCTTACACGTTATACAAAAATTAACTCAAATGATTTAAAGACTTAAATGTAAGACCTAAAACCATAAAAACCCTAGAAGAAAACCTAGGCAATATCATTTAGGACATAGGTATAGGCAAAGACTTCATGACTAAAACACCAAAAGCAATGGCAACAAAAGTAAAAATTAACAAATGGGATCTAATTAAATTAAAGAGCTTCTGCACAGCAAAAGAAATTATCATCAGAGTGAACAGGCAACCTACAGAATGGGAGAAAATTTTTGCGATCTATCCATCTAACAAGGGTCTTATATCCAGAATCTACAAAGAACTGAAACAAATTTACAAAAAAACCCAAAAACCAAAAAAAACCCAAACAACCTTATCAAAAAGTGGGCAAAGGATATGAACAGACACTTCTCAAAAGAAGACATTTATGCAGCCAAAAAACATATGAAAAAAAGTTAATCATCACTGGTCATTAAAGGAATGCAAATCAAAACCACAATGAGATACCATCTCATGCCAGTTAGAATGCCAATCATTAAAAAGTCAGGAAACAACAGATGCTGGAGAGAATGCGGAGAAATAGGAACACTTTTCCAATGTTGGTGGGAGTGTAAATTAGTTCAACCATTCTGGAAGACAGTGTGGTGATTTCTCAAGGATCTAGAACTAGAAATACCATTTGACCCAGCAATACCATTACTGGGTATATACCCAAAGGATTATAAATCAGTGTACTATAAAGACACATGCACATGTATGTTTATTGTGGCACTGTTCACAATAGTCAAGACTTGGAACCAACCCAAATGCTCATCAATGATAGACTGGATAAAGAAAATGTGGCACATATACACCATGGAATACTATGCAGCCATAAAAAAGGATGAGTGTATGTCCTTTGCAGGGACATGGATGAAGCTGGAAGCCATCATTCTCAGCAAACTAACACAAGAACAGAAAACCAAACATCGCATGTTTTCACTCATAAGTGGTAGTTGAACAATGAGTACACATGGACACAGGGAGGGGAACATCACACACTGGGGCCTGTTGTGGGGCAGGGAGCTAGGGGAGAGAGAGCATTAGGAGAAATCCCTAATGTATGTGATGGGTTGATGGGTGCAGCAAACCACCATGGCACGCGTATAACTATGTAACAAACCTTCATGTTCTGCACATGTACCCCAGAACTCAAAGTATATATATAGAAATAAGGAACACACAAAGGAGATAACATGTAAACTAAATGAAATGCAAGCCCCACTAAGGGTAAAGCGATGGTATCACACTGAAAGTGGATACCATCTCTTGTGCTACCCTAAAATGCTCTGCAAAATGAACCGTGGTCTCTACACTAAGATATTAATACATCTTAGATAGGATGGCGAAATTACATCCAGCTGTATAATGGGAGCCCTCTCTTATCAATCTCAGGTCTCTTTGAGGCCTGGTCTGTTGATTGTGACATAATCTCCTACAACACCAGGGACAGCATAAGTGAGATGTGAAAGATAAATATCTCCATGGAAGGAAGGAAGCCCTTCCTTCTAGGATACTTTCTACTCTGACTCACTGGCCTCTCTTGCCGGTTTCTCAAAGTATAAAATTTTTGTACCCTCAAAACCTGCTTGCACAAAACCTACATGCTCCCTAAGTATGCACAAGGTTGAAGGGACAACTTTGCTTCCCAGTTTCCCCAGGGATAGTAGAATTTATCTGTGAGTTCTGTTGATTGGGCCCATCTCATATTCTTCAGGTTCCATTTATTTATAAGACATTGCTGCTTTCAATGTGTCATCAAATCTTTCTGCTCTCCAAGAAGCCTGAAATATCTTATGGTCCTTGGTACAGTGTTCAAGGATCATGCAGGGCTTTTTTTTTTTTTTTTCAGTTGTGCTGCAGATAGCATGAGGGAGCAGCCCATAGTTTCTGCATGCAGCTGCTTATTACAGTAAATAAAATCATAGTATCTTAGTTCATTTGTGCTGCTTTAACAAAATACTACAGACTAGGTAATTTATAGACAGTAGAAGTTTATTTATCACAGTTCTGGAGGTTTGGAAATCCAGGATCATGGCACCAGCTGGTGAGGGCTTGGCCTCTCTGCTTCTATGAATGATACTTTGTTGTTGCATCCTCTTGAGGGTAGGAACTCTGTGTTGTCTGTCGCATGGCAAAGGGAACAGACAAGGCAACAAGGGGTGAACTTCCTCTTCAGGCCCTTTTATAAGATTGCCTGATCCCATTCATGAGGGCTCTACCCCAATCACCTCCCAAAGGCCACAACTCCCAATACTGTTGCTCTGGGGATGAAGTTTCAAAGTCAGTTTTGGAGGGGACAAAAACATTTATACTGTAGAGCATAACTTCCATTAATTGAGCCACTCTCCTAATTAGATTATGTTCCACACTACATGAATGATTTCAGAATAATGCCACAGTTAGGTATTTTTGTGCTCATTTAATTATTTTAAATGAGACCCTGTTCTAAAATGGTATGTAAAAGAATTAGGACTTGATTTCAAGGTCTAAGTTTATCACTAGATGGTATTATGGATACTGGATGGTTTTTCTTGAGTTTCCCTTCCTGAGAAGCAAATCTGTTTACCAGCTACAATATAGCAGTACCTGTAGTTCATGGCCAGCCTGGCAGCACTATCTTACTACAGTACCATTTGGAGCACTAAAGTTACTGTTAATGACAAAGAGAAAGGATGGAGAAGAAATTCTGGATATGACAAAATGCCGAGAGGGGTTTATGGAGACTAGTGAATGTAAAAGGGAGGGACATTGATGGCATCCGTGTCATGATGGCCACTGCACCTCAAGACAACAAGATCTTCAGGGATTTGTGAGTCCTCATGTCATAAGGGATGCAATACATTGTGTCATCTCCTGTAACAACTGTGTCAGGTTGGCCAGAATGGCATCTCAAAGAACTGTTGTACTTACTCCTGACCACAAAACAGTCCGGGGACAGGATCACCATTCTCACATGTAACAGTTTCAGCAAGATGGCACAAACAACTTATTTTACTTGCTCCCCATTACATTTTGTTAACCAGGTTTTCTCCTCTCATGGAATACTCTATCACAATATTTCTGACTACAGCCCCAGGGTTTTTTTTTTTTTTTTGCTTCCAGCTTTTGGTAACAGGTTTCTAAGCCAACCAAGTTTGCTTTCCTGTCTGTAGTCTAATAGCCAAACAGACCATAAGAATCATGTCCCTGAAGAATGTCTACATGGCCTATTTTGCTACTCAATTCATGTTCAGTAACTCATTGAGCTCATTATCCCAGGTATGGCTAGTTTATACCTAGTTCATACATCAATTTAGGCTAGAAGCCATACCTGGTATTAACTCTTTGTTACTTTTTGAGACATACTTCACCACATATTGTAATGTAATTATTACAACTGTTTCATGGATGCTTGAAAATAATGCATAGTATATAATTGTTGGGTTTAGGGCTGTGTACTCATGAAATCAAGTATTTTTATTATGTTGTTTGAAACTTCTAAATTCTTATTAAATTATTGGCTGTTTGAGCTATCAATTGCTGAGAAACGTGTTAAAATATATCTTTTAATGACTTTGCTTATTTCTGCTTGTACTTTTTTCAATTTTTGCTTTATATATCTTGAAGCTGTATTACTACAAGGTGTCTGGGACAAGACTTAATCTGGGAAGGCATCCCGAGGTCACCGTTGCACTTTCTCCTGACCATAGAACATATCCTGTTAACATGATTAATAGAGATGTCCTCTTTAACATCCTGCTTTCACATTAAGCAGCCTTATACGAGGATATGAGTCATCTCCTGTAATTATCATGAACCACACCTGTCACAAGAAACACTTTTATTATCCAGATTTTATATTTTTATAGCAAACTAACTTACATGATTTCTCACTGTAGCCCTATTTGTCCTCCCAGCTTTTAATGACCAGCTTCGACATTTTTCAAATTGCCTTTCTCATATAGTCTGACAGCCACCAAGACCATGTAATCCATTTTCTTAGGTAGTATGTACATGGTTTAACCAACTGCAAATAGCAGTACTCATCTAACTACCTTGCTACTGACAAACTCATGTTTGATAACTCACTGCCTTCCTCTACCCTGTCTCCTACCAATTATAATTTTTACCTTCTCCACACTCCTTGGATACCTTGTGTTATAGATGCCTTAGCCTTTTAATCAGGACTAGTGATGCCTTTTGGTTCCACTGATGGCATATTCCCATTACCCGTCTAGGAAGCTAAAGAACAACTCATTGGAGTCCTTCCAAAAAAATAGAGGAAATCATACCAGTGGATTTCCATCCCCAGTTTTCTTACTCAACACCAAAAGGTCTTTTCTTGATGTAGTTTTTTTTTTATTTTTATTTTTTATTTTTATTTTTGGAGACGGAGTCTCGCTCTGTCACCAGGCTGGAGTACAGTGGTGCGATCTTGGCTCACTGCAACCTCCACCTTCCCGGATCAAGTGATTCTCCTGCCACAGCCTCCTGAGTAGCTGGGACTACAGGCGTGCGCCACCACACCCGGCTAATTTTTTTTATTATTAGTAGAGATGGGCTTTCACCATGTTGGCCAGGATGGTCTCAATCTATTGATCTCGTGATCCACCCGCCTCGGCCTCCCAAAGTGCTGGGATTACAAGCCTGAGCCACCGTGCCTGGCCTGATATAGCTCTTAAAGTCCACCAACCCTCCCTTTTTATTTCCTGCCTTTCGTTCTTGACTGATTCCTCTCTCCTTTGTTTTAACAGCCAACTATTTTGAGTCTATCCGAAATAAGGTAAAGGCAAACACATATTCTGATAACTTTGCCTAGGCTGGTTTCCTTGCCTGGCAATATGAAAAGCTCCAGGTGACAGTTTTATCTCCTGCTGTTTGGGGATACAGAAGCAGTTGGCTTTTGCAATATTGGGAGGAGTCAATTCCTGGTCTCTACAAGTATCTAAGTCTGAGTGGTTGAGTAGTGAGTATTTATCTTATTTTATAGTTATGTATGTATATATGTATCTATGTATTTATTTGAGGTAGAATCTTGATCTGTCACCCAGGTTAGAGTGTAGTGGCACAGTCGTGGCTCACTGTAGCTAGCCTTGGCCTCCCAGCCTCGAGCAACCCTCCTGCCTCAGCCTCCCTAATAGCTGAGACTACAGGTATGTGCCAACACTCCAGGCTAATTTATAACTTTTCTTTTGTAGAAATGGAGTTTTACCATATTGCCCAGACTTGTCTCAATCTTCTGGAGTCAAGCAAACCGCCTGCCTCAGCCTCCGAAACTGCCGAGGTTACTGGTTTGAGCCGCCACATCCAGCCTAGTTACCTTATTTAAAACAATAAAAAATAACCCTAAAAAACAAAGTATTCACATATTACACATTTTAATGGGTTTTTAAATTGAAAGGCAGGCTAGGTGTGGTGGCTCACACTTGTTATCCCAGCACTTTGGGAGGCCGAGGTGAGTGGATCATTTGAGGTCAAGAGTTCGAGACCAGCCTGGTCAACATGGTGAAACCTCGTCTCTACTAAAAATAAAAAAAAAAAAATAGCCCAGCTATTACAGGTGGTGCGCACCTGTAATCCCACCTATTTGGGAGGCTGAGGCAGGAGAATCACTTGAACCTGGGAGGCAGAGGTTGCAGTGAGCTGAGATCGTGCCACTGCACTCCAGCCTGGATGACAAAGTGAGACTGTCTCAAAAATAAATAAATAAATAAATAAATAAATAAATAAATAAATAAATTTAAAGGCAATGAATTTCCTCAAAATATTAGATAAAGCAAATTACTCAAATGCTTCCTCAAGTAAAAGACCAGTTGGGTCTCTTGGATTTATTCTTGTCTATTTATTATGCACCAATTTGGCCATCAACTTGAGTCTATACCTCTATGCTACTCTATTGACCTCCTGGTAATGCCCCTGCATTTACTAACATTCGGCATACGTGTGGATGATTTATCTTACGTTCAGAGTTCTGTATTACATGGAGACTGCTGCCTTTGAAAAACCATGTCCTCCAGCTTTAGTAGTTCCCTAAAAACTTCCCTCCATCTCCCTGTTTGATTGGTTCTTCCACTCCCCTGAGGTGCTATTCAGAGCAAGCAACTTGTTAAAGACAAGACTTTAACATATTCCCTCTTGTGCTGAGCTGCCCTCTTACACTTTATGGAGAAAACAGAAGGTGTCTGGAAGGAACACCACAATTTCCTACTTTTGCTATCTCTCTTCATTCATGAAGTTTCTCTGGAGATAGAGCTAGCACATCCTCCAGGACGGCATTTTGCATAAGGCCAGTTACTCTGTACTCTTAAGTTTCTCTAAACTGAAAATAATTTTTTAAGTGCCTGGGTTTCCTAAAACATTAAAAATAAGACCCATTAACCATATGATTAATTATATGATCCAGTGATCCCAATTCTGGGTAAATATCCAAAAAAAATGAAAGCAAGTTCTCACAGTGATATTTGTACACTCATGTTCATAGCAGCATTATTCACAATAGCCAGAAGGTGAAAGCAACCCAAGTGTTTATCGATGAATAAATGGATAAACAAGATGTTGTATTTACATACAACGGATTTTTTTTTTTTTTGAGACAGAATTTCACTCTGTTGCCCAGGCTGGAGTGCAGTGGCGCAATCTCGGCTCAGTGCAACCTCTGCCTTCCAGGTTCAAGCAATTATCCTGTCTCAACCTCCCAAGTAGCTGGGATTACAGGCACCCGCCAACATGCCTGGCTAATTTTTTTGTATTTTTAGTACAGACAGGCTTTCACCGTGTTAGCCAGGCTGGTTTCAAACTCCTGATCTCAAGTGATCCGCCTGCTTCAGCCTCCCAAAGTGTTAGGATTACAGGCATGAGTCACCGCACCCGGCGTTAATGGAATATTATTCAGTTTTAAAAATGTAGGAAATCCTGTCATATGCTACAACGTGGATGAAAGTTGAGGACATTATTCAGTCCCCAAAAGAAAAATACTGTATAACTCCAGTTATAAGCAGTGTCTAACATAGTTAAATTCATAGAAACAGAAAATAGAATGGTGGCTACCAGGGGCCAAAAGGAGAGGAAAGTGGAGAATCGTTCTTTAATGCATACAGAGTTTCAGTTTTGCAAGATGAAAAAGTTCTGGAGATCTGTCACACAACGATGTAAATATACTTAACACTACCTAAGTGTACATTTAAAAATGATTAAAATGGTAAATTTTTATATTATCTGATCTTTACCCCGATTTTTTTTTAAAAGTCCCTAGACCTCATGTTTCTTTCTAGCTGCACCTGTTTTGGAAGAACTTTCCATGATCACTAACATCTCTTCTTTATCTCCCACTCCCTCTTCAACCCACTACCATCTGACTTCTGCCCTTGTTCAGGTTGTCAATGACCATTCCACTAAACCTGCTCTTGCTAAGGTTGTCAACCTCCCTATATTTTTATGCTTAGTATACTCAACTGAGAGTACTGGGGTCTGCTCACCACTTATTTCTAGAAGCTCTTACATCCTTTGGTTTCTGTGAGGCTCTGCCTTGTTCTTTGACAGACAATCGACAACTTTTTTTTTTTTTTGCTGCCTTTTTTCCTTCATAAATGCTTGACCTGCTGCTTTTTATGTCTTTACAGTTCTTTAGAGTTTTCTTATGAAAGCTCAACTAAACCTGAAGTACTAACTATCAAATTTATCTCTGATCAGATCTCCCTCTGCCTGGTCAATTCTATCTGAATGACCCATAGGCTCTTCTAACTTAACTTCTCAAATTAAACTCATCATTTCTCCTCTGTGTTCCCTTGCTCAACGATATTTATGCCCAAATCCTATTCTGAAATCTGGGAGTCATACTAGAATCCAAATTCCCCTTTATCCTCTACATGAAATTAGTCAAAAAGTTCTATTGATTCTAAGCCCCCTTAATTCTCAAAATTCATCTCAACTGCCACTGCTTTAGTTTAGATTTTCATCACCCACTGCCTTCAAACTGGTGTCTCTGTCTCCAATTTTGTCTTCCTCAAATTAATCTTCCATGTTGTGTTAGAGTGATCATAAAAGTTAAATCTGACCATGAAGCTGGCCTACTTAAAAATCTTCAGTAGCTTACTGTTGCTCTAAGGGTAAACTCTCTACTCTTTAACATTCAGCATACCAAAGGCCCTGTGCTCCCTCAAATGATTATAGATGACTCCACTTTGGATTCAGCTATACTGCTTTTGTAATTCCCAGCAAGGTGCCACTAATGGCTTTGTTTGTGCTATTCCCTCTGCCTGGACTGTCTTTCCCTGTCTGCTTGGCTAAGCTCCCCTTCATGATTCAGCTTAGGTATCCCCCATTCATGCTCCCACATCATCCGATGCTATGCTGTGAGCACTACTGTATCCGGTCCCTCACTATATCTAGTTGTTCCAAGGCAGGGACTAAATTCTTCATTCCTGCACTCTGCGCCCTAGCACCATGCATTTTCGTGAATCACTCCCTGGTTTGGGGTACTGGTGTGTATGTGTATGCGCATGTGCGTATATGCGCATATGAATGGAGAGTAAATTTGAATTTTTGCTGGGCACACGGCGCAGTGAAGACAAGAAAGGGGCACTATTTTAACACAACCTTTTCCCGTGATCACCACCGAAAATTACTGACGAGTCAATCACCTCAGATCTCTCAAGCAGTCCAGCCTACGCAACAGTACTCCACCTCTGCGCCTGTGCGGGGAGGGTAAGGCGGGGCCAGCAACTTCCTCAGCTGGAGGGAGAGCGCACGGTGGAGCCGCCAGTTGAGAAGGACTCTGATCCGGCGCAGCTTTCCAATCAGCTGCGGAAGGAGCCACGCTTTCGGGGGTTGCAACATGGCGGCCACCAGTGGAACTGATGAACCGGTGAGACGCTGTTCTGGGGTCGGGAGAGTGGGGAGGTCGAGCCAGGTGGAGCCTTTTTTTTTTCTTTTTTGAGACAAGGTGTCACTCAGTCGCCCAGGCTGGAGTGCAGTGGTGGGATCACCGCTTACTGCAGCCTCGATCTCCAGCGCTCAGGTCTTCCGCCCACCTCATCCTCCCGAGGAGCTGGGACTACAGGCCCGTGCCACCACGCCCAGCTACATTTTTTGTATTTTTTGTAGAGACGGGGTTTCGCCATGTTGCCCAGGCTGGTCTCAAACTCCTGGGCTCAGGCGATCCGCCCGCCTCGGCCTCCCAAAGTGCTGGGATTACAGGCACGAGTCACCGCGACTGGCCTTGGGGGAAGCCACCGCGCCCGGCCTTGGAGGGAGCCTTGAACTCTTTTTCCTCCTTTCTAGGTTTCCGGGGAGTTGGTGTCTGTGGCACATGCGCTTTCTCTCCCAGCAGAGTCGTATGGCAACGATGTGAGTATGACTCACCCACAGCTCCCACCCACTCAGCTAGCCTGGGATCTCTGCAGGACCTGCCTGCCACTAAGTTATAACTTCTTGTCCTGATAATCTACTGCAGACCCTCTCCACTTACACCAGAAACTGCACCTTCGTTCAGTTCGTTTTAATCTTGGTCCACAAACGCAGGACTAACGCCTGTGGAAGTGGTTCCCCAAGTTGGCCACGCTTTAGAATTACTGGGGAGCTTTTAAACATCCCGCTGCCTAGATTGCAGTTCATACCACCTAAATCAGAATGTCTGGGTAATGAGAGCCAAGAATCAGTATTTTTAAAGGGTCTCTGAGGGATTCCATTGTGCAGCTTATGGTGTGTCTGGTTTAGAAAATTACTGAGAAAGTATATGAGGTATTTTCCAAAACAAGACGAGAGGATGTGAGAATAGTAAAAACACCCAAATAAGAGTGTGATACATATAATGAGTGGGTCAGGCCATAAGATCCAAATAATTTAGCTGAAGGAGAAATCCCTAAGGGGCCAAGGCAGTGGAAGACTTGACTGAGGAAATGGAGCTTTACCTGTATCCTCAAAGTGTAGGTGGACAAAGGACATGGATTGGCACGTGGGAAAAGTGCATGGTCTAAGGCATGGAGGTAACAAATGCAAATGGCTTTTTCTGGAGTCAGTGAAATAGCTCGGTCTCGTTGGAATGGGAGATTCCAGTGGAACCTCCAGTGGGGTGCTTGGTAAGACTTATTATAACCTTGACCTGTTTCATGTGCTAATTCATTTCTAGGTGTTACAGTATGGGGAATTGGCTGTTTGGTAAACAAAAATGATTACGACATGCTTCAGTCTTAAAAGTGAAAAGTAATTTTCATTTTGATTCTTTATTCTCCCAACAGCTCAGTGGAATTGATGGGTATATTATTTAAGTTTTACAATGATTTAACTCAATCCTGAGAAGGTGATTTATCTGCTGCTTTATTTAGTCTCCCAGCTTTCACTAGCAGCTGGGAAAAGATAGCCGGTGGCTCATTGTGTTCATTATACTGTGTAGGTAGCTTTTTTTGGTTGTCATACAGACAAAATAATTATTGTCCAAATTTATTACTCCAGTTTTTATCATTTGACAGTAACATCAAGTTTGGTAGCCCTCTTGAGCATTAACTAGACATCCACATACTTCCTTAATTTGCTATTCAGTAGTAGGATGGGGAGATTTATGACCTGGCATTCTTCACTCCTTTGCAGCCTGACATTGAGATGGCTTGGGCCATGAGAGCAATGCAGCATGCTGAAGTCTATTACAAGGTGAGTTGTCTTTCTTCATCATTAAGCAGAATTAAACATGTAATTATAGTGTATGATGCTCTGCTTATCACTATTCTCAGCAAGTTAAACAGTTGTGTTTTGGAGATCGTTTTTATTAATGTAAGTTCTTACCCACAGACAACAGAGGAGCGAAGGCAAATTTGTTTCTACAATGAGTTCTGCTGCTTTGCCCAGCATTATAATGCTAACTGACAAAAGGGCATCTGGCCCATACATAGTAGGCACTTAATAAATGTTTGTTGAATGAATGAACAATCCACGGAGGGCAATAGCCAGGCAGTACTATGGTTAAGTAAGCCAACTGCCAAATTGGTGGAAGGGATTGTAATAATATATTATGGCCTTAAACTGTGTCATGATTTCATCCAGGATGTAGACTGTCGACACTTCCTGAAGAGATCTTCTGCCCTGAGAACCATAAAGGTTTTCTGGTGGGGATGGGGAAGATAGAAGTATAGTAAATTACAGACTAGCATCTGTATGTTGTCTTACTGTTTCGCAGCTGATTTCATCAGTTGACCCACAGTTCCTGAAACTCACCAAAGTAGATGACCAAATTTACTCTGAGTTCCGGAAAAATTTTGAGACCCTTAGGATAGATGTATTGGACCCAGAAGAACTCAAGTCAGAATCAGCCAAAGAGGTAAAAATTCTCTTTCTTAAATATTACTTAGCATTTAACCAACAATTTTAGATTGCGACTGTTTTTTTACATTTAAGCTCTTTTTTTGTTTGAGAAAAATATGTAAAGAACCAGAACTTCTTTTCTAGTTGTAATCAACTAAGTTAGGAAATGAATGTTTTTCCAGTTTATGGACTTTTCATGTTGTTGAGTCTATTTTTTTCTCCTTTTTGTCTTGGACATTTTAAATCTCCACCCATCAGCCCTTTCAGAGGAGGATGGATCAGTTTATTTAGGTAGTATAGCCAGAAGGCTTGGATGGGGAGTGGCAAATAGGGTATAGGAAGGTGTTTTGATTCTCCGGATTTAAGTTCATGTGATTACAGGCCATGGGTAACTGGAAAACTTTTGTTTTTCATTGCTTATGTGATTATCCTATACTTTGATAGGAAACTAACACATTTACAGTTAGGAAAAAAATGTTTTCCTTGAGAGTAAACCCTTGGCTAATGAAGAATCTAAAGTTTTTGTTTGTTTTGTTTTGTTTTGTTTTTTGGTTTTTTTTTTTTTTGATACAGGGTCTCACTCTGTTGCCCAGGCTGGAGTGCGGTGGTGCCATCTCAGCTCACTGCAACCTCCACCTCTCAAGCTCAAACTGTCCTCCTGCTTCAGCCTCCCTAGTAGGTGGGACTGCAGGTGCATGCTACCATGCCCAGCTAATATTTTGTATTTTTGGTAGAGACAGGGTTTCACCATGTTGACCAGGCTGGTCTTAAACTCCTGAGCTCAAGCGATCCGCCCGCCTCGGTCTTTCAAAGTGCTGGGATTGCAGGCGTGAGCCACCACACCCAGCCAAGAATCTACACTTTTAACTCCTAGCAGGCAGTTAGTGATCTTTGTCTTTGGAAAACTGTCACTACTGAATGGACTTCTTTATTAAAATCATTTGTGTTTTAGTGGGGATAGATGACCATTTTGGGCTGAACTGACCAATAACTTCAAAACAAAACAATTGACTTAAGAAATAATATTTTAATTCTGCAGTAAAGGATTTATATATTTTTCAGAGTAAAATATTGTTCATCTTGGGAAATGGCAGTCTAAAGACACAATAGGTAGCACAGAAACGCATTGCTAGTTTCACTGTGAAACCAACAATCACCTCATTCCCAGTCTCACTATGATTATTTTCCTTACTGGGAAAATGGAAGTCCCTCTCCTGGCCTGAGTACATCAGCCTCTTGCATTTGTCAGCTAAAGCATCGTTTTTGCCTTTATAGAAGTGGAGGCCATTCTGCTTGAAGTTTAATGGGATTGTTGAAGACTTCAACTATGGTACTTTGCTGCGACTAGATTGTTCTCAGGGCTACACTGAGGAAAACACCATCTTTGGTGAGTTTCTTCCCTCTGGAATTGTTTCTGTGTAAGGAGACTGAACAGTCTGGCTTTACTGATGAATCAGTAACGTGTATAGTTAGGTCACCTTATCTTGTTTCATCTTTAAAGATCTTGTTGCTGTTTTTATGTAACTTGAAGATAGTTAAGTATTTTCAATCTCATTAATATGAGATTGGAATTAAAGATCTCTGAAGTTTATGACTATACTGGAATGGTTGGCATGTTATTTCAATTTTGTCAGTAGATTTCCAGCATATTTAGGGAACAGGCCAGGCACAGTGTCTCATGCCTTGTAATACCAGCACTTTGGGAGGCTGACATGGGAGGATCACTTGAGCTGAGGATTTTGAGACCAGCCTGGGCAACATAGGGAGACCCCATCTCTACAAAAACATTTAAAAAATTAGCCAGGTATAGTGGTGAGTGTTTGTAGTTCCAGCTATTCAGGAGACTGAGGCAGGAGGATTGCTTGAACCAGGGAAATTGAGGCTGCAGTAAGCTGTGATTGTGCCACTGCAGTCCAGCCCTGGTCATCAGAGTGAGACCCTGTCTCAAAAAAAAAGAGATTTAGGGAATAAGCTGAGAGTAGGATGATAATCAATTCTGTTCACTTTTCAGCCCCCAGGATACAATTCTTTGCCATTGAAATTGCTCGGAACCGGGAAGGCTATAACAAAGCTGTTTATATCAGTGTTCAGGACAAAGAAGGAGAGAAAGGAGTCAACAATGGAGGAGAAAAAAGAGCTGACAGTGGAGAAGAAGAGAACACCAAGAATGGAGGAGAGAAAGGAGCTGATAGTGGAGAAGAAAAAGAGGAAGGAATCAACAGAGAAGACAAAACTGACAAAGGAGGAGAAAAAGGGAAAGAAGCTGACAAAGAAATCAACAAAAGTGGTGAAAAAGCTATGTAAGGTATACAGGGAACAGCACTCTAGAAGCTATGACTCAATTGAGACTACAAGTACCACGGTGCTACTTGCACAGACCCCTTTGGTTAAATGTAAATTCTTGTACAATTGAAGGATACTCAGGAGGACATCTTTCTAGTCTAACAGTCAGGAGCTGCTCTGGTCATTCCCTTGTATGAACTGGTCTAAAGACTGTTAGTGGGGTGTTAGTTGATTTTTCCTGGTATACTGTTTCTTGGCTGACACTACTGGTCAAGTAAGAAATTTGTAAATAAATTTCTTTTGGTTCTTATTATCTATATCTGTGACTGACTTTAAAAAGGTATTTGACACTTGACATTTTTTTCAAATATGTAATCTCATCACCATGTCTTATATAAAATAGTTTACTCCTGTTTCTTACTGCTTCTCACTGTTTCCTGTAGTGAAGTTCTCTAAACTTGTTAAGTTATACCTGGTGTTGGGATTAGAAGTCCTTACATAAGAATTGACTCTTAATCTCTGAGTGACTATAACTCCCTGATTTCTTTGCTATATATGACAAAAGATTTGATAAATAGCAGCAACCTGAACCTGTCAAACTAGTGAATGCAGCCCAGTTCATATTAGAAGAGCAAGAGACTGGACATGCTTCAGTATTTGCTTTTCTTTTGGTAGCCAGAATGTTACCTGAAAGCTAGCAAAAAAAAAAAAAAAAAAAAAAAGGGAAAACCAGACAGAGTAGCTACCCCCCCCTTTTTTTTTTTGGAGATGGAGTCTTACTCTGACTCCCAGGCTGGAGTGTAGTGGCACAATCTCGGCTCACTGCAACCTTGGCCTCCTGGGTTCAAGTGATTCTCCTGCCTCAGCCTCCCAAGTAGCTGGGACTACAGGTGCGTGCCACCATGCCCAGCTAATTTTTTGTATTTTTAGTAGACACGGGGATTCTGTGAAGAAAGTCAATGGTAGCTTGATGGGGATAGCATTATATCTATAAATTACTTTGGGCAGTATGGCCATTTTCACTATATTGATTTTTTCTCTCCATGAGCATGGAATGTTTTTCCATCTGTTTGTGTCCTCTCTTATTTCCTAGAGCAGTGGTTTGTAGTTTTCCTTGAAGAGGTCCTTCACATCCCTTGTAAGTTGTATTCCTAGGTATTTTATTCTCTTTGTAGCAATTATGAATGGGAATTCACTCATGATTTGGCTCTGTTTGTCTATTTTTGGTTTATTGGTGATTTTTGCACATTGATTTTATATCCTGAGACTTTGCTGAAGTTGCTTATCAGCTTAAGGAGATTTTGGGCTGAGACGATGGGGTTTTCTAAATATACAATCATGTCATCTGCAAACAGAGACAATTTGACTTCCTCTCTTCCTATTTGAAAACGTTTTATTTCTTTCTCTTGGCTGATTGCCCTGACCAGAACTTCCAATACTACATTGAATAGGAATGGTGAGAGAGGGCATCCTGGTCTTGTGCCGATTTCCAAAGGGGATGCTTCCAGCTTTTGCCCATTCAGTATGATATTGGCTGTTGGATTATCATAAATAGCTCTTATTATTTTGAGATACGTTCCATCAATACCTAGTTTATTGAGAGTTTTTAGCATGAAGGGGTGTTGAATTTTATGGAAGGCCTTTTCTGCATCTAATGAGATAATCATGTGTTTTTTGTCATTGGTTCTGTTTATGTGATGGATTATGTTTATTGATTTGCATATGTTGAACCAGCCTTGCAACCGCGGGATGAAGCTGACTTGATCGTGGTGGATAAGCTTTTTGACGTGCTGCTGTATTCGGTGTGCCAGTATTTTATTGAGGATTTTCCTATTGATGTTCTTCAGGAATATTGGCCTAAAATTATCTTTTTTTTGTTGTGTCTCTGCCAGGCTTTGGTATCAGGATGATGTTGGCCTCATAAAATGAGTTAGGGAGGAGTCCCTCTTTTTCTATTGATTGGAATAGTTTCAGAAGGAATGGTACCAGCTCTTCCTTGTACCTCTTGTAGAATCTGGCTGTGAATCCGTCTGGTCCTTGACTTTTTTTTGGTTGGTAGGCTATTAATTACTGCCTCAATTTCAGACCTTGTTATTGGTCTATTCAGGGATTCGACTTCTTCCTGGTTTAGACTTGGGAGGGTGTATGTGTCCAGGAACTTATCCATTTCTTCTAAGTTTTCTAGTTTATTTGCATAGAGGTCTTTTTAGTATTCTCTGATGGTAGTTTGTATTTCTGTGGGATCAGTGGTGATATCCCCTTTATCATTTTTCATTGTGTCTATTTGATTCTCTCTCTTTTCTTCTTTATTAGCCTGGCTAGCAGTCTATCTATTTTTTTGATCTTTTCAAAAAACAGCTCCTGGATTCATTGATTTTTTGAAGGAGTTTTTGTGTCTCTGTCGCCTTCAGTTCTGCTCTGATCTTAGTTATTTCTTGTCTTTAGTTAACTTTTGATTGTTTCTCTTGCTTCTCTAGTTCTTTTAATTGTGATGTTAGGGTGTCGATTTTAGATATATCCTGCTTTTTCTTGTGGGCATTTAGTGCTATAAATTTCCCTCTAAATACTGTTTTGGCTGTGTCCCAGAGATTCTGGTATGTTGTGTCTTTTTTCTCATTGGTTTCATAGAACATCTTTATTTCTGCCTTCTTTTCGTTATTTTCCCAGTAGGCATTCAATAGCAGGTTGTTCAGTTTCCATGTAATTGTGCAGTTTTGAGTGAGTTTCTTAATCCTACCTTCTAATTTGATTGCACTGTGGTCTGAGAGACTGTTTGTTATGATTTCCGTTCTTTTGCATTTGTTGAGGAGTTTTTACTTCCAATTATGTGGTCAATTTTAGAATAAGTGTGATGTGGTTCTGAGAAGAATATATATTCTGTTGATTTGTGGTGGAGAGTTCTGTAGATGTCTACTAGGTCTGCTTGTTCCAGAGCTGCATTCAAGCCGTGAATATCCTTGTTAATTTTCTGTCTCATTTATCTTTCTAATATTGACAGTGGGGTGTTAGTCTACCACTATTATTGTGTGGGAGTCTAAGTCTCTTTGTAGTTCTCTATGAATTTGCTTCATGAATCTGGGTGCTCCTTATTGGGTGCATATCTATTTAGGATAGCTAGTTCTTTTTGTTGCATTGATCCCCTTACCATTATGTAATACCCTTCTTTGTCTCTTTTGGTCTTTGTTGGTTTAAAGTCTGTTTTATCAGAGACTAGGATTGGAACCCCTGCTTTCTTCTGCTTTCCATTTGCTTGGTAAATATTTCTCCATCCCTTTATTTTGAGCCTATGTGTGTCCTTGCATGTGAGATGGGTCTCCTGAATACAGTACACTGATGAGTCTTGACTCTATCCAATTTGCCAGTCTTTGTCTTTTAATTGGGGCATTTAGCCCATTTACATTTAAGGTTCATATTTTTAATGTGTGAATTTGATTCTGTCATTATGATATTAGCTGGTTATTTTGCCTGTTAGTTGATGCATTTTCTTCATAGTGTTGATGGTCTTTACAATTTGGTATGTTTTTGCAGTGACTAGTACCGGTTGATCCTTTCCGTGTTTAGTGCTTCCTTCAGGAGCTCTTGTAAGGCAGGCCTGGTGGTGACAAAATCTCTCAGCATTTGCTTGACTGTAGAGGATTTCATTTCTTCTTCGCTTATGAAGCTTAGTTTGGCTGGATATGAAATCCTGGGTTGAAAATTCTTTTAAGAATGTTGAATATTACCCTCCACTCTCTTCTGGCTTGTAGCGTTTCTGCATAGAGATCCGGTGTTAATCTGATGGGTTTCCCTTCGTGGGTAACCCGACCTTTCTCTCTGGCTGCCCTTCACATTTTTTCCTTCATTTCAACCTTGGTGAACCTGACGATTATGTGTCTTGGAGTTGCTCTTCTCGAGGAGTATCTTAGTGGTGTTCTCTGTATTTCCTGAATTTGATTGTTGGCCTCTCTTGCTATTTTGGGAAAGTTCTTCTGGATAATACCGTGAAGAATGTTTTCCAACTTGGTGCCATTTTCCCCGTCACTTTCAGGTACACCAATCAATCATAGGTTTGGTCTTTTCACATAATCCCATATTTCTTGGAGGCTTTGTTTACTTCTTTTCATTCTTTTTTCTCTCATCTTGTCTTCACACTTTATTTCATTAAATTGATCTTCATTCTCTGATAGCCTTTCTTATGCTTGATCGATTTGACTATTGATCCTTGTGTATGCTTCACGAAGTTCTCATGCTGTGTTTTTTAGCTCCATTAGGTCATTTATGTTCTTCCCTAAACTGGTTATTCTAGTTAGCCATTCTTCTAACCTTTTTTCAAGATTCTTAGCTTCCTTGAACTGGGTTAGAACATGCTTCTTTAGCTCAGAGGAGTTTCTTATTACCCACCCTCTGAAACGTACTTCTGTCAGTTTGTCAAACTCATTCTCCACCTAGTTTTGTTCCCTTGGTGGCGAGGAGTTGTGGTCCTTTGAAGGAGAAGAGGCATTCTGGTTTTTGGAATTTTCAGCCTTTTTGTGCTGTTTTTTTTCCTCTTCGTGCATTTATCTACCTTTGCTCTTTGATGTTGGTGAGCTTTGGATGAGGTTTCTGTCTAGACGTCCTTTTTGTTGATGTTGATGCTCTCCCTTTCTGTTTTTTAGTTTTCCTTCTAACAGTCAGCCCCCTCTCCTGCAGGTCTGCTGTAGTTTGCTGGAAGTCCACTCCAGACCCTATCTGCCTGGGTATCACCAGCAGAGGCTGCAGAACAGCATAGATTGCTGCCTCTTCCTTCTTCTAGAAGCTTCATCCCAGGGGGCCCCCGCCGGATGCCAGCCGGAGCTCTCCTGTATGAAGTGTCCGTCGACCCCTGCTGGGAGGTGTCTCCCAGTCAGGACACACAGGGGTCAGGGACCCACTTGAGGCAGTCTGTTTCTTAGCAGAGCCCGAGCGCTGTGCTGGGAGATCCACTGCTCTCCAGAGCTGGCAGGCAGGAACGTTTAAGCCTGTTGAAGCTGCACCCACAGTCGCCCCTTCCCCCAGGTGCTCTGTCCCAGGGAGATGGGAGTTTTATCTATAAGCCCCTGACTGGGGCTGCTGCCTTTCTCTCAGAGATGCCCTGCCCCGAGAGGAGGAATCTAGAGAGGCAGTCTGGTTACAGTGGCTTTGCTCAGCTTCGGTGGGATCCACCCAGTTCAAACTTCTGGGAGGCTTTGTTTACACCGTGAGGGGAAAACCACCTACTAAAGCCTCAGTAATGGCAGATGCCCCTCCCCCCACCAAGCTTGAGAGTCCCAAGTGGACTTCAGACTGCTGTGCTGGTTGCAAGAAATCAAGCCAGTGGATCTTAGCTTTCTGGGCTCCGTGGGGGTGGGTTCTGCTGAGCTAGACCACTTGGCTCCCTGGCTTCAGCCTCCTTTCCAGGGGAGTGAACGGTTTTGTCTCACTGGCGTTCCAGGTGCCACTGGGGTTTGAAAAAATATTCCTGCAGCTAGCTTGGTGTCTGCCCAAAAGGTATTCCAGTTTTGTGCTTGAAACCAGGTCCCTGGTAGCATAGGCACCATAGGGACTCTCCTGGTCTGCAGGTTGCGAAGACCATGTGAAAAGCATAGTATCTTGGCCTGAGTGTCCTCAGGGCACAGTCCCTCGTGGCTTCCCTTGGCTAGGGGAGGGAGTTCCCCATCCCTTTCCCTTCCCAGGTGAGGCAACGCCTCACCTTGCTTCAGTTTGCCCACCGTGGGCTGCACCCACTGTCTAACCAGTCCCAATGAGATGAGCCGGGTACCTCAGTTGGAAATGCAGAAATCACCTGCCTTCTGTGTTGATCTCGCTTAGAGCTGCAGACCGGAGCTGTTCTTATTTGGCCATCTTGCCAGCCACCGTCTAATGGCTTTTCAGAGTACGTGCTTCAGTTATCTCCACGTGTATATAAAAGTTTATTCATTACCTCATAGACACACTGAGCTTGACTGCTGAAACTGGTTAGAAGAAACCACAATGTTTATAGTACATACAGTAAATACAAGGCTAACCACAGCATGATGATGCAAGAAAGGATTTACCAAAGCAGAGAAGGGGAAAATGAGGCTTTTTTTATTCCAGTGGACACAGGGAAAAAATAAAATTAAAACTAATTGACAAGTTATGCCCTAGGCAAGAGCTGAACTGTAGATGCATACATCTAGCAGCAACAATTGTGCACAAAGCAAATAGGTTTCTCCATGAATTGTCTTTGGCAAATTCTTAGAAATATTTAAAACATTTGTTACAGTCTTCGTTTTATAAAAATGTCTTTTTTAAAAGGGGTAAGAGAATGTTAAATACTTCATACTAGACAGACTTTGTTATTAAGAACTTTTACTGTATTAACTTTTTCTAGTTCATATCTTATTAAATATTAACAAAAGTGCATTCATATACATTGCCTCAGGCTGAGGAAGAATAAAGATTATTGGCCACATACAATTGTGCCCCTGATGGCCTTTTCCAGGTAGCTCACCAGTAAGAAAATGTGCTTAATGACTTCTCTCTGATTGGTTTTAGAGAATAAGAAACATGCAGTTGAAAGTCAGAGTACTTTAAAGCAAGAGGCATCTGTCCAAAGACTGGTTGATGAAATCTGGGGAAAGGGAGGGAAATACAAAGAATACTGTGGCTGCCCTATAAGGGAACAGGAATTCAAGGCAGTATCCAAAATTAGAGGTAAAGGAGCGGGCAGAATGGTGCTCTGGTGCGGTAAGCAATTCTTAAGATGGACTTAAGGTAACCACCACTTGGCATACATGTCCTTTATAATTCCCATCTGTTTCAGTGTGGGCATGACTTGTGAATATGAAGAAATTTTATTCCTGTGATTAAGTTACTGATCATTTTATTTTGAGTTAATCAAAGGGGAGATTATCCTGAGTGGATCTTGCCTAATCAAGTGAGCTCTTAGACAAGTGGCCACAGCAGATGTTCTCATGTTGGCCTTGAGGAAGCAAACAGCCATGTTGTGAGAGGAGGGTACTTTGTGGTAAGGACATGAGAGTGGCTTTCTAGGACCTGAGATTGTTCCCTGTCCGACAGCAAGAAAACAGGATTTCACTCTTAAGTTGCAAGTAATTGAATTCTGCCAACAACCAGTGAGCTTGTAGAAGACCTCAAGCCTCAGATGAGATTGATACCATGACTTCAGCCCTGTGAGATCCTGAACAGAGGACTCAGTTAAACTGTACCTGGACTCCTGACCCATAGGACTGTGAGATAATAAATGGGTGTTGTCTTAAGCCACTAATTACATGTCAATTTGTTACAGAGCAATAGAAAACGACTACAGACTTTGGTACTTGGAGTGGAGTGCCACTGTAACAAATGACTAAAATGTGAAAGGGGGCTTTGAAATCAGGTACTGAATTGAGGCTGGAAGAATTTTGAGGAGCATGATAGAGAAAGCCCAAATTGCCTTAAACAGACTTTCAGTAGAAATAAGGACTTTAAGGACGCTGCTGGTGAGGACTCAGAAGGAAGTAAGGAACAGATTATTGGAAAGTAGAGGAAGGGGGACTGTAGCGTTGTAGTTAGCAGGAAATTTGAGATTTGAGCCCTTGTTCTGAATTATTTGAAAGATGTTATTCAGACTTACCATACTGTGCAAACAACTATTTATTCGGAATGTGGTAGCATTCCAATAAGACATCTTTTGGAGGCAGGAAAAAGGTATAGAGTAATTTTTTACACTTGCAGAAGGGAAAACTGCAGCCATATTTAAGTTTTAAGTCACAAAATTTTTGGTAATTTGTTACATCAATAATAGGAAATTAATAAAGAAGACATGCTGAGCACTACCCCAAAAGTAGAGACATTCACTGCACTGTCATTGTTTGTTTTGAAACTGTAAACACAGGGATATGTCGTACCAGAGGACTGAAGACATAACCTGCATACAAAGTGAGCTTGAATGATTGTAAACCATTTTTAATTTACTCTCCACAGGAACTCTATAGCTGAGTTTGTGTGTGTTGGGTGGTATTGGTATAACTGGAAGTTCTCTAAATTTACCTTTATGGACAATAGGATTCTTATTAAAGAGAATGTGCTAATTTGAAGCTGATGTATACATATTAATAAAACTCAACAGTAACTTCATCGATTGTATAGAACTTGGACCAAGAAAATATTTTTCTGGGGAAAAGTATTTTATCATTAACATTGTTTAAAATTGCCAGAGCATGATGAAAATTTAAGCAGACAAAGTTGGTTTTTCTGTTTTTAAATTTTCTACAGAGAATACACCTTTTTTATAGCCTGCACTCAGTGTGGACAATTCTCATTACCCAACTTTGCTACAACATTATTGTTTTCACAAATTTGTCATTCAGATAAATAGTATCATAACTGATTGTTCAAAAATAAAGGCATGTATGTGTGTTATGTAAACGGTCATTTTGCCATGCCTAAATGTTTCTATCTCTAGAATTGTGAAAACATTACGACTGTCAATATGTTGTTGGTTTCCTGAATTACACTGCTGCCACTTGACTATATAACTGGCTAGTTTTTGAAATGTTTTAAATTTTGGATTCAGGGAACACATGTGCAGGTTTGTTACCTGGGTATATTGCATGATGCTCAAGTTTGGAGTATAGATGGTCCCATCACCCAGATAGTGAGCATAGTACCCAATAGGTAGTTTTTCAGCACATAATCTCCTCCTTTACTCTCCCCCTCTAGTAGTCCCCAGTGTCTGTTGTTCTCATCTTTATGTATATTTGTATTCAATGTTTAGCTCCTACTTACGAGTGAGACCATGTTGCTGCAGAGGACATGATTTCATTCTTTTTTATGGCTGTGTAGTATTTCATGGTTCATGGTGTATATGTGCCACATTTTCCTTATCCCTGACACCATTGATGGGCATCTGGGTTAATTTTACATCTTTGCTATTGTGAATAGTGCTGCTATGAACATATGAATGCATATGGCTCTTTGATAGAACGATTTATTTTTTTGAGACAAGAGTCTTACTCTGTTGCCCAGGCTGGAGTGCAGTGGCATGATCTCGGCTTACTGCCATCTTCGCCTCATAGGTTCAAGTGATTCTCATGCCTCAGCCTCCTGAGTAGTTGAGATTATAGGCATGCACCACAATGCCCGACTGATTTTTATATTTTCAGTACAAATGGGATTTCACCATGTTGGCCAGGCTGGTCTCGAATTCCTGGCCTCAAGTGATCCACCCACCTTTGCCTCCCAAAGTGCTGGGATTACAGGTGTAATGGCCTAGAACAATTTATTTTCCTTTGGTACATACCCACTAATGGGATTGCTGTGTTGAATGGTAATTCTAAATTCTTTGAGAAACCTCTAAGCTGCTTTCCACAATGGCTGAACTAATTTACGTTCCCCCCAGCAATGTATACATGTTCCCTTTTATCCACAGCCTTACCAACATCTGTTATTTTTTTAATTTTTATAGCCATTCTGACTGTTGTGAGATGGTATCTCTGTGATTTTGATTTTTATTTCTCTGATGATTAAAGATGAGCATTTTTAAAAATATATTTGTTGGCTACTTGTATGTCTTTTTCTAAGAAGTGTCTGTTCATGTCTTTTGCCCACGTTTTCATGAAGTTATTGGTTTTTCGCCTGTTCAATTGTTTAAGTTACTTATAGACTCTGGATATTGCACCTTTGTCAGATGCAGTTTGTTAATATTTTCTTCCATCCTGTAGGCTGTCTGTTTACTCTGTTAATAGTTTCTTCTCGTGTGCAGAAACTCTTTAATTAGGTCCCATTTGTTAATTTTTGTTTTTGTTGCAATTGCTTTTGAGGACTTAGTCATAAATTCTTTGCCAAAGCTGATATCTAGAAGGGAATTTCCTAGATTTTCTTTCAAGATTTTTATAGTAAGAGATCTTAAATTTAAATGTTTTATCCAGCGTGTTAATTTTTGTATGTGGTAAAAGGAAGGGGTTGTTTCATTCTTCTGCATAGGGCTAGCCAGCTATTCCAGCACCATTTACTAACTAGAAACTTCTTTCCTCATTTCTTATTTTTATCAAGTTTATTGAAGATCAGTTGGTTGTAGGTGTGCAGCTTTATTTCTGGGTTCTCTTACTCTCTTTCATTGGTCTATATGTCTGTTTTTGTACCATTATCATGCTATTTTGCTTACTGTAGCCTTGTAGTATAGTTAGAAGTTGTGTAATGTGATGCCTACAGCTTTTTTATTTTTGCTTAGGATTGCTTTGACTATTCCAGCTCTTTTTTGGCTTCATTTGGAATTTTTTTTTCTATTTTTGTGAAAAATGATGTTGGTAGTTTGATAGCATTGAATCTGTAGATTGCTTTGTGTAGTATAGCCATTTTAACAACATTGATTCTTCTAATCAATGAGCATGTAATGTTTTCTTATTTGTTTGTGTCATCTATTATTTCTTTCATCAGTGTTTTATAGTCCTCCTTGTAGAGATCTTTTCCTTCCTTAGATAGGTGTATTCCTAGGTATTTTATATTTTGTGGCTTTTGTAAATGGAATTGCATTATTGATTTGGCTCTCAGCTTGAATGTATAGAAACGCTACTGATTTTTCTACATTGATTTTGTATCCTGAAACTTTATTGAAGTAATTTATCAGTTCTTGGAGCTTTTGGGCAGAGTATTGTTTTCTAGGTATAAAATCATATCATTGGTGAAGAGAGATAATTTTACTTTTTCTTTTCCTATTTGGATACCTTCTTTTTATTTCTCTTGCCTGATTGCCCATGGAGGATTTTACATGGGAGATTTTTATTGGCCAGTCCTAGAACTGATATGTATCTTCTACTCACATTCTTTCAAATATAACTCAGTCCCCTGCAAGAGGACTGCAGAGGAGAGGGGGAAATTTATTCTAGGCATGTGCCCAGGAAAATGAGGAGAAAAATGTTTTGATGATTACCTACCCAGTCACTGTTACGGTAGGTAGTTATTCTTGTCTCCTATGCATATGATTGATTTCAGCTTATTCAGCTTATTCATTTCTCAAATTCTAGAAACAAGTTCCCAGTCTGTTACTCTGTTACCCAATGAATTTCTAATTGCACACTTCTTTTTTTTTAAACCAGCTTTACTGAGGTATAATTGTGAAATGAAATTGTATATATTTAAGTTGTACATGATGTTTTGATACACATATACAATACATTATGAATGGATTACCACAATCAAGCTAATTAACATACCTATCACCTCCCGTTATTACCACTTGTTTTTTTCTGGTGAGAATACTAAAGATCAACTCTCTTAAATTTCACGTATACAATACTTTATTAACTATAGTCATCATTTTGTACATCAGGAGTCCAGAACTCATTCATCTTGCAATTGAAGGTCTGTGCCCTTTGAAAACTATCTCTTCATTTCCTTCACCCCAGCCACTGGCCATCACCCTTCCACTCTCTGCTTCTATAAGTTCAACTGTTTCAGAGTTCACATATAAGTGAGATCATGCAGTAATTGACTATCTGTATCTGGCTTATTTTACTTTGCATAATGCCCTCCAGGTTTATATGTGTTGTAACAAATAACAGAATTTTCTTCATTTTTAAGGCTGAATATTATTTTATCATATATATATATGGTGTATACATATATATATGGTGTGTGTATATATATACATATGTATATATACACCATATTTTCTTTATTCATTCACCCATCAATAAACATGTAAGTTGTTTTCTAGGCTATTGTGAATAATGCTCCAGTGAGCACTGGGGGTGCAATATGTCTTTGAGAAGTGATTTTATTTTCTTTGTATATATACTCAGAAAGCGAGACTGCCAGATAATACGGTTATTTTATTTTTAAGATTTTGAGGAACCTCCATACTAATTTCATAATGACTTTACCAATTTATAATACATTCTCAACAACAGTGTACAAGGGGTTCCTTTTCTTCACATCCTCACCAATACTTATCTTTTTACTTTTGATAATAGCCATTCTAACAGGTGTGCGGTGATATTTAATTGTAGTTTTGATTTGCATTTTCCTGGTGATTGGTGATGTTGGACATTTTTTCACATACCTGTTGGACATTTGCATTTCTTCTTTGAAAAAATTTCTATTCAGGGTCTTTGATAATTTTTCTTTTCTTTTTTTTTTGCTATTGAGTTGTATGAATTTCTTATATTTTTGGATATTAACCTCCAATCAGATATATGACTTGCAAATATTTTTTCTCATTACCTACACTTCCATTGATTTCATTTTTTTCTTTGCTATGGAGAAACATTAGATTGATGAAGTCTCAGTTGTATATTTTTCCTTTTGTTCCCTGTGCTTCTGGTGCCATTAAAAAAAATTATTGCCAAGACAAATGTCATAAAGCTTTGGCCTTATTTTCTTCTGGTAATTTTATGCTTTCAAATCTTACATTTAAATCTTTGATCTATTTTGAGTTGATTTTTGTATATGAGGTGAATAAGGGTCCAATGTCATTCATCAGCATGTGGATATCTACTTTTGCCAACAGTGTTTATTGAAGAGACTGTCATATCCCCCTTGTGTTTTCTTGGCTTTTTTTTTAGATCAAATTACCATAAACTATTGGGTTTATTTCTGGTCTCTCTCTTTTCTTCCATTGATCTATGTATCTGTTTTTATATCAGTACCATGCTGTTTTGATTACTGTTGCTTTGTAATATAATTAGAAACAGTTTTTAAATTTTTGTTCAAGATTGCTTTGGCTATTCAGATCTTTTGTGGTTCCATGTGAATTTTATGATTTCTTTTGCTATTTCTGTGAAAATTTCATTGGAGTTGTGACAGGGATTGCATTGAATCTGTAGACCACTTTCAGTAATATGGACTTTTTAACAATATTAATTCTTCCAATCCATGAACATGGTATATCTTTCTATTTGTTTGAGTCTTCTTCAGTTTCTTTCATCATTGTCGTATAGTTTTGGATGTAGAGATCTTTTACCTCCTTGGTTAAATTTATTCGTAGACATTTTATTTTTTACAGCCATTGCAAATGGGGCAGTTTTCTGGATTACTTCTTCAGATAGTTCATTTTTAATTTATAAAAATGCTTACAATTTTTTATGTTGCTTTTGTGTCCTGCAACTTTACTCAATTCATTCATTAGTTCTAACAGTTATTTTGGTGGAGTACTTAGGGCCTTCTATATATAAGACAGTGCTATCTTTAAATAAATCATGCTGCTATAAAGACATATGCACACGTATGTTTATTGCAGCACTATTCACAGTAGCAAAGACTTGGAACCAAGCCAAATGTCCAACAATGATAGACTGGATTAAGAAAATGTGGCACATATACACCATGGAATACTATGCAGCCATAAAAAATGATGAGTTCATGTCCTTTGTAGGGACATGGATGAAGCTGGAAACCATCATTCTCAGCAAACTATCACAAGGACAAAAAACCAAACACCACATGTTCTCACTTATAGGTGGGAATTGAACAATGAGAACACATGAACACAGGAAGGGGAATATCACACACCGGGGACTGTTGTAGGGTTGGGGGAGGGGGAAGGGATAGCATTAGGAGATATACCTAATGCTAAATGATGAGTTAAAAGGTGCAGCACACCAACATGGCACATGTATACATATGTAACAAACCTGCACATTGTGCACATGTACCCTAAAACTTAAAGTATAATCATAATAAAATAAAAAACAAATAAATAAATAAATAGATAATGTTACTCCTTTCCTATTTGGATGCTGTTTATTTCTTTTTATTTTCTATTTGCTCTCTAGGACTTCCAGTGCTTTTAAATAGAAGTGGCAAGAGTGGGCATTCTTTTCTTCTTCTCAATCTCAGAGATAAAACTTTCAGCTTTTTACAATTAAGTATGATGTTAGCTATAGGCTTGTCATATATATATTTTTAAAAGATTTAAAAAAATTTAAATTATTTTTTAACATTTTTGTGGGTACATGGTGTATATATTTATGGGGTACATGAGATGTTTTGATAAAAGCATGCAATGTGAAATAAGCATATCATAGGGGGAAATAGGATATCCATCACCTCAACCATTTATTATTTGAATTACAAACAATCCAATTATGTTCTTTTAGTTATTTACAAATATATAATTAAGTTATTATGACTATAATCACCCTCTTGTACAGTCAGATAGTAGATCTTATTCATTCTATTTTATTGGACCCATTAACTCTCCCCACCTCCTCCCCCCTCAGCCTCCCACTACCTTTCCCAGCCTCTGGTAACCATCCTTCTACTCTTGATGTCCATTAGTTCAATTTATTGGACTTTTAGATCCCACAAATGAGTGAGAACGTTCAACGTTTGTCTTTCTGTGCCTTATTTCACCTAAAATAATGATCTCCAGTTCCATCTATGTTGTTGCAAATGATAGAATCTCATTCTTTTTTATTGCAGACTGTATTGTGTGTATGTAGCACATTTTCTCTATCAATTCATTTGTTGATGGACACTTAGGTTGCTTCCAAATGTTACCTATTGTAAACAGTGCTGCAAAAAACATAGGAGTGCAGGTATATCCCTGATATACTGATTTCCTGTCTTTTGGGTATATACCCAGCAGTGGGATTGCTGGATCATATGGTAACTCTATTTTTACTTTTTTGAGGAACCACCAAACTGTTCATAGTGGTTGTACTAATTTACATTTTAACCAACAGTATACAAGGGCTTCCTTTTCTCCACATTTTCACCAGCATTTGTTACTGCCTGTCTGTTGGATGTAAGACATTTTAACTGGGGTGAGATGGTATCTTATTGTACATTTATTTGCATTTACCTTATGATCGATGATGTTGAGCACCTTTTCATATGATTGTCACTTCTATGTCTTCTTTTGATCAATGTCTATTCAGATCTTTTGCTCACTTTTTGATTGGATCATTATATTTTTTTCTTTTGAATTGTTTGAGCTCCCTATATATTCTGCTTATTAATCCCTTGTCAGAGGGGTAGTTTGCAAATATATTCTCCTATTCTGTGCATTGTTGATTGTATTATTTGCTGTGCAGAAGTTTTTTAACTTGATGTAATCTCATTTGTCCATGTTTGCTTTGATTACCGGTGCTTGTGGGGTATTACTCAGAAAATCTTTGCCCAGATCAATGTCCTGGAGATTTTCTCCAATATTTTCTTGTAGTAGTTTCATAGTTTGAGGTCTCAGATTAAAGTCTTTAATGCATTTTAATTTGATTTTTGTATATGGTGGAAGATAGAGGTTTAGTTTCATTCTTTTGCATATCGATATCCAGTTTTCTCAGCATCATTAATCTAAGACTTTTTCCTCGTGTATGTTCTTGGCTCCTTTATAAAAATAAGTTAGGTGGCTCACACCTGTAATCCCAGCAGTTTGGGAGGCCAGGCAGGTGGATCTCTTGAGGTCAGGAGTTTGAGACAAGCTTGGCCAACATGGTGAAAACCTGTCTCTACTAAAAATACAGAATCAGTTGAGCCCAGGAGGTGGAGGTTGCAGTGAGCCAAGATTACACCACTGTACTCCAGCCTGGGCAACAGAGCAAGACTCTGTCTCAAAAAAAAAAAGTTCACTCTAGATAAATGGATTCATTTATAGGTTCTCTATTCTGTTCCATTGGTCCGTCTGACTCCGTTTTATTCCAGTGCCATGCTGTTTTGCTTACTGTAGCTCTGTAGTATAATTTGAAGTCAGGTAATGTGATTCCTCCAGTCTTGTCATTTTTGCTTAGGATAGCTTCGGCTATTCTAGGTCTTTTGTGGTTCCATATAAATTGTAGGTCTGATTTTTCCATTTCTGTGAGGAATGTAATTGGTATTTTGTTGGGGATTGCATTGAATCTATAGATTGCTTTGAGTAGTATGGACATTTTAACAATATTGATTTTTTTCTGATTTATAAACATAAAATTCATTTCTATTTTTTAATGTTCTCTTCAATTTTCTTCATCAGTGTTTTTCAGTTTTTGTTATAGAGATTTTAAATTCTTTAGTTAATTTCTAGGTATTTAATTTTATGTGTAGCTATTGTATATGGGATTACTTTTTAATTTATTTTTTACATTGTTCACTGTTGGCATATAGAAATGCTACTGATTTTGTACATTGATTTTGTATCCTATAAATGTACTGAATTTGTTTATCAGTTTTAATAGTTTCTTGGTGATATCTATAGGTTTTTCCAAATATAAGATTATATCATCAGCAAACAAGGACAATTTGACTTCTTCCTTTCCAATTTGGATTCTCTTCATATCTTTCTCTTGTCTGATTACTCTAGCTAGGACTTACAGTACAATGTTGAATAATAGTAATGACAGTGGGCATCCTTGTGTTCCAGATTTTAAAGGAAAGTCTTTTAGTTTTTCCCCATTCAGTATGATACTCACTGTGGACCTGTTGTATATAAATTTTATTATGTTGAGGTATGCTTTTATCTATATTCAGTATTTTGAGGGTTTTAAAAATGATGGATGTTTAATTTTATCAAATGCTTTGTCAGTATCAATTGAAATGATATGGCTTTTATCCTTCATTTTCTTGATGTGATGTATCATGTTGATTGATGTGCAATTGTTGAAACATTCTTGCATCCCAGAATTAAATCCCACTTGATCATAATGAATAATCCTGTTAATATATTGTAGAACTTAGTTTGCTACTATTTTGTTGATGATTTTTGCATTAATATTGTTGTATTAGTCTGTTCTCACACTGCTAATAAAGACATACCTGAGATTGGGTAATTTATAAATGAAAGAGGTTTAAGTGACTCATAGTTCCACATGGCTGGGGAGGCCTCACAGTCATGGTGAAAGGCAAAGGAAGAGCAAAGTCACGACTTGCATGGTGACAGGCAAAAGAGAGTATGTGCAGGAGAACTTCTTTTCATAAAACCATCAGATCTTGTGAGACTTATTCAGTATCATGAGAACAGCACAGGAAACACCTGCCCCCATGCCCATCAGGTCCCTCCCATGACATGTGGGAATTATGGGAGCTACAGTTTATGATGAGATTTGGGTGGGGACAGAGCCAAACCATATCATTTCACCCCTGACCCCTCCCAGATCTCATGTCCTCACATTTTAAAACCAATCATACCTTCTCAATAGTCTCCCAAAGTCTTAACTCATTTCAGCATTAACCGAAAAGCCCACAGTCCAAAGTCTCATCTGAGACAAGGCATGTCTTTTCCACCTATGAGCCTGTAAAATCAAAAGCAAGTTAGTTACTTTCTAGATAAAATGTGGGTACAGGCATTGGGTAAATGTTCTCATTCCATATGGGAGACAATGGCCAAAATGGAGGGGCTACAGGCCCAATGCAAATCCAAAATCCAATAGGGCTGTCATTAAACCTTAAAGTTCCAAAATAATCTCCTTTGACTCCATGTTTCACATCCAAGTCATGTTGATACAAAAGGGGGGTTCCCATGGTCTTGGGCAGCTCTACTTCTGTGGCTTTGCAGGATACAGCCCTTTTTCTGGCTACTTTTACAGGCTGGCATTGAGTGTCTGTGGCTTTTCCAGGCACACAGAGCAAGCTTTCAGTGGATCTACCTTTCTGGGGTCTGAAGAACAGTGGCCCTTTTCTCACAGCTCCCCTAGGCAGTGCCGCAGTGGGGACTCTATTTGGGAGCTTCAACCTCAAATTTCCCTTCCACACTACCCTAGCAGAGGTTCTCCATGAGGGCCCCACTCCTTCAGTAAACTTCTGGCCAGACATCCAGGCATTTGCATACATCATCTGAAATCTAGGCGGAGGTTCCCAAACCTCAACTCTTGACTTTTCTGCATCTGAGGACTCAACGCTATGTGGAA
Source organism: Pan paniscus (assembly GCF_029289425.2). Lineage (NCBI taxonomy): Eukaryota > Metazoa > Chordata > Mammalia > Primates > Hominidae > Pan > Pan paniscus. Next base: position 75,844,211 of record NC_073272.2, read on the forward strand.
ACTGCCAATGACTGGGGCTTGCACCCTCTGAAACCATTGTCTGAGCTGTACCTTGGCCTCTTTTAGTCATGGCTGGAGCAGCTGAGATGCAGGGCACCAAGTCCCTATGCTGAACATAGCAGGTGGGCCCTGGGCCTGGCCCACCAAACTGTTTTTTCCTCCTATGCCTCTAGGCCTGTGATGGGAGGCACTGCTGTGAAGGTCTCTGACATGCTTTGGAGACATTTTCCCCATTGTCTTGGTGATTAACATTTGGCTCCTCATTACTTATGTAAATTTCTGCAGCTGGCTTAAATTTCTCCCAAGAACATGGGGTTTTCTTTTGCATCATCAGGCTGCAAATTTTCCAAAGTTTTCTTCTGCCAAATACCCTAAATAATCTCTCTCAAGTTAAAATTTCTACAGATACCTAGGGCAGGGGCAAAATGGCACCGGTCTCTTTGCATAGTAAGAGTAACCTTTACTCCAGTTCCCAACGAGTTCCTCATTTTTATCTGAGACCACCTCGGCCTAGAACTTATTGTCAGTATCACTATCAGCATTTTGGTCAAAGCCAATCAACAAGTCTCTAGGAAGTTCCAAACTTTCACACATCTCCCTTTCTTTTTCTGAGAACTCCAAACTGTTCCAGCCTCTGCCTTTTACCCATTTCCAAAGTCACTTCCACATTTTTGGATATCTTTACACCAGCACCCCAATACTGGTACCAATTTACTGTATTAGTCTGTTCTCACACTGCTAATAAAGACATACCCAAGACTGGGTAATTTTTAAAGGAAAGAAGTTTAATTGAGTCACAGTTCCACGTGGCTGGGGAGGCCTCACAATCATGTCAGAAGGCAAAAAAGGAGCAAAGTCATGTTTTGCATGGTGGCAGGTAAAAGAGCATTTTCAGGGGAGCTCCCCTTTGTAAAACCATCAGATCTTGTGAGACGTATTCAGTATCATAAGAACAGCATGGGAAAGACCTACCCTCATGATTCAGTTACCTCCTACCAGGTCCCTCACACAACTTGTGGGAATTATGGGACCTACAATTTAAGATAAGATTTGGGTGGGGATACAGCCAAATCATATCAATTATTCAGAGGTATTGGCCTGCAGTTTTCTTTTTTTGATATGTTCTTGGTATCAGTGTAATACTGGCCTCATAGAGTGAGTTTGGAAATATTCCCTCCTCCTCTATTTTTTAGAATAATTTCAGTTGGATTAGTATTAGTTCTCCTTTAGGTGTTGGTAGAATTCAGCAGTGAAGACATTGGGTCTCGGACTTTTTATTTGAGAGATTTTTTTTATTATAGTTTTGATCTCTTTACTTGTTATTGGTCCATTCAGGTTTTGAATTCGTCCCTCGTTTATTCTTTGTAGGTTGTATGTGTCTAGAAATTTGTCCATTTCTTGTAGATTTTCCAATTTATTGGCATGTAGTTGCTCATAGTAACCACTAATAATCCTTTGACTTTCTGCAGTATCAGTTGTAATATCTTTTTTTAAATGTTCATCTTCTCTCTTTTTTTCTTAGTCAGGCTAAAAGTTTGTCAAATTTGTTTAACTTTTTACAAAACTAACTTTTGTTTCATTGATCTTTGTATTTTTTAATTTCAATTTCCTTACTTTCTTCTCTGATCTTTATTATTTATTTTCTTCTACTAATTTTATTAGGTTTGGTTTGCTCCTGCTTTTCTAGTTCAAGATGCATAGTTAGATTTTTTTTGAAGTTTTTACTCTTTATTATGTAGCCACTTATAGCTATAAACTTCACTCTGGGTACTGCTTTGTTGTATTCCATATGTTTTGGTATGCTGTGTTCCCATTATCATTTGTTTCAATAAATTTTTTAATTTTCTTCTTAATTTCTTCATTCACCCACTGGTCATTCAGAAGCATATTGATTAATTTCCATGTAGTTGTATATTTTCTTTTTATTTATTTTTATTTTTTATTTTTGCATAGGTATCGGGGTATGGTTGGTTTTTGGTTACATGAGTAAGTTCTTTAATGGTGATTTGTGAGATTTTGGTGCACTTATCACCCGAGCAGTATACACTGCATCACATTTGCAGTCTTTTATTCCTCACTCCTCCCATCCTTCCCCACTGAGTCCTCAAAATCCATTGTATCATTCTTATGCCTTATATCCTCATACGTTTGCTCTCACATTTCAGTGAGAACATACAATGTTTGGTTCTCCATTCCTGGGTTATTTCACTTAGAATAATAGTCTACAATCTTATCTAGGTTGCTGCAAATGCCATTAATTGATTCCTCTTTATGGCTGATTAGTATTCCATCATATTTATATATATATATTTATATATATATAAATATATATATATTTATATATATAAATATATATATTTATATATAAATATATATATTTATATATATAAATATATATATTTATATATAAATATATATATAAATATATATATATTTATATATATAAATATATATATATAAATATATATATTTATATATATAAATATATATATATTTATATATATAAATATATATATATTTATATATATAAATATATATATATTTATATATATATATATATATATATAAATCACAGCTTTTTTATCTACTCGTTGATTGATAGGCATCTGGGTTGGTTCCATGATTTTGCAATTGCGAATTGTGCTGCTATAAACGTGTGTGTGCAAGTATCTTTTTCATATAATGACTTATTTTCCTCTGAGTAGATACCCAGTAGTGGAATTGCTGGATCAAATATTAGTTCTACTTTTAATTCTTTAAGGAATCTCAACACTGTTTTCCATAGTGGTTGTACCAGTTTATATTCCCACCAGCAGTGTAGAAGAGTTCCCTGATAACTGCATCCATGCCAACATCTACTGTTTTTTAATTTTTTGATTATGACCATTTTTTGCAGGAGTAAGGTGGTATCGCATTGTGGTTTTGATTTTCATTTTTCTGATCATTAGTGGTGTTGAGTATTTTTTCATATGTTTGTTGGTCATTTGTGTGTATTCTTTTGAGAAAGTCTATTCATGTCCTTAGCCCACTTTTTGATGAAATCATTTGTTTATATCTTGCTGACTTAAATTTATTGTAGATTCTGGACATTAGTTTTCTGTCAGATATATAGATTGCAAAGATTTTCTCCCACTCTGTGGGTTTTCTGTTTACTCTTCTGACTGTTCCTTTTGTCGTACAAAAGCTCTTTAATTAAGTCCCAACTCTTTATCCTTGTTTTTATTACATTTGCTTTTGGGTTCTTGGTCATGAAATCCTTGGCTAAGTCAATGTCTACAAGGGGTTTTCCAATGTTATCTTCTAGAATTTTTATAGTTTCATGTTTTAGATTTAAGTCCTTAATCTATCTTGAGTTGATTTTTGTATAAGGTGAGAGATAAGTATCCAGTTTTATTCTCCTACATGTGGCTAGCCAGTCATCCCAGGAATATTTGTTGAAAATGATGTCTTTTCCCTACTTTATATTTTTGTTTGTTTTTTATTGAAGATCAGTTGGATATAAGTATTTGGGTTCATTTCTATGTTCTCTATTCTGTTCCACTGGTTTATGTGCCTATTTTTATACCAATATCATGCTGTTTTTGTGACTATGGCCTTATAGCATAGTTTGAAATCAGGTAGTGTCATGCCTACAGATTTGTTCTTTTTGCTTAGCCTTGCTTTGTCTATGTGGAATGTGTTTTTGGTTCATATGAATTTTAGAATTGTTTTTTTCTAATTCTGTGAAGAATGATGGTAGTATTTTGATGGGGATTGCATTGAATATGTAGATTGCTTTTGGCAGTATGGTCATTTTCACAATATTGTTTCTACCCATCCATGAGTATGGGATGTGTTTCCATTTGTTTGTGTCATATATGATTTCTTTCAGCAGTGTTTTGTAGATTTTCTTATAGAGGTCCTTTGACTCCTTGGTTAGGTATATTCCTAAGTATTTTTTTTTTTTTTTTGCAGCTATTGCGATAGGGATTGAGTTCTTTATTTGATTCTCAGCTTAGCTGCCATTGGTGTAAGGAAGAGCTAATAATTTGTGTACATTAATCTTGTATCTTGAAATTTACAGAATTATTTTATCAGTTCTAGGAGCTTTCTGAAAAAGTCTTTAGAGTTTTCTAGGTATACAATCATATCATCAGCAAACAGTGACAGTTTGATTTCCTCTATACCGATTTGGATGCTCTTTGTTTCTTTCTCTTTTCTGATTGCTCTAGCTAGGACATCCAGTACTGTGTAGAAGAGGAGTGGTGAGAGTGGGTGTACTTGTCTTGTTCCTGTTCTCAGAGGAAATGCTTTCAACTCTTCCTCATTCAGTATTATGTTGGCTTTGGGTTTGTCATAGATGGCTTTTATTTCATTGAGGTATGTTTCTTGAATGCCAATTTGGCTGAGAGTTTTAATCATAAAGGGATGCTAGATTTTGTTGAATGGTGTTTCTGCATCTTTTGGGATGGCTATGTGATTTTTGTTTTTAATTCTGTTTATGTGGTGTATCACATTTATTGACTTGCATATGTTAAACCATCCCTGCATCCCTGGTATGAAACCTACTTGATCATGGTGGATTATCTTTTTGATATGTTGTTGGATTTGGTTAGATATTTTTTTTTTAAAGGATTGTAGCATCTGTGTTCATCTGGGATATCAGTCTGTAGTTTTCTTTTTTGCTTATGTCCTTTCCTGGTTTTGGTATGAGGGTGACACTGACTTCATAGAATGAATTAGGGAGGGTTCCTTCTTTCTCTCTATTGTCGAATAGTGTCACTAGAATTGGTACCAGTTCCTCTTTGAATGTCTGATAGAATTCTGTTGTGAATCCATCTGGTCCTGAACATTTTTTTGTTTCTATTTTTTAAATTACCGTTTTAATCTCGCTGCTTTTTATTGGTGTCTTCAGAGTGTCTAATTCTTCCTGATTTAAGCTAGGAGGGTTGCATTTTTCCAGGAGTTTATCCATCTCTTATAGGTTTTCTAGTTTATGTGCATAAAAGTGTTCAGAGTAACCTTGAATGACCTTTTGTATTTCTTTGGTGCCAGTTGTAATATCTCTCGTTTTATTTCTTGTTGAGGTTATTTGGATTTTCTCTCTTCTTTTCCTGGGTAATCTTGCTAACGGTTTATCAACTTTAGTTATCTTTTCAAAGAGCCAGCTTTTTAAAAACAAATTATATTTTGTATTTTGTTTTGTTTTAATTTCATTTAGTTCTCTGATCTTGGTTATTTCCTTTCTTCTGCTGGCTTTGGGCTTGATTTGTTCTTGTTTCTCTAGTTCCTTGGGGTGTGACCTTAGATTGTATGTTTCAGCTCTTTTAGTCTTTTTGATGTAGACATTTAGGGCTGTTAACTTTTCTATTAGCACCACCTTTGCTGTATCCCACAGGTTTTCATAGGTTATGTCACTATTGTCATTCAGTTTGAATAATTTTTTAATTTGTATTTTAATTTTGTTTTTGATCTAATGCTCATTCAGGAGCAGGTTATTTAATTTCCATTCATTTTCATGGTTTTGAAGATTCATTTTGAAGTGAATTTCCAGTTTTATTCCACTGTGGTCTGAGAGAGTGCTTGGTATAACTTCAATTTTCTTGAATTTATTCAGGCTCATTTTGTGGCCTATCATATGGTTTATCTTGGAGAAATTTTCATGTGCTGTTGAATAAAATGTGTATTCTGAGGTTGGATGGAATATTTTGTATATATCTGTTAAGTCCATCTGTTCCAAAGCACAGTTTAAATCCATTGTTTCTTTGTTGACCTTCTGTCTTGATGTCTTGTTTGCTAGGTCTCTAGCAAATCCAGGGATGTTTTCCTCAATTATTCCCCCAATATATTTTCCAATGTTTTAGAATTCTCTTCTTGCTCAGGGACACCGATTATTCTTAGGTTGGGTCATTTAACATATTCTCAGACTTCTTGGAGGCTTTTTTCATTTCTTTAAAATTCTTTTATATTTGTCTTTGTTGGATTGGTTTAATTCAAAGACCTTGTCTTCGAGTTCTGAATTTCTTTCTTCTATTTCTTCAATTCTATTGCTGAGACTTTTCAGAGCATTTCCCATTTCTATAGGTTTGCCCAATGTTCTGAGAAGTTTTGATTGTTTTTTATTCATGCTGTCTATTTTCTTGATTATTTCTCCCTTCACTTCTTGTATCATTTTTTGGGGGATTTTCTTGCATTGGGCTTTGTCTTTCTCTGGTGCTTCTTTGATTAGCTTAGTAACTAACCTCCTGAATTCTTTTTCAGGTAAATAATGAATTTCGTCTTGGTTTGGATCCATTGCTGGTGATCTAGTGTAATTTTTTGAGGGTGATAAATAGCCTTTTTTTGGGGTCATATTACCAGAGTTGATTTTCTGGTTTCCTCTTATTTGGGTAGGCTCTGTCAGAGGAGAGGTCTAGGGTTGAAAGCTGTTATTCAACCCTAGACCCACGTGGTGTTCCCTTGATGTAGTAGTCTTCCCCTTTTCCTATGGATATCACTTCCTGAGAGCCAAGCTGTAGTGATTGTTATCTCTTCTGGATCTAGCTACCCACCAAGTCTACCAGGCTCCAGGCTGGTACTGAGGGTTGTCTGCACAGAGTCCTGTGATATGAACTGTCCATGGGTCTCTCAGCTGTGAATACCGGCACCTGTTCCAGTGGAGGTGGCAGGGGGTTGAAATGGATTCCATGAGGGACCTTAGCTTTGGTAGTTCAATGCTCTATTTTTGTGCTGGTTGGCCTCCTGCCAGGAGGTGGTGCTTTCCAGAGAGCATCAGCTGTGGTAGTATGGAGTGGTAGTGGTGGTGGGTGGGGCCCTAGAACTCCCAAGAGTATATGGCCTTTGTCTTCAGCTACCAGAATTGGTAGAAAAGGACCATCTGGTAGGGGCAGAGCTAGACCTGTCTGAGCTCAGACTCTTTTTGGGTGGGTCTTGCTGCGGCTGCTGTGGGTTACGTGGGTGAGGTCTCAGGTCAACGTATTGATGTACCTAGAAAGATTATGGCTGTCCTTGCTGAGTCCTGCAGGTTGTCAGGAAAGTGGGGGAGAGCCAGCAGTCACAGACCTCACCCAACTCCCAGACAATTTGAAGGGCCAGTCTCACTCCCACCATGTCCCCCATAACAGCACCAAGTCTGTTTCCAGGCAGTAGGCAAGCAGGGCTGAGAACTTGCCTCAGGCTACCCTCCTCCCAACTCCAAAAGAAAAGGGCTTTATTTCTTCTCCTGCCTGTGGAGTCTGCATGCCAGATTTGTGCCCTCCTCTGAGTTTTGACCAGGAGGCTTCTTGACTAGTTCAAATTGTTACAAAGTTTAGCTGGAGACTTCCTTCTCCCTGGGGTGTTTTTCCCACATCTCTGGCTGCCTTCCCAAAGGATTCCTGTGATGCCAGGCAGAAGTGGCCTACTTGGGGACTCAGCAAGCTCCCAGGGCCTTTTTTGCTGCTTCCTCTACCCTTGTATTTGGCTCAGCTCTCTAAATTGACTCATCTCCAACTAAGGTTGAAATATTTTCTCACAAAGTAGACCTTCAACTTTCCCAATGAAGGTTTGTGTTCATGGGTGGAGGATCTCCCTTTCCTACTTCCACAGTTTGGGCACTCATAGTATTTGGAGTGTCTCCCGGGTCCTGCAGTAGGAGTCCGCTTCCTTCAGAGGGTCTGTGGGTCCACTCAGGATACCTGATTCATTTCCACAGTTGTTCTGGAGCTAAAATTCACAATGCTAAAATTCTGCATGCTGCTCTGTTTGTCTGAGTTGGAGCTGTAATCTAGTCCTGCCTCCTGTACACCCTGATGATCCTGAGTCTCCATTTTTATATTTTCCAAAATTCTTGTTATTAATTTCTAGTATTATTCCACTGTGGTCAGAGAAGATGCTTGATATTATCTCATTTTTTGAATGACTTAATATGTGTTTTGTGACCTAACATATGGTTTATCCTAGAGAATGATCTGTGAGGTGAGGAAAAGAATGTTTATGCTGTAGTTGTTGAATGAAATATTCTGTAAATATCTATTAGATCCATTTGGTCTATAGTGCAGATTAAGTCTGACGTTTCTTTGTTGATTTTTTTGTCTGTCATAGCTAGAAGGAGGTGCTGAAGTTTCTAGCTATGATTGTATTGAGGCCTATCTCCCTCTTGAGCTCTAACAATTTTTCCTTTATGTATCTTTGTTCTCCAGTGTTGGGTGCGTATATATTTAAAATTATTATATCCTCTTGCTGAATTGTCCGGTTTATCATTATATAGTGACCCTCTTTGTCTCGTCTCATAGTTTTTGTCTCGAAATCCATTTTTTCTGATATAAGCATAGTGACTCTTGCTTTTTTTTTTTCTCCATTGGTGTGGCATATTTTTTTCATCCTTTTTTTCAGTCTATGTGTATGTTTATAGGTGAAGTGTGTTTCTTGTAGGTCACAGATCAATGAGTCTTGTTGTTTTATCTGTCTAGTTATTCTATGTTTTTTAATTGGACAGTTTTGTCCATTTTCATTCAATGTATTTTTGATAAGTAAAAACTTATTATGGCCATTTTGTTATTTGTTTTCTAATTGTTGTATGGTCTTCTTTTCCTTCCTTCCTTCCTTCCTTCCTTCCTTTCTTTCTTTTCTTTCTTTCTTTCTCTTTCTTTCTTTCATTCCTTTCTGTCTTCCTCTAGGGAATAATATTTTCTCTGATAATATAATTTAGTTTTTTGCTTTTTGCTTTTTATTTTTTGTATATCCATTTTGTTTTCTGGTTTGAAGTTACTATGAGGCTTGCAAATACTATCTTTCAACCCATTATTTTTACCTGAGAACAACTTAACACTATTTGTATAGACAAACAAAAAGAAAACTCTGTGCCTTAACTTCATCCCCCTACCTTTTAACTTTTTGTTGTTTATATTTGTTATTGTCTTTACTATGTATTGAAAAGCTGTTGTAGTTATTATTTTTTATTAGTTCATTGTTTAGTTTTTCTAGTTATGATAAAAGTAGCTTATACACCATAGTCACAATGTTATAATATTCTGTGTTTTTGTGTGTACTTACTGTTACCTGTGAATTTTATATGTTCAGGTGATTATTTGTTGCTCATTAATGTTTTTTTCTTTCTGATTGAAGTACTCCCTTTAGCATTTCTTCTAGGACAGGCCTGGTATTGATGAAATCCTTCAGCTTTTGTTTGTCTGGGGAAGTATTTATTTCTCTATGTTTGAAGAATGTTTTCACTGGATACACTCTTCTAGGGTAAAAGTTTTTTCCTTTCAGCACTGTAAATATGTTATGCCACTCTCCTTTAGACTGTAAAGATTCCACTAAAAAGTCTGCTGCATTGTACGTTATTTGTTTCTTTTCTCTTATTGCTTTTATAATCCTTTCTTTATCTTTGACTTTTCAGAGTTCAATTATGTCTTGAGGTAGTCTTCTTTAGGTTAAATCTGCTTGATGTCCTATTATCTTCTTGTACTTGAATATTGATGTCTATTTCTAGGTTTGAGAAGTTCTCTACTATTACTTATCTACCCCCATTTCTTTCTCTGTACCCTCTTTAAGGCCAATAACTTTTAGATTTGCCCTTTTGAAGATATTTTCTAAATCCTTTAGGCATGCTTCATTGTTCCTTATTCTTTTTTTGTTTGTCTCTTCTGACTGTGTATTTTCAAATAACCTGTCTTCAAGCTCCCTAATTCTTTATTCTGCTTGATCAATTTTGCTGTTAAAGAACTCTGGTGCATTCTTCAGTATGCCAATTGCATTTTAAATCTCCAGAATTTCTGCTTGATTCTTTTAAATTATTTTAATTTATTGGTTAAGTGTATTTGAGAGAATTCTGAATTTGTCCCCTATGTTATCTTGAATTTCTTTCAGTTTCCTCAACATAACTGAGTTCTCTTTCTGAAAGGTCACATATCTCTGTTTCTTCAGGATTGATCCCTGGTGCCTTATTTAGTTTATTGGTGGGGTCATGTTTTCCTGGATGGTGTTGATACCAGTAGATATTCTTTGGTGTCTGGGCATGGAAGGGTTAGGTATTTATTGTAGTTTTCACGGTCTGTGCTTATTTGTAGTCATTCTTCTTAGGAAGACTTTTCAGATATTTGAGAGAAACTAGTTGTTATCATCTAAGTTGTATCTGCTTTAGGGGGCACCCCAAGCCCTGTAATGCTGTAGATCTTGCAGACTCATATATGTACTGCCTTGATGGTCTTGGATAAGATCCAGGAGAATTCCCTGGGTTTCTAGGCAGAGACTTTTACTCCTTTCTTTTACTTTCTCCAAAAAAATACAGAGTCTCTCTTTTCTGAGCCCCCTAAAGCTGGGGGTGGAGTGATATTATTGCCATTACCTCTATGACTGCACTGGGTCAAACCTAAAGCCAGCACAGTGCTGGGTCACCTCAATAACTGCTGTCACCACTCTCTGGCTACTGCCTATGTTCACTCAAGTCCCTGGGGCTCTACAAACTGCAGATAGCAATGCCAGCCAGGCCTGTGTCCTTCGTTCAGGGCAGTGAGATCCCTCAATTACCAGGTGGGTTCAGAAATGCTATTTGGGAGTTAGAAACCATAGTCAAAAATTTTAGAATTCTACATGGCATTCTATTTTGTAGTGACTGAGCTGGTACTCAATTCACATGATGCAGTCCTTTCCACTTTTCTCTCCCCTGTCCAAAGGCAGAGAAGGCTCATCCTGTAGACATTGCCTTCACAGATCATGAAGAGTACTGCTGGACTACTGAGAATGGTCCTTTAAGGCACAAGGTCTTTCAAGGCAGCTTGCTGTGAATGCTCCCTGGCTTAGGAGTCAAACCTCAGGGCAGTGGACTCCCCTCTGGCCCAGGGCAGATCCAGAAATGCCATCCAAGAGTCAAGTCCTGAAATTGGTGACCCCAAGAGCTTACTTGGTGCTCTACCCACTTGTGATGGTTATGTGCTGAGTCTTACCTGGAGCCAGCAAGTCTCAGAGGCTCACCCAAGCCCGTGATATAGTACCAGGTATTCCTGCTGGTTATTCAGGACTCAAGGGCTATTTAGCTAGCACATGATGATTACTGTCAGGATTTCATCCTTTACTTCAAGACAACGGGTTTCCTTTTGGCCCTGTATGTGTCTTGAAATGTCATCTGGGAACTTGGACCTGGAATGGGGGCCTCATGACTCTGACTAGTGCCCTATTCTGCTGTGGCTGGTCTGATATTCTAGATATAAGACACAGGCCTTCTTACTATTCTTTCTCCTCTCCTCAAGTGGAAGGAAAAGGGTCTATTTATGGAGTCTGGGTTTAGGGGAGGAATGATGCCAGGATTCCCTTGGCTGCCCCAGCTGGAGTCTCAGTATGTCATGTCCCCCACCCCACCCCCAGTCCACTGTCTCTGGGCCTAGTTCTACCATAGGACTCACCTAAGAATTGTAGTCATTATGGCCTAGACTGCCTTTCAAGTTTACTTGGAGATACAGAGCACTGTAGCCCTTGGTTTGCAAGTATTCAACTTTGGATCCTGGGATTAGCAATTCCCTTCTGGCTAGGGCTGGTTTAAATGCTCCCTTTGTGGGCGGGCATAAGCTGAGTTTGTTGTGTTTTTCCTTTCTGCTCTAATAGGAAAGCACTGAGTTCGACGCCTCACAATTGCTGTGTTCTCCTTCCCCTAGCACCCTGAGACACTTTCCGCACCATGCTGCTGCCGCCCAGGGTTTGGGAGGGGTGGCGTCAGAGGTTCAGGACTGTTTTTTTAAATCTCTTCAGTACCAATTTTAGCACTATGAAGTTAAAAGCAGGTGCTATGAGCGCTCACCTAATTTTTTCATCTTATGAAGGTATTTTTTCTGGGTAGTTTTTAACTTGGTGTCCTTGTGGGGTAGGGTTGGGGAGTCAACCAGTGGCACTTTCTATTCCACCATCTTGCTCTTCCCTTTTCATATATGACCTTTATTGTGTTTAGGTATTTTTTTGTACCTCATTTTTTGAGTTTTTTAAAATGAAAGTTTGTTGAATTTTTTCAACTGCTTTTTCTGCATGAATTGAGATGATTATATGATTTTTGTCCTTCATTCTGTAAATGTGGTATGTCACATGTATTGATTTGTGTATGTTTAACCTCCCTAGCATCACAGGGATAAATCCCACTTGATCATGATGTATGACCATCTTAATGTGATGTTTAGTTTGGTTTGCTAGTATTTTGTTGAGGATGTTTGCATCTATGTTCATCAGGGATATTGGGACTATAGTTTCTTTTCTTGTAGTATCATTGTCTGGCTTTGATATTATGGCAGACCAATTCTCCCTGATGATCACACAGACAGGCCTGCATAACACTTCAGTTACACAGACAAATTTCCACAGAGCTGTCTTAACATTGGGCAAATAGTTAAACCTAGGGAAATCAGTGCCCATATATCAAAGCTAGAAATGAAACATATGGTCAGCAGGAGCCTTTGATGGGCTTCTCTCTAACCTGGAGCAAGCCAAAATAATAGAGACAGACAGTCTTACATTCCTAGTGCCAGGACCTGTCTCAGGTCAAAGAAATCTGAGACACATCAAGGTAATAGAGGCAGTTGTTTGAATAGAGTCATTGGAGATCTAAGGCATGTGTCCCGACCAAGCTGTGAAGGAGATAAGACAGAAATAATCACTCCATTACCACAGTAAACAAGACTTGAAGGTACTGGAGCCTTTTTAATCAGACTTAGCAAGCATTTTTTTTTTTTTTTGCCTCTGACCTTCTAGTTGTAACAAAATTAGTTATCAATAGACTTAGCCGAATGCTATACTGCACATAGACACATAACCCCAACCTATATAAGCACTACGAAAATTTTAACACTTTGAATTGGTCTGGTGAAATTATCTGCAGCCTTTTCCGTATATTCGGTAACAGCAATAAATTCCCTTCTTTCCTAGTTTGTCTGCTTCTCATTACTAGGTCTCGAGAAAACACAGCCAGACCCAGCTTGGTTCCGAGAACACTATCAGGGTAATGCTGGCATCATTAAATGAGTTTGGAAGTATTTCCTTCTCTTCAGTGTTTTGGAAAGAATTTTAGAAGGATTGTTATTAATTCTTTAAATGTTTGATATAATTCACCAGTTAAGCCATATTTTGCCTTTTTTCTGATATTAGTCCTGATATTAGTCTGTTCAGATGATCTGTTCCTCATGACTTAGTTTTGACAGTTTGTATGTTTTTGGAAATTTATCCATTTCTTCTTGGTTATCAAATTCATTGGTTTTAATTGTTCATAGTACTTTCTTTTAATCTTTTATATTTCTGTGGTATGAGTTCTGAAAACCAAAAAGTATTGGAGACAAGTCTCAATTAATTTATAAAGCTTATTTTGCCAAGATTAAGGACACACCCATGACACGGCCTCAGGAGGTCTTGACGACATATGCCCCAAGTGGTCAGGGTACAGCTTGCTTTTATACATTTTAGAGACACATAATACATCAGTCAGTACATGTAAAATTTACATTTATTCAATGTGGAAGGGTGAGACAACTGGAAGTGGGGGCTTCCAGGTCAGAGGTAGATTAATTAATTTTTATATATTTTTAAAATTTTTAAATTTTTTCATAAGTTATTGCGGTACAGGTAGTATTTGGTTACATGAGTAAGTTCTTTAGTGGTGATTTGTGAGATTTTGGTGCACCCATCACCCAAGCAGTATACAATGCACCACATTTGTTTGTAGTCTTTTATCCCTCGCTCCCCTCCCACTCTTTCCCCCAAGACCCCAAAGTCCATTATATCATTCTTATGCCTTTGCATCCTCAGAGCTTAGCTCCCATATATCAGTGAGAACATATGATGTTTGGTTTTCCATTCCTGAGTTACTTCACTTGGAATAATCGTCTCCAATCTCACCCGGGTCACTGCAAATGCTGCTAATTCATTCCTTTTTATGGCTGAGTAGTATTCCATCATATATATATATATATATATATATAGATATATATATATCTATATATATATAGATATATATATATCTATATATATATAGATATATATATATCTATATATATATATAGATATATATATATCTATATATATATATCACAGTTTCCTTAACCACTCATTGATTGATGGACAGTTGGATTGGTTCCACAATTTTGCAATTGTGAATTATGCTGCTATAAACATGAGTGTGCAAGTATCTTTTTCGAATAATGACTTATTTTCCTTGCAGTACATACCCAGTAGTGGGATTGCTGGATCAAATAGCAACTCTACTTTTAGTTCTTTAAGGAATCTCCACACTGTTTTCCATAGCAGCTGTACTAGTTTACATTCCCACCAGGAGTGTAGAAGTGTTCCCTGATCTCTGCATCCATGCCAACATCTACTGTTTTTTAGTTTTTTGATTATGGTCATTCTTGCAGGAGTAAGGTGGTATTGCATTGTGGTTTTGATTTGCATTTCCCAGATCATCAGAGATGTTGAGTATGTTTTCATATGATTGTTGGCCATTTGTATATCTTGCTTTGAGAGTTGTCTATTTATGTCCTTAGACCACTTTTTTATGGGATATTTTTTTCTTACTGTTCGGTTTGAGTTACTTGTAGATTCTGGATATTAGTCCTTTGTCAGATGTATAGACTGTGAAGACTTTCTCCCACTCTGTGGGTTGTCTATTTACTCTGCTGACTGTTCCTTTTGCTGTACAAAAGCTCTTTAGCTTAATTAGGTCCCAGCTATTTATTTTTTGTTTTATTGCATTTGCTTTTGGGTTCTTGGTCATGAGAACCTTGCCTAAGCCAATGTCTAGAAGGGTTTTTGCCAATGTTATCTTCTAGAATTTTTATAGTTTCAGATCTTAGGTTAACTCCTTAATCCATCTTGAGTTGATTTATTATAAAGTGAAAGATGAGGATCCAGTTTTGTTCTCCTACATGTGACTGGCCAATGATCCCAGCACCATTAGTTGCAAAGTGTGTCCTTTCCCCCCCCCTTTATTATTTATTTATTTATTTATTTATTTATTTATTTATTTATTTTGCTTTGTCGAAGGTGAAGGTCAGTTGGCTGTAAATGTTTGGGTTTATTTCTGGCTTCTCTATTGTGTTCCCTTGGTCTTTGTGCCTATTTTTACACCAGTACCACGATGTTTCGGTGATTATTGTCTTACAGTATAATTTGAAATCAGGTAGTGTGATGCCTCCAGATTTGTTCTTCTTTCTTAGTCTTGCTTTGGCTATGCGGGCTGTTTTTTGGTTGCATGTAAATTTTAGATTTTTTAAAAAATTCTGTGAAGAAAGATGGTGGTATATTGATGGGGATTGCATTAAATTTGTAGATTGCTTGTGGCAGTATGGTCATTCTCACAATATTGATTCTACCTGTCCATGAGCATGGGAGGTGTTTCTATATGTTTGCATCATCTATGATTTCTTTCAGCAGTATTTTGTAGTTTTCTTTGTAGAGGTCTTCTGACTCCTTAGCTATGTATATTACTATGCATTTTATTATATTTCTGCAGCAATTGTAAAAGAAGTTGAGTTCTTCATTTGATTCTCTGCTTGGTCGCTGTTGGTGTATAGAAGATCTACTGATTTGTACGGATCTCTCGGCAGAAACTCTACAAGCCAGAAGAGAGTGGGGGCCAATATTCAACATTCTTAAAGAAAAGAATTTTCAACCCAGAATTTCATATCCAGCCAAATTAAGCTTCATAAGTGAAGGAGAAATCAAATACTTTACAGACAAGCAAATGCTGAGAGATTTTGTCACCACCAGGCCTGGCCTAAAAGAGCTGCTGAAGGAAGCACCAAACATGGAAAGGAACAACCGGTACCAGCCGCTGCAAAATAATGCCAAAATGTAAAGACCATCGAGACTAGAAAGAAACTGCAACTACTAACGAGCAAAATAACCAGCAAACATCATAATGACGGGTTCAATTTCACACATAACAATATTAACTTTAAATGTAAATGGACTAAATGCTCCAATTAAAAAACACAGCCTGGCAAATTGGATAAAGAGTCAAGATCCATCAGTGTGTTGTATTCAGGAAACCCCATCTCACGTGCAGAGACACACATAGGCTCAAAATAAAAGGATGGAGGAAGATCTACCAAGCAAATGGAAAACAGGGGTTGCAATCTTAGTCTCTGATAAAACAGACTTTAAACCAACAAAGATCAAAAGAGACAAAGAAGGCCATTACATAATGGTAAAGGAATCAATTCAACAAGAAGAGCTAACTATCCTAAATCTATATGCACCCAATACAGGAGCACCCAGATTCATAAAGCAAGTCCTGAGAGACCTACAAAGAGACTTAGACTCCCACACATTAATAATGGGAGACTTTAACAACCCACTGTCAACATCAGACAGATCAACGAGACAGAAAGTCAACAAGGATACCCAGGAATTGAACTCAGCTCTGCACCAAGTGGACCTAATAGACATCTACAGAACTCTCCACCCCAAATCAACAGAATATACACTTTTTTCGGGACCACACCACACCTATTGCAAAATTGACCACATACTTGGAAGTAAAGCTCTTCTCAGCAAATGTAAAAGAACAGAAATTATAACAAATTGTTTCTCAGACCACAGTGCAATCAAACTAGAACTCAGGATTAAGAATCTCACTCAAAACCGCTCAACTACATAGAAACTGAACAACCTGCTCCTGAATGACTACTGGGTACATAACGAAATGAAGGCAGAAATAACGATGTTCTTTGAAACCAACGAGAACAAAGACACAACATACCAGAATCTCTGGGACACATTCAAAGCAGTGTGTAGTGGGAAATTTATAGCACTAAATGCCCACAAGAGAAAGCAGGAAAGATCCAAAATTGACACCCTAACATCACAATTAAAAGAACTAGAAAAGCAAGAGCAAACACATTCAAAAGCTAGCAGAAGGCAAGAAATAACTAAAATCAGAGCAGAACTGAAGGAAATAGAGACACAAAAAACCCTTCAAAAAATTAATGAATCCAGGGGCTGGTTTTTTGAAAGGATCAACAAAATTGATAGACCACTAGCAAGACTAATAAAGAAGAAAAGAGAGAAGAAACAAATAGACGCAATATAAAATGATAAAGGGGATATCACCACTGATCCCACAGAAAAACAAACTACCATCAGAGAATACTACAAACACCTCTATGCAAATAAACTAGAAAATCTAGAAGAAATGGATAAATTCCTTGACACATACACCCTCCCAAGACTAAACCAGGAAGAAGTTGACTCTCTGAATAGACCAATAACAGGAGCTGAAATTGTGGTAATAATCAATAGCTTACCAACCAAAAAGAGTCCAGGACCAGATGGATTCACAGCCGAATTCTACCAGAGGTACAAGGAGGAACTGGTACCATTCCTTCTGAAACTATTCCAATCAATAGAAAAAGAGGGAATCCTCCCTAACTCATTTTATGAGGCCAGCATCATCCTGATACCAAAGCTGGGCAGAGACACAAGCAAAAAAGAGAATTTTAGACGGATATCTTTGATGAATATTGATGCAAAAAACCTCAATAAAATACTGGCAAACCGAATGCAGCAGCACATCAAAAAGCTTATCCACCATGATCAAGTGGGCTTCATCCCTGGGATGCAAGGCTGGTTCAATGTACGCAAATCAATAAATGTAATCCAACATATAAACAGAACCAAAGACAAAAACCACATGATTATCTCAATAGATGAAGAAAAGGCCTTTGACAAAATCCAACAACCCTTCATGCTAAAAACTCTCAATAAATTAGGTATTGATGGGATGTATCTCCAAATAATAAGAGCTATCTATGACAAACCCACGGCCAATATCATAGTGAATGGGCAAAAACTGGAAGAATTCCCTTTGAAAACTGGCACAAGACAGGGATGCCCTCTCTCACCACTCTTACTCAACATAGTCCCTGTTTGCAGACGACATGATTGTATATCTAGAAAACCCCATTGTCTCAGCCCAAAATCTCCTTCAGCTGATAAGCAACTTCAGCAAAGTCTCAGGATACAAAATCAATGTGCAAAAATCACAAGCATTCTTATACACCAATAACAGACAAACAGAGAGCCAAATCATGAATGAACTCCCATTCATAATTGCTTCAAAGAGAATAAAATACCTAGGAATCCAACTTACAAGGGAAATGAAGGACCTCTTCAAGGAGAACTACAAACCACTGCTCAAGGAAATAAAAGAGGATAGAAATAAATGGAAGAACATTCCATGCTCATGGGTAGGAAGAATCAATATCGTGAAAATGGCCATAATGCCCAAGGTAATTTATGGATTCAATGCCATCCCCATCAATCTACCAACGACTTTCTTCACAGAATTGGAAAAAACTACTTTAAAGTTCATATGGAACCAAAAAAGAGCCCGCATCACCAAGTCAATCTTAAGCCAAAAGAACAAAGCTGGAGGCATCACGCTACCTGACTTCAAACTATACTAGAAGGCTACAGTAACCAAAACAGCATGGTACTGGTACCAAAACAGAGAAATAGATCAATGGAACAGAACAGAGCCCTCGGAAATAACGCTGCATATCTACAACTATTTGATCTTTGACAAACCTGAGAAAAACAAGCAATGGGGAAAGGTTTCCCTTTTTAATAAATGGTGCTGGGAAAACTGGCTAGCAATATGTAGAAAGCTGAAACTGGATCCCTTCCTTACACCTTATATAAAAATCAATTCAAGATGGATTAAAGACTTAAATGTTAGACCTAAAACCACAAAACCCCTGGAAGAAAACTTAGGCATTACCATTCAGGACATAGGCATGGGCAAGGACTTCATGTCTAAAACATCAAAAGCAATGGCAACAAAAGACAAATTTGACAAATGGGATCTAATTAAACTAAAGAGCTTCTGCACAGCAAAAAGAAACTACCATTAGAGTGAAGAGGCAACCCACAAAATGGGAGAAAAAATTTTCACAACCTACTCATCTGACAAAGGGCTAATATCCAGAATCTACAATGAACTCAATCAAATTTACAAGAAAAAAACAAACAACCTCATCAAAAAGTGGGCGAAGGATATGAACAGACACTTCTCAAAAGAAGACATTTATACAGCCAAAAGACACATGAAAAAATGCTCACCATCACTGGCCGTCAGAGAAATGCAAATCAAAACCACAATGAGATATCATCTCACACCTGTTAGAATGGCAATTATTAAAATGTCAGGAAACAACAGTTGCTGGAGAGGATGTGGAGAAATAGGAACACTTTTATAGTGTTGGTGAGAATGGAAACTAGTTCAACCATTGTGGAAGTCAGTGTGGCAATTCCTCAAGGATCTAGAACTAGAAATACCATTTGACGCAGCCATCCCATTACTGGGTATATACCCAAAGGTCTATAAATCATGCTGCTATAGAGACACATGCACACGTATGTTTATTGGGGCACTATTCACAATAGCAAAGACTTGGAACCAACCGAAATGTCCAACAATGATAGACTGGATTAAGAAAATGTGGCACATATACACCATGGAATACTATGCAGCTATAAAAAATGATGAGTTCATGTCCTTTGTAGGGACATGGATGAAATTGGAAATCATCATTCTCAGTAAACTATCACAAGAACAAAAAACCAAACACCGCATATTCTCACTCATATGTGGGAATTGAACAATGAGAACACATGACACAGGAAGGGGAACATCACACTCTGGGGACTGTTGTGGGGTGGGGGGAGGGGGGAGGGATAGCACTGGGAGATATACCTAATGCTACATTACGAGTTAGTGGGTGCAGTGCACCAGCATGTCACATGTATACATATGTAACTAACCTACACATTGTGCACATGTACCCTAAAACTTAAAGTATAATAAAAATAAAAAAAGAAGATCTACTGATTTGTGTACATTAATCTTGTATCCAGAAACTTTGCTGAATTCTTTTATCAGTTCGAGGATAGTTTTTAGAGTTTTCAGGGTAAACAATAATATTGTCAGCAAAGAGTGACAGTTTGACTTCCTCTTTATCGATTTGGATACCCTTTATTTCTTTCTCTTTTCCAATTGCTCTGGCTAGGATTTCCAGTACTATGTTGAAGAGGAGTGGTGAGAGTGGGCATCATTGTGTTTTTCCCATTTTCAGACGGAATGCATTCAGTTTTTCCCCATTGGGTATTATGTTGACTGTGGGTTTGTCATTCGTAGATGGCTTTTATTACATTAATGTAATAATGTTTCTTTATGCTATTTTTCCTGAGAGTTTTATTCATAAAGGGATGCTTAATTTTGTCGAATTTTTTTTCATCTGTTGAGATGATCATGTGATTTTTCTTTTTAATTCTGTTTATATGATGTATCACATTTATTCACTCGCATATGTTAAACTATCCCTGCATCCCTGGCATAAAACCTGCTTAATCAGGCTGGATTATCTATTTGATATGTTTTTGGATTTGGCTAGCTAGTATTTTGTTAAGAATTATAGCATCTATGTTCATCAGGGATATTGGTCTGTCATTTTCTCTTTTGGTTATGTCCTTCTTTGGTTTTGGTATTAGAGTGATGCTGGTTTCATACAATGAATTATGGAAGGTTCCTTCTTTTTCTTTCCTCTGAAATAGTGTCAAAAAGATTGCTATCAATTCTTCTTTCAATGTCTGATAGAATTCTGCTGTGAATCCTTCTGGTCTTTTACTTTTTTTATTGGTAATTTTTTAATTACCCTTTCAGTGTCTCTGCTTGTTATTGGTCTTTTCAGGGTATCTAATTCTTCCCGATTTAAGCTAGAAGGGTTGTATTTTTTCCAAGAATGTATCCATCTCTTCTAGGTTTTCTAGTTTTTGTGTGTAAAGGTGTTCATAGTATCCTTGAATAATCTTTTGTATTTCGGTAGTGTCAGTTGTAATTTCACCTGTTTTGTTTCTTAGTGAGGTTCTTTGGATTTTCTCTCTTCTTGGTTAGTCTTGCTAATGGCCTATCAATTTTATTTATCTTCACATAGAACCAGCTTTTTGTTTCATTTATCTTTTCTATTGTTTTTCTTGTTTCAATTTTATTTCATTCTGCTCTGATCTTGGTTATTTCCTTTCTTCTGCTGGGTTTGGGTTTGGTTTGCTCCTGTTTCTCTAGTTTTTTGAGGTATGACCTTAGAATGTCATTTTCTGCTCTTTCAGTTTTTTTAAGGTAGGCATTTAGGGCTGTAAACTTCCCTCTTGGCATAGTCTTCGCTGTATTCCAGACGTTTTTGTAGGTTGTATGGTTATTGTCATTCAGTTGAAAGAAATTTTTAGTGTCCATCTTGATTTCATTTTTTATCCAAAGCTCATTCAAGAGCAGTTTATTTAATTTTCATGTATTTGCATGATTTTGAAGGTTCCTTTTGGAGTTGATTTCCAGTTTTATTCCACTGTGGTCTGAGAGAATACTTGATATAATTTCAATTTTCTTAAATTTATTGAGGCTCATTTCATGGCCTATCATATGGTCTATCTTGGAGAAAGTTTTCGGTACTGTTGAATAGAATGTGTATTCTGTGGCTGTTGGATGAAATGTTCTCTATATATCAGTTAAGTCCATTGGCCCAAGGTATAGTTTGGATCCATTGTTTCTTTGTTGACTTTCTGTCTTGATGACCTGTTTAGTGTTGTCAGTGGAGTATGGAAGTCCCCCACTATTAGTGTATTACTGTCTGTCTCATTTCTTAGGTCTATTAGTAACAGTTTTATTAATTTGGGAGCTCCAATGTGAGGTTCATATATGTTTAGGATTGTAATATTTTCCTGTAGGACAAGGCCTTTTACTATTACATAATGTCCCTCTTTATCTTTTTAAACTGCTGTTGCTTTAATGTTTGTTTTGTGTTATATAAGAATAGCTACCTCTGATCACTTTTGGTGTCCATTTGCATGACATGCCTTTTCCCACCCTTTTACTTTAAGTTTTTGTGAGTCCTTATGTGTTAGGTGAGTCTCCTGAAGGCAGCAGATAGTTAGGTGTTGAGTTTGTATCTGCTCTGTGGTTCTGTATCATTTAAGTGGAGCATTTAGGCCATTTGCATTCAATGTTAGTATTGAAATGTGAGGTACAATTGCATTCATTGTGCTCTTTGTGCCTGTGTACTTTTTTGTGTGTATTGTTTTTGCTTTTTAACTTGTATACTTGTTTTATAGGTCCTGTGTCATTTATGCTTTAAAGAGGCTCAGTTTTGATATATCTCCAGGATTATTTTCAAGATCTAAGCTCCTTGTAGCAGTTCTTGTAGTGGTGGCTTGGTAATGGCGAATTCTCTCAGCATTTATTTGTCTGAAAAAGACTATATCTTTCCTTCATATATGATGCTTAGTTTCACTGAATACAAAATTCTTGGCTTATAATTGTTTTGTTAGAGGAGGCTAAAGATAGGTCTCCAATCCCTTCTAGCTTGTAGAGTATCTGCTGAGAACTCTGCTGTAAGTTTTTCTTTATAGGTTACCTGGTACTTCTGTCTCACAGCTCTTAAGATTTTTTCCTTTGTCTTCATTTTGGATAACCTGATGACAATGTGCCTAGGCATGATATTTTTGTTCTGAAATTTTCAGGTGTTCTTTGTGCTTCTTGTATTTGGATGTCTAGGTCTCTAGCAACACCAGGGAAGGTTTCCTTTATTATTTCCCCAACTATGTTTACCAAGTTTTTAGAATCCTCTTCCTCAGGAACACCAATTATTATTAGGTTTGATCATTTAACATAATGCCAGACTTCTTTGAGGCTTTGTACATATTTTCTTATTCTTTTTTCTTTGTCTTTGTTGGATTGGGTTAATTCAAAGACCTTGTCTTTGAGCTCTGAATTTCTTTCTTCTTTGTTCAATTCTATTGCAGAGAGTTTCCAGAGCATTTTGTATTTTTAAAAGTGTGTCCAAACTTTCCTGAATTTTTGATTGTTTTCTAATTTAAGCTATCTTTTTTTTAAATATTTCTTTCTTCACTTCTTGTATTGTTTCTTGGATTTTCTTTCATTGGGCTTTGCCTTTCTCTGGTGCCTACCTTATTAGCTTAATGACTAACCTCCTGAATTTTTTTTTTTTTCAGATAAATCAGGGATTTCTTCTTGGTTTGGATCTGTTGCTGGTCAACTAGTCATATTAACATACTTGGTTTTCCGGTTCCTTCTCATTTGGGTAGGCGCTGTCAGAAGGAAGATCTAAGGATGAAAGCTGTTGTTCAGATTCTTTTGTCCCATTGGTTTTTCCCTTGATGTAGTACTTTTCCCCTCTTCCTATGGATGTGGCTTCCTGTTAGTCAAACTGCATTGATTGTTGTGTTTCTTCTGGGTCTAGCCACCCCGTGAGTCTACCTGGCTCAGGGCTGGTACTGGGGGTTGTCTGCACAAAGTTCTGTGTGGTGAACTGACTATGGGTGTCTCAGCCATGGATACAAGTGCCTTTTCCTGTGGAGGTGGTGGGTGGGTGCAATGGACTTCATGAGCTTTCCTACCTTTGGTGGTTTAATGCTCTATTATGTGCTGATTTGCCTCCTGCTGGGAGGTGGTGCTTTCCAGATAGCACGAGCTGTAGTGGTATGGAGAGGGACTGGTGGTGGGCAGGGCCCTAGAACTTTTAAGATTTATATTCCCTTTGTCTACTGCTACCACGGTGGGTAGGGAAAGACCAGGAGGTGGAGACAGGGGTAGGCATGTCTGAGCTCAGATTCTTTTTTCAGTCAGGTCTTGACGCAGCTGCTGTGGGAGATGTGGATGAGATTCCAAGGTCTGGATTTGTGTACCTAGGAAGATTATGGCTGCCTCTGCTGAGTCCTGCAGGTTGTCAGAGAAGTAGGGGAAAGCTGGCAGTCTCAGGCCTCATCCAGCTCCCATGCAAACTGAAGGACCAGACTGACTTTCACCGTGAACCCCCAACAGCTCCTGAGTCTGTTTCTAGGTGGTGGGCAAGACAGCCTTGAAAACTTACCCCAGGGTACCCACTTCCCAGCTGCAAAAAAGAAAAAAAAAAAAAAGAAAAAAAAGAGAAGAGAAGAAAAGAAAAGAAAAAGGGCTTAGTTCTTCTCCTACCTGTGTAGTCTGCACACTGGATTTGTGTCCTCCCCTGAGTTCTGGTCAGGAGGCTTCTTGCTTTGTTCAAGTTGTTACAAATTTCAGCTGGATACTTCCTTCTCCCTGTGAAGTTTTGCTCCCTGCTTCTCTGGCCACCCTCCTGACGGATCTCTGTGGTGCCAGGCAGGAATGGCCTGCCTGGGGACCCAGCTAGCTTCAAGGGCCTTTCCACTGCTTCCTCTACCCCTGAGTTTCACTTGGCTCTCTAAATTGACTCAGCTCCAGGTGAGGTCGGAAACATCTCCCACAAACAGACCTTCAGTTTCTCCTGTGGGTGGATGTGTTTGGCAGAGAAGTTTCCCACTTCTGCAGATGGAGCACTCACAGTATTTGGGGCACCTCCTGGGTCCAGCAGGAGCAGTCTACTTCCTTCAGAGGGTCTATGAGTCCTGTCAGGATTGCTGGATTGTTCTTGCTAAAATTCACAATGTGAGACTCTGCATGCTGCTCTGTCTGGAGCGGCAATCTAGTCCTGCCTCCCCTTCATCATGATCCAATGTTCTCAAGTCCTTCTGGTTTAGATGCTCTAGTGGTTTTTATTTCTTCGATTAGATTTTTTTTTTTAATGGAGTCTTGCTCTGTCACCCAGACTTGAGTGCAGTGGCATGATCTCAGCTAATTGCAACCTCCTCCTCACAGGTTCAAGTGATTCTCCTGCCTCAGCCTCCCGAGTAACTCAGATTACAGGCCCATAGGTAGACCATAAGTATATTTAAACTTATTCTGATTGGCAATTGGTTGAAAGAGTTATTACTTGTAGAAAGAAATGTCTGATTATGATAAGGGGTTGTGGAGACCTAGGTTTTATCGTGTAGATGAAGCCTCCAAGTAGCAGGCTTTAGAGAGAATAGACTGTAAATATTTTTAATCAGACTAAAGGCTTGTGTTAATGTTAATGCTGGAAGGGTGTAATGAGACATGTCCAACCTTCATTTTCCCACATGGTCCAAACCAGTCTTTCACTTTGAAAGTGCCAGAGTAGAGTGTGCAACCCAAGCATGTCCAGAATTGCTGTGAAGAGATTTTGAATCATTATTTCCAGAAGTGGCTAATAGCAAACTAATGATTCTGACTATAACACCACAAAACCAAGAATGATATGATAGTTTGACATGAAGAAGTAGAAATTGAAAGAGAAATGCTCTTGGAAAAGTTTATCAATAGTGCTAAAGAAATTTGCTATGCACTTCAAGCTGAGGATAGTGGGCTGACTTAATTGGTTTGGCATTTTTTGGACCATGTATAAACAACCCTCTTTTTAAAACAGATGAAAGCTACTAACATTTAGGATTATCTGTTGATGATCTTGGATAATGTGAAGCGATTTATCATAGTCTCTGGGGCACCCATGTAGTTGTCAGAAGTATGTTCACTAATGCAACACCAGACAGCCATATTATAGAGAAATTAAGGAGAAATTAGCAGTAATATTAATTCATTTGCTGTACTATTTTTATGTAACCTTGGGGTTAATATATAGGCACTGTCAAACTAAAGTCTCTAAAAGATACTTATTTGTAAGTATTTATTTCAACATTTATGAATTTACAACATTGACAAGTAATAATGGGGTTTTAAAATTTCAAATGTTCATTATTCATATTATCATTGACTACATGTTGAGCACAACCACATTGTATAGGATGTGGTAATTAGCTTGTAACCAGGATATAATCTGTTATTGTTATTTCTCTTCTTTATTGGAAAAAACCCTCATTTTAATTATTTTTATCAAAAAAAATCACACATTTGGTTATTGATGGCTGGATATGGTGGCTCATGACTGTAATCCCAGCACTTTGGGAGGCAAGTGGATCACTTGAGGTCAGGAGTTCAACACCAGCCTGGCCAATACAGTGAAACCCTTTCTCTTCTAAACATACAAAAATTAGCCAGGTGTGGTGGCAGGCACCCATAATCCCAGCTACTTGGAAGACTGAGGCAGGAGAATAGCTTGAACCCGGGAGGTGGAGATTGTAGTGAGCCGAGATCACAGCATTGCACTCCAGCCTGGGTGACAGAGCAAGACTCCGTCTCAAACAAACAAACAAACAATTTTATGAATCTTAAACTGTGTTGTGGCCTAATATATGATCTATCCTGGAGCATGTTCTAAGTGCATTTGAGAATGTATATTCTGCAACTATTGAATGGAATGATCTTAATATGTATGTTGGGCCTATGTGGTCTATAGTTCAAGCCTAATGTTACATATTGATTTTCTGTCTGCATGATCTGTCTATTTTTGACAGTGGGGTATTGAAGTCCCTTTCTGTTATTGTATTGCTGTCTATTTCTCCCTTCGCGTTTATTATTTGCTTTATATATTTAGGTGTTCTCATATTTGATGCATACATACATGCTATTGTTATATCTTCTAAACAAATTGACTTATTTGTCATTATGTAGTGACCTTTGTCTCTTGCAACAGTTTTTGACTGAAAGTCTATTTTATCTGATACGAATATAGCCAACTCAGCTGTCTTTTGTTTACCATTTTCAAGGAATATCTTTTTCCATCTATTTCAGCCTATGGGTATGTGGCCTTTCACCTTCACTGTCTTCAAAATTTTTTGTCTTTTTTTTTTTTTTAGATAGAATCTCACTGTGTCACCCAGGCTGTAGTGCAGTAGTGTGATCTCAGCTCACTGCAATTTCTGCCTCCCAGGTTCAAGTTAGTGGATTGCAAACCACAATGGCAGTGTTAAAGTATTTTTATTTTGCTATGTATTTACTTTTACTAGTGGGTTTTATACCTTTAAATGTTTTCATTTTGCATGTTACTGTTTTTATTTTCTTTCAGACTGAAGAACTCCCTTCGCCATGTTTTGTAAGTTGGTTCTGGTGGTGATAAATTCTGTCAGCTTTTGCTTATCTGGAAAATACTTTATTTCTCCTTCATGTTTGCAGAATAGTTTTGCTGGGTAAAGAACTCTTGGTTGGTAGTTTTTTTCTTTTAGACACTTGAATATGTCATCCCACTCCCTCCAGTCCTATATGATTTTCACTAAAAATAAAATCCAGATGAAAATGAGCTCCAGATGAATTGGAGCTTTTTTGTATGTTATTTGCTTTTTTTCTCTTGCTCCTTTTAGAATCCTCTCTTTGTCCTTGACCTTTGACAGTCTGATTATTATGTTGTTGTAGTTGTATTTGGGTTGAATCTCTGTGCTCTGTGCTGTTCTCAGACTTCCTGTATCTGGACATTTATATCTTCCTCAAGTTTTTAAGTTTTCTTTTTTTTTATTTCTTTGAATGAGGTTTCTGCTCCTTGCTCTTGCTCAGATCCCTATTGAACATCAATAATTCTTAGATTTTCTATTTTGAGGTAATTTTGTATATCTGGTAGGCATTTTTTATTTAATTTCTTTTTTTGTTTTTTCTTTTCTGATTGTGTATTTTTCATTTTCTTTTTTTATCATTATACTTTAAGTTCTAGGGTACATGTGTACAACATGCAGGTTTGTTACATAGGTATACATGTGCCATGTTGGTTTGCTGCACTCATTAACTTGTCATTTACTTTAGGTATTTCTCCTAATGCTATCACTCCCCCTAACCCCCACCCCATGACAGGCCCCCGTGTGTGATGTCCCCCACCATGTGTCCAAGTGTTCTCATTGTTCAATTCTCACCCATTAGTGAGAACATGCGGTGTTTGGTGTTCTGTCCTTGCAATAGTTTGCTCAGAATGATGGTTTCCAGCTTCATCCATGTCCCTGCAAAGGACATGAACTCATCCTTTTTTATGGCTGCATAGTATCCCATAGTGTATATGTGCCACATTTTCTTAATCAAGTCTATTATTGATGGACATTTGGGTTGGTTCCAAGTTTTTGCTATTGTGAATAGTGCCCCAATAAACATACGTGTGCATGTGTCTCTATAGCAGCATGATTTATAGACCTTTGGGTATATACCCAGTAATGGGATGGCTGCGTCAAATGGTATTTCTAGTTCTAGATCCTTGAGGAATTGCCACACTGATTTCCACAAGGGTTGAACTAGTTTACAGTCCCACCAACAGTGTAAAAGTGTTCCTATTTCTCCACATCCTCTCCAGCATCTGTTGTTTCCTGACTTTTTAATGATCGCCATTCTAACTGGTGTGAGATGGTATCTCATTGTGGTTTTGATTTGCATTTCTCTGATGGCCAGTGATGATGAGCATTTTTTCATGTGTCTGTTGGCTGCATAAATGTCTTCTTTTGAGAAGTCTGACAGTGTATTTTCAAATAGTCTGTCCTTCAGCTAACTGATTATTTTCTCTGCTTGACCCATTCTGCTGTTGAGAGCCCCTAATAAGTTTTTCGCTTCAGCAAACGAATTTTTCAGTTCTAGGATTTTTGTTTGAGTTTTAACAAAATATTTTAATATCTTTGTTACATTTCTCTAGTAAATCTCTGAGTTGCTTTTTTGTGTTACATATAATGCTGAGTTTTCTTAAAACTTTTATTTTGTATTTTGTGTTTTTTTAAAATTCAACTTTGTGCATTCAGGGGGTACAGGTACAGTTTTGTGACATGAGTATATTGCATAATGCTGAGGCTTGGGATACAGGTGTTAGCATCACCCAGGTAGTGAGCATAGTGCCAAATAGGTAAAAACAGCTGTTTTAAATTCTTGATCAGGGAACTTTCCTATTGCCATTTCATTATAATTGGTCACTGACTCCTTGCTTTGTCTCTTTGGGGAGGTCACGGTTCCCTGATTGCTATTGTTTCTTTTGTACATATGTCTGCATCTTCACACTGAAGGATTAGTTACTACCCTTCTCTCCCTGGCTTGTTTAAATTTCTATTGTAAGTGTTTACTTTGATATTTCTTTGCAATATAACTGTTGAATATACTTTTTTGCTAGGTCATTGCCTCCTATTTGGCACTAGATGACCCCTTATGCCCAAGTTTGTCTGGGTTCTAGTAAATGGCCCAGCTACTGGTCCCAGATGGGGAAGGCTCCAAAGAGCATATGAAAGCACTGTGGGAAGTCTGGTTAGAGATTTGCACCCAGGGCACATGTGGAATGCACTTCTTACAGTATGGTGCACTGAACAGCCATTCTGATTTGACCTCTCTTTTGGCCTGGAAACAGAGCAGGTCCTGCTTTCACCATTTTTCTTTGGCTGTTTTCAGGATTTTTTTCTCCCTTCAGGTACTTGCAATGTTTTCTGTGGATTGAGGTGGAAACAAATCTTTAGGATCCCAAGATTGCAGGAAAGCTCATTGTCAACATCAATTTCACTTTTTTCTAGTATAGTAACTGAGTTATGGGAAAATTTTCTGGATGCTTGGTGTCTGGCAGAATGTAGGATGGGCATCAGAGCTATATTCAATTATCTTACTATCTGTATGAAGTTTTTTCACTTCTACTTGACCACAACATCTATTTTATCCTCATATTTGAGTTCTGGAATTTTGCTGTTGATAAGCTTGGCACTGCATATTTGGTTTTGATTTTCTGGTAGTGGGGAGAGAAGCGTGCTAGCTTCTACTCTACCATTTTGGTGATGTCTCTGCATAAAAGCATTTGACAAAATTTAACATCCTTTCTATCATGATAATAAGAAATATCTGAAAGTTTTTATTCTCAGATTTAGTACCAGGCAAAGATGAGTTTTCTCATCTCTTTTATCCAATGTAATACCAGAAATACAAGCCAGAGCAATCAAGCAAGAGAATAAAATAAAGTTCATCCAAGTTTGAAATGAAGTCAAATTATCATTGTTTGCAGATGACATGATCTTATAGTTGGAAAATCCTAAAGACTCCACTAAAACATTGTTAGAGCTGATAAATTCAGTAAAGTTATAAGCAACACAATTAACATACAAAAATTAGTAGCATTTCTATACATAAGAAAGAATTTAATGAAACAATCTTATTTAAAATAGCATGAAATATGTTGGAATAAATTTAACCAAGGAGGTGAAAGACTTGTACACATAAAACTATAAAACTTTGTGAAAAAAATTGAAGATGACACAAATAGATGAAAAGTTACTGTGTGTTCATGAACCAGAAGTATTAATATTGTTAAAATATTTTTACTGCCCTAAGCAATATACTTATATTTGTGTGAACCATGGAGAAAATGGAACAAGTATAATGTTGACCTGAAATACTAGCAACCTCTATTGATCTGTTGCCAGATGGAAAACAAGACATTTCCATGGAAATTGCAGAGTAAGTACCACCAGTGTCTATCCAATAAAGATATATTAACCTTCATTTCCATGGAAATTGCAGAGTAAGTACCACAAGTGTCTATCCAAAAAAGATATATTAACATAAGGAAAAGTTATTGAGACATATGATTCATCAGTTTTTATTTCCAAGATTTTTAAATCTATCAGTTTAGAGCCAATTGTAAAGTTTTCTTAGCTGAGGGTTTTATCCTTCTATTGGCTTTACTGATTTTCTTATTCCTGAAATTTCTTCATCCTGTGGTATTTTTATCTATAGATTTTCCTAAAATGTTCTTTTTTTTTAAAATAACATATAGTTTTCTTTGTTTTCTCCCTTTATATATTGACAAATATAGGAATTACTTCTGTTAGTAAAATGTTCTAATTGAGTGGTTAAAACAGTAGTTTTGCATTTCTTCTTTATATTTCTCTAGATTGTCCCCAAACTGAATAGCTGCTGAGCAATAGTCTGTCCTTGTCATACTGCCATTTTTTACTCAACCTGGGTTTGGATAGTTGTCAAGATAACCAATACTCAGTTTGCTAAGACTAGAGTGCAATTTTGGTCCTCAACTCTGTCCATGCCAGTGATTTTTCAAAAAGCCTCAACAAACCACTTACAGAAATCAGTGGAGGCACTCGCCCTTTTCTGGGTACAATGCTGTAACATTTTCTAGCTCACCTTTGTAGAAAGCCTTCAAGTAAAGTCACCAAGAAATCCCTTTAGTGGGCTGCTAGTGCACTTAATTCTTCTGTAGTTGTAGGTGGTGGTGGATAATAGCCCTCTCTTGGTCACAGTGACTTTTTATGTAGGGGACCTATTTTTAGACTGTCTACTTGTTGCTAGAAAGTCTGCTGATTGCAAAATCTTCTGCAGCAACCAGTGTAAGCAACCATGCTTGGGTCTGTAAACACAAAACATGCTGTGCAGTATTTCTGCAAACTTCTATGAGTCTTCCAGGTCACAGAAAAAGAAGTCTTTAGATAATTGATACCAACCAGTGAGAAAAGCATGTATATTCTTTTTCTTTTCTTTTGTTTTCTTTTTTTTTTTTTTGAGACAGAGTCTCGCTCTGTTGACCAGGCTGGAGTGGAGTGCAGTGACATGATCTTGGCTCACTGCAACCTCTGCTTCCTGGGTTCAAGTGATTATCCTGCCTCAGCCTCCCAAGTAGCAGGGATTATAGGCACCTGCCACCACGCCGGGCTATTTTTTATTTTTTTATTTTTTTAGTAGAGATTGGGTTTTATCATGTTGGCCAGGCTGGTCTCAAACTTCTGACCTCAAATGATCCACCCACCTCGGCCTCTTAAAGTGCGGGGATTACAAATATGAGACACCATGCCTGGCCACACATGTGTATTCTTAATTAATTTACCCCCGATGGGTGTGGGTGACCTCTCAATGGCATAAGCTTTGTTGGTGATCTGAATATAATGGATTTATTTATTTTTTGTCTAGAGAAAGAAAAAATATAGAGTTATATGGCACTTTTGTCCCCTTTTCTGTATTAGTGAGCAGTCTAATACCTTTTTTCTATTTTTTTCAAGTGACTAATAAAAATACTCTCCATCATTCTGCCTATATATGAAGACACAGCCTGATCTTCAAATTATCAATTATTCTGTGGTCATGTTTATTTTTTTATGTCTGTTTTCCTAGCTGTATGGTGTGTGAATGAGAACAGACTCTTGGATGTGGAATCTGGGCTCAGATATGAAGTGGACTTGGCTAGGTCATAAAGCACACAAACCCATGTCCTCATACAGAGCAGAAAATGTACTACCAATGAAACAATTTGTGCCCTCATTTATTATTTTTTTTCAGGGAAATACACTAATGAAGAGAAGTAGCCATCTGAAATATTAGCATCTCTCTATTTTTTAAAGTAGTCAGATTAATGCAAGGACATCATAGAGAGAATAAATGGCAGAAAAAAGTAGAAAGGGTTTTTTTTTTTAAAGACAAGGTGCCTTTAATTTTCATATATATTTTCCATTTCCTTTAACTATTTTCTGGCTATCCAAATGATTTTTAACTTCACTCTTAGAATGGTAGCAATACCATAAATACTAGTAATTTATTTACTTGAAATGAGACCCTGCCAAGAACCTCCACAAATATGTCAATTTATACCAATCAAAAGAACTATTCTTGGGTCATTACAAGACTAGATTATCACATGTGTACTCATTCCAACCAGGACAGAGATATTTTAGTTCTTAAACAGAAATAACTGGAAGTAATCTTTCTGGCTTCCAGTACTTTTCCATGATCAAAACTAGTGATGACCTTGATGAGATTTTAAAGGCTATTTTACCATGCTTTTTCAATAGCAAAATACTGAATTTGGAAGGGTCAATTTATTCAGCTAGTATTCTAAAAAGTATGGAAGTAGAAGGGAGATTTTTTAATATATACAATTAAGGCTCTACCTGACTTTTATGGAATCACAAAACTTTCAATTGGTCTGCTAAATTCAACTACTGCCAATCTCATCCTCATCACTAAAATTTTGGGGAATACATAATTTAAAACAAAACTTGCCCTCAATCTGAAAACCTCTTCACAAAGGTAGAAAAAAAGAACACTTTTTAAAATTAAATAAGCATTAAACCAGGCTGTGATACACATATAAGGCAATTCACTTGAGATACTGAAGACAGAATGAAAACTTACTTGTATATAGCAAAGTGGATACAACACATTACATTCATGCTTTCAAAATAAAATTGCTAGTTTTATACTATTTTTATCATACAAGTAGAGCTTGCAGTTTGGAGTCAGGTGACAGCTAAAATTAGGCCCATTATCTCCCAGAAGACTGAGAGATCAGGTATTATTTTATACTTCAAAGAGTTGGCTCTCAGGTCCTAAGTTGTGAAGTCCATGACAGGCTTATTTAATATTTGACTTTATGGTGGGTTCTTATTTTCTGGGATTTTACTATGTCACTTTTCAACCACCATAGTAGCCACAGGTTCCATCATTGCAGTTTTGTAATGGAGTTATAGGTATTTTGGGCCACAGGGGCTGGGATATGCCCTCAAGCAAAAAGCAAAAGTCTCTCTAAACATAAATTTGTATCCTCTTTACTTCTTTGCTATTGACTCCTCTCCAGTTTCTGCTTGCTCTGGTAGCTCTCCAGTTCCACTGGAGTCGCTGTCATTTCAAGAGTATATTTTGTGCAGATTTTATAATGTTTATCTGTGGGCAGGTCATTTCTATACAAGCTACTCTGGCATTACTAAAAACTTAATTCTTCTCTTTTCAGCACCCAATATTATAACATTATTTCTCAATCTTATCTTTTGTTTTTCCCATGTGTTGCTTCTTATCAAAGACTATCTTGATGCAACATTATAATTTTTATGACTTCTTGCCATTTATTTAAAAATCTTGTATACTCAGATTCCTAATCTAGAAAAGATTCAATTATATATGTGTTACCAAATAGAAATCTAGTTTTATTTTTCCATATAGGTAGCACAGTTTCTAATCTTATTTATTGTACAGTCCATTATTTTTCCACTCAACTGAAAAACCATTTTTGCCATAAAAAACCTTGCATATATTCACTGATCTTTAAATGGGCTTTTCATGTAGTTTTTCTAATCAATTTAATTATTAGAATTTTAAGAGAAGTATTAGCTGAGGCTCCAGAACCACATCTGTAAATCCATGTTCCACATCAGCCCCTGCAGCCCCAGACACCAGGCCCACTACAACTGAATCTGGTTCCAGGTGAACCCCAGCAATAGTATAACACAGTCTTTGTGGTGTGTAAACTACT
Source organism: Pan paniscus (assembly GCF_029289425.2). Classification (NCBI taxonomy): domain Eukaryota; kingdom Metazoa; phylum Chordata; class Mammalia; order Primates; family Hominidae; genus Pan; species Pan paniscus. The sequence continues at coordinate 75,878,203 of NC_073272.2, forward strand.
GTTATCTTAAGTAGAAATACTAAATAATGAACCAATTCAAAATAATAAGTACAATTTTTCCAACATAGAGAATACAATGAGATATAAAAGAAAACAACAAATAATTAAAAAGTGGGGGGATGATATTAAAGTGTAGAGTTTCCATTAGTTTTATTTGTGTGTGTGTGTGTGTGTGTGTGTGTGTGTGTTTAGACAATAAGTGGTAAGTTGTCATCAATTTAAAATGATGGGATACAAGATATTTGCAAGCTTCAAGGTAACCTCAAATTGAAAAATAAACAGTTGATACATAAGAAAACAAACAGCAAAAATGTATATTATACCACCATACAAAATCACCTTCACTAAAAGAAAGACAGGAAGAAAGAAAAGAAGAGGAAGCTTCAAAACAACAGAAAACAAATGAAAAATGGCAGAAGTAAACCCTTACTATCAATAATAACACTAAATGTAAATTGACTAAACTCTCCAAAAACATAGACTGGATGAATGGATAAAAAACAAGACCCTATCATCTGTTGACAAAAAGAAACACACTTTACTTATAAAGCTTTACATAGATTTAAAATAAAAGAATGGAAAAAGATATTTCATGGCAATTGAAACAAAAAGAAATGCAGGAGTAAGTATATTTATATCAGGCAAAATTTACTTCAAGACAAAAATTGTAAGAAGAGATAAATAAGGTCATTATATAATGATGAACAGGTCAATTCAGCAAAAAAACTAATTGGAAATATATATGCATTCGATAATAGAGCACCTAGATATATAAAGCAAACATTATTAGAGCTAAAGAGAGGGATAGACACCACTACAACAATAGCTGGAGACCTCAACATCCCACTTTCAGCATTGGACTGATCTTCCAGAAAGAAAATTTGAAAGATATATCACACTTAATTTGGACTATAGAACAAATAGATGTAATAGATACTTACAGAACATTTTTTTCAATGGCTGCAGAATACACATTCTTCTTCTCAGTAGGGGGATTATTCTCATGGATGGACCATATATTAGGTCACAACAAAACTCTTAAACCATTTCAAAAGTGAAATAATATCAAGCATTTTCTCTGACCACAGTGAAATAAAACTAGAAATCGAGCACAAGAGGAATTTTGAAAACTATGCAAACACTTGGAAATTAAACAACACACTCTTGAATGATGAATGGGTCATAAAGAAATTAAGATGAAAATTTTTAAAACTATTGAAACAAATGAAAATGGAAACACAACATACCAAAACCACTGCATCAGATATAGTGAAAGCAGTATAAAGAGGAATACTTATTGCTATAAGTGCCTACATCAAAAAAGTAGAAAAACTTCAAAATAATAACAATGTATTTCAAAGTATTAAAAATGCAAGAACAAACCAAAACAAAAATTAGTAGAAGAAAAGAAATAATAAAGATTGAGCAGAAACAAATGAAATAGAAATAAAGAAAACAATACAAAAATCAATAGAATGAATAGTTGGTTTTTTTGAATTGATAAACAAAATGTATAGAATGTATTCTAATGAAGAAGAAAAGACCCAAATAAGTATAATCAGAGATGGAAAGGAAACATTACAACTTACACTACAGCAATTTAAGAAATCATTAGTGGCTACTATGAGCAACTATATGTCAGTACATTTGAAAATCTAGAGGAAATGGATAAATTCCTAGACACGGAGGAGATCTGGCAAGATGGCCGAATAGGAACAGGTCCGATATGCAGCTCCCAGTGAGACCAACACAGAAGGAGGGTGATTTCTGCATTTCCAAATGAGGTACCCAGTTCATTTCACTGGGACTGGTTAGGCAGTGTGTGCAGCGCACGGAAGGTGAGCAGAAGCAGTGTGGGTCATCGCCTCACCCAGGAAGTGCAAGGAGCCAGGGAGCTCCCTCCCCCAGCCAAGGGTAGCCATGAGGGACTGTGCTATCCTGCCCAGGTACAACACTTTTCCCACGGTTTTTGCAATCCACAGATCAGGAGATTCCCTTGTGTGCCTATACCACCAGGGCCCTGGGTTTCAAGCACAAAACTGGGCAGCTGTTTGAGAAGACACCAAGCTAGTGCAGAGTTTTTATTTTATTTTATTTTTGTAGCCAGTGGTGCCTGGAACCCCTTTGAGGCAGAACCATTCACTCCCCTGGAAAGGGGGCTGAAGCCAGGGAGCCGAGCAGTCTCACTCAGCAGATCCCACTCCCATGGAGGCCAGCAAGCTAAGAAACGCTGGCTTGAAATTCTCACCGCCAGCACAGCAGTCTGAAGTTGACCTGGAATGATTGAGCTTGGTGGCAGGAGGGGCGTTCATCATTACTGAGGCTTTAGTAGGTGGTTTTCCCCTGGCAGTGCTAAGTAGGCCTGTTGGTTTGGATTGGGTGGAATTCACCACGGCATGGCAAAGCAGCTGTGGCCAGACTGCCTCTCTAGAGTCCTTCTTCATGAGTAGGATATCTCTAAAAGAAAGGCAAGAGCCCCAGGCAGGTGCTTTTAGATAAAACTCCCATCTCCCTGGGACAGAGCACCTGGGGGAATGGGCAGCTGTGGGTGCAGTTTCCGTGGACTTAAACATTCTTGCCTGCTGGCTCTGAAGAGAGAATCTGATCCTGACAAGACTCTCCCAGCATAACACTCAAGCTCTGCTAAGGGACAGACTTCCTCCCCAAGTGGGTCCCAGACCCCTGTGTCTCCTGAATGGGAGAGACCTCCCAACAGAGATTGACAGACACCTCATACAAGAGAGCTCTGGCTGCATCAGGTCAGTTCCCCTCTGGGACAAAGCTTCCAGAGGAAGAAGCAGGCAGCAATCTTTGCTGTCCTGCAGCCTCCACTGGTGATACCCAAGCAAACAGGGTCTACAGTGGACCCCCAGCAAACTTCAACAGACCTGCAGAAGAGGGGCCTGACTGTTAGAAGAAAAACTAACAAGCAGAAAGCAACAACATCAACATCAACAAAAAGAACCCCCACATAAACATCCTATCCAAAGGTCATCAGCCTCAATGACCAAAGGTAAATAAATCCATGAAGATGAGGAAAGACCAGTGCAAAAATGCTAATTCCAAAAACCACAATGACTCTTCTCCTCCAAATGATCGCAACTCCTCTCCAACAAGGGCACAAAACTGAACAGAGAATGAGATTGATGAATTGACAGAAGTAGGCTTCACAGGTGGGTAATAACAAACTCCTTTGAGCTAAAGGAGCATGTCCTAACCAACACAAGCTGAGAACCTTCATACAAGATTACAGTAACTGCTAACTAAACAAACCAGTTTAGAGAGGAACACAAATGACCTGATGGAGCTGAAAAACAGAGCACAAGAACTTCATAAAGCATACACAAGTATCAATAGCCGAATTCATCAAGCAGAAGAAAGTATATCAGAGATTGAAGATCAACTTACTGAAGTAAGGCATGAAGACAAGATTAGAGAAAAAAGAATAAAAAGGAACAAACCAAGCCTCCAAAAAATATGAAACTATGAGAAAAGATGAAACTTACGATTGATGTATATACCTGAAAGTGATGGGTAGAATGGAACCAAGTTGGAAACACACTTCAGGGTATTACCCAGGAGAACTTCCTCAACCTAGCAAGATAGGCCAACATTCAAATTCAGAAAATACAGAGAAAACCATTAAGACTTCTAGAGAAGAGCAACTCCAAGACACATAATCATCAGATTCTCCAAGGTTTAAATGAAAGAAAAAATGTTAAGGGCAGCCAGAGAGATAGGTCAGGTTACCTACAAAGGGAAGCCCATCAGACTAACAGTGGATCTCTCTGCAGAAACCCTACAAGCCAGAAGAGAGTTGGGGCCAATATTCAACATTCTTAAAGAAAAGAAATCAACCCAGAATTTCATATCCAGTCAAACTAAGCTTCATAAGCAAAGAAGAAATAAAATCCTTTCCAGAAAAGCAAATAGCAAGATATTTTTGTTTCTACCATACCTGTCTTACAAAGAGCTCTTGAAAGAAGCACTAAATATGAAAAGGAAAAACCAGTACCTGCCACTGCAAAAACACACCGAAATATAAAGACCAATGACACTATGAAGAAACTGCTTCAACTAATGTGCAAAATAAGCAGCTAGCATCATGATGACAGGATGAAATTCACACATAACAATATTAACCTTAAATGTAAATGGGTTAAATGCCCCAATTAAAAGACACGGACTGGCAAATTAGATAAAGAGTCAAGACCAATCGATGTGCTGTATTCAGGAGACATATATCACCTGCAAAGACACACATAGGCTCAAAATAAAGGGATGGAGGAATAGGAATTTTACCATACGAATGGAAAGCAAAAAAAAAAAAAGCAGGGTTTGCAATCATGGTCTCTGATAAAACAAACTTTAAACCAACAAAGATCAAAAAAGACAAAGAAGGGCATTATATAATGGTAAAGGCATCAATTCAACAAGAAGAGCTAAGTATCCTAAATATATATGCACTTAATACATGAGCACCCAGATTTGTAAAACAAGTTCTTACAGACCTACAAACAGAGTTAGACTCCCACATAATAACAGTGGAAGACTTTAACACCCCACTGTCAATATTAGATCAATGAGACAGAAAATTAACAAGGATATTCAGGACTTGAACCCAGCTCTGGATCAAGTGGACCTAATAGACAAATACAGAACTCTCCACCCCCAAGTAAACAGAATACACATTCTTCTCAGTGCCACATAGCATGTAGTTTAAAATCGACCACATAATTGAAATTGAAACACTCATTAGCAAATGCAAAAAAAAAAAAAAAAAGGAAATCATAACAAACAGTCCCTCAGACCACATGTAATCAAATTAGAACTCAGGATTAAGAAACTCACCCAAAACCACAAAATTACAAAAAAACTGAACAATCTGCTCCTGAATGACTAAGGGGCAAATAATGAAATTAAAGTCGAAATAAAAAAGTTCTCTGAAAGCAATGAGAACAAAAACACAATGTACCAGAATCTCTGGGACACAGCTAAAGCCATGTTAAGAGGAAAACTTATAGCACTAAATGCCCACATCAGAAGGCTGGAAAGACCTAAAATCAACACCCTATCATGACATTAAAAGAAGTAGAAAAGCAAGAGCAAACAAATTCAAAAGCTAGCAGAAGACAAGAAATAACTAAGATCAGAGCAGAACTGCAGGAGATGAAGACAGGAAAAACCCTTCAAAAAATTCATGAATCCAGGAGCAGGTTTTTTTTAAAAAGGTTAACAAAATAGATGGACCACTAGTTAGACTAATGAAAAAGAAAAGAGAAGAATCAAATAGACACAATAAAAAATGATAAAAGGGACATCATCAGTGATCCCACAGAAATACAGCCTAGCATCAGAGAATACTATAAACACCTCTACACAAACAAACCAGAAAATCGAGGAGAAATGGATAAATTCCTGGACACATACACCCTCCCAAGACTAAACCAGGAAGAAGTCGAATCCCTGAAGAGACCAATAAAAAGTTCTAAAATTGAGGCAGTAATTAATAGCCTACCAACCAAAAAAAGCCCAGGACCAGACAGATTCACAGCCAAATTATACTAAAGAGGAGCTGTATCATTCCTTCTGAAATTATTCCAAACAACAGAAAAAGAGGAAATCCTCCCTAACTCCTTTTATGAGGCCAGCATCATCTGGATACTAAAACCTGGAAGAGACACAACAACAACAAAATATTTCAGGCCAATATCTCTGATGAACATCGATGTGAAACTCCTCAGTAAAATACTGGCAAACTAATCCAGCAGCACACCAAAAAGCTGATCCACCATGATCAAGTCGGCTTCATCCCTGGGATGCAAGGCTGGTTCAACATACACAAATCAATAAACATAATCCATCACATAAACAGAACCTATGACAAAAACCACATGATTATCTCAATAGATGTAGAAAAGGTCTTTGATAAAAATTCAACACCTTTTCATGCTAAAATCTCTCAATGAACTAGGCATTGATGGAACATATCTCAAAATAATAAGACCTATTTATAACGAACACATAGCCAATATCATATTAAATGGGCAAAAGCTAGAAGCATTCCCTTTGAAATCCAGCAGTAGAAAAGGATGCCCTCCCACACCACTCCTATTCAACATGGTACTGGAAGTTCTGGCCAGGGCAATCAGGCAAGAGAAAAAAATAAGGGGTATTCAAATAGGAAGAGAGGAAGTCAAATTGTCTATGTTTGCAGATGACATGATTGTATATTTCAAAAACCCCGTCATCGCAGCCCCAGAACTCCTTTAGCTGATAAACAACTTTAGCAAAGTCTCAGGATACAAAATCAATATGCAAAAATCACAAGCATTCCTATACATTAGGAATAGACAAACAGAGAGCCAAATCATGAGTGAACTCTCATTCACAATTGCTACAAAGAGAATAAAACACCTAGGAATACAATTTATAAGGGCGGTGAAGGACCTCCTCTAGGAGAACTACAAACCACTGCTTAAGGAAATAAGAGAGGACACAAACAAATGAAAAGAATTTCATGCTGGTGTATAGAAAGAATCAATATTTCGAAAATGGCCATACTGCCCAAAGTGATTTATAGATTTAATGCCATTCCCATGAAACTATCATTGGCTTTCTTTGCAGAATCAGAAAAAACGACCTTAAATTTCATATGGAAACAAAAATGAGCCTGTATAGCCAAGACAATCCTAAGCAAAAAGAGCAAGTCTGGAGGCATCATGCTACCTGACTTCAAACTATACTACAAGGCTACAGTAACCAAAACAGCATGGTACTGGTCCAAAGCAGATATATAGACCAATGGAACAGAACATAGGCCTCAGAAATAACACCACACATCTACAACCATCTGATCTTCAACAAACCTGACAAAAACAGCAATGTTTATTTAATAAACAGTGCTGGAAAAACTGCCTAGCTATATGCAGAAAATTGAAAATAGATCCCTTCCTTACAACTTATACAAAAATTAACTTAAGGCAGATTAAACACTTAAATGTAAAACCTAAAACTATAAAAACCCTAGAAGAAAACCTAAGCAATACCATTGAGGACATAGGCATGGGCAAGGACTTAATTACTAAAACACAAAAAGCAATTACAACAAAAGCCAAAACTGACAAATGGGGTCTTATTAAACTAAAAAGCTTCCGTAAAGCAAAAGAAACTGTCAGCAGAGTGAACAGGCAACCTATAGAATAGGATAAAAGTTTTGCAGTCTATCCATCTGACAAAAGGTTAATATCCAGAATCTACAAGGAATTTAAACATATTTATAAGAAACAAACAAACAAACAAACAACCCCATCAAAAAGTGGGCAAAGGATATGAACATACACTTCTCAAAAGAAAACATTTATGTGGCCAGAAAACATATAAAAAAGGCTAATCATCACTGGTCATTAGAGAAATGCAAATCAAAACCACAATGAGATACAATCTCACATCAGATAGAATGGTGATCATTAAAAAGTAAGGAAACAGCTGGGCGTGGTGGCTCAGGCCTGTAATCCCAGCACTTTGGGAGGCCAAGGTTGGCCGATCATGAGTTCAGGAGTTCAAGACCAGCCTGGCCAACATGGTGAAACCCCACCTATACTAAAAATACGAAAAAATTAGCTGGGCATGGTGGTGTATTCCTGAAATCTCAGCTACTCGGGAGGCTGAGGCAGGAAAATTGCTTGAACCAGGACCCGGGAGGCAGAGGTTGTAGTGAGCCGAGATCATGCCACTGCATTTCAGCTTGGGCTACACAGTGAGACTCTATCTCAAAAAAATAATAATAATAAATTAAATAAATAAAAGAAGGAAACAACAGATCTTGGTGAGGCTGTGGAGAAAAAGAATGCCTTTACACTCTTGGTGGGAGTATAGATTAGTTCAACCATTGTGGAAGACAGTGTGGTGATTTCTCAAGGATCTAGGACCAGAAATACCATTTGACCCAGCAATTCCATCACTGGATATATACCCAAAGGATTATAAATCATCTTACTTTAAAGACACATCCACACGTATGTTTGTTGCAGTACTATTTACAATAGCAAAGACTTGGAACAAACCCAGATGCCCATCAATGATAGACTGGATAAAGAAAATGTGGCACATATGCACCATGAAATACTATGCAGTCATGAAAAAAACCAAACACCACATGTTCTCACTCATAAGTGGGAGTTGAACAATGAGAACACATGGACACAGGGAGAGGAGCATCACACACTGGGGCCTGTTGGGGGTGTGGGACAAGTGGAGGGAGAGCCTTAGTACAAATTCCTAATGCACACAGGGCTTAAAACCTAGATGATGCATTGATAGGTGCAGCAAACCACTATGGCACATATATACCTATGTAACAAACCTGCACGTTCTGCATATGTATCACAGTATTTAAAAAAAATTCCTAGACACATACAGCCTATCAATATTGAACCATGAAGAAATACTTAACTTGAACAGACCAATAGCAAGTTATAAGATGGAAGCCATTCTAAAATGTCCCCTAGCAAACAAAGCTGGTGATCCTATAGCTTCACTGCTCAATTGAATTGTACCAAGCATTTAAGGAAGAACTAGTAGTAATCATACTCAAAATGTTCTGAAAAAATAGGAATACTTTCACCCTCAGTCTGAAAGGCCAGTGTAACCCCAATACCAAAAGTAAACAATGACTTATCTAGAAGACACTGCAGGCCAATATCATTGATGAATACTGATGCAAAAATCTTCAGCAAGATACTAGTAAAACGAATATATTAAAGTGATCAGTTATTATGATCCAGTAGGATTTATCCCATTGATAAAAGGATGGTTCAACGTATGCAAAACAATCAATATGATACCTCACCTCATGTCACAGAATGAAGAAGAAAAAGTTATATACTCCTTTCAATTGAGTCTGAAAAAGCATTTGTTAAAATCCAAAATACCTTCATGATTAAAAAACTTTCACAAAAGTATGTATAGAAAAACATACATCAGGAAAATAAAAACCATATATGAAAACCCACAGCTAGTATCATACTTAATGGGGAAAAACTGAAAGTCTTGCTAGAACAACAACAGACAGGTATAAATGGCATCTACAATGGAAAAGAAGAAGTCAAAGTATCCTCGTTTGCAGAAGATATAACCTTATATTTGAAAAAACCTAAAGACCCCACAAGAAAACTATTAGAACTGAAACAATTTCAGTAAAGTTGCAGGATACAACGTCAACATAAAAAATTAGTAGCATTTCTATATGCCAACAGTGAACAATGTGAGAAAGAAACAAAAGAGTAATCTAATTTAGACTCACCTAAAATTAAATACCTAGGAATTAACTTAATCAAATAAGTGAAAGATCTCTATAATAAAAACTATAAAAAACTGATGAAAATAATTTAAAAGGACACCGAAAAATGGAAAAATATTTTATCTTTATGTTTTGGAAGAATATTGTTAAAATGTCCATCTACCAAAAGCAATCTACAGATGCAATGCAATCCCTATGAAAATACCAATGACATTATTCAGGGAAATATAATAGCAAAAACAATCCTGAAGCTTCCATGGAATCACAAAAGTCCCAGAATGGTCAAAGCTATCCTGAGCAAAAAAAAAAAAAAAAAAAAAAAAAAAAAGAAAAAGAAAAACTGGAGGACTCTCATTACCTGATTTCAAACTCTACTATAGAGCTACAGTAACCAAAACAACATGGAACTGGCATATAAATAGGTACACAGAATAATGGAACAGAATAGAACCCAGAAACAAATCCATACACCTAGAGTTAACTCTTTTTCAAGAAAGTTGCCGGGAACATACATTGCAAAAAGACAGTCTCGCCATAAATGATGCTGGGAAAACTGGATATCTATGTGCAGAAGAATTAAAATAGACCCCTATCTCTTGACATATGTGAAAATTAAGCAAAATATTATTAGACCTGATATTTGATATATCAAAAATCAAAATATTATTAGACCTGATATTTGATAGCATGACAGTGTGACTATAGTCAATAATTATGTAATTGTCCATTTAAAAATAACTAAAGGAGTACAATTGGATTGTTTGCAACACAGAGGATAAATATTTGAGGTGATGAATATCTCATTTAGCGGGAAGTGATTATTACTTTTTTCATGCCTATATCCAAGCATCCTATGTACCCTATAAATATATACACCAATATTTACCCACAAAACTTAAAAAATTAAAAAGAAGAAATAACATTATAAACATTTTCAAATCTGGGGAAATATATAGATGTAACTGAACAATCTCCTATTATGTTCAATCCAAACAAGACTACACCAATCATGTTAACAATCATACTATCAGAAATCAAATGCGAGAGAGAATCATGAAAGGAGGAATAGTTAAAAAATCACACAGAAAGAAATGTTAATATGCTGATTTCTGCACAGAAACCTTAAAAGTCAGTAGCGTTGGATGATACATTCATGATACTGAAAGAAAATCCTGCCAACCAGGAATAATTTACCCCAAAATGCTGTTCCCCACAGGTGAAGAAGAGATAAAGACTTTCTGAGACCAGACATGGTGGCTCATACCTATCATCACAGCACTTTAGGAAGCTGAAGTGGGTGAATTGCTTAAGCCCAGAAATTCAAGACCAGCCTTGGCAACATGACAAAACCCTGTCTTCACAAAAGGAAAACACAGAAAAATTTACTGCACATGGTGGAGCATGATTGTAGTCCCAGCTATTCAGGATGCTGAGGTGGGAAGATCACCTGAGCCTGGGAGGTTAATGATGCAGTAAGCTGTGATTGCACCACTACACTCCAGCCTGGATGACAGAGTGAGACCTTGTTCAAAAAAAAAAAAAAAAATCTCTGAGACAAAACCTAGTTAGGTCATTCCCACTATACCTGCCTTGGAGGAAATGCTAAAGGGAGTTCTTCAGGCTGAAAGAAATAGAAACTACTGAGAAACTTTAAAGCATGAAAGTATAAGACTCATGGGTAAAAGTAAGTATATAATCAAATTCAGAATACTCTAATACTGCAATGGTCTGTGTAAATCATTTATATATTTAGTGTGAAGGTTAAAAATACACAATTATTAGAAAAATAATAGCTACAGTAATTTGTAAGAGATACACAATATAGATATAAATTGTGACATCAAAAAGAAAACGTGAAAGGAGAGTAAAAGTGTAGTTTTGTATGCTAGTGAAATTCAGTTCTCATTAGCTGAAAATGATCTCTCATAGTATAAATTATTTTATGTTTGCCTCATTGTAACTGCAAAGCAAAATCTATAAGAAGTACAAAAAAGAGAGAAATTAAGGTATTAAAGCGCTACTCCAGAAAATTATCTAATCACAAAGGAAGACAAGAGTACAGAAACAAAATAGCGAAAGATTTATAAAACAACCAGAAAATATTTAATAAAATGGTAGTAGTAAGTCCTTATTATCAATAATTAACTTGAGTTTAAATGGATTAAGTTCTTCAATCAAAAGATACATGGTGGCTGAATGGATTAAAGAAGAAAATAAGAATGCTGCCTACAACAAACTTGCTTCATCTTTAAGGATACACATGTACTGAAAGTGAAGGAATGGAAAACGATTCCATGCAAATCAAAACAAAAAGAGATCAAAGATAGCTATACCCACATCAAATAAAATAGACTTTAAGTAAAAAAGATTAAAAAGATACAAAGTACATCATTATATAATGACATAATTCATATAATTCATCAAGAAAATGTAACAATTGTAAATATGTATGCCCACAACATCAGAGAACCAATATATATAAAGCTGACATTAGTAGATCTAAAGGATGAAACAGGCTGCAATAAAATAATAGTAGGGGACTTCAATACCCCACTTTTAAGAGATGGACAGATAGTGGCCAGGTGGAGTGGCTCACGCCTGTAATCGCAGCACTTTGGGAGGCCAGTGTGAGCAGATCACCTGAAGTCAGGAGTTCTAGACCAGCCTGGCCAACATGTAAAAACCCCATTTCTCCCAAAAAATACAAAAAACAAAACAAAACAAAACAAAAACTAGCTGGGCATGGTGGCACATGCCTGTAGTCCCAGCTACTCAGGAGGCTGAGGCACAAGAATTGCTTGAACCCGGGAGGCAGAGGTTGCAGTGAGCCAAGATCATGTCACAGTACTCCAGCCTAGGTGACAGAGCGAGACTCTGTCTCAAAAAACAAACAAACAAAAAACAAAAAAGAAAAATAAACAAAATGGATGGAAAAACCAAACAGAGAAATCAATATGTAGTCAGCACGCTTGAACTACTCTTTAGACCAAATGAATCTAACAGATATATACAGAAAATTCTATCCAGTTGAAGAATAAAACACATTATTTTCAAATATACATAAAACATTCTCCAGGATAAATGATAAATTATTTATTAGTCCACAAAATAATTTTTTTTCTCTTATCTTTTTTTTTTTTTTGAGACTGAGTCTTGCTCTGTTGCCCAGTCTGGAGTGCAGTGGCGTGATCTCTGCCTACTGCAAGCTCCACCTCCGGGGTTCACGCCATTCTCCTGTCTCAGCCTCCTGAGTAGCTGGGACTACAGGCGCCCGCCACCATGCCCGGCTAATTTTTTGTGTTTTTTTTAGAGATGGGGTTTCACCGTGTTAGCCAGGATGGTCTCGATCTCCTGACTTCGTGATCCGCCCGCCTCGGCATCCCAAAGTGCTGGGATTACAGGCCCAAGCCACCGCGCCCGGCAACGTGCTTCCGAACAACCGATCTATCAAGGTAGAAATTAAAAGAGAAACTTAAAAATATCTTGAATCGGCGGGGTGCGGTGGCTCACGCCTGTAATCCCAGCACTTGGGAAGGCCGAGGCGGGCAGATCACAAGGTCAGGAGATCGAGACCATCCTGGCTAACACGGTGAAACCCCGTCTCTACTAAAAATACAAAAAATTAGCCGGGCGTGGTGGCAAGCGCCTGTAGTCCCAGCTACTCGGGAGGCTGAAGCGGGAGAATGGCGTGAACCTGGGAGGCGGAGCTTGCAGTGAGCAGAAATCGCGCCACTGCACTCCAGCCTGGGTGACAGAGCGAGACTCTGTCTCAGGATATATATGTGTGTGTGTGTATGTATGTATGTATGTATATATATATATATATATATATATATATATATCGAGACAAAGAAAACTTAAAGGGCCATATACCAAAACTTTCAAAGGGCTGCAAACGGTGTTCTAAGATAATTTATAGCAATAAATTTCTACATTAAAAGATAGCTTAAATAAACCAGCTAACATTACATGTGAAGGAACTAGAAACAGAAGAAAAAACTACTCTCAAAGTTAGTAGAAGGAAGGAAATAAAGAATACAGCAGAGTGCTCACTTCAGCAGCACATATACTAAAATAGAAACGATACAGAGAACGTTAGCATGAGCCCTGTGCAAGCATGACATGCAAATTTTTGAAGTGTTCCATATTTTAAAAAAGAACAGAGCAGAAATAAATTAGAGGCTGGAGAAAATATAAAAGATGAACAAAATTAAGAGTTTGTTTTTTGAAAAGACAAACAAAATCAACAAACATTTAGCTAGACTAAAAAAATGAGAGAAGATTCAAATAAAATTAGAAAAGAAAGAGGAGACATTACAGTGGATCCCACAGCAATACAAAGAATCATAAGAGAATATTATGAATAATTTTACATCAACAAATTGAATAATCTAGAAGAAATGTGTAAATTCCTAGAAACATACAGCCTACCAAGACTGAATCATGAAGAAAAAGAAAACCCAAATAGAGCAATAATGAGTAAGGGGATTGAATTGATTGTAGTTTCCAATTAATATAACTCCCTTATATTAGGGTTTGGAGGCAAGGGTATACATAAGCTTGGAGGTGAATGTAAAGCTGATGGAATGATGGAATAATTACATATGCATATAATCCCTGAGAATGGCTCTTTCCCAATTGAAGGATTCTGCCATCCCACACTATCATCAAAATTTGAAACTCTCATCTTATATGGCAGAAATCTCATAAGTTTTGAAGAAAATAAGATGGGAGTGATTTGTTTTCTAGTGCTTTACTCTCTAGTGGTCTCCTTTTCTTAAGCTAAGGACTAAAAAGAAGTTTGAACAAGAAGTCCCATTTCCTCTAGTAATAACTGTGAGAGGAATCTTTATTGAGCTTAGCTTCACAGATTCCTGCCCACCATGATTTGTTGCATGGAGTGCAATACACTTTCTCATGTTTCAGAAAAGGCCTGCTGTTTATCTAAAAAGTAAAACATGAGGTGTTGGCTAACAGGTTAGCAGGGTTCTTGTGTTTGGGATTGGGTGAAGCCCTAGTAGAGGATGCTAAATAGAATGTCTTTGTGAGTGTCTAATAAGAACATGATTACATCTCACAGGATGCTAATATATGCAGGTTTGGGCTCCTAATAATCTGTCACAATAACCAAAGCAATAGGAATACAAATATAATAGCAAATACCAACCAGTGTTGTAGCAGGACACCGATCAAAATCTGACTCTTTGACTCTATATAAGTGAATTCAGAGCTTCGTTGGAGCTCAGGGAAGAAGGAAGAAAATCCTGAGTTGTTTTAAAAGAGAAATGACTGAGAAAACACTAAAATTGATTTATTGAACTGAAGTTGATTTTATTAAGTTTTTAGCCCATGGCTGATATGGGTACTTTAAGTTGAGTTATGTAAAAATACAAATGCTTTCTACTGAGGAATTTAAGGTTTAACCTTTCAGAAATTTATTGTTTAAGAAAATGTTCTAATTAACAGTATTGCTTTTGCTGCTTATCCTGGGTGCTGTCATACATATTTTTCCCTTTGTGCTAACTTAGCACAGTTATCATCCGCTCATGTTTTAGATAGACACTTTATATAGATTCTGGTTAAGGTCCCCAGATTAACTCCTACGAGCACCCAGTTGTACAAAGAAAATATAACTTTTTCGTTTTCGGCAAAGTGGCCACATTTTATTTTAGAGTCCCAGTTTTCCTCTGGGGAAGATAAAGTGGGGAGAGTAACTGTGAATAATGGCTTCTCAGCCTTTTCTCAGAAGTGTTCCTTATTGTTTCACTGGTCAATTCAAAGTTAAACTCCCTAGTTATATCTGTTTTCCCCTTACTCTCTTCCAGAATCTTGTCTCAATATATGAGAAGGCTTATTATTATTTAAGGTCCTCAACATTTTTATGCATTTATTTAAATTGACAGATTAATTTGTATGTATTTATTATGTGCAGCATGACATTTAAGTATATACATATACTGTAAAATGGTTAAATCCAGGCAATCGACAAATGCATCACCTCACATAGTCAAAGTTTTTGTGGTGAGATCCCTTAACATTAAATTCTTGTGTGTTTTTTAATAATACAATATATCATCACCACTATAGTGACCACGTTGCACAGTAGATCTCTTGAACTTATTTCTTTTATGTAACTATAGCTACGCATTCTTTGGCCACCATCTCTCAAATTCCCACTCCCTGCTAAATACCCCTGCCATTGGTAACCACCATTCTACTCTCAACTTTTTAAGATTCCACATATGAATAAGATCATGTAGTATTTTTCTTTCTGTATTTGGCTTATTTGATTTAAGATAATGCCCTCCAGTTCATCCACATTGTCGCAAAAAACAGGATTGCCATCGTCTTTATGGATGCATAGTATTCTATTGTGTAGTTTTTAAATTTGTGTTTCTGATTGTTCACTGTTGGACTATAGAAATGCTACTGATTTTTGTAAATTAGTTTTGTATCCTCTAACTTAACTGAAATTATCAGTCCTAATAGTTTTTTGTTGAGTCTTTAGGTTTTTTCAAATATAAGATTATATCTTTTGCAAATAAGGAAAATATGACTCCTTTCCTTTCAATTTGTATACCTTTCATTTCATTCTCTTGTCTGATTTTGCAGCTTGAACCTTAAATACTATTTTGAATAACAGTGGTGCAAGTGGGCATCCTTGTGTTCCAGATCTTAGAGGAAAGGCTTTCAGTTTTTCCCCATTCAGGATAACACTAACTGTGGGTCTGTCATATATGCCTTTTATTATGTTGAAGTATATTCCTTCTATACCAAGTTTTTTTAGGGTTTTTATTATAAAAGGGCATTTGATTTTATCAAATGGTTTTTCAGCATCAATTAAAATGATCATATGGTTTTATCCTTCATTTGATATGATGTATTACATTGATTTGCATATGTTGAACCGTTCTGACATCCTGAGAATAAATCCCTCTTCCTAGTGATAATCTAACTAACGTATTTTGAATTCCACTTGCTCATATTTTGTTGAAGATTTTTGCATCAATATTCATCGGTGATATTGGCCTGTAATTTCCTTTATTCCATGTGTCCTTGGTTTCTGTATCAGGATAACATTGGCTTATAGAATGAGTTTGGAAGTATTCTCTCCTCTATTTCTTGGAATGGTTTGAGTACAATTGGTATTAGTTCTTTAAATGTTTGGTAGAATTCAGCAGTTAAGTCATTTGTTCCTGGGCTTCTCTTTACTCAAAAACTTATTATTATGGCTTTGATCTTGTTACTTGTTGTTGGTCTTTTCAGGTTTTGGATTTCTTTCTTGTTCAATCTAGATATGTTGTATGTGTCTAGAAATTTGTCAATTTCTTCTAGGTTTTCAAATTTATTGGCTTATAGTAGCCACTAATGATTGGTTCATAGTAGCCACTAGTGATTTTTGAATTTCTGCAGTATCTGCTGTAATGTCTCCTTTTTCATGTCTGATTTTATTTACTTGGATCTTCTTTCTTTTTTTCTTTGTTAATCTGGCTAAAGATTTTTCAATTTTGTTTAGCTTTTTTAAAAAACAAACTTTTTGTTTCATTGATGTTTTGTATTTTTTCATTTAATTTTATTTATTTCTGCTCTGATATTTATTACTTCTTTTCTTCTACTAACTTCATATTTTGTTTGCTCTTGCTTTTCTAGTTCTTTAAGATGTATCACTAAATTGCTACTTGAAGTTTTTCTTTTTTTGATGTTGCCACTTATAGCTATAAATTTTCATCTTAATACAACTTTTGCTGTATCCCATAGATTTTGGTATATTTTATTTCCATTATCATTTCCTTTAATAATTTTTTCATTTTTTTTCTGAATTCCCTCATTGATGCCCTGGTAATTCAGGAGCATATTGTTTAATTTTTATGTATTTTCATAGTTTTCAAAGTTGCTCTTCTTATTAATTTCTAGTTTTATTCCGTTGTGGTCAGAGAATATGCTTAATATTATTTCACTTTTAAAAAATGTTTTAAGACTTGTTTTATAACCTAACATATGGTCTATCCTTGAGAATGATTAATGTGTTGAGGCAAAGAATGTGTATTTTGTAGCCATTGCATGAAATATCTGTAAATCATTAGATCCATTTGTTCTATAGTTCAAATGAAGTCTGATATTTCTTTGTACATTTTTTTGTCTGAAAGATCTGTCCAGTGCTGAAAGTGAGGCATTGAAGTCTCTAGCTATTATTGTATTATTGTATTGGACTCTATATTTCTCTTTAGCTCTAATTATATTTTGCTCGATTTTCACATATCTGGGCGCTTCAGTGTTGGGTGTGTTACCAGCGATGGGTCTGCAACTGGTGGCATTTCCACAGCAATTCCAGCCCTTGTCTTCTTAGAAAAAAGAGTTCAACTGAGAGATGGAGGCAAATTTTAAAGCAGAGGCAGAATTTTGTTAAAAGAAGCAAAGTACATTTGGAAGACGGCCAAGAGAGGAACTTGAGAGATCAAGTGCCATACTCAGTCTGTGGCTTGGGATTTTTATATCCTGTCTTGGTTCCAGGTTTTCTTTTCTATTCCTTTGATTTATCCCTCCCTTGGGCTGGGATATTTCTTTGATTCATGAACAGTGACCTGTCATCAATTTCGAGGGGCCACATGTGCAGTGTGTTTACTGAGGTTGTGCCCATGCTCACTTGGGGCATTTCTTTTACTGATCGAGTGCCCCCAGAGGAAGGCCATATACCAGTCAAACTCGGTCATTTTGCCCCCTACTGTGCATATTTAAGACCTTATCAAGGAATTGTGGTTTGCTGGCTCCAGATATCTCCTATCCTTTGGGAACTTCTCTACCGCTTAGTGCCAGTCGTGGCCACTTATCATTTCAGAGAAACAGTTTTATGATTGCCTAACCATCATCTGATGAGTGCCTACATTTCTGGGGCCCTCACTTATTATCCCAGAGGAAGAAGTTGTATAATCACCTGATTATCAGCCAGTGAGTGCCTGCCATTTTGGCAGGGCCCTCTCCCACTCTGCTCATATCTGTATAACTACCTACTCTAACATTCTGCCTTCAAAAGTCTGAGACCCAATTCTTTGGGATAATGGGTGAAGGTCAGTCTTCTGTAACTGCTTCTTGCTGACAGAGGGGCAGTGTTTGGCCCATGGGTCTCAGACTCTTGCTAGTTGTCAGGGAAGGGTGGCTCCATAGGCCAGCAACAATGGTGCCCAACCAGGTTCAATGAACACAGGTAGGGTTTTGCCTCTGTCATATTCCGCTGATGGGCAATCCAGTGGTCCCCTATAGAAGGCTGACTCGTGAGTATTGAGAGGACAGTATCCTTTACTTATCCTTCACTGATGATCTTCTGGAGCTTGACAGCTTGAATGCAAGAGGAGAAAAATTGGGTTATTAGATTGAGAAGATATGGACCAAAAAGGAGCAAAAGTAATAGAATGAAAAGATGGCCTAAAAAGGGAAAAGTCCAGAAAAACCATTTCAGGTTCCTTCTTAATTTCTCATAAATTGTTCTCATAAATGGGAGGCTTGATTTTTGAGTTGTCTGATGCTGTCTTGCATTTTTCCTAATTGATTTACCCAGAAACAACATTTTTCATCTAAGGTTAAACAAATTCTTCCCTGTGCTACCATTAACATATATGGCTCTTGGCATTTCTAGAGGACCATGGCTGTGAAAGAGTCAATTTTTTCTTGCATGGCTGCTAAGGTTTTAGCCATGGCATCAATACTGTTGGCTATTTCTGTTGAGAGTTGGCTATAGGTTTAGGAGGCATGTGTGACTCCAGCAATTTCTGCTCCTGTACTGGCTGTGATGTCGAGTCCCACAAGAAGTGGAATTAATTGGATAGCCCTCCTCAACCTGGGCAAGATGGAATGCCCATGGATTGGTATTGGAAGGGAGTGATTTCCAGGAGCTATGAAGATGTCCAGGGATACATAGCATATAGTATAAGTTCCAGTTCATTCAGTGGGGAGGCATTGGTGAACTGAATGACCAACAATATGAAAGACTTCTCAGGTTTTAAGACAAATAGAGATGTCAAAACCAAATAAGGGGGTAAAAGTAGGTATAGAAAATCCTGAGGTTGCTGACTTGCTCAGATTGATGGTGGATATGGTCATGACCGCCAAGATTTGGGTGCATGAGGTGTGGCTCTGATTAGCTCCCTTGTTTCTATTCTCCCAAAAAAGAGAATTTTGAGTTTGTTCCAATAGAACCCATTCTTCTGTAGCACTGAGATTGGCAATTTGCATACATGGGTGTAATCAGTAGGATGGAACCAGAAATTTTGAGTACTGCATGTGTTTGGGCATTCCCGACAAAACTGAGTGGATTTATCTTGCAGTGTCCCTTGAGGAAAGGTAATACTTGGAGGTTTGGGAAATACTGGTTGATGTTGGACCTGGCTGTGGGGGTATGTTTGGTAGATCTGTTGGCTAGAGTCTATGGTGATAGTGACATTATAGACTGTACTGGGAAGAGCATTTACATCCATTCCATTTTCCTTTTTGATTATGACACAAATAGGGGCTGCCCCCACTAAGGTGATATTAGTAAAGAGGGGCTCAAAAATGGGAGACTTCTCACAGGTATCAGGGAAATCTTGCTTTACTTTTGTAAGAAGCCTATTTGAAGACCTGATTATTCCTTTTAGATTATGATGCCATTGATACAAATTGTGTAGTTCTGCCTCTATTCTCATCCAATCTCTGGGCGACACAGGATAAGTTATCTCTGGTGTTTTAGAAGAAGAGCTAGTGCATAACCAGCAGTTGTTGGAGTAAGGAAATTCTGTGCTTTGAAGCAACTGTAGTGCTTTTTCCAATTAAGAAAAATCAAGATGGTACTGTGCTGCTAGTAAAGAGGTGAAAATGAGAATTAGCAGGAGTGGGCCCATTGTGCCATAATGAGATTGTGAAAAAGAGAAATTAGTAACAAATCAAGTTGTAAAGGGAATTGCCCGAAAGTAAGTTAAGGTGAAGAAAAATTAGCAACAAAGTAGTTTCTATTGGGACTTTGGGGGGGCATACAGGTTAGGGTTAAAATAAGGTGAATAAGTGATGCTATTGCAAACAGTATTCCTAATATTGGAATTATATTACTTTGAGGTGAAAGGATCTGCGGAGGCATTGGTTATCTTTCCATCTAAAGAGGAATTTCAGATCCTTCAATTGTTCACAATGTATTCTGGAGTTGAAGTCGTTGGATTCAGTTCCAGTGTTTAAGGGCCTTTCCAATACTTCACTCAGGTGTAGTGTATCCAGCTGCTAATCTCTGTTACTTTAATGGCTGTGAGGGTAGAAATAGAAAATGCAACAGTAAAGGGTCTCTCTTTGACTGGAGTTAGTTGGGAATTTGGGGTTCTATTCTTCCAAGCTTTGAGGAGAACCAGTGAGTTTGGAGGATATAGAGGTGGAGATTTTTTCTCTTCTAATTTTGTGTTTGTTTTTAACCCATATTCCTGGAGGGCTTGATGGAGGTCTGCTAGAAAAGAGACATACTGGTTGATTTTAGCAGTTTCTTCATCTAGCAGTAAGTCAGAATACAGGAATGGCCTAACATATAAGGCCTTGAAGGGGCTTAATTGCAAAGGGGTCTGAGAGGCAACACAAATCTGAAGGAGAACTAAAGGTAAGAGGTCCACCCATGTCTGTACTGTTTCCTGACAGAGTTTATTGAGGATGTGTTTGAGGGTTTAGCTAGTTCTTTTCAGGTTCCCTGAAGATGGTGGTCTCCAGGCAAAGTGAAGGTACCCTTTTATGCCTAGGCAGAACTGACCTGCTGATTCGTTTGGGAAATTAAGGATGGACCATCGTCTATTTGCGGTGACCTAGGAAGCCCGAATTGGGGAATGAGTTCCCTTAGGAGGAATTAGCTGCCTCTTGTGTCTTTTCAGTCCTTGTGGGATAGGCCTGTACCCATCCTGTGAAGGTGTCTACACAGACCAAGAAGTACTTATGCCCACAGCATGTGGTGAGCTGAGTATAGTGCAACTGCCAGTCCTCCCCAGGGTATGTACCTGTCCTTTGGGTTGGACTTGGGGGCTCCCTCTTTGGGGATTACTTATGATGCACAAGTTGAAAGGTTGACAAACATGTTGAATAGTTTTGTTTATTCTCTTCCTATCTACTTGATATAGTTTGGATCTGTGTCTTAACCAAATATCATGTCAAATTGTTGCAGGTGAGGCCTGGTGGGAGGTCGTTGAATTATGGGGGTGGATCCTTCATGAATTGTTTAGCATCATCCTCTTGGTGGTGTTCTTGTGAAAGGTAGCTAGCCTTTTTGTACAGCCTGTAGAAGTATGAGACAATTAAACTTCTTTTCTTTATAAATTACCCAGTCTCAGGCATTTCTTCACAGCAATGCAAGAATGGAATAATACACTACTAAACATTAATTTACATATTTGCCGTAGATTGTCCTTTTCAACGTGGCAGGAGTTGTGTGAACTCGTGATGACCTTCTACCCTTGGGAGGCCCTTGGTAGATGGAGAAGTTCCCCAAGTTTGTACCATTTATTGGTTTCTTTTTGATACCTACGTTGGGTGGTTCAATTTATTTCTTCCTGAGTATATTGGAGAGGGGATAATTCAGTGGGGAGCAATGGGAGTAAGGCCCCAGGTAAGTATCCTTTGAGACAGCTGCCTCTTTAGTTTGGGGTTGGTCATCCTATTTTCTTGTGCAGTTTCATTGGAGCCCCTCTGGTGTCTCTCACAGGGTACTACTGCCACCTCCTGGGTCAAGTGAACAGCATCTAGTAGATCTAAGATTTGGGATCTGTACTGCCCTTGTCAACGTGATGAGTTCCACTAGTTGTGCTGAGGTCCCCACGGGACAGAGCTTTTATCACTATGACTTGGGAAAGGGACACTATAAAGTACCCTGCATGTCTAGCTCTATTCCAGATAAAACTACTCCCATCTGAAAATCATATTTTGTTTGGATTGTCCAGAAGCTGATCCTCTAAGTCCTCCAAGCTGGCATAAATTTGGTTAAGTATTTCACAGCATAAATGTGCCAGGTTATTGTTTCCTGGTAGTGGAAGTAAGGTTGGCTGAGTTGAGGATGGAGTACCGCTAAACTCTTACCTGTGGGTTTTCTAGTAACAGGCCCTGGTACTTCAACAGTTTGTTGTCAGTGAACCATTGTGGCCCTTTTATGTTCAATAAGGGGCCTGTATGGTGTGATGGCAGGATCTGGATTAACTGTCCCATGGTGATTTTGAGGGCCTCCTAGTATGGGAGCCCTGCTGCACTCACTATCTTGAGGCAGTGTGGTCACCCTCATGCAACTGGGTCTAGGTTCGTTGAAAAGGTACCTACTGGAGATTTGATTAGCCCTATGGTTTGAATTAGGACTCCTAAGGCTACAACTTGTCTTTCAGTAACAAAAAGCTGAAATGGTTTGGTTAGTTTGGGTGGTCCAAGGGCTAGAACTTGTGAGAGGGCAGTTTTTAGCTGCCTAAAAGCTTGCTCCTGATATTTTCCCCAGAAAAGCGAGTTTCTATTAGTCATTTTTTTTTAAGTCTGATTAAGGACTTAGCAATTCTATCATACCCCAGTATCCAAAGTCTGCAATATCCTGTGATTCCCAGAAAGGCCTGAAGTAGCTTTTGGGTGGTTGGGGTAGGTATTTTAAGGATGACCTATATTCATTCTGGGGAGAATTTAGGATCTCCACAGGTCAGGATTATCCCCAGGCATTGGACCTCTTGTCTTAGTAGTTGTGACTTGGATAGTTGGACACTTCATACCCTCTGGGTATTTAACCTCTTGTCTTAGTAGTTGTGACTTGGACACTTGGACACTTCATACCCTCTGCCTGCAAGGAAATTTAGTGTTTGAACTAGATGCTGGATTCCCAGCTCATTCGTAGATTACTAGGTTAATAGGCTATTTACATAATCTATTATGCAGATTAACAGGTTATTTATGTAACATAGGAGAAAGGCAGTCTAGGCCACAAGGCCTGCAACTCTTAGATGAGTACTAGTACTGGACTAGGCCCAGAGAGAGTAGACTAGTGGGGCATGCAACCTACTGAGACACCAGCTGGGGCAACTAACAGAGTGCTGGCATCACCCATCCCCTGAAACTAGGCTGCAAAGCATGGGTCCAAAAGAGACCCCATTCTTCCACTTGTAGGGAGGAGAGAAAAGAGTGGTGAGAAGTTTGTCTTACATCTTAAATGCCAGCTAAGCCAAAGCAGCATAGGGCACTTCTCAGAGTTGTGGGGCCCTGTTCCAGGCCCTAGCTTCCAGATGACATTTTAGACATGCCCGAGCCAACTTCGTACTTTATGCTCAAGATTGCTATAGCGATTTGACATCTTTTGTGATACTGTAAGAATTTTAGAATTACTTTTTCTAAATTTGTGAAAAATGTAATTGGTATTTTGATAATGATTAAATTGAATCTATAGATTGCTTTCAGTAGTATTGATATTTTAACAATATTCTTATTTTTTCTTTTTTTTGTACCTCATGTTCTAGGGTACATGTGCACAACGTGCAGGTTTGATACATAGGTATATAGTTGCCATGTTGGTTCGCTGCACCCATCAACTCGTCATTTACATTAGGTATTTCTCCTAATGCTGTTCCTCCCCCAGCCACCCACCCCACGACAGGCCTCAGTGTGTGATGTTCCCCACCCTGTATCCAAGTGATCTCATGATTCAATTCCCACCTATGAGTGAGAACATGTGGTGTTTCGTTTTCTGTCCTTGCGATAGTTTGCTCAGAATGATGGTTCCAGCTTCATCCATGTCCCTGCAAAGGACATGAACTCATCCTTTTCTATGGCTGCATAGTATTCCATGGTGTATATGTGCCACATTTTCTTAATTCAGTCTATCATTGATGGACATTTGGGTTGGTTCCAAGTCTTTGCTATTGTGAATAGTGCTGCAATAAACATATGTTTGCATGTGTCTTTATAGTAGCATGACTTATAATCCTTTGGGTATATACGCAGTAATGGGATTGCTGGGTCAAATGGTAATTCTAGTTCTAAATCCTTGAGGAATCACCACACTGTCTTCCACAATGGTTGAACAAATTTACACTCCCACCAGCAGTGTAAAAGCATTCCTATTTCTCCACATCCTCTCCAGCATCTGTTGCTTCCTGACTTTTTAATGATTGCTATTCTAACTGGCGTGAGATGGTATCTCATTGTGGTTTTGATTTGCATTTCTCTGATGACCAGTGATGATGAGTATTTTCTCATGTCTGTTGGCTGCATAGATGTCTTCTTTAGAGAAGTGTCTGTTCATATCCTTTGCTCACTTTTTGATAGGGTTGTTTGTTTTTTTTCTTGTAAATTTGTTTGAGTTCTTTGTAGATTCTGGATATTAGCCTTTTGTCAGATGGGTAGATTGCAAAAATTTTCTCCCATTCTGTAGGTTGCCTGTTCACTCTGATGGTAGTTTCTTTTGCTGTGCAGAAGCTCTTTAGTTTAATTAGATCCCATTTGTCAATTTTGGCTTTTGTTGCCATTGCTTTTGGTGTTTTAGACATGAAGTCCTTGCCCATGCCTATGTCCTGAGTGGTATTGCCTAGGTTTTCTTCTAGGGTTTTTATGGTTTTAGGTCTAACATTTAAGTCTTTAATCCATCTTGAATTAATTTTTGTATAAGGTGTAAGGAAGGGATCCAGTTTCAGCTTTCTACATCTGGCTAGCCAGTTTTCCCAGCACCATTTATTAAATAGGGAATCCTTTCCCAATTTCTTGTTTTTGTCAAGTTTGTAAAAGATCCGATGGTTGTAGATGTGTGGTATTATTTCTGAGGGCTCTGCTCTGTTCCATTGGTCTATATCTCTATTTTGGTACAAGTACCATCCTGTTTTGGTTACTGTAACCTTTTAGTGTAGGTTGAAGTCAGCTAGTGTGATGCCTCCAGCTTTGTTCTTTTGGCTTAGGATTGACTTGGCAACGCAGGCTCTTTTTTGGATCCATATGAACTTTAAAGTAGTTTTTTCCAATTCTGTAAAGAAAGTCATTGGTAGCTTGATGGGGATGGCATTGAATCCATAAATTACTTTGAGCAGTATATCTATTTTCACAATATTGATTCTTCCTATCCATGAGCATGGAATGTTCTTCCATTTGTTTGTGTCCTCTTTTATTTCGTTGAGCAGTGGTTTGTAGTTCTCCTTGAAGAGGTCCTTCACATTTCTTGTAAGTTGAATTCCCAGGTATTTTATTCTCTTTGTAGCAAATGTGAATGGGAGTTCACTGATTATTTGACTCTCTGTTTGTTGGTTAATTGTGTATAGGAATGCTTGTGATTTTTGCACATTGATTTTGTATCCTGACACTTTGCTGAAGCTGCTTATCAGCTTCAATTAAGGAGATTTTGGGCTGAGACGATGGGGTTTTCTAAATATACAATGATGTCATCTGCAAACAGAGACAATTTGACTTCCTCTGTTCCTAATTGAATACCCTTTATTTCTTTCTCTTGCCTGATTGCCCTGGCGAGAACTTCCAATACTATGTTCAATAGGAGTGGTGAGAGAGAGCATCATTGTCTTGTGCCAGTTTTCAAAGGGAATCCTTCCAGTTTTTGCCCATTCAGTATGATATTGGCTGTGGGTTTGTCATAAATAGCTCTTATTATTTTGAGATACATTCCATCAAAACCTAGTTTATTGAGAGTTTTTAGCATGAAGGGCTGTTGAATTTTGTTGAAGGTCTTTTCTGCATTTACTGAGATAATCATGTGGTTTTTGTCATTGGTTCTGTTTTCTGATGATTTACGTTTATTGATTTGGGTATGTTGAACCAGTATTGCATGCCAGGGATGAAGCCCACTTTATCATGGTGGATAAGTTTTTGATGTGCTGCTGGATTTGGTTTGCCAGTATTTTATTGAGGATTTTCACATAGATGTTCATCAGGGATACTGGTCTAAAATTCTCTTTTTTTGTTGTGTCTCTGCCAGTCTTTGGTATCAGGATGATGCTGGCCTCATAAAATGAGTTAGGGAGGATTCCCTCTTTTTCTATTGATTGGAATAGTTTCAGAAGGAAAGCTACCAGCTCCTGTTTGTACCTTGGTAGAATTGTGCATCCTTTTTTTTGTTGGTAGGCTATTAATTATTGCCTCAATTTCAGAGCCTGTTATTTGTCTATTCAGGGATTCAACTTCTTCCTGGTTTAGTCTTGATAGGGTGTATGTGTCGAGGAATTTATCCATTTCTTCTAGATTTTCTAGTTTATTTGCATAGAGGTGTTTATAGTATTCTCTGAAGGTAGTTTGTATTTCTGTGGCATTGGTGGTGATATTCCCTTTATCATTTTTTATTGCATCTGTTTGATTCTTCTCTCTTTTCTTTTTTATTAGTCTTGCTAGCGGTCTATCAATTTTGTTGATCTTTTCGAAAAACCACCTCCTGGATTCATTGATTTTTTGAAGAGATTTTTATGTCTCTATCTCTTTCAGTTCTGCTCTGCTTTTAGTTATTTCTTGCCTTCTGCTAGCTTTTGAATATGTTTGCTCTTGATTCTCTAGTTCTTTTAATTGTGATGTTAGCGTGTCAATTTTAGATCTTTTCTGCTTTCTCTTGTGGGCATTTAGTGCTATAAATTTCCCTCTACACACTGCTTTAAATGTGTCCAAGAAATTCTGGTATGTTGTGTCTTCATTCTCTTCGGTTTCAAAGAACACCTTTATTTCTGCCTTCATTTCATTATTTACCCAGTAGTTTTCAGGAGCAAGTTGTTCCGTTTCCATGTAGTTGTGCAGTTATGACTGAGTTTATTAATCCTGAGTTCTAATTTGATTGCACTGTGGTCTGGGAGACTGTTTGTTGTGATTTCTGTTCTTTTACTTTTGCTGAGGAGTGCTTTACTTCCAATTATGTGGTCAATTTTACAGTAAGTGTGATATGGTGCTGAGAAAAATGTATATTCTGTTGATTTGGGGTGGAGAGTTCTGTAGATGTCTATTAGGTCTGCTTGTTGCAGAGCTGAGTTCAGGTCCTGGATATCCTTGTTAACCTTCTGTCTTGTTTATCTTTCTAATGTTGACAGTGGGGTGTTAAAGTTTCCTGTTATTATTGTGTGGGAGTCTAAGTCTCCTTGTAGGTCTCTAAGGACTTGCTTTATGAATCTGGGTGCTCCTGTATTGGGTGCATATATATTTAGGATAGTTAGCTCTTCTTGTTGAATTGATTTCTTTACCATTATGTAATGTCCTTCTTTGTCTCTGTTGATCTTTGTTGTTTTAACGTCTGTTTTATCAGAGTGTAGGATTGCAACCCCTGCTTTATTTTTTGCTTTCCATTTGCTTGGTAGATCTTCCTCCATCCCTTTATTTTGAGCCTATGTGTACCTTTGCAGTTGAGATGGGTCTCCTGAATACATCACACTGATGGGTCTTGACTCTTTATCCAATTTGCTAATCTGTGTCTTTTAATTGGAACTTTTAGCCCATTTACATTTAAGGTTAATATTGTTATGTGTGAATTTGATTGTGTCATTATGATGTTCCCTGGTTATTTTGCCTGTTAATTGATGCAGTTTCTTCCTAGCATCAATGGTCTTTACAATTTGGCATGTTTTTGCAGTGGCTGGTACCAGTTGTTCCTTTCTGTGTTTAGTGCTTCCTTCAGGATCTCTTGTAGGGCAGGCCTGGTGGTGACAAAATCTCTCAGCATTTGCTTCTCTGTAAAGGATTTTATTTCTTCTTCACTTATGAAGCTTAGTTTGGCTGGATATGAAATTCTGGTTTGAAAATTATTTTCTTTAAGAATGTTGAATGTTGGCTTCCACTGTCTTCTTGCTTGTAGGGTTTCTGCCAATAGATCTGCTGATAGTCTGATGGGCTTCCCTTTGTGTGTAACTCGACCTTTCTCTCTGGTTGCTCTTAACACTTTTTCCTTCATTTCAACCTTGGTGTATCTGACAATTATGTGTCTTGGGTTTGCTCTTCTTGAGGAGTATCTTTATGGTGTATTAATAAACTCAGTCAAAACTGCACAACTACATGGAAACTGAACAACTTGTTCCTGATAACTACTGGGTAAATAATGAAATGAAGGCAGAAATAAAGGTGTTCTTTGAAACCAAAGAGAATGAAGACACAACGTACCAGAATTTTTTGGACACATTTAAATACAGAACACTCTGTATTTACTGAATTTGAATGTTGGCCTGCCTCGCTATGTTGGGGAAGTTCACCTGGATAATATCCTGAAGAGTGTTTTCCAACTTGGTTCCATTCTTCCCAGCACTTTCAGGTAGACCAATCAAATGTAGATTTGGTCTTTTCACTTAGTCCCATATTTCTTGGAGGCTTTGTTTGTTTACTCTTTTTTCTCTAACCTGTCTTCTCACTTTATTTCGTTAATTTGATCTTCAATCACTGATACCCTTTCTTCCACTTGATCGAATTGGCTATTGAAGCTTGTGCATGCCTCACAAAGTTCCCATGCCATGGTTTTCAGTTCCATTAGGTCATTTAAGATCTTCTCTACACTGGATATTCTAGTTAGCCATTCATCTAACCTTTTTTCAAGGCTTTTAGCTTCCTTGCAATGGTTTCAAACATCCTCCTTTAGCTCGCAGAAGTTTGTTATTACCGACCTTCTGAAGTCTACTTTTGTCACCTCATCAAAGTCATTCTCTGTCCAGCTTTGTTCCATTGCTGGCGAGGAGCTGCGATCTTTTGGAGGAGAACAGGCACTCTGATTTTCAGAATTTTCAGCTTTTCTGCTCTGGTTTGTCCCCATCTTTGTGGTTTTATCTACCTTTGGTCTTTGGTGTTGGTGACCTGCAGATGGGGTTTTGGTGTAGATGACCTTTTTGTTGATGTTGATTCCTTTCTGTTTGTTGATTCCTTTCTGTTTGTTAGTTTTCCTTCTAGAAGTCAGGTCCCTCAGCTGCAGGTCTGTTGGAGTTTGCTGGAGTTCCACTCCAGACCCTGTTTGCCTGAGTATCACCAGCGGAGGCTGCAGAACAGCAAATATTGCAGAATGGCAAATATTGCTACCTGATCCTTCCTCTGGAAGCTTCGTCCCAGAGTGGCAGCTGCCTATATGAGGTGTCTGTCAGCCCCTACTGGGAGGTGTCTTTCAGTTAGGCTACACAGAGTTAAGCGATCCACTTCAGCAGGCTGTCTGTCCGTTCTCAGAGCTCAAACGCTGTGCTGGGAGAACCACTGTCTTCTTGAGAGCTGTGAGACAGGGACATTTAAGTCTGCAGAAGTTGTCTGATGCCTTTTGTTCAGCTATGCCCTGCTCACAGAGGTGAAATCTAGAGGCAGTAGGCTGCAGTGGGCTCTGCCCATTTCTGGCTTCCCGGCAGCTTTGTTTACCTACTCAAGCCTCAGCAATAGCAGATGCCCCTCCCCCAGCCAGGCTGCTGCCTCACAGATCGATCTCAGACAGCTGTGCCAGCAGTGAGCAAGGCTCTGTGAGCATGGGACCGCCAAGCCAGGCATGGGAAGATCTTGGGAAAAGTGCAGTATTTGGGCAGGAGTGCTCCTTTTTTCCAGGTAGCCTGTCATGGCTTCCCTTGGCTAGAAAAGAGAAATCCCCCAACCCCTTGCACTTCCCGGGTGAAGTGATGTCCCGCCTTGCCTCAGTTCACCCTCTGTGGGCTGCACCCACTGTCCAACCTGTCCCAATGAGATGAACCAGGTACCTCAGTTGGAAATGCAGAAATCACCCATCATCTGCGTCCATCATGCTGGGAGCTGCAGACCGGAGCTGTTCCTATTTGGCCATCTTGCTCTTAAATCTCTCTCTCTCTCTTTTTTTTTTTTTTGACAGAGTATTGCTCTGTCACCCAGGCTGGAGTTCAGTGGTGCAATCTCGGCTCACCACAACCTCCACCTCCTGGGTTCAAGCAATTCTCCTCTATTAATTCTTTTATTATTATTATACTTTAAGTTCCGGGGTATATTTGCAGAACATGTAGGTTTGTTACATATGTATACACATGGCAAGGTGGTTTGCTGCACCTGTCAACCCATCATCTACATCAGGTATTTCTCCTAATGCTATTCCTCACCTATCCCCCACCCCCTGAGAGGCCCCAATGTGTGATGTTTCTCTCCCTGTGTGTGTGTGTTCTCATTGTTCAATTCCCACTTATGAGTGAGAACATGTATCCTTTGGTTTTCTGTTCTTGTGTTAGTTTGCTGAGAATGATGGTTTTCAGCTTCATCCATGTCCCAGCAAAGGAGACGAACTCATTTTTTAATGGCTGCATAGTATTCCATGGTGTATATGTGTCACATTTTCTTTATCTAGTCTATCATTGATGGGCATTTGGGTTGGTTCCATGTCTTTGCTATTGTGAACAGTGCTGCAATAAACATACATGTGCATGTGTCTTTATAGTAGAATGATTTATAATCCTTTGGGTATATACCCAATAATGGGATTGCTGTGTTAAACAGTATTTCTAGTTTTAGATCTTTGAGGAGTTGCCACACTGTCTCCCACAACGGTTAAACTAATTTACACTACCACCAACAGTGTAAAAGCTTTCCTATTTCTCTACATCCTCTCCAGCATCTGCTGTTTCCTGACTTTTTAATAATTGCCATTCTAACTGGTGTGAGATGATATCTCACTGTGGTTTTGATTTGCATTTCTCTAATGATCAGTGATGATGAGCTTTTATTTTCTTCATATGTTTCTTAGCTGGTAAATGTCGTCTTTTGAGAAATGTCTGTTCATATACATTGCCAACTTTTTGATGGGGTTGTTTGTTTTTTTCTTGTAAATTTGTTTGAGTTCTTTGTAGATTCGTGGTATTAGCCCTTTGTCAGATGAATATATTGCAAAAATTTTCTCCCATTCTGTAGGTTGCCTGTTCACTCTGATGATAGTTTCTTTTGCTGTGCAAAAGCTCTTTAGTTTAATTAGATCCCATTTGTCAATTTTGGCTTTTGTTGTCATTGCTTTTGATGTCTCAGTCATGAAGTCTTTGCCCATGCCTATGTCCTGAATGGTATTGCCTAGTTTTTCTTCTATGTTTTTTATGGTTTTAGGTCTTAATTCGTCTTGAGTTAATTTTTGTATTAGGTGTAAGAAAGTGATCCAGTTTTAGTTTTCTGCATATGGGTAGCCAGTTTCCCAACACCATTTATTAAATAGGAAATTATTTCCACATTGCTTGTTTTTGTCAGGTTTGTCAAAGATCAGAGGATTGTATATGTGTGGTGTTATTTCTGAGGCCTCTGTTCTGTTACATTGGTCAATATATCTGTTTTGTACCAGTACCATGCTGTTTTGATTATTTTAGCCTTGTAGTATAATTTGAAGTCAAATGGTGTGATGCCTCCAGCTTTGCTTTTTTGCTTAGGATTCTGTTGGCTGTGTGGGCTCTTTTTTGGATCCATATGAAATTTAGAGTAGTTTTTTAAAATTCTGTGAAGAAAGTCAGTTGGAGCTTGATGGTGATAGCATTGAATCTATAAATTACTTTGGGCAGTATGGCCATTTTCATGATATTGATTCCTTCTATCCATGAGCATGGAATATTTTTCATTTGTTTTTGTCCTCTCTTATTTCCTTGAGAACTGGTTTGTAGTTCTCCTTGAAAAGGTCCTTCACATCCTTTTTAAGTTGTATTCCTAGGTATTTTATTCTCTTTGTAGCAATTGTGAATGAGAGTTCACTCATGATTTGGCTGTCTGTTTGTCTGTTATTTGTGTATAGAAATGCTTGTGATTTTTGCACATGGATTTTGTGTCCTGAGACTTTACTGAAGTTGCTTATCAGCTTAAGGAGATTTTGGTCTGAGATGATGGGGTTTTCTAAATATACAATCATGTCATCTGCAAACAAAGATAATTTGACTTTCTCTTTTTCTAGTTGAATACCCTTTATTTATTTCTCTTGCCTCATTGTCCTGGCCCGAACTTCCAGTACTATGTTGAATAGATGTAGTGGGAGAGGGCATCCTTGTCTTGTGCCCATTCAGTAAGATATTGGCTGTGGGTTTGTCATAAATAGCTTTAATATTTTGAGATATGTTCCATCAATACCTAATTTATTAAGAGTTTTATTGCGAAGGGATATTGAATTTTGTCAAAGACTTTTTCTGCATCTATTGAGATAATCATGTGGTTTTTGTCATTGGTTCTGTTTATGTGATGGAGTACATTTATTGATTTGCATATGTTGAACCAGCATTGCATCCCATGGATGAAGCAAACTTGACCATGGTGGATAAGCTTTTTGATGTGCTGCTGGGTTCGTTTTGCCAGTATTTTATTGAGGATTTTCACATTGATATTCATCAGGGATATTGGCCAGAAATTTTCTTTTTATGTTGTGTCTCTGCCAGGTTTGGTATCAGGATGATGCTGGCCTCATAAAATGAGTTACGGAGGAGTCCTTCTTTTTCTATTTTTTGGAATAGTTTAAGAAGGAATGGTACCAGTTCTTCTTTGTACCTCTGGTAGAATTTGGCTTTAAATCCATCTGATCCTGGACTTTTTTTCATTGGTATGCTATTAATTACTGCCTCAATTTTATAAATTTTTTTGGTCTATTCAGAAATTCAATTTCTTCCTGGTTTACTCTTGGGAGGGTGTATGTGTCCAGGAATGTAACCATTTCTTCTAGATTTTCTAGTTTATTTGCACTGAGGTGTTTATAGTATTCTCTGATGATAGTTTGTATTTCTCTGGGATCAGTGGTGATATCCCTTTTATCATTTTTTATTGCATCCATTTGATTCTTCTCTCTTTTCTTCTTTATTAGCCTGCCTAGCTGTCTATCTATTTTGTTAATCTTTTCAAAAAACAGATCCTGGATTCATTGATCTTTTAAAGGTTATTTCCTGTCTTCATCTCCTTCAGTTCTGCTCTGATCTTAGTAATTTTTTTATATTCTGTTAGCTTTTGAATTTGTTTTCTCTTGCTTCTATAGTTCTTTTAAATGTGATGTTAGGGTATCAACTTTAGATCTTTCCTGCTTTCTCCTGTGGGCATTTAGTGCTATAAATTCCACTCTAAATCTGCTTTAAATGTATCCCAGAGTTTCTGGGATGTTGTATCTTTGTTCTCATTGCTTTCAAAGAACATCCTTATTTCTGCCTTAATTTCGTTATTTACCTAGTAGTCACTCAGGAACAGGTTGTTCAGTTTCTATGTAGTGCGATTTTGAGTGAGTTTCTTAGTTCTGAGTTTTAATTTGATTGCACTGTGGTCTGAGAGACTGTTTGTTATGATTTCCATTCTTTTGCATTTTCTGAGGAGTTTTTACTTCCAGTTATGTGGCCAATTTTAGAATAAGTGCGATGTTGTATTGAGAAGAATGTATATTCTGTTAATTTGTGGTGGAGGATTCCGTAGATGTCTATCAGGCCTGCTTGGTCCAGAGCTGAGTTCAAGGCCTTAATATCCTTGTTAATTTTCTGTCTCATTCATCTGTCTAATATTGACAGTGGGAAGTTAATTTCTCCCACTATTATTATGTGGGAGTCTGAGTCTCTTTATAGGTCTCTAAGAACTTTCTTTATGAATCTGGGTGCTCCTGTATTGGGTGCATATCTATTTATGATGGTTTGCTCTTCTTGTTGCATTAATCACTTTACCTTTATGTAATGCCCTTCTTTGTCTCTTTTGATCTTTGTTGGTTTAAACTCTGTTTTCTCAGAGACTAGGATTGCAACCCCTGCTTTCTTCTGCTTTCCATTTTCTTGGCAAATATTTTTCCATCCCTTTATTTTGATTGGGGGCATTTAGCCCGTTTATATTTAAGGTTAATATTGCTATTGTGAATTTGATCCTGTCAGTAGGATGCTAGCTGGTTATTCGGCCCATTAGTTGATGCAGTTTCTTCATAGTGTCGATGGTCTTTACAATTTGTTATATTTTTGCAGTGGCTGGTTCCAGTTGTTTCTTTCCATGTTTAGTGCTTCCTTCAGAAGCTCTTGTAAGTCAGGCCTGGTGGTGACAAAATCTCTCAGCGTTTGTTTTTCTGTAAAGGATTTTAATTATCCTTCACTTAGGAAGCTTAGTTTGGCTGGATATGAAATTCTGGGTTGAAAATTATTTTCTTTAACAATGTTGAATATTGGCCCCCACTGTCTTCTTGCTTGTAGGGTTTCTGCTGATAGATCTGCTGTTAGTCTGATGGGCTTCCCATTGTGGGTAACCCAACCTTTCTCTCTGGCTTCCCTTAACATTTTTTCCTCATTTCAACCTTGGTGAATTTGACAATGATGTGTCTTGGTGTTGCTCTTCTCGAGGAATATCTATGTGGTGTTCTCTGTATTTCCTGAATTTGAATCTTGGCCTGTCTTGCTAGATTGGGGAAGTTCTCCTGGATAATATCCTGAAGAGTGTTTTCCACCTTGGTTTCATTCTCCCCATCACTTTCAGGTACACCAATCAAATGTAGATTTGGTCTTTTCACATAGTCCCATATTTCTTGAAGGCTTTGTTTGTTTCTTTTCACTCTATTTTCTCTAATCTTGTCTTCTTACTTTATTTCATTAAGTTGATCTTCAATCTCTGATATTCTTTCTTCCACTTGATCAATTTGGCTATTGATACTTGTGTATGCTTCCCAAAGTTTGTTCTTCTCTAAGCTGGTTATTCTAGTTAGCAATTTATCTAACCTGTTTTCAAGGTTCTTAGCTTCCTTGCATAGGGTTAGAAAATGCTCTTTTAGCTCAGAGGGGTTTCTTATTACCCACCTTCTGAAGCTTACTTCTGTCAGATCATCAAACTCATTCTCCATCCAGTTTTGTTTCCTCACTGGTGAGGAGTTGTGATTCTTTGATGGGGAAGAAGCGTTCTGGTTTTTGGAGTTTTCAGCCTTTTTGAACTGGTTTCTCCCCATCTTCGTGGATTCATTTACCTTTGGTCTCTGATGTTGGTGACATTCGAATGACGTCTCTGAGTGGACCTCCTTTTTGTTGATGTTGATGCTATTTCTTTCTGTTTGTTAATTTTCCTTCTAACAGTCAAGGCCCTCTGCTGCAGATCTGCTGGAGTTTGCTGGAGGTCCACTTCAAACCCTGTATCCCTGGGTATCACCAGCAGAGGCTTCAGAACAGCAAAGATTTCAGCCTGTTCCTTCCTCTGGAAGCCCCGACCCAGAGAGGCATCTGCCAGATGCCAGCCAGAGCTCTAGTATATGAGATGTCTGTTGGCGTCTACTGGAAGGTATCTCTCAGTCAGGATACACAGGGGTCAGTGACCCTCTTGGGGAGGCTGTCTGACCCTTATCAGAGCTCCAAAGCTGTGCTGGGAGATCCGCTGCTGTCTTCAGAGCCATCAGTCAGGGACAGTTAAGTCTGCTGAAGCTGTGCCCACAGCCACCTCTTCTCCGAAGTGCTCTGTCCCAGGGAGAGGGGGGGTTTATCTATAAGTCCTTGATGGGCTGTTACCTTTTTTTCAGAGATGCCCTGCCCAGAGAGGAGGAATCTAGAGAGGCAGTCTGGCTGCAGGGGAGTTGATGAGCTGTGATGGGCTCCAGGCAGTTCAAAATTCCTCGTGGCGGGGGAGGAGCCAAGATGGCCGAATAGGAACAGCTCCAGTCTACAGCTCCCAGCGTGAGCATTGCAGAAGACGGGTGATTTCTGCATTTCCATCTGAGGTACCAGGTTCATCTCACTAGGGAGTGCCAGACAGTGGGCGCAGGTCAGTGGGTGTGCGCACCGTGCACGAGCCAAAGCAGGGCGAGGCATTGCCTCACTTGGGAAGTGCCAGGGGTCAGGGAGTTCCCTTTCGGAGTCAAAGAAAGGGGTGATGGACGCACCTGGAAAATCGGGTCACTCCCACCCAAATATTGCGCTTTTCGGACCGGCTTAAAAAACGGCGCACCACGAGATAATATCCCGCACCTGGCTCGGAGGGTCCTACGCCCACGGAGTCTCGCTGATTGCTAGCACAGCAGTCTGAGATCAAACTGCAAGGCGGCAGCGAGGCTGGGGGAGGGGGGCCCGCCATTGCCCAGGCTTGCTTAGGTAAACAAAGCAGCCAGGAAGCTCGAACTGGGTGGAGCCCACCACAGCTCAGGAGGCCTGCCTGCCTCTGTAGGCTCCACCTGTGGGGGCAGGGCACAGACAAACAAAAAGACAGCAGTAACCTCTGCAGACTTAAATGTCCCTGTCTGACAGCTTTGAAGAGAGCAGTGGTTCTCCCAGCACGCAGCTGGAGATCTGAGAATGGGCAGACTGCCTCCTCAAGTGGGTCCCTGACACCTGACCCCCGAGCAGCCTAACTGGGAGGCACCCCCCAGCAGGGGCAGAATGACACCTCACAGGGCAGGGTATTCCAACAGACCTGCAGCTGAGGGTCCTGTCTGTTAGAAGGAAAACTAACAAACAGAAAGGACATCCACACCAAAAATCCATCTGTACATCACCATCATCAAAGACCAAAAGTAGATAAAACCACAAAGATGGGGAAAAAACAGAACAGAAAAAGTGGAAACTCTAAAACGCAGAGCGCCTCTCCTCCTCCAAAGGAACGCAGTTCCTCACCAGCAACGGAACAAAGCTGGATGGAGAATGACTTTGACGAGCTGAGAGAAGAAGGCTTCAGACGATCAAATTACTCTGAGCTACGAGAGGACATTCAAACCAAAGGCAAAGAAGTTGAAAACTTTGAAAAAAATTTAGAAGAATGTATAACTAGAATAACCAATACAGAGAAGTGCTTAAAGGAGCTGATGGAGCTGAAAACCAAGGCTCGAGAACTACGTGAAGAATGCAGAAGCCTCAGGAGCTGATGCGATCAACTGGAAGAAAGGGTACCAGCGATGGAAGATGAAATGAATGAAATGAAGCGAGAAGGGAAGTTTAGAGAAAAAAGAATGAAAGGAAATGAGCAAAGCCTCCAAGAAATATGGGACTATGTGAAAAGACCAAATCTACGTCTGATTGGTGTACCTGAAAGTGATGGGGAGAATGGAACCAAGTTGGAAAACACTCAGCAGGATATTATCCAGGAGAACTTCCCCAGTCTAGCAAGGCAGGCCAACGTTCAGATTCAGGAAATACAGAGAATGCCACAAAGATACTCCTCGAGAAGAGCAACTCCAAGACACATAATTGTCAGATTCACCAAAGTTGAAATGAAGGAAAAAATGTTAAGGGCAGCCAGAGAGAAAGGTCAGGTCACCCTCAAAGGGAAGCCCATCAGACTAACAGTGGATCTCTCGGCAGAAACCCTACAAGCCAGAGGAGAGTGGGGGCCAATATTCAACATTCTTAAAGAAAAGAATTTTCAACCCAGAATTTCATATCCAGCCAAACTAAGCTAAATAAGTGAAGGAGAAATAAAATACTTTACAGACAAGCAAATGCTGAGAGATTTTGTCACCACCAGGCCTCCCCTAAAAGAGCTCCTGAAGGAAGTGCTAAACGTGGAAAGGAACAACCGGTACCAGCCGCTGCAAAATCATGCCAAAATGTAAAGAACATTGAGACTAGGAAGAAACTGCATCAACTAACGAGCAAAATCACCAGCTAACGTCATAATGACAGGATCAAATTCACACATAACAATATTAACTTTAAATGTAAATGGAGTAAAAGCTCCAATTAAAAGACACAGACTGGCAAATTGGATAAAGAGTCAAGACCCATCAGTGTGCTGTATTCAGGAAACCCATCTCACGTGCAGAGACACACATAGGCTCAAAATAAAAGGATGGAGGAAGATCTACCAAGCCAATGGAAAACAAAAAAAGGCAGGGGTTGCAATCCTAGTCTCTGATAAAACATACTTTAAACCAACAAAGATGAAAAGAGACAAAGAAGGCCATTACATAATGGTAAAGGGGTCAATTCAACAAGAAGAGCTAACTATCCTAAATATATATGCACCCAATACAGGAGCACCCAGATTCATAAAGCAAGTCCTAAGCAACCTACAAAGAGACTTAGACTCCCACACAATAATAATGGGAGACTTTAACACCCCACTGTCAACATTAGACAGAATTACGAGACAGAAAGTCAACAAGGATATCCAGGAATTGAACTCAGCTCTGCACCAAGTGGACCTAATAGACATCTACAGAACTCTCCACTCCAAATCAAAAGAATATACATTTTTTTCAGCACCACACCACAGCTATTCCAAAATTGACCACATTCTTGGAAGTAAAGCTCTCCTCAGCAAATGTAAAAGAACAGAAATTATAACAATCTATCTCTCAGACCAAAGTGCAATCAAACTGGAACTCAGGATTAAGAATCTCACTCAAAACCGCTCAACTACATGGAAACTGAACAACCTGCTCCTGAATGACTACTGGATACAAAACGAAATGATGGCAGAAATAAAGATGTTCTTTGAAACCAATGAGAACAAAGACACAACATACCAAAATCCCTGGGACGCACTCAAAGCATTGTTTAGAGGGAAATTTATAGCACTAAATGCCCACAGGAGAAAGCAGGAAAGATCCAAAATTGACACCCTAACATCACAATGAAAAGAACTAGAAAAGCAAGAGCAAACACATTCAAAAGCTAGCAGAAGGCAAGAAATAACTAAAATCAGAGCAGAACTGAAGGAAATAGAGACACAAAAAACCCTTCAAAAAATTAATGAATCCAGGAGCTGGTTTTTTGAAAGGATCAACAAAATTGATAGACCACTAGCAAGACTAATAAAGAAAAAAAGAGAAGAATCAAATAGACGCAATAAAAAATGATAAAGGGGATATCATCAGTGATCCCACAGAAATACAAACTACCATAAGAGAATATTACAAACACCCCTATGAAAATAAACTAGAAAATCTAGAAGAAATGGATAAATTCCTCGACACATACACTCTCCAAAGACTAAACCAGGAAGAAGTTGAATCTCTGAATAGACCAATAACAGGATCTGAAATTGTGGCAATAATCAATAGTTTACCAACGAAAAAGCGTCCAGGACCAGATGGATTCACGGCCGAATTCTACCAGAGGTACAAGGAGGAACTGGTACCATTCCTTCTGAAACTATTCCAATCAATAGAAAAAGAGGGAATTCTCCCTAATTCATTTTTTGAGGCCAGCATCATTCTGATTCCAAAGCCAGGCAGAGACACAAGCAAAAAAGAGAATTTTAGACCAATAGCCTTGATGAACATTGATGCAAAAATCCTCAATAAAATACTGGCAAAACGAATCCAGCAGCACATCAAAAAGCTTGTCCACCATGATCAAGTGGGCTTCATCCCTGGGATGCAAGGCTGGTTCAGTATATGCAAATCAATAAATGTAATCCAGCATATAAACACAGCCAAAGTCAAAAACCACATGATTATCTCAATAGATGCAGAAAAAGCCTTTCACAAAATTCAACCACCCTTCATGCTAAAAACTCTCAATAAATTAGGTATTGATGGGGTGTATTTCATAATAATAAGAGCTATCTATGACAAACCCACAGCCAATATCATACTGAATGGGCAAAAACTGGAAGCATTCCCTTTGAAAACTGGCACAAGACAGGGATGCCTTCTCTCACCACTCCTATTCAACAAAGTGTTGGAAGTTCTGGCCAGGGCAATTAGGCAGGAGAAGGAAATAAAGCGTATTCAATTAGGAAAAGAGGAAGTCAAATTGTCCCTGTTGGCAGATGACATGATTATATAACTAGAAAACCCCATTGTCTCAGCCCAAAATCTCCTTAAGCTGATAAGCAACTTCAGCAAAGTCTCAGGATACAAAATCAATGTACAAAAATCACAAGCATTCTTATACACCAACAACAGACAAACAGAGAGCCAAATCATGAGTGAACTCCCATTCACAATTGCTTCAAAAAGAATAAAATACCTAGGAATCCAACTTACAAGGGATGGGAAGGACCTCTTCAAGGAGAACTACAAACCACTGCTCAAGGAAATAAAAGAGGATACAAACAAATGGAAGAACATTCCATGCTCATGGGTAGGAAGAATCAATATCGTGAAAATGGCCATACTGCCCAAAGTAATTTACAGATTGAATGCCATCCCCATGAAGCTACCAATGACTTTCTTCACAGAATTGGAAAAAACTACTTTAAAGTTCATATGGAACCAAGAAAGAGCCTGCATTGCCAAGGCAATCCTAAGCCAAAAGAACAAAGCTGGAGGCATCACACTACCTGACTTCAAACTATACTACAAGGCTACAGTAACCAAAACAGCATGGTACTGGTACCAAAACAGAGATATAGATCAATGGAACAGAGCAGAGCCCTCAGAAATAACGCCAGTTACCTACAACTATCTGATCTTTGACAAACCTGAGAAAAACAAGCAATGGGGAAAGGATTCCCTATTTAATAAATGGTGCTGGGAAAACTGGCTAGCCATATGTAGAAAGCTGAAACTGGATCCCTTCCTTACATCTTATACAAAAATCAATTCAAGATGGATTAAAGACTTAAACGTGAGACCTAAAACCATAAAAACCCTAGAAGAAAACCTAGGCATTACCATTCAGGACATAGGCATGGGCAAGGACTTCATGTCTAAAACACCAAAAGCAATGGCAACAAAAGCCAAAATTGACAAATGGGATCTAATTCAACTAAAGAGCTTCTGCACAGCAAAAGAAACTACCATCAGAGTGAACAGGCAACCTACAAAATGGGAGAAAATTTTCGCAACCTACTCATCTGACAAAGGGCTAATATCCAGAATCTACAATGAACTCAAACAAATTTACAAGAAAAAAAAAACAACCCCATCAAAAAGTGGGCAAAGGACATGAACAGACACTTCTCAAAAGAAGACATTTATGCAGCCAAAAAACACATGAAAAAATGCTCACCATCACTGGCCATCAGAGAAATGCAAATCAAAACCACAATGAGATACCATCTCAGACCAGTTAGAATGGCGATCATTAAAAAGTCAGGAAACAACAGGTGCTGGAGAGGATGTGGAGAAATAGGAACAATTTTACACTGTTGCTGGGACTGTAAACTAGTTCAACCATTGTGGAAGTCAGTGTGGCGATTCCTCAGTGATCTAGAACTAGAAATACCATTTGACCCAGCCATTCCATTACTGAGTATATACCCAAAGGACTATAAATCATGCTGCTATGAAGACACATGCACACGTATGTTTATTGCGGCATTATTCACAATAGCAAAGACTTGGAACCAACCCAAAAGTCCAACAATGATAGACTGGATTCAGAAAATGTTGTACATATACACCATGGAATACTATGCAGCCATAAAAAATGATGAGTTCATGTCCTTTGTAGGGAGATGGATGAAATTGGAAATCATCATTCTCAGTAAACTAT
Source organism: Pan paniscus (assembly GCF_029289425.2). Taxonomy (NCBI): domain Eukaryota; kingdom Metazoa; phylum Chordata; class Mammalia; order Primates; family Hominidae; genus Pan; species Pan paniscus. The sequence continues at coordinate 75,919,714 of NC_073272.2, forward strand.
CGCAAGAACTAAAAACCAAACACCACATATTCTCACTCATAGGTGGGAATTGAACAATGAGATCACATGGACACAGGAAGGGGAATATCACACTCTGGAGACTGTGGTGGGGTGGGGTGAGGTGGGAGGGATAGCATTGGGAGATATACCTAATGCTAGATGATGAGTTAGTGGGTGCAGCGCACCAGCATGGCACATATATACGTATGTAACTAACCTGCACAATGTGCACATATACCCTAAAACTTAAAATATAATAAAAAAAAAATTGAAATAGCTGACCAAAAAAAAAAAAAGAAACAAATTCCTGGTGGTTTCATTTACACTGTGAAGGTAACATGCCCTACTCAAGCCTCAGCAATGGTGGACACCCCTCCCCTGCCAAGCTGGAGCATCCCAGGTCGACCTCAGACTGCTGTTCTGGCTGCAAGAATTTCAAGCCAGTGGATCTTAGCTTCCTGGGCTCCATGGGGTTGGGATCCACAGAGCCAGACCACTTGGTACCCTGGCTTCAACCCCCTTTCCAGAAGAGTGAATGCCTCTGTCTGACTGATGTTTCTGGTGCCACTGGGAGATTATATATATATATATATATATATATATATATATATATATATTCCTGCAGCTAGCTCAGTGTCCTCCCAAATGGCTGCCCAGTTTTGTTCTTGAAACCCCAGGCCTTGGTGGCATAGGCAGCGGAGGGGATCTCCTGGTCTGTGGGTTGCAAAGACCATGAGTAAAGCACAGTATCTGGGCTGGAGTCTACTGTTCTTCACGGCACAGTCCCTCATGGCTTCCCTTGGCTAGGGGAGGAAAATTTCCCAACCCCTGGCACTTCCCTGGTAATGTGAAATGCCAACGTGCTTCAACTCACCCTCTGTGGGCTGCACCCACTGTCCAACAAGTCCCAATGAGATGAACTGTGTACTTCAGTTGGAAATGCAGAAATCACCCACCTTCTGCATCTATCTCGCTGGGAGCTGCAGACCGGAGCTGTTCCTATTTGGCCATCTTGCCAGCAAATTCAACAATATTAATTCGTTCAATCCATGAACATAGATGTCTTTTCATTTCTTTGTATCGTCTTCAATTTCTTTCATCAATGTTGTATACTTTTCAGTGTAGAGATCTTTTACCTCCTTGGTTGAACTTATTCCTGAACAGTTTATGTTTTGTAGAGATTGTAAATGGGATTGTTCTCTTATTTTCCTTTTGAATTACTTTGTTGTTAATATATAGACATGCTACTGAATTTTCTATGTTGATTTACTGAACTCATTTACTTTATTGAATTTGTTTTTTACTTCTAGTTCTAGCAGTATTTTGGTGGAGTCTTTAAGTTTTCTGTGTATAAGATTATGTGATCTTCAAACATAAATGATTTTACTTATTTATTTTTAATTTGGAATCCTTTTATTTTTTATAAGCTTTCAACATTTCCTAATTTAGTATGCTGTCTGCTGTGGATTTGTTAGAAATGGTCTTTAATGTGTTGAAATACATTTTTTATTTCTAGTTTGTTGAATGTTTTCACCATGATGGAATGTTGAATTTTGTTGAACAATTTTTGTATATCTATTGAGATGATCAAATGGCTTTTGTCCCTCATTCTGTTGGTGTAATGTGTCATATTGATTGGTTTGTATATGCTCAAACTTCCTTGCATCCCTGAGATAAGCCACACTTGATTATAGTAAATGATTTATTTTATGTGCTGTTGAATTTGATTTGCTAGTATTTGGTTGAGAATTTTTGAGTCTATGTTCATCAGGAATATTGGCCTATAGTTTTCTTTTTTTGTTGTCTTCTCATCTGGCTTTAGTATGACGGTAAATTGGCCTCATAGAATGAGTTTGAATGTATCCTTTTCTATTTAATTTTTTTGAACAGTTTGAGGTTTGAGTAATACTAGTATTCTTTAAATGTTTGGTGGAACTCAGCTTTGAGCTAGAGGCCCTGAGCTATTCTTTAACAAAAAATTTTTTATTATAACTTCAATCTAATTATTCATTATTGCTTCATTGAGGTTTTCTATTTCTTCATGGTTCGATCTTAATAGGTTGTATGTGTCCAGGAATTTATCCATTTCTTCTAGGTTTTCCAATTTGTTGGAGTGTAGGTTGTCCATAATAGTCTCTAATAATTCTTTCTTTTTCTGAAGTCTCAGTTCTTATGTCTTCTTTTTTTGTTTCTGATTTTATTTATTTGAATTCTCTCTTTCTTTTCTTAGTCTAGCTGGAGCTCTGTTAATTTATTTATCAAAAAAAACAACTTTTTGTTTAGCTGATCATCTGTATTTTTTTACTTTTAATTTTATTTATTACTGCTCTGATTCTTGTTACTTTGTTTCTACTAATTTTGGGTTTGTTTGCTCTTTCATTTCTAATTCCTTGAGGTGCATCTTTAAGTTGTTGATTTAAACTCTTCATACTTTTTTGATGTAAGCATTTATTGGTATACACATCCTTATTAGTACTGCTTTTGCTGCATCTTATAGATTTTGGTATGTGGTATTCCATTTTCATTTGTTTCAAGAAATATTTAAACTTTATTCTTAATGTCTTCATTGGCTCATTGGTCAATCAGGAGCATGGTGTTTAATTTCCACGTGTCTGTGTAATTTCCTAGATTCCCCTTATTATTGATTTCTAGTTTTTTATTCCATTGTGACTAGAGGAGATTCTTGATGTAACTTATATTATTTTTAAGTTTTAAAAACTTGTTTTGTGGCCTAAGATATGATTTATTCTGGAAAATATTCCATGTGCTGATGAAAAGAATTTTTATTCTCCAGCAATTGGGTGATATTATGTGTAAATATCTGTTAGGCTTATTAGATCTCACGTGTAGTGTAACCCCCTGTTGCTTTTTTGATTTTCTGTCAAGGTGATCTGTCCATTACCAAGAGTGGGTTATTAAAGTCCTCTACTATTATTATAATGCAGTCTATCTGTCCCTTCAGATATATTAATGTTTGCTTTAGAGTGTTGGAAGCTCTGGTGTTGGATGCATAGATATTCATAAGTGGTATACCCTCCTTCTGAGTTGACTCTTTTATTATTATATAGTGACCTTACTTTAAAAAAGTCTTTGATTTACAGTCTATTGTATTAATATCAATATAAGCATGGCTACTCTTGATGTTTTTTGGTTTTCCTTTCAATGGAATACCTTTTTCCATGCCTTTACTTTGGTCTGTGTGTGTCTTTGTAGGGTAAAGTGGGTTCCTTAAAGCAGCATATAGTTGTGCCTTGTGTATTTTTCTATTCAGCCACTTTATGCCTTTTAATTGAAGATGAGTCCATTTACATTCAGTGTTATTATTAATAAGTAAGGACTTACTACTGTCATTTTGTTGCTTGTTTTCTGGTTGTTTTGAGACCCCTCTTTTCCTTTCTTCTTGTCTTACTCTCTTTCTTTGTGGATAAGTGACTATCACTGGAATTATGTTTTAATTTGTTGCTTTTTTTAGTGAATCTAAAAATCGGTTTTTGTGCTGTGGTTATTATTAGATTTAGAAAAATATTTTATAGATGTAACAAGCAATTTTAAAGAGAAAATGACTTACCTCAAATCACAAATGAAAGAAAAGAAAGAAACAAAGGGAGAATAACACAAAAAATCTACTCTTTTACTCCATCATCTCTCTTATTTTGACTTTTACTTGTCTCAATTTACATATTTTTATATTGACTATCTATCTATTAAAAAGTTGTTGTAGCTATTATTGTTTTTGCTAAATTTTTCTTTTGGGCTCTGTAGTAGAGTTATGAGTGGATTGCACACTGAAAATACAGCAATATTCTGGGTTCATGTATGTACTTTACTTTATCAGTGGGTTTTATGCCTTGAAAAGTTTTATTTTGCACATTAGTGCATTAGTGGTGTTTTCTTTCAGACTGAAGAACACCCTTTAGCATTCCTTATAATGCAGGTGTGGCAGTGGTGAATTCTATCAGCTTTCATTTTTCTCTAAAATAATTTATCTTTCCTTCAAATTTGAATGAAAATTTTGTTGGATACAATATTCTTGGGTGAGAGGCTTTTTTTAAAAAAAAGTATGCTTTAGGTTTTGGGATACATGTGCAGAATGTGCAGGTTAGTTACATAGGTATACACCCGCCATGGTGGTTTCCTGCACCCATCAACCTGTTATCTACATTAGGTATTTATCCTAATGCTATCCTTCCCCTAGCCCCTGACCCCCGACAGGTGTGTGATGCTCCCTTCCAACAGGTTTTTTTTTTTTTAAAAGCACTTTGAAAATGTCATTTTTTTCCCTGCAGCATTTTTGGTTACCATTAAGAAATTTGTTGCCATATGAATTGAATCTCTTTTACATGTTATTTGCTACTTTTCTCTTGCTGCATATAGGATCTTTTTGTTCTTGCCTTTGAGAGTTTGATTGTTATTTGCTTTTGAGGTAGTCTTATTTGGGTTGAATCTGTTGTTATCAGACCTTCCTGTATCTGGATATTTATATATTGCTCAAATTTTGGAAAATTTTTTGTTATTATTCCTTTAAATAACCTTTCCAGCCTTTGTTCTTGCTCAGCTCCCTCTTGAACACCAATAATTCTTAGATTTGATCGTTTGAGGTAATTTTCTACACCTTGTAGTTGATCTTCATTCCTTTTTATTCTTTTTCTATTTTTTGTCCTCTAAATGTGCACTTTCAAATAGCCAGTCTTCAAGCTCACTGATTCTTTCCTCTACTTGATCCATTCTACTGTTTTCAGCCTCTAATGACTTTGGATCAGCAAATGTGTTTCTCATTTCCAACATATCTTTTTATTATTTATGTCAGTTTCTTAGTCAATTTTTTCTGATAAATTTTTAATTTACTTTTTATTGTTATCTTGGAGATCAATAGGTTTCCTTAAAACTGCTACTTTGAACTCTTGGTCAGAGAGCTCACAAATTGCTATCTTGTTTAGGTCAGTCACTGGATTTTTGCTTTGTCATTTGGGGAAGGTTATGTTTCCATTTGCTGTAGTTTTCTGTGGTTATAAATCTATGTCTTTGCATTGAAGTATTTATTTTTTATTCCACTTTTCTGTATCTAGCTTGTTCTGGTTTTTACTAGATATATTTGCTTAAGTTTTACTGTTTGCTTTAGGTTTACTGATAGGTTGCTGTCTCCTTTTTGGCTCTAGGTGGCATCCTAACCCCAGGTTTGTCTCAGCTCTAGTAAATTAGAGCACTACCAGTTCCAAATGTGGAAGATCCTAAAGGGATTATCCCAGCAGAGTGGGAAGTCTGGCTGGATTTTTCCCTGGGGACCTGGAGAATGTACCTCCAGCCACTCTCATTTGGGATCTTTTTGGCTGACTTACAGAGCTGAATTTCCTGGCTAAGGATGCTAGTCCTTCTTCTTTCCTTTGTCTCTGCCTGTCCTCAGGGATAGTTCTCCCTCTGGAAGTTGTGATAGTACCTATGAATTAAGGCACAAACAGTTTTTTTTGTTTTTTTGCCAAGGGAACCAAGAAGGTGAAAATGATAGTTGACCAGCTCAATTTTACTTTTCCCAGTGTAGAAATCATGAGTTGAGGTGAGTTACTCATTATGGTTGGTGCCTGGAAGAATGGAGGGGAGGGCATTGTGGATGTGAATTTCCAGATCTCCTACGGTCTGCTCAGAGTTTTTCCACTGCTCTGTGACCCTGATAACTGTCCATCCTTATACTTGAGCTCTGGGTTGTTGCTTGTGAAGATCTTGGTGCTATATATTTGTTTTTTTGTTTTTGTTTTTCGTGGGTGAAAGAGAAACAAACTTGCTTCTATATTGCCATGCTAGAATTGAAACTCTATAATTATTTTTGACATCTTGTGTTAAAACTTTAACTTCTTTAGGATTTCCCTGGACATTATTAGCCCTTAGTATTTTTGCATATATCTCAGAATATGCTAATTTATATATATAATTTGTTTATAATCTACCATATCGCCATTTGATTTTTTAAATTTAAAAATTTTTAATTTATGTGGGTACATAATAGGTGTATATGTTTATAAGGTATATGAGATATTTAGACACTGGCAAGCAATGCATAATAATCACATCATGGAAGATGGGGTATTTATCTCTTCAAGTATTTATTCTTTGTGTTACAAATGATTCAGTTATACTATTTTAGTTATTTTTACATACACAATTAAATTATTATTGATTATAGTCATCCAGTTGTGCTATCAAATACTAGGGCTTGTTCATTCATTTTAACTATATTTTGTACCCATTAACCATCCCCACCTCCCACTCACTGCCCCACTACCTTTTGAAGCCTCTGACAACCGTCACTCTACTCTCTATCTCCATGGGTTCAATTGCTTTGATTTTGAGATTTCACAAAAAAAGTGACAACATGTGATGTTTGTCTTTCTGTGCCTGGCTTATTTCACGTAACATAATAAACTCCAGTTTCATCCGTGTATGGCAAATAACTGAATTTTATTTTCTAATAGCTGAATAGTACTCTGTTGTGTATATGTACATTTTCTTTTTCTTTTTTTAAATTTTACTTTAAGTTCTAGGATACAAGTGCACAATGTGTAGGTTTGTTACATAGGTATTGTGTGCCATGGTAGTTTGCTGCACCTATTAACCCATCATCTAAGTTTTAAGCCCCACATGCATTAGCTATTTCTCTTAATGACTTTCCTCTCCTTACCTCCCATCCCCAGACTGGCCCCGGTGTGTATCGTTTCCCTTCCTCTGTCCATTTGCTCTCATTGCTCAACTCCCACTTATGAGTGAGAACATGTAGTGTTTGGCTTTCTGTTCCTGTGTTAGTTTGCTGAGGATGATGGCTTCCAGATTCATCCATGTCCCTGCAAAGCTCATGATCTCATTCCTTTTTATGGCTGCATAGTATTTCATGGTGTATATGTACCATATTTTCTTTATCCAGTCTAGAATTGTTGGGCATTTGGGTTGATTCTATGTCTTTGCTATTGTAAATAATGCTGCAATAAACTTACATATGCATGTGTCTTTATAGTAGAATGATTTATATTCATTTGGATATATACCCAGTAATGGGATCATTGGGTCAAATGGTATTTCTGGTTCTAGATCCTTGATGAGTCACCACATTGTCTTCCACAATGGTTGAACTAATTTGCATTTCTAGCAACAGTGTAAAAGCGTTCCTCTTTATCCACACCCTCACCACCATCTATTGTTTCTTGACTTTTAAATAATTGCCATTCCAACTGGCGTGAGATGGTATCTCATTGTGGTTTTGATTTGCATTTCTCTAATGATCAGTGATGTTGAGCCTTTTTTCATATATTTGTGGGTCACATAAATGTTTTCTTTTGAGAAGTGTCTGTTTATATCCTTTGCCAACTTTTTGACGAGAATGTTTGCTTTTTCTTGTAAATATAAGTTCCTTGTAGATTCTGGATATTAGACCTTTGTCAGATAGGTGGATTGCAAAGATTTTCTCCCATTCTGTAGGTTGCCTGTTCACTCTGATGATAGTTTATTTGCTGTGCAGAAGCTCTGTAGTTTAATTAGATCCCGTTTGCCAATTTTGCCTTTTGTTGAATTTGCTTTTGGCATTTTCGTCAAGAATTGTTTGCCAATGCCTATTTCCTAAATGGTATTGCCTAGGTTTTCTTCTAGGGTTTTTATGGTTTGGGGTTTTACATTTAAGTCTTTAATCCATGGATGTCTTGTCTCAACATTCCTATTCAACATAGTACTGGAAGTTCTGGCCAGGACAATCAGACAAGAGAAAGAAATAAAGCATATACAAATAGGAAGAGAGGAAGTCAAATTGTCTCTGTTTGCAGATGACATAATCATATATTTAGAAAATCCCATCATCTCAGCCCAAAAACTCCTTAAGCTTATAAGCAACTTCAGCCAAGTCTCAGGATTCAAAATCGATGTGCAAAAATCACAAGCATTCTTAGACACCAACAATAGGCAAGCAGAGAGCCAAATCATGAATGAACTCCCATTCACAATTGTTAAAAGGAGAACAAAATACCTAGGAATACAGCTAACAAGGGATGTGAAGGAACAAGGAGAACTACAAACCACTGCTCACGGAAATAAGAGAGGACACCAACAAATGGAAAAACATTCCATCCTCATGGATAGGAAGTATCAATATTATGAAAATGGCTATACTGCTCAAAGTAATTTATAGATTCAATGCTATTCCCTTCAAACTACCATTGACATTCCTCACAGAGTTAGAAAAACATACTTTAAATTTTATAGGGAACCAAAAAGGAGCCCATATAGCCAAGACAATCCTAAGCAAAAAGAACAAAGCTGAAGACATCATGCTACCTGACTTCAAACTATATTACAAGGCTACAGTAACCAAAACAGCATGGTACTGGTACAAAAACAGACATATAGACCAATGGAACAGAACACAGACCTCAGAAGTAACACTACACATCTACAACCATCTGATCTTTGAGAACTCTGACAAAAACAAGCAATGCAGAAAGCATTCCCTATTTAATAAATGGTGCTGGGAAAACTGGCTAGCCATATGCAGAAAACTGAAACTGGACCACTTCCTTACACCTTACACATTTCCTTTTTGCATTAGTCTATTAAGAGACACTTAGATTGTTTCCAAATCTCGGCTATTGTTAACAGCATTACAACAAATATGGGAGTGCAGATATTTCTGTGACATACTGGTTTTCATACTTTGGGTATATACCCAGCTGTAGTATTGCTGGATTGCATGGTAGCTCTATTTTTAGATTTCATTTTTGAGGATTCTCCAAACTGTTCCCCATAGTGGCTGTACTAATTTAGATTTCCACCAACAGTGTATGAGTGTTCCCTTTTCTCCACATTCTTTCCAGTGTTGCCTATCTTTTGGATATAAGCCATTTTAACTGGAGCGAGTTGATATCTTATTGTAGTTTTGATTTGCATTTCTCTGATCATGAATGGTGTTGAGCACCTTTTCATATGCCTGTTGCCATTTCTATGTTTTCTTTTGAGAAATGTGTATACCAATCTTTGTGCACTTTTTGATTGAATTATTAAATTTTTCCCTATAGAGTTGTTTGAGCTCCATGTATATTCTGATTATTAATCCCTTGTTATATGGGTAGTTTGCAAATATTTTCTTCCATTCTGTGAACTGTCTCTTCACTTTGTTGATTGTATCATTTGCTTTGCAGAAGCTCTTTAACATGATGTGATCCAATTTGTTGATGTTTGCTTTGCTTGCCTGTGCTTGTGGTGCATTGCTTGACAAATCTTTGCCCAGAGTAATGTTCTGGAGATTTTCCTGAATATTTTCTTGAAGTAGTTTTATAAACTGAAGTGTTAGACTGAAGTCTTTGATTCACTTTGATCTAGTTTTTGTGTAGGGTGAAAGATAGAGGACTAGTTTTATTCTTCTGCATATGGAGATCCTGTTTTTCTTCACCATTTATTGAAAAACAATAAACATACACTGTCTTTTCCCCAGTGTATGTTTTTGGCACCTTTATTAAAAGTGAATTTGCTGTAGGTGTATGTATTTATTTCTTGCTTCTCTATTCTGTTCCATTGGTCTGTCTGTTTTTATGCCAGCACCTTGCTGTTTTGGTTACTATAGCTCTGTAGTATAATTTGAAGTCAGGTAATGTGACTGCTCCAGTTTTATTATTTCTGCTTAGGATAGCTTTGGCTATGCTGTGTTTTTGTAGTTCCATATAAATTTGATACTGTTTTTTATTTACCTGAAGAATGTCTTTGGTATTTTGATAAGAATTGCATTGAATCTGGAGATTGCTGTAAGTAGTAAGGACATTTTAAAAATATTGAATCTTCCATTCCATAAACATGAAATGTATTTCTATTTTTTATGTTCTTTTCAATTTCTTTCATCAGTGTTTGATAGTTCTTATTATAGAGATTTTTCACTTTTCTGGTTAGGTTAATTTAATGTGTGGCTATTAAATTAACAAACGGGATTGGTTTTTAATTTTTTTCACATTGTTTACTGTGGCATATGAAAACGTGACTGATTTATGTATGTTGATATTGTATCCTGCCAGTTTACTGAATTTGTTTATCAGTTCTAATAGTTTATTTTTGGGGAGCCCTTATTTTTTTCCATATATAATATCATATTATATGTAAACAAGGATAATTTGACTTCTTTTTTTCCATTGTGAATGTCCTTTATATCTTTATCTCGTCTGATTCCTCTAGTTAGAATTTCCAGTATTATGTTGAGTAACAGTGATGAAAGTGGGCATCCTTGTCTTGTTGCAGATCTTAGAGGAAAGGCTTTCAGTTTTTTGCCATTTGGTATGGTACTCACTGTGGGTCTTTCATATATAACTCTTATTACGTTGATGTATGTCCCTTCTGTACCATGTTTTTTGAGAGTTCTTTTCTAATCGTGAAGGGAGGTTACATTTTATCAAATGCTTTTTTAGCCTTAATTAAATAATTATATGGTTTTATCCTTCATTCTGTTGATATGGTGTATCACATTGATTGATTTGCATATGTTGAAGCATTTTTGCATCCCAGAAATAAATCCCACTTGGCCATATTGTATATTCTATCTAACTATTGTTGAATTTCGTTTGCCAGTATTTTGTTGAATATTTTTGCATCAATATTCATCAGTGATATTGACTCATAGTTTTCTTTTGGTTTGTTTTTTATTTTTAGGTGACTTTGTTTGGTTTTGGTATTAGGGTACTAGTGGCTTTGTAGAATGAGTTTGAAAGTATAACCTCCTCCTCTATTTTTCAGAATAGTTTGAGTTTAATTGGTATTATTTCTTTAAATGTTTGGTAAAATTCAGTAGTGAAGCCATTGGGTTCCAGGCTTTTCTTTACTGGGAGACTTTTTATTACAGCTTTAATCTCATTACTTGTTAGTGATCTTCTCAGGATTTTTATATCTTTCTGGAGGTTCTATCTTGGTAGGTTGAATGTGTCTGGGAATTTTTCCATTTCTTCTAGATTTCCCAATTTATTGTCGTATAGTTGCCCATAGTAGCCACTTATAATCCTTTGAAATTCCATGGTATCAGTCATTATGTCTTCTTTTTTATTTTGTTTTATTTGTATTATCTCTGTTTTTGTCTTGATTAGGCTAACAATTTGGTCTATTTTGTTTAACTTTTCAAAAAACCAACTTTTTGTTGCATTGATCTTTTGAATTGGTTCTTCATTTCAATTTTATTTATTTCTGCTCTGATCTTAATTTTTTTTCTTCTACTAACTTTGTATTTGACTTGCTCTTGCTTTTGTGATTTTAATATGCATTGTTAGATTGTTTATTTTGAGTTTTTCTCTTTTTTGATGTAGGCACTTAGAGCTATAAACTTTCGTCTTTGTACTGCTTTCACTGTATACCTTAGGTTTTATATATCATGCCCCCATTATTATTTGTTTCAAGATGTCTTTCCATTTTCTTCTAAAATTTTTCAATGATGCAGTAGATATTCAGGAGCATATTGTGTAATCTTCATGTATTTGTATATTTTCCAAAACTGCTCTTTTTTTTCTGATTTTGATTTCTAATTCTATTTCATTATGGTTAGAGAAAATACTTGACATTATTTTAATTTTTTTTGAGATGTAGTCTCACTCTATCACCCAGACTGAAGTTCAGTGATGCAATCTCAGCTCACTGCAACCTCTGCCTCCTGGGTTCCTGTGATTCTCCCTCCTCAGCCTCCTGAGTAGCTGGGATTACAGGCATACACCACCCTGCCCAGCTAATTTTTTGTATTTTTAGTAGAGACTGGGTTTCATCATGTTGGCCAGGCTGGTCTCAAACTCCTGACCTCAGATGACCTACCCACCTTGGCCTCTCAAAGTGTTGGGATTACAGGTGTGAGCCACCATGACCTGCCTCATTTTAATTTTTAAAATGTTTTAAGACTTGTCTTGTGGCCTAACATATGGTCTGTCTTTGAGAATAATCCATGTGCTGATGAATATAACATGTATTCTGCAGCCATTTGATGAAATATTCCATAAATGTCTTCTACATTTATTTGGTATATAGTTCAGACTATGTTTCTTTGTTGATTTTTCATCTGGATGTTCTGTCCAGTGCTGAGAATGAGGTATTGAAGTATCCAGCTATTATTGTATTGGAGCCAATCTCTCTCTTTAGCTTTAATAATATTTGTTTTATATGTCTGGGTGCTCTAGTGTTGGGTGCATATATATTTAAATTTGTTATGTTCTCTTGCTCAATTGACCATTTTATTGTTATATAGAGATATTAATTGTCTCTTTTGATAGTTTTTTGTCTTGAAATCTATTATGTCTGATATAAGCATAGCTACTTCTGCTATTTTTTTTGTTGCCATTGGCATAGAATATCTTTTTTCCATCCCTTTATTTTTACTCTGTGTGTTTTTATAGGTGAAGTGTGCTTCCTGTAGGCAACAGATCAATGGGCATTGTGCTTTCACCTGTTAAACCACTCTATGACTTTTAATTGGAGATTTAGTTCATTTACATTCTATGCTACTAATGATAAAGGTAAAGAATTGCTTCTGTCATTTTGTTATTTGCTTTCTGCTGTTTTGTGGTCTTTTCTTCCTTCTTTTTTTCTTCCTGCCTTTCTCTTAGTGAAGTTGGTTTTCTCGGTGATATAATTTAGTTTTTTGCTTTTTATTTTTTGTATGTGTGTTATATTTTTTTTGCTTTGAGGTTACTATGAGGCTTGCAAACACTATCTTATAACCCATTATTTTAAGCTGATAACAACTGAACACTGTTTGCATAAACAAACAAACAACAACAGCAACAACAAAAACCTAATGGCCAGGCATAGTGGCTCACTTCTGTAATCTTAGCACTTCAGGAGACCAAGGTGGGTGGATCACCTAGGTCAGGAGTTGAAGACTAGTCTAGACAACATGGTGAAACCCTCTCTCTACTAAAAATACAAAAATCATCCAGGCGTGGCAGCACATGCCTGTAATCTCAGCTACTTAAGAGATTGAGGCTGGAGAATCACTTGAACTCAGGAGGTGGAGGTTGCAGTGAGCTGAGATTGCACCACTGCAGTCCAGCCTGGGCAACAGACTGAGACTCCATCTCAAAAAATGAACAAGAAAAACTAAAAAACTGACATCTCTACACCTCGACTTCATCTCCCTGTTTTTTAACCTTTTCTTGTATATATTAGTATCTTATTCTACTATGTCTTAAAAAGTTGTTGTAGTTATTCTTTTTGATTGATTCATTGTTTAGTCTTTCTTTTTTTCTCTTTCTTTATTATTATACTTTAAGTTCTGAGGTATATGTGCAGGACATGCAGGTTAGTTACATGGATATACACGTGCCATTGTCGTTTGCTGCACCCATCAACCCGTCATCGACATTAGGTATTTCTCCTAATGCTATCCCAAACCTAGCCCCCAACCCCCTGACAGGCCCTGGTGTGTGACACCAGGAGTATCTTTGTGGTGTTCTGTGTATTTCCTGAATTTGAATGTTGGCTTGTCTTGCTAGGTTGGGGAATCTCTCCTTGATAATATCTTGAAGATTATTTTCAAACTTGGTTCATTCTCCCTGTCACTTTCAGGTACACCAATGAAATGTAGATTTTGTCTTTTCACATAGTCCCATATTTCTTAGAGGCTTTGTTCATTTCTTTTCATTCTTTTTTCTCTAATCTTATCTTCATGCTTTATTTTATTAAGATGATCTTCAATCTCTGATATTCTTTCTACTACTTGATTGATTTGGCTATTGATACCTGTGTATGTTTCAGAAATTATCATGCTGTGTTTTTCAGCTCCATCAGGTCATTTATATTCTACTCTAAACTGATTATTCTAGTTAGCAATTTGTCTAACCTTTTTTTTAAGGTTCTTAGATTCCTTGTATTAGTTTACAACATGCCCCTTTAGCTCGGAGAAGTCTGTTATTACCCACTTTCTGCAGCCTACTTCTGTCAATTCGTCAAACTCATTATCTGTCCAGTTTTGTTCCCTTGCTGGTGAGCAGTTGCTCTTTTTTGGAGAAGAGGTGTTCTGGTTTTTCGAATTTTCCACCTTTTTGTGCTGGTTTATCCCCATCTTCACGGATTGATCTACCTTTGGTCTTTGATGCTGGTGACCTTCGGATGGGGTCTCTGGGTGGACATCCTTTTTGTTGATGTTGATACTATTCCTTTCTGTTTGTTAGTGTTTTTTTCTAACAGTCAGGCCCCTCTGCTGCAGGTCTGCTGGAGTTTTCTGGAGGTCCACTCCAGACCCTGTTTTCCTGGGTATCTCCTGCAGAGGCTGCAGTATAGCAAAGATTGCTTCCTGTTCATTCCTCTGGCAGCTTTGTCTCAGAGGGGAACCTGCCAGATGCCAGCCAGAGCTCTCCTGTATGAGGTGTCTGTCGACCCCTACTTGGAGGTGTCTTCCAGTCAGGATACACGGGGTTCAGGGACCCACTTGACGAGGCAGTCTGACCTTTATCAGAGCTCAAACACTGTGCTGGCAGATCCGCTGCTCTTTTTGGAACCGTCAGGCAGGGAGCTTTAAGCCTGCGGAAGCTGAGACTACCGCTGCCCCTTCCCCCAGGTGCTCTGTCCCAGGGAGTTGGGGGTTTTATCTATAAGTCCCTGACTGGGGCTGCTGCCTTTTTTTTTTTTTCAGAGAGGCCCTGCCCAGAGAGAAGGAATCTAGAAAGGCAGTCTGGCTGCAGGGGCCTTGCTGAACTGGGGTTGGTGTCACCCAGTTTGAACTTCCCAGTAGCTTTGTATACACTGTGAGGGTAAAACCACCTACTCAATCCTCAGCAATGGTGGATGTCCCTTCTCCCACCAAGTTAACTTTCCCAGGTCGACCTCAGACTGCTGTGCTTGCAGTGGGAATCTCAAGCCAGTGGATCTTAGCTTGCTGGGCTCCATGGACGTGAGACCCACTGAGCTACACTACTTGGCTCTCTGGGTTCAGCCTTCTTTCCAGGGGTGTGAACGGTTCTGTCTCGCTGGTGTTGCGGGTGCTACTGGAGTATGAAAAAAAACTCCCACAGCTAGCTTGGTGTCTGCCCAAATGGTCACCCAGTTTTGTGCTTTAAACCCAGGACCCTCGTGGTGTAGGCACCAGAGGGAATCTCCTGTTCTGCGGGTTGTGAAGACAGTGGGAAAAGCACACTATCTGGTCCAGAGTGCACCATTCCTCATGGCACAGCCCCTCACGGCTTCCCTTGGCAAGGGGCAGAAACTGCCTGACCCCTTGTGCTTCCTGGGTGAGGTGATGCCCCACCCTGCTTTGGCTCACCCTCCATGGGCTGCACCCAATGTCCAACCACTCCCAAAGAGAATAACCA